>NC_090648.1:219576361-220176361 GCF_040937935.1 Hyperolius riggenbachi
TTTTTATTAGTGAAAGGATTAAACTTTATGTGATACTTGGTAGAAGATATTTGCAATTACACAGTTCTATGTGGGCAAAAAGTTCTCCCATAGTGCATCACTGTGTGATATGCAAATCATCCCTTTGTGTCTCTGAAAGCCAGACACACACACCCAGAACCGCTGGAGTGCAAAATGTGCCTATATGTTCATGTTGGGCAAGTATGGCTCTGTAATATTAATATCCCATATAGGCCCATTTTGCACTCTAGGTTTTGGAAATTTAATTGTCAAATCTTCAGTTCCTAAACTAGCTTCTAAATGTTTTAATTAATGCCACTTTTCAGCTCAAGTCATACTTTCTGGCCTTTTTGATTATCCAAAACACAATTCCGTAAATTTTGAAAACTTTTTTTTTTCACAATCTGTGTGTTGACATTGCCAACCATAGAATAAGATGGAAAAACAAAAATCCTTTGAGTTTCTAGCAATTCAATAAGAGTAGAAGTGATTGTTTTTATTCCCACGTGTATGGCCATTGATAATAGCAGAGATGTATGGAGGTAAATTATGTATTGGAAAGAGATTTAACCCTGTATTGAAAATATAATCACCAGATTAACAAGCATTCCTACCACACCATCCTATACAATAAAACACAAGTGTCCCTGTGTCAGTGATTTGCGCTACTGCGCTTGTCAAGCACTGACAGCCGTTGGGACCGGGCGGGCCGGCCAAGCAGACAGACGTGTACGAACGCGCGGCTTGAGGCGGGTGCGCGCGCTCACTGACGGGCGGCGTAAAGAGACCTAGAGCCCATTTTTAAACGGGCTTAGGTCACTAGTTATAACCTAAAAGCAAACACATTGGGCTCATTCAGTAATGCAGAAAGCAGCTGGTTTTAGCGAACATCTTGCCAAATGCCAATCAACTAAACTTATTATTGATTTATAAAACTCCACCATATTCTGTGGCATTGTACAAAGAAACAAGGGATATCTAATAATACAGACAATGGTGTACATCAATATACAAAATACAGAATTGGTAATTACAGTAATTCAAAGTAACATGATGAATAAAATGTGTAACAAGTTTGAAGACACAAAACGGTGAGAGAGCCCCGCCCTAGCGAGCTTACAATCTAAAGATTGCTGCAGTGAAAAGTAAAATTATCAACTAGTGAGGTAAATTACAGTCTTGTACAGTAATTAAATTTCAATTCAGTAAAGTAAAGCAAGTAAAATGTTAAGTATTTTAAGAGGAGCTCTGACCAGTGACAAGTGAGACAGCCAAAAGGAAGAGCGACCTGCGACCCAGCCCTACTATTCTCCCCATTTGAGCTGATGCACTGGCGGGCGGGACATCCAGAAAAAAAACAAGGAGATGTTCAAAGAGACTTTTCTGTATCCCTTTAGATGTGCAGATCTATATACTGATACACAGACACAGACGAGAGCCCACTAGTGGCATGCATGCACATCTAAAGGGATGCCAGGGATGCACAGGACATAAAAAGAATGGATTATGCACGCCAATTTTAGGAGAAGACTCGCAGCTTCCTGCCAGACCTACTCCACAGCTGGTGAGACTTCTACATTACCAAGCAGCAGGGAGGGGCTTTCGAATTTGGAAAAAGTAGTTTAATTAAAGTGCCTGTGAGATGGGGTGGTTAACTTACCCATTACTCCAGGGATCCTTTGCGTGTCACCGCTGTAATACGCGTCCTATGGGACGCATTCCATCACTCACCACCGCACTTCGCTCCTCCTCCGCCAGAAGAAGTGTGGTACAGAGTGGTGGAATGCTTACCAGCAGACGCGTATTACAGTGGTGACACGCAAAGGATCTTTGGACTTCTGGGTAAGTTGACCCCCCATCCCGCAGGCACAGGTGCATTAATTAACCTACATTAGCATTCCGAGTTCGAGTACTTCTGTACTCGACAGCCCATCCCTGCCAGGACTAATGCTGCATACACACTTGAGATAAAAGTCTTTGGAAAAGGCAAGATCACAGACCAATTTTACCCCATTCCATGTAGTATGAGAGCTATACTCTACTCAGTCTATTCTATGGAGCTGCACTCCCCATCAGCTAAAATCTTTGCAAGATGCTGCACACAAAAATGCCCGTACACATTCTAAAGATCATTATCTGCAAAAGATCTGTTCCTGCAAAAGATCCATTCCTGCAAAATGCATTCATAGTCTATGAGATCTGCAGATCATCATACACACCTTGTTTAACAGGCAATCATCTGCAGATCATCTGCAGATCAGATCCACCAGGATGGATTTTCAGATCTGCAGATGATTGCGAGATATGCAGATGAAGTATGTTAAACAAGGTGTGTATGAGGATCTGCAGATCTCATAGACTATGAATGCATTTTGCAGGGATGGATCTTTTGCAGGAACAGATCTTTTGCAGATAATGATCTTTTGAATGTGTACAGCATCTTTGTGTGCAGCATCTTGCAAAGATTTTAGCTGATGGGGAGTGCAGCTCCATAGAATAGACTGTGTAGAGTATGGCTCTCATACTACATGGAATGGGGTAAAATTGGTCTGTGATCTTTCCTTTTCCAAAGACTTTTATCTCAAGTGTGTATGCAGCATTAGTGAATTGAAGCAATATTTTTTGGTATATTATCAAAGTACTAATGCATGTGGGAAATCTTGGTGAATTTTGAAAAAAAAGTGTAAAGTACCAAATGCAGTACTTAACCAACTTTTTTTTTTTAACCGGACAGTCCTTAGTGAATTGAGGCCATTGGAGTGGCCTGGTGGTGTAGTGGACAGCACCTGCCTTGTAGGTGTATAGTCCTAGATACTGATCTGAGCCAGGACATTAGTTTTGTAGTCTTGTAGTAGTGTTGTATTTCTTGGTTCCTCAGGTTCCCGGCTACATCTCAAATTGTGCCCCCCTTTTCAATTAAATTTCCCTCAACAATACTAAGGACATTCGAGAGTGACTATGGTAGGAATTAGATTGTGAACCCCTCCCTGGGACAGTGATGTGACTGCAGACTCTGTAAAGAGCTGTGGGGGATGTCACAGCTATATATGAATACATAATAAGTGGTGCTCATCTAATTCCTATGTGTCTTTTAGGTGCGAGAGGAGATGCTTCTGGACGCTTTGATTACCAGGAAAACCGTTACAGTAGGGGAGAAACTGATTTTACCATACCGTTTGCCAGAGGTAACTTTTCTTTTTTTTTTTTTTCCCCCTCTGACTGTAACCTTTTTGTGTGTGGGACAAAATGATACAATTGTGCTGTGTCTTTCTGCAGGCTATTACAGTGAGAGACTCCTTGGCTAAGTCCCTCTACAGTGCCCTTTTTGATTGGATTGTCTTCCGTATCAACCATGCCTTGCTCAACATCAATAGTAAGGCAATGGATGAAGCAAGTCAGGTAAGATTAGAACATGCATAGAAGGGTTCATGCTTCCTAATAGTGACACTAGTAATGTGTGAAATAACAGGAAATATATCTTCATAGTAAAACTATACAGTTTTGTTAAAACAGTGACATCGCCATAAGGGCAATACAGTGTTCACTGTGTTTTTTTTTCAACATGTATCAGTTTTCACAGAATGGCGCACATGGCAGCACATATGCAGAGATAATGCCTTGATAATCTCCGGTATCATATAAACCAGCCGTGCCCAACCTACGGCCCGCGGGCCATTTGTGGCCCGCGAAGCCAGTTTCTGTGGCCCGCGCGGTGTCTGCCTGCGGAGGGGGAGAGGATCGGGTGGTATTGCGTAGTATGACACTCGGCGGGACGCGCATACACCAGGATGTGCTTGTATTCAGCCCCGGGTAGTGCTGGGAGAGTCAGAAAGCCTCGCTCATTGATTACTGCAGGAACCTTCCTCCAATAGGAATCAGCCTAGTTCCTATTGGAGGAAGGTTCCTGCAGTAACCAATGAGCGAGGCTTTCTAACTATCCCAGCACTACCCGGGGCTGAATACAAGCACACGCTGGTGTATGCGCATCCCGCCGAGTGCCATACTACGCAATACCACCCGATCCTCTCCTCCTCCGCAGGCAGACACCGTGGGCAGACAACGGGACATGCTGTGTCAGCCCCACACAGAGCTGACAGCCCCCTCAGCCCCACACAGAGCTGACAGCCCCCTCAGCCCCACACAGAGCTGACAGCCCCCTCAGCCCCACACAGAGCTGAC
Source organism: Hyperolius riggenbachi (assembly GCF_040937935.1). Taxonomy (NCBI): domain Eukaryota; kingdom Metazoa; phylum Chordata; class Amphibia; order Anura; family Hyperoliidae; genus Hyperolius; species Hyperolius riggenbachi. The sequence goes on from NC_090648.1 coordinate 219,580,541, forward strand.
AGCCCCCTCAGCCCCACACAGAGCTGACAGCCCCCTCAGCCCCACACAGAGCTGGCAGCCCCCTCAGCCCCACACAGGGCTGGCAGCCCCCTCAGCCCCACACAGAGCTGGCAGCCCCCTCAGCCCCACACAGAGCTGGCAGCCCCCTCAGCCCCACACAGAGCTGGCAGCCCCCTCAGCCCCACACAGAGCTGGCAGCCCCCTCAGCCCCACACAGAGCTGGCAGCCCCCTCAGCCCCACACAGAGCTGGCAGCCCCCTCAGCCCCACACAGAGCTGGCAGCCCCCTCAGCCCCACACAGAGCTGGCAGCCCCCTCAGCCCCACACAGAGCTGGCAGCCCCCTCAGCCCCACACAGAGCTGGCAGCCCCCTCAGCCCCACACAGAGCTGACAGCCTCCTCAGCCCCACACAGAGCTGACAGCCTCCTCAGCCCCACACAGAGCTGACAGCCTCCTCAGCCCCACACAGAGCTGACAGCCTCCTCAGCCAGCACACTACAGGCCACTCTGATACCATTGCTGCATTAATCTGCCCTGTGCATACACCCAAACAGCCACAAACTTCTCATTAAGAAAATGTGCTTCAAATGGTGAGTACAACAATTCTTATATTGTCGTTTTCTTTCCATTTCCAACACCATGTTAACTGTTATTAGAAAAACGTTAAACGTTTTACATCGAAATTTTGTATGCATGTGTTCCGGCCCTCGAGATTTTTCTTGATTTGAAGTTCGGCCCTCGGGCCAAAAAAGGTTGAGCACCACTGATATAAACTACTTTAACCATAAGAGGAGAGGTAACAGTATTACAGAACATACCAATTAAAAAAACAACCTTGAAATAATGTCAAAATGTATTAGCACACAACTGCTCAAACATAGAAAAACAATATATAATTTACAACTAGATATAAGTTACAACTAGAATTGTGTGGTCCATAATTAAATGGTAATGTTTCTCTGTTGTAGCCAGGGCTGTGGAGTCGGAGTCGTGGAGTCGGGCAATTTTGGGTGCCTGGAGTCGGAGTCGGGAAAAAATGCACCGACTCCGACTCCTAATGAATTTGTAACTGTAATTAAAATAGAAAATATGATAAAATGTTCTATTTCTCAGATAATAGTCATTAAAAATAATGTATATATACAGTATATATACAGTAATAGCTGTGCTTAGTCCACAAAAATGAAATAAACCAATCAAAATTAGTTACTTGTGTTGCTTCAATAAAGCAGTCCCCGTATTTTTAAGGTCAGATATACATATCTGATTGTGACTGTATATATGATGTGTACACAGGAAAATTTCTTTAAAGGGTACCTGAGACGGATGAAAAGTAAAGTTTTATACATACCTGGGGCTTCCTCCAGCCCCCTTCAGGCTAATCAGTCCCTCGCTGTCCTCCACCACCCGGATCTTCTGCTATGAGTCCTGGTAATTCAGCCAGTCAGCGCTGTCCGGCCGTATGCCGCTCCCACAGCCAGGAACATTCTGCACCTGCGCAATAGTGCTGCACAGGTGTAGTATGTTCCTGGCGGCGGAGTGTGTGCATGTGCACTACGCCCGACTGGCTCAAGTACCTGCACTCATAGCAGAAGATCCAGGTGGTGGAGGAGGACAATGAGGGACTGATTATCCTAAAGGCGGCTGGAGGAAGCCCCAGGTATGTATAAAACTTTAATTTCATCTGTCTCAGGTTTACTTTGTTACACAGTAGTACTATACTCTACATATGCACTCCCCACAGAGCTGCAGGGAATCCACTGAGAATGCTGTGCACATTGAACACAGAGGTGTTGTCTGTCACCCATAAACCTTGTTCAGATTGTGCATGAAGAATGTGTAATAGAGGAAGAATCTCCTCATTCCCCTGCAGAGTACCTGCACATCATTCTTACATGTACCCACAGTTACATTGCCTAGGGCCTGATAGATGTTCTTTGTTCCGGTTTGTACCTTTTACAAGTACTCTTACCAAGGACTAGTTTTAGTCTAAAGTGAATAAATATAGTAGTCTACATATCCTTCTCACTTCAGTTGTCTTGTAAAATTCCTAAGCGTTGGCAGTTAAGAGACGAATTTCATGTTACATACTTTTAATCAACAAAATTGTAATATGCAAATTAGAGGAGTCTGAGTCGGTGGAATCCTAAACTGAGGAGTCGGAGTCAGTGGATTTTTGGACCGACTCCACAGCCCTGGTTGTAGCTCATGTATCTGTTCCTACACACATTGCATTGAGTTTTTAGTGTCCCCTTTGCCTTTATTGTCCAGAGTAGGAGATATATAAAAAAAAGTCTCCAAGAAGGAGGAACCCTTTGCAGTGGCTATGCCATGTGTATAGACCTGGCAACTGAAGCAAAATAGTATTAGTTTTGCAGTCCATGAAAAGTTAGTTTGAATGTACTTAAAGGAATTGTCAGGCAAAAAAAAAAAATGAGTTTCACTTACCTGGGGCTTCTACCAGCCCCATGCAGCCATCCTGTGCCCTCGTAGTCGCTCACTGCTGCTCCAGTCCCTCACCGCCAGCTAGTTTCGTTTTTGCTGACCTGGGGGTCAGCGGGCCGCATTGTGTACATTTTTACGCATTCCCGCTGGTGCATGAACACTAACGCATACATTTTTACACATTAGTGGTGCAACGCGTAAAAATTTACGCATTGCACTGCTAACGCGTAAAAATGTATGTGTTAGTGTTCATGCACCAGCGGGAATGCGTAAAAATGTACGCAATGCGGCCCGCCGACTCTGAGGTCAGCAAAAACTAAACTAGCTGGCGGCGGGGGACTGGAGCAGCAGTGAGTGACTACGAGGGCACAGGATGGCTGCATGGAGCTGGTAATGGCCCCAGGTAAGTGAAACTCCATATTTTTTTTTTTGCCTGACAATTCCTTTAAAGGACAACTGAAGTGAGAAGAATATGGAGGCTGCCATATATATTATATATTTCCTTCTAACCAATACCAGTTGCCTGGCAGCCCTACTGATCTGTTTGTCTGAATAACACTATAAACAAGCATGTAGCTAATCTTGTCAGATCTGGCAATAATGTCAGAAACGCCTGATCTGCATATCTTGTTCAGGGTCTATGGCTCAGAGTATTAGAGGCAGTGGATCACCAGGATAGCTAGGTAACTGGGATTGCTTAAAGGCTGCTATACACTGGTCGATTGCCACCAGATCGACCAGCAGATAGATCCCTCTGTGATCGAATCTGATCAAAGAGGGATCTATTGGCTGCCTACACTGCAAACAGATTTTGAATCGATTTCACTATGAAACCAATTCACAATCTGTGGAGCTGCCGCCGCCCCCCCCCCCCCCCCCCCCCGCATACATTACCTGATGCGGCCGGAGCGAGTCCCCTGGTCTGCTGTCTCTTCTCTGCTCGAGGCTCCAGCTTCACTTTACTTCCTGCCGATGGGAAGTTTAAACAGTAGAGGGCACTCTACTGTTTAAACTTCCTGTCTGGACAGGAAGTAAGTGAAGCCAGCCGGAGCCCAGCGCGAACAGCGGAGAGAGCGGGGACAAGTGCCATCGGAGCAGGTAATGTATTGCCGCTAGCGTCAGTCGTCAGGACATTTGAACGCCAATATAGTCTAACTCCCGACCCGATTGAGTGAAATCTTCTGCACGGACGGATCGACGGTAATGATAGATTTAGGACAGAAATCGATCATTCGGTCAGCATTTGCGCAACGATTTCACAGCAGATTCGATCACAGTGATCGAATCTGCTGTATATCGGCGGGAAAATCGTTAAGTGTATGGGCCCTTAAAGCGGTATTGTCACCATAAAAATATAATTTCAACAGCAACTGGTCTGAGTGTATTAAGTGATGAAGATGCTAATCCTGCATTCAAAACTTGCTAAACTTTTTCTGCAGTTATGGTTTGTAGTTATCACATGCGTTAGGAGCACTGGCCCTAGTGCCAAACAGTGCCAAAGAGTTGAATGCTGGGAGTTCTTTTTATCTATAATATATTCCTCCTCTTCCATTTATTTCCCTGCCTAGCTGCTTATCAGAAAAACCCTCTGATTACTTGTATTTGCAAGCAAGGCTGAGGTGACTCAGTGATTGGATGTGTAAAAAAAAAAACAGTGCAGTTGTTAGTATACACCTCAGTGGGAGTGTCTGAAGATTCTGGGAGGATGGCAGCTAATGAATACACAATGAGCAAGAGAAGGGAGGGGGGAAACTAGTCAGGGAGGATATGATGTCAGCATTAGCTTGGCAAGATGGACACTGCCTAGAATAGGATTTTCTGCTTTTCCTTTATAAAATTCACAGGAATCATTATGTGGATAGCACAATATATCAGTTATGCAAGTAGAAGTAGTATTTATCTACTTATATATGTGTTTTTTATTTCTAGGTAAGCATGGGTGTCGCTAGTTCTTTAAAGGAAATAAATATGTCCGCTTCTATATTCCTCTCGCTTCAGTTCACCTTCAACTACCTGAAAATAGGGTACTGTGCAGTAATGCAGATTACTTGGCAGTATAATCAATAACGCACAATACTTTGATTCTAGTGCCCAGTTTTACACCTTCAGTTTATACAGTTTAACCTGTTACATTGTGTTTATGCTGATATCAGAGATTCTATACTGTGTGCTGTTTGTTTGAAAACAAGCTTTTAATATCTTCTTCAAGGCCTTTAAGCCTTCTCTCCCCGTGTCTTGTTATATTTACTTCATATCACCCCTGTGCAGAGGTTATCAGCTATTTAGTACACCTTATGGGAGTAGGTTTAGTGATGAGTTATGTTTGTTGCAAGTATTTCAAAACTGCAATAAAATCCCTAATGGAAGTATATTGCGTTACTAGTGAAGGCCTTTTTTTTTTTGTGCTCGACAAGGAACTGAAGTAAAAATACTTATATTGCACCTCTAGCATTATAAATAGAAAATACAAAACTACGTAGCTAAACCTCACCCACTGTTGAATATGTGAGTTGTTATATCAAATTCAGGCTTCTCCTCGTTCGTTCAGTTGACTCCAACTCTTCATGACCATGCATGCCAGATGTCTCTGTCAATTACGGCATCTTTCAGCTATTTCATAGGCATGTTCATAGCTTTACTTATGCTGTCTATCCATCTTTGCCTCTGTAGTCCTCTTCTTTGTTTGCCCTCAATTTTTTCCAAACATCAAAGATTTTGCCAAAGTATCCGGTCTTCTCATTATGTGACCAAAGTATTTGAGTTTTAATAGTAGTATCAGAACACTCTGGCCTTATTTCGCAGTTGGGTTCTCCACACCCACAATTCAAGTGTCAATTTCAGGCTTCCACCATCTTAGAAATGCAAACAAAAAATGCATGCAATTTCTCATTGTTTTGGATAGCCTCCAGAAGCACTTACAGTATTAAAAACCAGAGTATCCTTTAAAAGTTACCACTTGCAGAATTTTTTAAAACACTCTTTAGCCAGCTGACAAACACTTATTTGATCGAAGCCTTAATTTAAGGAGAGAGACAAATTATTTACATTACAAATTCAAAGAAAATATTGCTATCATTAAAGCCTGAGGTTTGTCTGAGAGCGTTTAGTCTTATTTAACAGATTCTGGAGTTCCTTTTTAAAGTCTTGTAGAAAGAAGTATAGAAGTCAGTGTGTACACTGTTCACTTTTTCATTTTCTCTCTTCTATAGACTCTTTCCATTGGTGTTCTGGATATTTTTGGTTTTGAAGACTATGGAAGTAACAGCTTTGAACAGTTCTGCATTAATTTTGCCAATGAACGTCTGCAGCATTACTTCAATCAGCATCTGTTTCAGCTAGAACAGGTTGGTATGTTACAGTGATGTGTACAGTCATGGAGAACGTGTTATAGCATGAGTTACTTGCTGTCATTTATATTATGATAAATCTGTTGGATGGGCAACTCCTACAGCAGTAGATAAAGCAGAAATAATTTCGCGTGCAGTCTTTAATGTATATAACCATATTCATAGTACTGCAATTCAGCTAATTATTTAAATAACTGAGCGATTCGATTTTCAGAATATTGGTAATGTTTTGTATAGAGACAGAGGAGTATGATTTTTAGATCTTTAATATGGACATCTCTGACACCAAAATTATTTCATGGAGTTTCTTAAAGGACGTATCGCCTGTTGTTGATGATATATGCATGTGCATGTTCATTGCATTGGAGCAGATAGTGGCTTTTGATTTGTAGAGACATTGGATAGCCTTGATTCTTTACACTCCTTAGCCCAGGCAGGCACGTGGTCATGGTGGCTGCTGTGGTTTTCTGTTGTGGCTGAAATATGGTAGCTTGCTTTCCTTCAGCATATTAAAGTAGGCCTACTTCTAATACTTTCCTGGTCTGTGAGTCTGCATTCATGCGTTTGTGATTATCCATAACATTTGGGTTTTTTTTGCAAGAAGGCAAATTCAGTACTGATTTACAACACGCATCTGGTGGATGGAGTTTTCTTTTAAATACGGTAGATCCAGAAACCTATGCTTTTCTTAAAAGGCTTCACCTAACTATATAATTATTTATACACGCACTTATAGCATTTAACAAATAGGTTTTGGGAGTAACAGCATGCACAACAGTGTAAATAGAGAAGTATTTGCTACTGTTTTACTTTGGTGCATTGGAATAGTCTTTTGGGTGGAAATTTAGATGTTAGGAGACCTTTTATATTTCTGCTATGAGCCAACATCACACATTATTAAGCTGATAATTGTAACTTGCTATTCTATACAGCTTGGATCGTTATGTATACTTTTGTATGGAGGAATGGCGTTCTTATGAGGTCACTGAGCTTGCTATTATTTTTCCATCTAGGAGCAGTATCGTTTAGAAGGAATCAGCTGGAGTAACATCAAATACTCCGATAATGCAGGCTGCATCAGCCTCATCAGCAAGAGGCCAACAGGCCTGCTCCAGCTGCTGGATGAAGAAAGCAAGTAAGAATCCCAGCAAATTCTTTCATATTTGTTTTGCATTACAATCCATGCTTTGTTGTTCATTGCTGTGTTTTTTGTTTTTGTTTTTTTCATTTTGGTAACAATTTGTTTTTCTTTGTAATTAGCTTTCCCCAAGCTTCTCATCAGACTCTGCTGGAAAAGTTTAAACGGCAGCATGAAGGCAACCAGTACATTGAGTTTCCAGCAGTTATGGAGTCGGCTTTTATTATTCAGCACTATGCTGGCAAGGTCAAGTATGGTGTTAAGGTGAGTGCAACAGTGCTGCTCTGATAAAGGAAAACATCTTCACAGACTTTACTAAAGGTGGCCACTAATGATCCAATCTTTTTTGTCCAATCTTACCATTTCAATGTAATCTAAGGGACTGCCTAAAGTATCCATTCAATGTATTCACTCAGTTTACCCTTCTACTACATAGATTTGGTTAGATTGGACAACGATTGTTCATTAGTGGCCACCATTATAAAGAAAACTTCACTTTGTTTGCTATAATCTTGATTTTGACATATTTATGTTAAGAACATGAGTTGTTCCGGTTGTGTAACAAACAATTGTGCATTTCTAAATATCTTAGTAGCGCACATAACTTGATCCCAATATAGTTTCAAAAAAGAAAAAAGCATTATTTTTCTGGGAATAAAACATCCTCTACATGTGTGTTCACTCCAGGTCTATCAATTACACACATGTGGATGAATTTATTAAATTAGGGCTTAGGACTTGGGTATGGGCAGAAACAAGACATTTAACAATCACTATTGCAAACAAGTGTAAAATTTAAATACATGTGTACATACACAACATGCATTTCTTCCTCTGAACTGATTAAAATGCACTATAGTGTTTTGGTTTTTTTGTTGTTGTTTTTTTATGCCGCAGTTACAGAAGGTAATAAAATTATGACAGATTTTTACACTAGTCCATCTCCTTAGGGGGATTCTCAGTATTTCCTTTATCTGGGACATGTCTATGTACTTTGAGTCCTAAGGGAGAAAAGCACTTTACAAATGTTTTGTTGTTATCTATACTAAAACACTGGCCACCCCCCTACATATTGGCACACTATAGTGGCAAGTTTACTGAGCACATGTATTTCCAGAAGTAACGTATTTTCCGCCGTATAAAACACACGGTTTCTCCCCAAAATATAGGGAGAAAAAGTCCTTGCGTCTTATATGGCAAAGGCAAGGAATCTCCGACTTACAAACGCCTGCCAATACGAACCGCTGGCATGTCGGGGATTTCCTGCCTTTGTTTAAGCTTCCCCCTTTGTGCCTTCTCTCCTGGCCCCCCCCCCCCATGTGTTGCAGAGTGTAGCTGCAACTTGCCTCAACCATGCTCCCGCAGCGATTGCAGACCTCAGCGCTTCCCCCGCTAGCCTCCCCTCCCTCCCCCTTGTCTCTTCAGTCCCCCCGTGTTTTTGTGCATAGCGGCAGCTTACCTTCCATGGGCCCGCGATGAAAGCAGACATCTGTCTCAACTCCACTTCTCCCTCTAGTGTCCGACTTGAACTGATCGTCTCACCAGTTCAAGCCGCTCCCTAGAGTGAGAAGTGGAGCAGAGTCGGATGTCTGCCTTCATCGCAGGCGCATGGAAGGTAAGCTGCCGCTATGCACAAAAACATGGGGGTCCTGGGGAGACGGAGAGCTCGGAGGTCTGCAATCGCTGCGGGAGCATGGATGAGGTAACCGGGGGCCAGGAGACACAAGGGGGAGGGAGAGGAGGCACGGCATATCTGTAAAGGGATCATTTGACAAACGGAATCTTAGTTAAATCATGCTTTGCATGTCCAACTAATATCTTATACCTTATAAAAGGATTAACTTGCAGATACTGGGGAGCAGGCTTGGACAGCCTAGAAAAGATGAATAAGTTATGTTTTAGTTGTGTATACATTCAAGCAGATATTTATTTGCAGAGGACCATCAGAATGTTAAAGGCAACCTGAACTGAGTGAAATACGGAGGCTGCCGTGTTCATTCCCTTATAAACAATGCCAGTTGCCTGGTGTCATGCTAAGCTTTAAGCTTCAGTCGCTTTTGAGTTACACACCTGCTACAAGCATACAGCCAGTTGAGTCAAAGTATCTGATCTGGGCCAGTAACGTGTAGTATTAGAGGCAGAGCATCGCCACAGAAGTCAGCCAACTGGAATTGATAGGGAATGAAGATAGCAGCTTCTGTATTCATTTTACTTTAGATCCCCTTTAACTCCCATAGCTGTGCACTGCCCTCTAGAGGTGGTCAACAAATTGATACGCGTCCTACAATTTTTAACCATGGGAAAGTGTTAAACTCTTAACCAACACTATACTCCAAGAATAAGGTCTATTTTGATTGAGTCATGTCTATTTAGTATTTAGATTTTGAGTCCTCCTTCTGGTATTGCTATGTCAATTATCTTTTTCAGGATTTTCGAGAGAAGAACACGGATCACATGCGCCCAGACATTGTGGCCTTGCTGCGTAGCAGCCGTAATGCCTTTATACGAGGAATGATTGCAGTCAGTCCAGTGGCAGCCTTTCGATGGGCTCTGCTTAGAGCATTTTTCAGAGCACTGTGGGCATTTAGGCAAAGTGGTAGAAACAGCGTGGGCAAGAAGACTGGTGAGTGGCTAATACACTGGAATGTTCTAGGAGTGAACTGGTGAGTGAACGCTACTGTAAGGTGACGCTGGATAGAGCTAGCGAATGACTGACTTTTAGCTTGTTTTTTGGGGGGGAGTGATGCAACATAGTTTTATTAGTTTTATTCCGGAAGACATTTTTATTTGTATGTTTGATTAATTGTGATGTAAAGTAAGCAACTGAAAAAAAAATATTTTAAGTGGATTGCAAAAAAAGGCTTTTGCAAGCAGAACATGGGCATCTTCTGTTTAGATCTGTCCTCATGCATATGTCATAGGACCGCATTGTATCCCAGCTCACTTCAGAAAATGGATATCTGGCTGTGCACAGCCATACCTATCTGTCTGTCTTGGGGTTCAGCAGTTGCAGCTTTGGGGTATTCTGCTTCTGTCTTTGCTGGGAGTTTGTTATTCTGCCTCTCTCTCTGGTTAATCTGTCTCTGTCTTCTCTTCCTGTGTGTTTGCTCTCAAGGCTCGGGCCCCCCCTGTACATCGGGGCCTCCTGGCTCATCTCACAAAGGCCTTTCTAGCTTTAGCTTTCTGCAGCACCCCGTCCACCAAAGGAGCTTACAGATCCTGCAGAGGTGTCAGAACGACCAATACAGTAAGGCTTCCATCCCAGAATCCTCTGCAATTTCATCAACACAGAGCTCCGTTTCTAGAGTTTAGGGCAGTAGCACATCTACACATACTGACATGTAGTATGAAAGGTCTCAGGTCTCATGGACTGTACACCTAGGCATAAAAGGGCTTCCATAACCAAGTCTGTCCATTCACTGCACGTAAATGTACATTTACCCATATGCCTGAATGCTCGCTGTCTTCCTATAAACATTTGCAAAGATGCTCATCTGTATTTGTGATATGGTGTTTTACCTAATGAAGGACCTTTTCACAAAATGTGTAATACAAGAGTTCATTTTGTATTAACATGCTTGCCAGATTAATCAATAATCTTGTTAAATATTTGTGTAATACTAGCATTAATACGCGTGTATCCAGAGGTATTTCAGTGCAAATACAGTATCCGGTTGTACTCCTGATAAACTCAAGAGGTTCTTCTGCTTGCTAAGTTAAGTTGACATAACTACTGTATAATATACAGTATATTGAGCTTGAACAATTGAAAATGTTATGCAGTAAAAAAAAAAACAAGATTACCGTATTTAGGCTGTTTTTAACAATGGCACCACTCCCGAGAAGTTGCACCGTGCGTTATAGACGTTCATTAGGTGCTGATTTTCAACATAAATAAAATTTGTATTGCAGTAATTGTGCAGCTTTACTAGGGATGCCTGTAACTTAACCTCATGTTGAACACTTGGAAGCAGAAGCAAATTCATAAAACCCAACTTCCTGACAGGTTACCAGAAACACTTTTCAGTACCAAATATTTGGGCAGAAGACGTGCCCCTACCACAGCTTTACACCTTGAAACACTCCCCTGACACACCTCTAGTTATCTATACCTAAAATCTATAGAAGAATACATGAGCAAAACTCTCTAATTTTCAGGTCACCTCTTTCTGGCATATGTTAATAAAAGTAAAGCAATAAATAAAATATTAATTAAAGGACAACTGTAATGAGCGGTATTTGGACGCTGCCATATTTTTTTCTTTTTAAGTAGTACAAGTTGCCTGGTTGTTCTGCTGATCTTCTGCCTCAAATACTTTTAGCCATAGAACATGAACAATGCTTGTTCCTGCATGCTGCAGCAGATCAGGCGTTTCTGACATTGTCGGATCTAACATCAGAAACAAGCTTGCTGCTTGTCATTCAGACACTGCTGCAGCCAAATAGATCAGCAGGGCTTCCAGGCAACTGGTATTGTTTAAAAGGACATAAAAATGGCAGCCTCTATAAGCTTCTCACTTCAGTTATCCTTTAAAGAGAAACCGTGCGTAAGGCTTGAACTTCATCCCAATCAGTAACTGATTCCCCTTTCCCATGAGAAATCTTTTCATTTTCTCAAATGGAACATCAGGGGGCTCTGTATGGCTGATATTGTGTTGAAACCCCTCCCACAGTGTGATTTCCGGGCCATGGTGCTGACATCACACTGTTGGAGTCTTGTTGCATTGTGGGAAATAACAGCTGTTTCCAACTGCCAAAAAGGCATCTTCTCTTTCCACTGACATCACCTGCCACCAGTAAAAATGTCGCCATGTGATAAATGTCAGAATGTAAATCAGGGAGAGGAAAGATTTTACAATGGGCAAACACTGACTAAATCATTTATAAATAATTATTGTAAATATTAAACACTTTTTTTCATTACGTTTTGTTCACTGGAGTTCCTCTTCTAATATTGGATGTAATGTTTATCACAACTCAACTGCTCTTTTTAGTAGGTAAATGTATTTAGTTATATGAACATGTACAACAAAGGAGTAAAGGAGGACAGATTAAATTGGATCCAAAATAAGGACTTTTATTTTAAGAAGAGGGACAGTTTAAAAGAGGGACAGTTTACAGCTCTGAATCACTTATGGTACAGAAGATCAATAAAAGAGTACTTCTCCTAATTCCCATTTATCCAACGGTGAGAGATCAGACTGGCAGATCATCTTGGCCAAGGGCATTATTCTACTACTCACCCTGCCTGCTCCATGCACGCGCTGTCTGAGCCTCCTATTATAGCAACAGTAGGCGCCACTAGCCTGAAAGCTAGAAATACATCTGTGTAGAACTCTGCCTCGAACTGTTGCTCAAGGGATATTTCAAGTTATGGATTTTTGTAACAACACTAGGATTTTCTATAAATTGGGGCTGTCTGAAAGTAGCTGGTCTCTTTGTAATGTATTTGTATTTCAGTTTGGATCATCAAACATTAGAATAAATTGATAGTTTACTAGTATTCAGCTATTTCTACCCAAGACTGGAAACCGAATGTGTCCTTGCAACAGATCCCAATACATGCAGACTCGTGTATTGCTCATCCCCTCCAAGTACTTTGTTTCCTTCACTTAACATTTGCAGTGTTCCTCATTCCAATGCTTCTCCAGAGAACACAGTTTTGCATTGAGCTGAAAGAGATTTCCCAACTCTTCTGACACAGGCAGCAGTACAATCCTGATAGGAGTTTTAACTTTCAAAACTTAAAATTTGAAGCATTGAATTGAACTCATACAGGGATCTTCCACTTGTGCAATCTTCCTACACGCAGCAGGTACAGTCAGGATATTGATTTTGGATGCTTAAAGGAATCATCAGGCAAAAAAAAAAAAATGTTTCACTTACCTGGAGCATCTACCAGCCCCATGCAGCTATCCTGTGCCCTCGTAGTCACTCACTGCTGCTCCAGTCCCCCACCGCCAGCTAGTTTCATTTTTGCCGAACTCTGGGGGTTGTCGGGCCGCATTGCGTACATTTTTACGCATTCCCGCTGGTTCAGAAGTATTAACGCATAAATTTTTTCACGTTAGCGGTGCAACCCTTAAAATGTTTGCGTTGCAGCGCTAATGCTAACATATTTTAGCAATGCACCACTAACACGAAAATATGTATGCGTTAATGTTCCTGCACCAGCGGGAATGCGTAAAAATGTACGCAATGCGGCCTGCTGGCGGCAAGGGACTGGAGCAGCAGTGAGTGACTATGAGGGTGCAGGATGGCTGCATGGGGCTGGTAGATGCTCCAGGTAAGTGAAACATTTTTTTTTTTTGCCTGACTATTCCTTTAAAGAGGAACTGTAGTGAAAATAACATAATGAATAAAATTGCTTATTTTTTCTTTCTTTTTGCAAAATTAATTTATTGATCGTTTAGTCCGAGTTTGTCCAATGTAAAAGCTTTCCTCTCCCTGATTTTCATTCTGAAATGTATCATTGGTGGTGACATCTTGAGTTCTGCCAGGTGATCTGTAAGAAATGTTCGTTACTGAGAGCTCTTTGCACAGAGGGAGATATTGCTTGCTTGGCAGTTAGAAAAATCAGTTATTTCCCACAATGCAACAAAGTTCACAGACTGCACACTGTCAGAATCATGGTCATGACATCACACTGTGGGAGGGGTTTCACCAAAATATCAGCTACACAGACCCCCCCCCCCCCCTAATTGGAATGAAGTTCAATCCTGGGTTAAACTTCCTCTTTAGCATCCTTATTGATTTTATATGTACATGACTTGAACAATCTCTCACAAACACACCTGTCTGCAGTTTTCAATGAACACTGACATTCAGAAACCATATTCTAGTTCTAGACATTGGCATTCCTTGCAATAAATCTAGATTGCTGCCCTGCGTTGCTTTACAACTAATATGGGGCATGCAAGCTTTAGAATGGCAACTTTGGGGCATGCTTCAGCATTTCTGCATCATAAGCTCAGTAGGACAGAGGATTCTGTAAATATACACTGCATTTAAAAGGGCTGTTCCCCCTCATATCCAGTTCACACTGCATTGTAATGTAGCGGGCAATGGATAGGTGGAATAAATTCATACTTTTACATGGACCTTGACACGATTATGGTTTGGTACACTGTAGTAAAATGCAACCCTTAAAGCAAGCCTGAACTAAAAAATAAAAGTCAAAATAAACATACACACGTCATACTTGTCTCCTGCGTAGTCTACTCATCACATCTCTCCTGCGTCCTGTTTGTCCAGTGTGATCGATGGAATTCTCTGTTAACTATTTTAAAAATGGCGATGACCCAGCAATTGTTTCTGCTCAGTACTCCGTTAACATGTAATATCATGGACATAAAACATGATTGCACATCAGTTGTCTTTTCAGTTATAACTGACAGCAACTTATCTAGTGGAAAAAGGGCCCTAAGGCTTCCAGTTACGACTAAATCTAGAACTGGAAGAAATTGTTGTTACAAGAAATTAATGAGCTTCTTAGAGGAACTGACAGCAAGGTAAGTATGTAATAGTCATTTGCAGGTACATCATGTATTTATTTTACATAATTTTACTCAGTTCAGGTTCCTTTTAACCCCTTTCTGAATAGTGGATGTGTTGCCAGTCATTTGACGAACAGGACACCTATTGTGTTGTACTTACATCTATGTCACAACCACAAGTGTGAACTGTAACCGATAATCCAGCTGTGTATGGATTTTAATGGACTGGTTAATCTGCATGGATTTGCAGAAACACTGAAGCGGAAAAAAATTATGATTTTGTATGTGTAGTACAGCTAAGAAATAAAATATTAGGAGCAGAGACATAAGTCTAATATTGTTTCCAGTACAGGAAGAGTTAAGAAACGCCAGTTGTTATCTATGCAAAAGAGCCATTGAGCTCCACGACTTTCAAAGTCGCAGAGAGCTTTGTCTTTTGAAGCTTATTATCTCAAGTGTCTGGCACTGTGTATTTTTTTTTCTGCAGAGGACAGGTCAAAAGTTCACTAGCCTGCTCTGTAAAATCATTTAGAATGCTGAGTATTGTGTAAACTACAAATATTACAGAATGATGCAATGTTATAAAAAAAAACTATATTTTCTTTGCTACTAATGCTCTAGTAATTATCCGTACTACACAACCAATTCATTATATCATAATTTTTTTTCCCACTTCAGTGTCTCTTTAATGTTTTCCAGGCAAGGTACCCTCTGGAAATTTACAGTTTTTCCTCTGTAGCTAAGAGCAGATTTAGACAAAAGAATGCCTTCTCTGATGTGTAGCTAAGCTTAAACTCCCAGAGATGTATAGAATAAATGCAAACTATTGAATTTAATGTCACAAAATTATGCTTTATTTAGTCCTTAACGTAAATCACGTTATTTGGGTCCAGGATACTAGAAAGATGCCAAGTACTCAATTTGCCTCTAGTTGTTATCTTGTCATATGTAAAGTCATCTGCATGTTGCACTTGCCTGTATCTTTCGTGTGCCTCTCACTTTCTGCATGTGATCTTTGGGGAATGCACGTGTTCCATCTTCACAAACCTGCCTGTTACTGTCTTGCTCTTTCACTCTGGTATGTTGCCTGCTGCCCATGCAATACCTAGCAATGTCTGTGTGTTTCTAACCATATTTTAAGTCTGCAGAGAAAGTGTGGAGCTGCAAGTAATGGTCCCTTGGGCATGTCTCTTAACCAAATGATCCACGCTAACCGATTCTAGATCAGGATTACTGGTATAGAGATCACTGTTTGTAGCTGTAGACACACATCACAATGTTACATTTTATCACATCACAAAGTGTTAGATCACACAGATATGAAGAGCAGGTACACAGACAATATTTTGTCCTCCTCTTTACACAGGTGTTATATCTGAACTAATAATTTTGTTCCAGATATTCCCCGTCGGACACCTAGAACCCCTCTGTCTGATCTTCAGGGCATAAACACCATGCAAGAAAGAAGTCCACGGTAAGCAGCCTTGCAGAAATAGTTTATCAATTTTGGTTTCTGCTCTACGTAAACTGAATATCTTGTGGACTTTATTAAATGACATCAGATGGGCACCTAACATGGTGTTTTTCACGAAAAATAAACACAAGCATGACACGTGCTGCACTAGTGTCCTACAGACTGTTATATGAAAGTGACAGTGGTCCATAGGACACTATGGGGTTGATTCATAAAGCATTACAGCATTTGGTAATACAGAAAACAGCTGACTGTACCATTGTTACCGCATGATAAGCTGAAATTACTGAACAGTGAGGTAAATTAACAACTTGTGCAGTAATTGCCTCAACACATGTCAGTAAATGTCAATTCATAAATCCAACAACAAGCGGTAAAGCCACAAAGCAATACCATCTGCTTTGAAGTGGTGAAAAAGAGTGCAAAGTCTTTGTGAGGAGACTGTGCTGGGAGCGTGACAAGCAAAAGCAGCTGTGACTGACAGGAGCAGGGAGCCAATAGAAACCGCTCGACTTCTGCAAGTCTGAATGATGGAATCTGATGGGACCCGCAGCCTGCCCTTCGCAGAGAGGACAAGCTTTTCAACCCCCCCAGGCAGCAGCAGAGCAAGATCGGAACAAAACAGGCATACCCTGAATACCTTAGGCTGTGTGTCTGTTTAACCTGTTGGGTACCTGTTTGAAGATATGTAGGAACTAGTGGGTAAAATCACCTAATCATGGCTTGTGTAAAGTTTCTTAGGAGTTAATCTAAGCTGTGGCAATTAAATAGAATGTTAAGAAAGAGGCAGTATAACAAAACATGTACATCTAAAGGGATAACTGGGATGCCTCTTACTCTCTTCACTGCACGGAACAGCTTGTAACAACACCTATGCCTCAATTCACTAAGCTTTATCAAACACTTTATCGAACGTTTGATAATTTACCTCATGGGTAAAATCTAATTTTGAATTCACTAAGGTGTTTTAGATTTATCAAATGTTTTATCGATAAAATGTTCAATAAGTCTATAACACAAATTTAGATTTTACCCATGAGGTAAATTATTACACGTTTGATAAAGTGTTTGATAAAGTGTGTGTGTGTGTGTGTGTGTGTGTGTGTGTGTGTGTGTGTGTGTGTGTGTGTGTGTGTGTGTGTGTGTGTGTGTGTGTGTGTGTGTGTGTGTGTGACAGAAGCAATGTTTTATCATGGGAAACTTACTTTCGGGGAACCATGAAAGTGCACAAGTCCTATATACAAGTATGTTGACAGGCAAATTAATAAGAGAATGCCGTCAAAGGGCCTCTCTTTCAGGGCTCTCCTGAGTAGAAAGCATTGGTTCCTACAGGTTGATCTGAGCTGTATTTCTAAGAAGATGCAGTATTTAAGTGTTCCTAGTTGCTCTTTTGTCATGTTAATTAAAAATTGCTGCTGATTATTTTCACCACATAATGTTACAGGTACATGCTAGTTTGCTTTCTTAATAAGATTCAGTTGAGAAGAAAAACTGTACTGTGCTTGTGTACGATAAATCTCGATGTATTTAACATATGATTTTGTAAACTGTTTGCCCAGGTGCCTTAAAGCCGTATAAAACTCTGACTTAAAGCGGATCCGAGATGAAAAACTAACTATAACAAGTAACTTGTCTATATATCTTATCTAAAGTTTAGATAGTTTACACAGCAAATCTAGCTGCAAACAGCTTTAATAGAATATGATTATTTCTTTCTGTGATACAATGACAGCAGCCATGTTGTTTGTAAACATTACACAGAGGCAGGCTTATCTGCATCTTGAGCAAAAAAAACCTAATCCCCCCCATCTGCCTCTGAAATCTCTGGCTAGTAATACCTCCTCCTCCTCCTACCCAGACTGAACTCCCATGAGCCCTTGCTACTGTCTGAAAGTGCCTTGGCTCTTTGAAAACCTGTGGGCGTGGCTTGTTTAGTTTATAGGGAATTAGAGTATTAAAACAAAAACAAAAAAGTATTTGGCTTGAGGAATGCCCTATAAACAATAGGAAAGGAACACAATTCTGCAATGAGTAAAAGTTAATCTCGGATCCACTTTAATATTCAATAAAAACATGTTTTCCTACTTTTTATATGCCATATGGTTATCATACCGTATATACTCGCAAGCAAGCCGAATTTTTTACCCCCAAAAAGTGGGCCAAAAGTTGGGGGGTCGGCTTGCTTGCGAGTTGTTGGTCCGCGATACCCCCCCCCCCCCCCCGCGCGCGGCTGCCGCTGCTATTGGCTTACCCGGCGGCATCCTCTATTCCCCTCTCCGTCTCCTGCTGCCAGTGCCCCGTGTAAATAATTCACAGCAGCTCGCCCCATGGCGGCTGCTGTGTGATGAGGAAGAAGCCGTAGGGAGCGGTTCCCATAGTAACGGCGATACACATCGCCGCTACAGGAAGCCGCTCTCTCTAAGGCTTCTCACTCATCACACAGCAGCCGCCGTGGAGCGAGCTGCTGTGAACTATTTACACGGGGCACTGGCAGCAGGAGACGGAGAGGGAAATAGAGGAAGCCGCCGGGTAAGGTAATAGTGGGGGGGGGGGGGGGGGCATTACCTACCCACTCTGGAAACGCTATACTGAGCACTACCTACCTATACTGGGCACTATACTAGCTATACTGGGCACTATACTAGCTATACTGGGCACTATACTAGCTATACTGGGCACGATACTAGCTATACTGGGCACGATACTAGCTATACTGGCACTATACTAGCTATACTGGGCACTATACTAGCTATACTGGGCACTTTACTAGCTATACTGAGGCACTACCTACCCATACTGGGCACTATACTAGCTATACTGGGACACACTGGGGGGATCACGAGGCCAGCATTTCCTACCCCCAGCTTATATAAGGGTCAATCATTTTTTCCTGTTTTTTTTTTCAGGTAAAAGTTGGGGGGTCGGCTTATATGCGGGTCGGCTTGCTTGCGAGTATATACGGTATTTGCTCTTGTGCATAAGTATTATTATTCATTTAGAAATTACAAGTTCCCAAAGTACAATGTTTTTGCTCTGAGAGCTGCTTTTGCATTTTATTCATAACTGGTTTATTCATCTTGTAATGTACGCAGAAATGCTTTCTGAGTGTCTGTCTGTGTTCAGGAGAGTCTGTGTCAAATATCTGATCGATATCTGCTTAAAATGATTACCAACTCAGTAAAGGACCAGCCTTTAAAGCGTCATAACCAAAATTATACAGAAGTGGGTGCGTGCTCACTATAAACAGAATATTTATAGGTTAACAGTTTTACCTCTGAAAGAAAAACGCAACACTCAGCTGTTGAATTTTATAAAATTATCTTGTTAAGAAAAATAGATAAAGCATTTATATACAGGAATATACATCTCTCCAGTTGTTGTCAATTCATCCAAAAAATACATTTTCATCCAAAAATACATTTTCAAAGTTCCTTTAGTTAAAAGAGTCCATTTCAATATAGCAAATATTCTGCTGTAGCTTTTATCCTTCCTCGATAATTCTCATCTCTGTATTGTACAGTGTATGGTACACACAATATAGCTTTATCCTTAAAAATTGATATATGAAGTTCTATTCTTATATAAAGAACTTAAAGTAGATATATCTTAATCCTTCAAAGCTTGATAATTGTTTCTTAAGCTTGCATTTGTATTTGAATAATAATGCTTACTGATTGTATATGAAATAGAGCATAGAAAAAAGTTATCTAAAAAAACTCAAACTGCTGAAGTTTAAAAAGACAAGTCTTTAACTTTTGCATAGACTAATTGTCAAAGAATTCACCAAGAATTATTGCATATTACCTCTCTTGGGTTTCAGAATCACAATGGAAGGCAGTCTCTTGCTAGGCCTCAATCATCTCAGTAGAGTTTCAGGCTTGATGCTCTCATGTGCTAGCCTGCCAGGCCTTTTTATTGTGATTTTTCCAATATGGCGTCGGGGTAGGGGATTTTACATGAAGTCATGTTCTTTTTATAACATTACCTCACCCTTTATTTTTAGATATGGATATCTAGATGCCCCTTATGGTTGTAAGTGGTAGTAGCAGGCACAAGAGATGCTCCTGTGGTTATAAGTGGTAATGGCCGACACAAGGCTTATGGCCTAACTGTTTAATACAATCTAAAATAAAGTGTATATTATTGATCAGCATATTAGATATGTGTGAACACTATGTGATTAACATCTTGCGTATAAAATAGGCTTAGCTTAAGCAGTGTATATCTTGTATCTCTTATATATCTTGACCCTAGATGGTTAAACTTACTAACACAACAAATACTGCATAACACGTGAACATTTCTTCATTACTATCTCACTTTTAACCTTGTAGAAATAAACAGCTCACTTCCAATAATAGCATTGAAAAGTACACAATCCAATTTTGATTTTGCCCGTACTCACAGATCTTGAAATTCACTCAAATCATCTGCAAAGCATTTCAAATATTGGTACAGTCTGGCTAGGGAGAAGATCATTTCTCTGCATTAATATGAGATTCTGACATCTGCACAGTCAGAGAAGTGTTTACATTCCTTACTTGATACAATTACGTTAAGTAAACACAAGATAATGTTATCTCCAGTTCAGATGCGTCCAGCTTTCTCTGCAGGGAGCTTGTAAGTCCTGTGTTTAACTAGTTGAATGCTGTTCTAGTAAAAAAAAATGGTGGTAGTATATAATATGCTGTAAATAATCTTTTAGAGCAAAGAAGAAATGCTGGGTTTTATTCCGCTTTAAAGTTTTTACTATAAGTGGAGTTTACTGTAAAATTCCTTACGTGACCCAACTACCTTTAACCTGGAAAGCTGAACAGTACCCTTCTAATCCATTGCCAAGAAGATATGTGGTTCCCAACCACCTTCCCATTCCACCTTCAGGGAATGTGGGTGGGGAGCTGTATCACTGAATGGGTATGAATGGCAGAAGTAGGGTTCAGCCTTTGAGGTAAAGCCAGTTTCTAGGGGCGTGCCAGGCGTGCGACGGCCCTGAGCGCTGTGAGGGATGTGGGCGCAGTCAGGGCCAGATATCTAGCAAGAGTTCGGAGGTTGTGGGCGTGGCCTAGGGTGACAGACATAATTAGCACAATATGGGCGGCTGGCTAGCACTTACCAAGGACAGTGCTATTCCTGATGCCAGCCGCCCAGCAGCGGCGCCCCCCAGGTCATTCTAGCCTCTCTCCCCCAGGCAGACTTCTCGAACATGACAGGATTGCAGTGTAACTCCTGTCACTAGAGAGCAATCTGCCTAGTCTGCTATTGTCAGCGGCAGCCATGTTTTTGTAACCCGGCTTTGTATGCATTGTCTATGGCAAGGAGACCACAGCCTTCTTGCACTGAGGACACTTTTTGGGAGGTTGTCTTGCTCTGACAGCCTCTATCGCACAGTCGGTCATGTGACTCGCCTCCCTCCTCCTGCGGGCTTTCTGAATCTGCAGCAGCCAGCATGTGTCCCCTTCAGCTGGAAGAGAGACCTGTATGCAGCCAGCCTTCCAGCCTGCACACACAGCAGCAGCCCAAAAGCCTCCATTATTCTGTCTGAGTAAGTGGGCTGAGGGGTGAGAAGTCTGGAGGAATGTGTGTCTTCTGTATTTGTTTACATATATTGCTGAGTGTAGTGCTGTATTGTGTGTTTGTAGAGGTTTATGCAAGTGTGTGTGTGTATGTACAGAATGGTGTGTGTTTGTGTCTGTCTGTCTGTCTGTCTGTCTCTCTGGGCTGGTGCACACCGAGCGTGTTTTGTCGCATTTTTACAGCCGCTTCCAGCTGTAGAAACGCGTGGGTAATGTGTTTCAATGGGCTGGTGCACACCAGAGCGGGAGGCGTTTTGCAAAAACGCATACTCCCAGGCTGTAGCATTTTTGGGATTTCAGTGGAATTGATCTGTTTTTCGGATCAATCCCATTTATCTGATCTAATTAGTTAGCAGGAATTCGAGAGTTAATAGGCACGACCAATTGCTTCCAATCTATTACCAAGGTTATCAGGAACGATTGATTGGCTCTGAAATTGTACCGGTAATGGACACCTTGAGGCTCCCTGCACACTGCATGCGATTCCGATTTGTAATCGTTTTTTACATCCGATTCTGATTTTTGATCGTTACTGCATGCTGCGTTTTTTAATCCGTTTTTCTGTTTATTTGCATTCAGGGAAAATCTGAATTGCAAATCGGAATCACAAAATGGATTTGCAGTGTGCAGGGAGCCTTAGACTTGGCACTCTCTGTGCCCTGACTTCCCCGCTATCGACCTATGCCTAGCTAACCTATATTGGTGGCACCTATACCTAGCTTACCTATACTTGCGTCACCTATAATGCCTGTACCTATACTTAGCTATCCTACACTAGTAAAAGAACATGAGGAGGCGCCCTGGAGGGTACTCTTTTTTTAAAAAGTTGCACAGGTTCGACCAATTAGACAAATGTTCAATCAAATGGATGAATGTAAACTCGCCAAATTTGTCTCTGATAAATCGTTAGTTTGTTATTGATTACTATATATATCCTAGTCGGTATTAAACCGTTTCCACTGGATATGAGTATAAATATATGGGTGGATCCTACCTGAAATAAGTAGTCAGTCCCATAAGGTATAGTACAGAACTTTAATAAGGCACTTCGGAAATTGACAACGCGTTTCGCGGCCACAACCGCTTCATCAGGTCGTGTACTGTGCCTTTAAAATAAAATAAAATAGACAGGGCACTGAGACATAGAACAACATCTCCATAGTACATAACAATAATCAGAAACAACTGTATCACAATTACAGTACCTACATATCCAAACACATAGTAATCACACAAATATGTATAAAATAGTCTAAAAAATAAAATACAAATCAAATTAAAAACTTAAGCCTTGTCTTTCCTATTACTAATTAGGTGCATATAGCTGTGGTAGTAGTATTGTACCTTTATACTTGCTACGTTTAAGGTCTTTCTGCTCTAGCTGCTTATAAAACATGTATTTACAAAGATTATATGGGTAATAAATGGAAAAGACGGATATGTGGAAGAAGCAGCATTAAGCCCTTCTAAGAGACAGCGGAAAGGAAACAGTTCTGTAAGCTAACGCTGCACATATCTAGTTGGTAATGGTAAGTGCTCTTAATGTATGGTAGTGGTACATTGCGGAGTTGTGGGGGGTTAAGGATGATTGAGGCATATAAAATCCGCATAGGTGCTATGTGACTTTCCCCCTTGTTGGGAGGGATACGTGTGGCAAAGAGTGTAATGTATAAATTGCTTACCGAAAGTAAGAGTATCCTCTGCTCGGCGCCCATGAGCGCTGCTGATGCTGTTTCCTGTTTAAATGAGACACTCGGGCACAGAAGTCCGTGCTCGTATGGCGTATGGGCGTGTCCGGCTACGTCATCGCGCCTCTTGCTTAGGGAGCGCAGCCAGGCGTCTAGTGATCAAATCGCCTTGGATATGGGCACCAGGGTCCACGCTGGACGCTAGAACGGCGGCCATTTTGTCGTGGACTTTCCTGGTTAAATGTGGCTGCCATATTTCAGTGGTCTGGGTTATCCAGACTAATACAGTTGGAAATACGTGTTGCCATTACCGAAAGTGACAGCGCCATCTAGCTACCAAGATAGGAAGTAATAGTGCTTTGTGTCTCCCTTAGGGAAAACCATAGTTGGAAAATATAGGAACAACATATAGAAAATATGAGAACCTCTATGAGATATTCATAAGGAAGTATACTTTAGGGAAGTGTGCTTTAGAGAATATATATTACTACAATATTTAAGAGTTCGATAAAACAATATGTGTAAAAAATATTACATATAAATATTACGTATAAAACCTCAGTTATGTCCCATATGTGTATACAAACGAGATTACTAGGATAAGAAATGCAATATCAGAGGTAGGTATAGTGACTAATGTAGTACAGAAGCTTATTAGAGACCCATGCATAACCTCCATTAGAAAGGGCCATATTTCCTATGGGTCTGTGTACAGCTAAGTTTATTAGGAAGAGGACAGGGCTGGCAGGGGAAGGGGAGGAAGGGGGGGGGAAAAGAAGGGGGGGAAACTAGAGAGATCGGGGAGGAGGGAGGGGACTGGGGAGGTGTGTGTGTGGGGGGGGGGGGGGGAGGGCGCAAGGGAAAGGTGTAGGTAGGGAGGGGAGGGGGCCCACAAGAAGGGGGGGGGGGGAAAAGGGGGTTAGTGGGAGGGGGGAAGGAAGAGGGAGGGAAGGGGAGGGATACTGAATTTATATATAGAGGTGTATCTCAATTTCAGGAGAATAAGCAGTCGATAGTATGCCTTGGCTTGTAGGCCGAGGCTACAACCCTATTTAAAACAACATATAAAATAGAGAACATTACTGGTAGAGTCAGTTGTACCAGCCTATAACAATTTTGATATCCCCCATCTCAAGTTCATCAGAAAAATAAATTAATGTATGGTTGGATATACAATGTACAGCTATCCCTAAAGTCAGTTGTACAAGCTTATAACAATTTGGATATCCCCTGTCTCAAGTTCATCAAAAAATACAATAGTGTATAGTTTAGTATATGGTGTATAGCTTTCCCTACATGCTGAGAAAAAGTGTAGCATAAACTGCAGATCTGACTGGGGGAGCGTTGAGCCAACAGGATAGGTTGTCTTTCCACCAAGGGATGTATATCAGAGTAGTGACATAGGTGCAACATCCCGGGCGAGACCCTATTCTAAGGTTTGTAGGGGGTATCCGCTTCTCACGATTCCTCTAGGAGACCAGGGGAAGGGGGGGAAATGGGGGGGGGGGGGGTTTGTCTAAGGGATCCAATTGGACCACCTATCAGCACTGGCGGTCATACTGTGGTGAGTAATCCCCCAGAGAGCAGTCAGGTTCCCCAGGACCAGATCACTACTTAGGGTGCTGTATTCGGATGGCTTCTTCCAAAGTATATCTATCCAAGGGGACCTGTCTGGCTAGAAGAAATAATAATAACTGCTAGATCCCAGTGAGAAGTGTGTATAATCTTATTAGAATCAGGGTGACCTTCCCCTGAATTCGTTTATCAATCTGGACTTTACAGGTTATGCTCGAGGCAAATATTTAATCCCTCAGGTTGTAGAGTACCTAGTTTAAAAATCCAGAACATTTCTCTGTTTCTTAATTTATTCGTTCTGTTCCGTATGGACTCGGAAATATGTTCAATTGGACAGATTTTAGTCCCTTCTATCTGTTGGTTGTGATGCAATTTATAGTGTCTGGACAATCCGTGTTTTAGATAACCATTGGCTATGTTCCGTCTGTGTTGTCCCATTCTTGTGCGGACCTGCTGCGTGGTCCGGCCAACATATTGTAGGCCACAGGGGCAGGTTATCAGATATATCACGAAGCTTGTTGAGCAATCCATATCGTATTTAATAGTATGCACTTCTCCTGTTACTTTGGACTTGAATTCCGAGACATTCTCGTCCATTAATTTACAGCACAGACACTTGGGTTTAAGACAGCTTGTAGTACTGTTTTGATGGCTTTCAGATCTTTCGCTAGTCCGCTCCTGTGGTGTCTCTTTTAGGAGACTGGGTGCTAGTCTGTTTTTCAGGGTTCTTGCCCTTCTGTAGACACATCTGGGTTTGTTGGCCAGGTCCATCTTCAGCATCGGGTCTCCTCGTAATAGGGGCCAGTGTTTATTTAAGATTTTTGCTATTGAATCGTGTTGGTTTGAATATCGAGTAATGAAGTTAGCATCTTTCTTATCTTTTTTCTGTCCCTCTCCCGGTTTCTTGGTTTGTAGTAGCCTATCTCTCTCGGTGGATCTCGCCTTTTTTCTAGCTTCCTCGACCAATTTCTTTGGAAAACTCTTCTCCTGGAATTTCTTTGTCAGGATTTTCGATTGGATATCGAAAGATTTCAGATCGCTACAATTCTTTCTTATCCTGAGGAACTGTCCGTATGGTATGTTCTTTCTCCATGGTTTATGGTGGGCACTTTTGTAATCTATATATGAATTCGCGTCAACGCTTTTAAAGTAGTTTTTAGATTTGATTCGATTATCTTCGTGATATAACGTTAAATCTAGGTATTCTATTTCTTCTTTACTGGAATTGGATGTAAAACTGATTCCCCAGTCATTATCATTCAGATATTCATGGAATTTTTCTATGGATCTAGAGTCCCGTTCCCATATAAGGAATAGGTCGTCAATATACCTTTTATATATGACGATGTTGGATTCGAACGGATTCCCTTGTATTAATAATAATTCTTCTAGATGCCCCATGGTGAGGTTCGCGTAGCTGGGCGCAAAACTAGCCCCCATCGCTGTTCCCCGTCTCTGAAGGTAACACGTATCTTGGAATCTGAAACTATTATGGGTAAGTATGAAATTGATAGCCTGAATTATGAAGTATTTCTGTTTGATGGGTAGTTTGGGGTCTTGGTTTACATAATGCCATATTGCTCTTAGTCCTATATGGTGATGAATATTGGAGTACAAAGCCGAAACGTCTAACGTCAGCCAATAATAGCCCTTTTTCCATTTGATGTTCTTCAGTTCGTTAAGCAAGTGTGTAGAGTCTTTCAGGTAAGATGGAAGATTTCTCACATATGGTTGGAGGTGAAGGTCTATCAGTTCGGAGAGGTGGGATGTGACAGAATCTATCCCGGCTATGATGGGTCGGCCTGGTGGATTGGTAACAGACTTGTGTATTTTCGGAAGGTGATAGAAGTGTGCTTGAACTGGGTCTTGTATCCATACGTAATCCCTTGTGAGTATAATTGATCATTGCCTAACGCTTAACCTAAGCTGCACGTGAGATAATACACCAGATCGGGCTCCCGGTGTTTTCCCGTTTCTTTCTTTATCTCATTCAGTATATTTGGACCAACGGAGCAACCAGGTGTTACATCCGTCAACGGGAATCATCATCGGTAGAAGACCATTAAGAGAGAGAGAGAGAGAGAGAAAGAAAGACACTTTCTAGAAACACTCAGTCATACCCTCGGTAGGATGGACCTACTAGATGAAAGAGGACTTCAACGGATTAGACTTTTTGAACAGTTCAAAAGATGTAACTTTAGGCACGACCATCAAAACCCAGAGATTGAACAGAAGGAAGGTGCCACTAATGAGCAGGCAACTCCTGATCTTAGCCCGCTTTTTTTCGCTCTAGAGAAATTGCTGAAAACGGAATTTTTTAATGCAGCAGATATAGAGATGCAGGCCACCTTTATTGAGGAAAAGATCTCTCCAGGGGGTCTCAGGGACATGACAGAATCTCCCTTTCCAGATGATGCCATCTTCACGGAAGATTGGTATAACTATCTAGAGAGCTGCTCCAAAGGAAAAATGGAGCGTATAATAGCGAAACGAAAAAGTATAGTATCCGAACTACAACCCCAAATTCTGAGTTTAAGGCTTGAATTGGCAGAATTTGCCAATACAGACCAGTACAAATCCTTCTCCCATATTCTTTTAAACAAGCTGAGGAGATTTGAGGTGGGAATCACAGAAGGGAAAGTAGGTAAACTAAATAGGGATAGGAATCTCTATCTAAACAATCAACAGCGTAATATGAGAACTAAACCCAGAGTAGGACCACACATGGAAGTCAAACAGAATGATAACACAATAGAGCCAGAAACCACGAGACATCATCCGCCGAACAAAGAACACAGGCCTACGGTTAGGAAGTTCGAACAAGGAAAAGTAGCACATGGCTCTAGAGAGATATCCCCGACAGAAGGAAAACCGGAAGAGGGTAGCCAACATACTCCGAGACGCCACAAACTTACAATGAAGGATCCAGTACAGAGAATTAGATCTCAAGAACAAGTCAGCAGAAGGCCAATACCAGTCATAGAGCCATTGGGTTCCAACTCCGGGGGGAAGAAGGGGACACTAGAAGAAAGGGGCCCAGAAGAAGAAGCAATAGCAGTAGAAGAAGACACAGAAATCTTCAGCACACCTCTGGCCACTCCACCAATCAGTAGGATATCACAGATACCAGGACCCCTCTCCGATTCCTCATGTGACAGGGAACTATTAGAACTTAGTATTCATGACGACACCTTATCAGAAGTACCAGAGGCCTCCCAACACAACAGCAAATCAAAAGATTTAAATAACAAGACTGGGAAGGACCAAGTCCAAGATAAAGCATGGAGAAAACAGAAGGACCAGAAGACCTCCAGGTTGCCGAGAAGGATACAGGCAGAAAGAAATATCACGGATTTCTTCAGTCCCAGTCAAGAACCCATAAGCAGTTCCGAGTCATATTCCACGGGTGGCACATCCTCTCTGTCTTTTTTAGAGCTACCCACGGTAATGGGCGAAACACCACCATTGAAACCAAGAATGATGAACCCTCTGAGCTTTACCGCCCCACTGACCATCTCGTCCCCCATAAGAGCACAGAAGAGACCGGCCCAAAGCCCAGGAAGAGAGGCAGACGAGGCGGCAAAAAGGGCAAACATAAAAAAATCAATCTAGAACAGGAAGGAAATCTAAGAGACCAGCAATACAGAAATATTTTCAATCTGTCTAAATATAAACTTAGCTCTATAGAAGAAAGGGTCCTCTCGAAGGGACTCTCATTCTGCCCGGCAAAACCATCCAACCTCTACGAACTGTTTGTGGATCTCAACAGTTTCGTACGGAAACTAACCCTAAAGAGGTACTTCCACAACAGAACATTGCAGAAACTAAGAGCAACTAGGGACAAAAACGAAAGCCCCCTGGTAACAAACTCTGAGGACCAAACGGCAATCATCTATGTTGACCAAGAAGAATTAGCACTGGAGAGATACATCTACACCGATTTGAAAAATCCGTCTAAATTCTACCCCACTACACACAAGGGCCCCTATATAGAGGCATTCTACAAGGGGGTGATGGAAGATTTCAGGAATTTAGAAACCCAAGGAGGGAAGCGTAACCTGACCAGAATTGAGGAAAAAGCCATCAAGGGATTAGAGGCCAACAGAAACATAGTTATTAAAGCCGCAGACAAAGGCGGTGGGATAGTAATCATGAATCGAGACGATTATATTAAGGAAGCCAAAAGAATACTGGACGATAGAGATTATTATGAGATACTGCAGGAAGACCCGACTAAGGACCACGCAGAGGTTTTGAAATCCCTACTAAAATGGGCCCTCGATGAAAGAATAATAACAAAAACCGAAAGGGATTACGTATGGATACAAGACCCAGTTCAAGCACACTTCTATCACCTTCCGAAAATACACAAGTCTGTTACCAATCCACCAGGCCGACCCATCATAGCCGGGATAGATTCTGTCACATCCCACCTCTCCGAACTGATAGACCTTCACCTCCAACCATATGTGAGAAATCTTCCATCTTACCTGAAAGACTCTACACACTTGCTTAACGAACTGAAGAACATCAAATGGAAAAAGGGCTATTATTGGCTGACGTTAGACGTTTCGGCTTTGTACTCCAATATTCATCACCATATAGGACTAAGAGCAATATGGCATTATGTAAACCAAGACCCCAAACTACCCATCAAACAGAAATACTTCATAATTCAGGCTATCAATTTCATACTTACCCATAATAGTTTCAGATTCCAAGATACGTGTTACCTTCAGAGACGGGGAACAGCGATGGGGGCTAGTTTTGCGCCCAGCTACGCGAACCTCACCATGGGGCATCTAGAAGAATTATTATTAATACAAGGGAATCCGTTCGAATCCAACATCGTCATATATAAAAGGTATATTGACGACCTATTCCTTATATGGGAACGGGACTCTAGATCCATAGAAAAATTCCATGAATATCTGAATGATAATGACTGGGGAATCAGTTTTACATCCAATTCCAGTAAAGAAGAAATAGAATACCTAGATTTAACGTTATATCACGAAGATAATCGAATCAAATCCAAAAACTACTTTAAAAGCGTTGACGCGAATTCATATATAGATTACAAAAGTGCCCACCATAAACCATGGAGAAAGAACATACCATACGGACAGTTCCTCAGGATAAGAAAGAATTGTAGCGATCTGAAATCTTTCGATATCCAATCGAAAATCCTGACAAAGAAATTCCAGGAGAAGAGTTTTCCAAAGAAATTGGTCGAGGAAGCTAGAAAAAAGGCGAGATCCACCGAGAGAGATAGGCTACTACAAACCAAGAAACCGGGAGAGGGACAGAAAAAAGATAAGAAAGATGCTAACTTCATTACTCGATATTCAAACCAACACGATTCAATAGCAAAAATCTTAAATAAACACTGGCCCCTATTACGAGGAGACCCGATGCTGAAGATGGACCTGGCCAACAAACCCAGATGTGTCTACAGAAGGGCAAGAACCCTGAAAAACAGACTAGCACCCAGTCTCCTAAAAGAGACACCACAGGAGCGGACTAGCGAAAGATCTGAAAGCCATCAAAACAGTACTACAAGCTGTCTTAAACCCAAGTGTCTGTGCTGTAAATTAATGGACGAGAATGTCTCGGAATTCAAGTCCAAAGTAACAGGAGAAGTGCATACTATTAAATACGATATGGATTGCTCAACAAGCTTCGTGATATATCTGATAACCTGCCCCTGTGGCCTACAATATGTTGGCCGGACCACGCAGCAGGTCCGCACAAGAATGGGACAACACAGACGGAACATAGCCAATGGTTATCTAAAACACGGATTGTCCAGACACTATAAATTGCATCACAACCAACAGATAGAAGGGACTAAAATCTGTCCAATTGAACATATTTCCGAGTCCATACGGAACAGAACGAATAAATTAAGAAACAGAGAAATGTTCTGGATTTTTAAACTAGGTACTCTACAACCTGAGGGATTAAATATTTGCCTCGAGCATAACCTGTAAAGTCCAGATTGATAAACGAATTCAGGGGAAGGTCACCCTGATTCTAATAAGATTATACACACTTCTCACTGGGATCTAGCAGTTATTATTATTTCTTCTAGCCAGACAGGTCCCCTTGGATAGATATACTTTGGAAGAAGCCATCCGAATACAGCACCCTAAGTAGTGATCTGGTCCTGGGGAACCTGACTGCTCTCTGGGGGATTACTCACCACAGTATGACCGCCAGTGCTGATAGGTGGTCCAATTGGATCCCTTAGACAAACCCCCCCCCCCCCATTTCCCCCCCTTCCCCTGGTCTCCTAGAGGAATCGTGAGAAGCGGATACCCCCTACAAACCTTAGAATAGGGTCTCGCCCGGGATGTTGCACCTATGTCACTACTCTGATATACATCCCTTGGTGGAAAGACAACCTATCCTGTTGGCTCAACGCTCCCCCAGTCAGATCTGCAGTTTATGCTACACTTTTTCTCAGCATGTAGGGAAAGCTATACACCATATACTAAACTATACACTATTGTATTTTTTGATGAACTTGAGACAGGGGATATCCAAATTGTTATAAGCTTGTACAACTGACTTTAGGGATAGCTGTACATTGTATATCCAACCATACATTAATTTATTTTTCTGATGAACTTGAGATGGGGGATATCAAAATTGTTATAGGCTGGTACAACTGACTCTACCAGTAATGTTCTCTATTTTATATGTTGTTTTAAATAGGGTTGTAGCCTCGGCCTACAAGCCAAGGCATACTATCGACTGCTTATTCTCCTGAAATTGAGATACACCTCTATATATAAATTCAGTATCCCTCCCCTTCCCTCCCTCTTCCTTCCCCCCTCCCACTAACCCCCTTTTTTCCCCCCCCCCCTTCTTGTGGGCCCCCTCCCCTCCCTACCTACACCTTTCCCTTGCGCCCTCCCCCCCCCCCCACACACACACCTCCCCAGTCCCCTCCCTCCTCCCCGATCTCTCTAGTTTCCCCCCCTTCTTTCCCCCCCCCCTTCCTCCCCTTCCCCTGCCAGCCCTGTCCTCTTCCTAATAAACTTAGCTGTACACAGACCCATAGGAAATATGGCCCTTTCTAATGGAGGTTATGCATGGGTCTCTAATAAGCTTCTGTACTACATTAGTCACTATACCTACCTCTGATATTGCATTTCTTATCCTAGTAATCTCGTTTGTATACACATATGGGACATAACTGAGGTTTTATACGTAATATTTATATGTAATATTTTTTACACATATTGTTTTATCGAACTCTTAAATATTGTAGTAATATATATTCTCTAAAGCACACTTCCCTAAAGTATACTTCCTTATGAATATCTCATAGAGGTTCTCATATTTTCTATATGTTGTTCCTATATTTTCCAACTATGGTTTTCCCTAAGGGAGACACAAAGCACTATTACTTCCTATCTTGGTAGCTAGATGGCGCTGTCACTTTCGGTAATGGCAACACGTATTTCCAACTGTATTAGTCTGGATAACCCAGACCACTGAAATATGGCAGCCACATTTAACCAGGAAAGTCCACGACAAAATGGCCGCCGTTCTAGCGTCCAGCGTGGACCCTGGTGCCCATATCCAAGGCGATTTGATCACTAGACGCCTGGCTGCGCTCCCTAAGCAAGAGGCGCGATGACGTAGCCGGACACGCCCATACGCCATACGAGCACGGACTTCCGTGCCCGAGTGTCTCATTTAAACAGGAAACAGCATCAGCAGCGCTCATGGGCGCCGAGCAGAGGATACTCTTACTTTCGGTAAGCAATTTATACATTACACTCTTTGCCACACGTATCCCTCCCAACAAGGGGGAAAGTCACATAGCACCTATGCGGATTTTATATGCCTCAATCATCCTTAACCCCCCACAACTCCGCAATGTACCACTACCATACATTAAGAGCACTTACCATTACCAACTAGATATGTGCAGCGTTAGCTTACAGAACTGTTTCCTTTCCGCTGTCTCTTAGAAGGGCTTAATGCTGCTTCTTCCACATATCCGTCTTTTCCATTTATTACCCATATAATCTTTGTAAATACATGTTTTATAAGCAGCTAGAGCAGAAAGACCTTAAACGTAGCAAGTATAAAGGTACAATACTACTACCACAGCTATATGCACCTAATTAGTAATAGGAAAGACAAGGCTTAAGTTTTTAATTTGATTTGTATTTTATTTTTTAGACTATTTTATACATATTTGTGTGATTACTATGTGTTTGGATATGTAGGTACTGTAATTGTGATACAGTTGTTTCTGATTATTGTTATGTACTATGGAGATGTTGTTCTATGTCTCAGTGCCCTGTCTATTTTATTTTATTTTAAAGGCACAGTACACGACCTGATGAAGCGGTTGTGGCCGCGAAACGCGTTGTCAATTTCCGAAGTGCCTTATTAAAGTTCTGTACTATACCTTATGGGACTGACTACTTATTTCAGGTAGGATCCACCCATATATTTATACTCATATCTAGTGGAAACGGTTTAATACCGACTAGGATATATATAGTAATCAATAACAAACTAACGATTTATCAGAGACAAATTTGGCGAGTTTACATTCATCCATTTGATTGAACATTTGTCTAATTGGTCGAACCTGTGCAACTTTTTAAAAAAAGAGTACCCTCCAGGGCGCCTCCTCATGTTCTTTTACCAGTAATTCCCCTGTGGATCAGGGGACACACCTTGGCAGGTGTAACCTTTTTCGAAGGAGCTGCGACCGGAGAACCCTCTACGCAAGGCCGAGTGGGGACGGTACTTTCCCACACGCGAAATACAGTGGTTGCCTTTTATGCAACCCAGCCTTGTGAGTATAATTGATCATTGCCTAACGCTTAACCTAAGCTGCACGTGAGATAATACACCAGATCGGGCTCCCGGTGTTTTCCCGTTTCTTTCTTTATCTCATTCAGTATATTCTATCCTACACTAGGAGCACCTACAGCTAGCTATCTATTCTGGGGGTACCTGCAGCTGGCTAACTATACTGGCGACACCTATGCCTGGCTACCAATACTGGGGCACCCATACCTGAGACTTACCTATACTTGGTTTGTAGTATGGATTCGCGAGTCCTGGGGGGGGGGGGGGGCGCAATTTTTACACCCTCGCCCTGGGTGAACTTTAGCCTAGAAACTGCTCTGGGTAAAGCTTGGTAGTCAGGATATCTGGGTATTTCAATCATTCAACACCAGTGTGGGAAAATGCTCTATATTTTCATATTGAGTTTTGATAAGGGCGATGCTCCTGTAAAAATGTTCAGGCTAGACAGATATACTGCTGGATTTAACTGTAGGTACTGCACAACTTTCTCAGCCTGTTATCTGTTGTGCCTGTGATAAGGGCCGGTTTACACATTTTCTGGAGTGGGTGGCAGCTCACTAGCAGATGTGCAGAACATACTCGTGCTTTTCTAAGACAAACATGGGGCATTAAAGTGGAGTCGATTTGTTTTTTTTCTTATTCTCAGATATAATGCATTTGCATAGGGTGGAATGCAAGGAGAGGTAGAATCGTCCCTGAATCTGCCCATATACTAAGAAAGCGTAAAATTCAGCCATGCAAGTGCAGTGAATTACCTCTCAGATACATATTGTACTCTCGTGTCCGTACCAAGATTCTTTAATAGTAATAGCTTTAGGTAAAGAAGTGCATATCTTTACATAAAATAACACTTTAATTTTGTAAGTAATATTTAGCAAAATGTTATATTTAACATAAGCACTTATTCAAAACTTAGTTGTTTAATTGTTTTCTCCTTTCATGTTCTGCTTTTGTTTTAGGGACCTAAACTGGACGTCATGCAGACAGAGCAGACTGTCATCATCTGGTTCCTACATGGAAGGTGGTGGAATCTTCATCAGCTCCCCCAGCTCCAACCAGAACAGTAGTAGTGACAGCAAGCTTCTGGAGAGAGCTCATGGCATACTTATGTAAGAAAGAGTTTGTAGTTGCAGTGCATAGAACATATAGGAAGCCCCACTGCCATGACCAATAAGTAGTTTTAGGTCCTCTGGAAAGAAATCTACATCTGCTGGAGTGTTATGCAGAGAAAACACTAATGATGATAATATGTAGGAAACACATTGTTGGCATTGTTTCAACAGGCTGTTGAATTAGTGTCTGGTAAGCCCCAGCTTTCAGCAAGGGAAAGGCAAGTCGCTGGTGTTGTTCGCATATTTATCTCTTGAAAGCATTTAGGCGGCTTGGCTTTGCATTCAGTGGGTTGTTGCCGATTTCTACATTTTTGCTGACTAAAGTGGTAACTTGCATTTGTGTTATAGGCTAATTTATTTATATTTAAGCCTATCTGAGCTTTTGGCAAGACTTTGTAATACCTGCTAAATGCTATCTAGACATCTACTAAACTGAGGCCGCAAGTGTGTCCTACAAATTTGTTTACTTTTTTGCCATTTTAGGAAAATGAATATTTGTGCAAGCATGTTATGTTTCTGTTACATATTAACATGTTATTATAATAGTAATTGTTTAATTATTAATAAAAACAAAAATACAAGCAAAACACCTTTGAATATGCAAGTTTATGGGCTGTTGATTGAATTAACTTTACACTGCATTTATTAAATACCTCTTCCAGGCGGAACAGGAACACCAAGTCCAAACCAGCCCTCCCTAAGGTGAGAGAAACACTTCCTGTCTGTTTCCGTGGGTTCAGCAATTGATAATTATTACTTCCTTTTGATGTTGATCAGACTCTCTCTTATACCAATTTTAAACTTTTGTCTAAAATAATATATTATTAGGAATTTGACTTGTTTGTGTGTGAAAGCTAAATGTGTTTTCTTGATCTTGTTACAGCACTTGTTAGATGTGAGATCTCTAAAACACCTTTCCAACCTTACACTGCATGATCGCATCACCAAGTCTCTGCTGCATCTGCACAAGAAGAAAAAGCCACCAAGTATCAGTGCCCAGTTCCAGGTGTGGCTCAGTATTTCATTAATGATCTTCCTTCTCCCACAATCTGTTTAGACATTATATGACTTGACAATTGTTTGCTTTTTTTGTTCCTGTTCCAGGCATCCTTAAACAAACTAATGGAAACTCTAGGCCAGGCAGAACCTTATTTTGTGAAATGCATCCGCTCCAATGCAGAAAAGGTAATATACTAAAATGCAAGATAATTTATAGCTGGAGATCCATCGAGCTGGAAGCAATTGAGTCAGGTTATACTTGGTTACAATGCCTATATTTGCTCTGTGTGCAAAGAAGAGTGGAACCTGCGTGTAAGCATTAGTTATGATTAACAAACTTTGAGAACTCTATTAGTTTTCCTTATGCTGGATACACACGGTGCGTTCGCCCGCTCGATTCCCGTCGATTCGTTTATTTCCAACATGTCCGATTTGGATTTCGATGGATCGTTAGGTCGATTCGCATGCAAAGTATGCCGAATCGACCTAACGATCCATCGAAATCCAAATCGGACATGTTGGAAATAAACGAATCGTGCGGGAAATCGAGTGCGCGAATGCACCGTGTGTATTCAGCATTAGGTAAAGACTGTTTGAATCAACTGCATGTAGAGCAAGTCTGCTGCTCACATTTGCTTTTTACAACATGGACATACAAATGGTAATTGTTTAAATTGGCAGCCCATATTTAAGCGCTGATTCACCGCAAGCTATATTAATTGTTTTGCTCAACGCTTATTGACTATTACATTGGCCTCAGAACTGTATTTATCTTTACTTATGTAAAGCCTGCTTTGCTTTACAGGTGCCTTTGCGATTTAATGATTCATTGGTGCTAAGACAACTGCGATACACAGGAATGCTGGAAACTGTCCGAATTCGTCAGTCTGGTTATAGCTGCAAATATCCCTTTCAGGTTAGAGTGAGAGCAGTTCAGTGTGAGCAATCACCATCTTTCCTGTTTTTCATACTTTATGTGTGTGTGTTTAACAAGTCAGTTTTTTTTTAAACGCTTTTCTCCCACAGAATCCAGTTGCGCAACATGTTTGCTAATATGAGGTTTTGTGGTGGAAGGGGCATTTTTACCACTGCAACATATCTTTCAGATAGCCTGGGCCTAAATTGTGCAATAATTTCAGTTACATGTCAGTAGACTAATCTAGAAAAAAAATTATGGGTAACAGTGGAGTGAGTAAATATCGGTGTTAAGTGGCAATTGAAGGCTTATTTTGTTAACAAACAGTAAAGTATGCAGGTCACATAAAGTAAAACTGTACTCATTGGCATCCAAACTAGGCTATCCATCAAACTCCAATACAAAATCCAAAACACCCCATTAACCTGCTGGGCATTTTAATTATGCGCAGCCGCACGGCTGCGCATGGTTTTTTACACCTAATTTTTTTTTAATCATGTAGCTGGCCTAGCGCTAGCTACATAATACCCCCCTCCCAGCCGAATCCCACCCACCCTTCCGATCGCCGCCGGCACCTATGCCCGTCAGAAAATCCCATTCTGAACAAGATTTCCTTGATGGGCTTTCCCCGTTGCCATGGCGACGAACGGAATGACGTAATCGACGTGACGTCATAGGGAGTCCCGATCCACCCCTCAGCGCTGCCTGGCACTGATTGGCCAGGCAGCGCACGGGTTATGAGGGGGGCCCTATTACGCGGCGGATCGGCGGGGATCGGAGAAACACACAGCTAGCAAAGTGCTAGCTGCGTGTTTCAAAAAAAAAAAATTCAAATTGGCCCAGCAGGGCCTGAGTGGTGGCCTCCGGCGTCTCTGGACGAGCCTAGCTCGTCCAGAACGCTAGGGAGGTTAAGCTTATTTTGACATTTCACCAGTCTCTTATTTCTGCTAGCATTTGGACAATTTAGGTTGGATCACAGAAATAATTTAACCTCTTGCCGACCGCGTCACGCCGATAGGCGGCAGCCCCAGGACCGCCTAACGCCGAATGGCGTAAAGTCCTGGGGCTCTGTTTTGCAGGAGAGATCGCGCGCAGGATGCGCGCGCATCTCCTGCTTGGTGGGCGGAGCTCCGCCCCGCCTTCTGTCTCCGAGCGGCTATTGCAGCTCGGGAGACTGTTAGACGGCGTGATCGCCGTCTATTTACATGG
Organism: Hyperolius riggenbachi; assembly: GCF_040937935.1. Taxonomy (NCBI): domain Eukaryota; kingdom Metazoa; phylum Chordata; class Amphibia; order Anura; family Hyperoliidae; genus Hyperolius; species Hyperolius riggenbachi. The sequence continues at coordinate 219,618,360 of NC_090648.1, forward strand.
TGCAGCGCTGCGATCAGCAGAAGCGCTGCACTGGGGACAGCCGTGTGACACGGCTGTCCCCCTGGGGGACAAGAGAGCGATCGGCTCTCATAGGGTGAAGCCTATGAGAGCTGATCGCTATGATTGGCTGGCTGGGGGGAGGGTATTTAAAGAAATAGGGTTTTTAAAAAAAAAAAAAAAAGGCAACACTAATATTTATAAAAAAAAATAAACATGGGGGGAGCGATCAGACCCCACCAACAGAGAGCTCTGTTGGTGGGGAGAATAGGGGGGAGAATCACTTGTGTGCTGTGTTGTGCGGCCCTGCAGCTTGGCCTTAAAGCTGCAGTGGCCAATTTTACAAAAAAATGGCCTGGTCACTAGGGGGGGTTTAGCCCTGCAGTCCTCAAGAGGTTAAAACTCTTCCTTTTTTTTCTAGGACTTTATAAATCAGTTTTCAGTATTGTTGCCAAGAAATGTTACTCCGAACCGACAACGTATCCAGGAATTCTTCTGGAGGATTGGTCACAGTCATGAGCTGTATCAAGTTGGGAAAACTATGGTAAGAAATGTTTCTTTTTCTGTTCTTTCACATGGTATGTGTCATGAAGTAAAATTGGATCCACTTGACTTATTCAGTTTCTTCATACAGATTTTTTACAATGGAATTTCTTGATTAAAAAGGGCACTGTCATTATTTACTTATAGAAAGCTTAAGGGACTTACGAGGTGAAATAAAAAAAAAAATTCTGTACCTGCTTCATGTAATAAATATTTGTTGGTTGCTATGGGCAACAACACTACACCTTTGTTTGGCACCAATCACAGAAGGTGTGATAACTTGACACTCATCACAGCAACAGCACGGGAGATAGAACTGCTTAGACGTCGTCCAAAGTTAAAGTGGATCCGAGATGAACTTTTACTCATTGCATAATTGTGTTCCTTTCCTATTGTTTATAGGGCATTCCTCAAGCCAAATACTTTTTTGTTTTTGTTTTAATACTCTAATTCCCTATAAGCTAAACAAGCCTCGCCCACAGGTTTTCAGAGAGCCTTGGCATTTTCAGGCAGTAGCAAGGGCTCATGGGAGCTCAGCCTGGGCAGGTGGAGCGGGAGGTATTACTAGCCAGAGATTTCAGAGGGGAAGAGGAGGGGATTAGGTTTTTTTCACAGGCTGAGTGCTGAAGATGCAGATAAGCTTACCTGTGTGTAATGTTTACAAATAACATGGCTGCTGTCATTGTATCACAAGAAGAAATAATCATATTCTATTGAAGCCGTTTGCAGGTAGATTTGCTGTGTAAACTACCTAAACTTTAGATAAGGTATATAGACAAGTTACTTGTTACAGTTAGTTTTTCATCTCGGATTCGCTTTAAAGTGACTCTGTAACAAAAATTACAACGTTTTTTCTACCATCCTACAAGTTCCTAAACCTATTCTAATCTGTTCTGGCTCACTGCAGCACTTTGTACTATCATGGTCTCTGTAATAAATCAATGTATCTTTCCCCTGTCAGACTTGTCGGCCTGTGTCTGGAAGGCTGCCAACTCTTCTGTACTGGTCTGTTCCTCTATGCACACTCCAGTGTGTGTTTTATTTACATAAGCCAGCAGCTTCTCTGCTATCTTATCAGTGATAGAAGAGAGCTGGATAAAAATCCTCCTCTGTTAGGCTGTGAAAGTAGCTGGCTGACACATACTGAGGAATTACAAACACAGGCACAGGCAGAGCTGTCTGCAGGAAGCCTGTAATGTTCAGTGCATGAGAGAAGAAGGGGACAGAAGGTAAACACACAACTGATCTTTTGAGATTCAAAAGGAAAGCTGTATACAGCCTGCTCGTGTATGGATGTATTTTCTATGTGTGGACATATTGTACATCAATCTACTTCCTGTTTTGGTGGCCATTTTGTTTGTTTATAAACAAACTTTTAAAAACTGTTTTTGACTACTTTTAATGCGGCGGGGAACGGCGAAATTGTAACAGAGGGTAATAGGAGATGTCCCCTAACACACTGGTATGTTTACTTTTGTGTGATTTTAACAATACAGATTCTCTTTAAAGAGAACCCGAGGTGGGAATTACTAATACTATTGGGGCACAGAGGCTGGTTGTGCACACTAAGACCAGCCTCTGTTGCCCCATCGTATGCCTCCATGTCCCCCCTGCTCGCCGCTATAGACCCCGCAGTGCTGGCGACACGCAGCGTGTCGCCAGCACAATGTTTACCTTAGCGCTGTCTGTCAGCACCGCTCCCCCGCCTCCTCCGCATCGGCGCACCCGCCCGTGTCCCTTCCCTCCCGCTGATAGGAGGGAAGTGACGCAGGCGGGTAGCGGCGATGCGGAGGAGGCGGGGGAGCGGCGCTGATAGACAGCGCTAAGGTAAACATTGTGCTGGCGACGCGCTGCGTGTCGCCAGCACTGCGGGGTCTATAGCGGCGAGCAAAGCAATCAGTCTGTAGAATCTTATGCGTTCCATGCAACTTGGTCCGTCCCTGGTGAATGGTCCAGGCTTTATCTTATGTTACATCTATGCACTTAGCGTATCTACAGCATTCAGATGATGGAAGTTACAAGAAGGAAAGTAGAAAGTCAGAAGTGGCTCTCTGGAGCCCGACGGCTGTTTTATACTAGCCTCTAAAGAGTTAAATGTGACATCATCCAGCAGGGATGGATCCATACCCCATCGCCTGCTATTGGCTGATAAGAACACGTGATAGCATGACAAGCACAGTCTTTCCATTTTACAATGACCTGTCCCCTTGTTCTGAGAAGACAATTGTTTAATGTACTTGGCTATTGTTTACCCTTAGGAAATATGAAAACACTCGATGTTTATCCCACAAGGCCTAGAAGTCTGCCTATGGCCTCGGGGAGTCAGAAGCACAATGTTCTACAGTGCTTCTAGAAATACTCCTTAAAGGGAGACTCTGCCGAGCAAGTCCTTTTACTAGGCCCCTGAATTCAAGCACATCATACTTAAACTCGAACACTTCAAATTTGAATCCACGGAGGACGCCATCTGCGCCCTCCGTTTGTTCCGCCTGGTCACCGCTGGTTAATCCCCCCCCCCCCCCATGCCTCAAGTAAAATGGCCGCCGGAACTTGCCACGGCTGCGCAGTCCGCATAGACGCGAGTGTGGCTGCGCAGCTCTAGCCCCCCCGATACACGCACAGGAGACGGCCTGTAGCGAGGATGCGGCAGGAGGAGCCCTAGAGCTGTGTAGCTATGTGGACTGCGCAGCCGTGGCAAGCTCCGGCGGCTATTTTACTTGAGGCATGAGAGCCCGAGCCGGGCTGTGGGGTCGGGAGCCGGCCGGGGGGGGGGGGGGGGGGGGAGGGGGGATGTTAAACAGCAGGGAAGTATGCGGAGGGCGTGGATGGCGTCCTCCTTGGATTCAAAATTGAAGCAGGTACAGAACTTTTTTTTTTATTTTTACCTCTTAAGTCTTTTAAGACCCACTACAGATCTGTAGTAGTGGTCATCCAAATTGATCATACCTTATTAATCTTGCCTGACCGCTCCATGTACAGATTGCTTGCATATCTTTTGTGTAGTGTTTTCAGCCCTATGGAGAGGGGAGGGGTGGATGTAGGAAATCAAGCTGAGGCGAGAAATAATTCCATTTTTAATGGACCTTTTAAACAAGTATTTATCAGGAATACCATTTGTTTTTTTAAGTGATGCGGGGGACAGGTTGGTAGCAGCTGTTCAAGAGGGATGGTTTTAAAGCTTTATATTGCATCATGCAGTAGAAAGTCAACAGTTACTGTTGCAACATGGTAGACCAAGATTGATATTGAGTAGCTATAGGTCATTCACCTGACCCAACACTTGTGTATTGCTAGACATAAGCCTGGTTTGCTTGCTTGATGATCCTTGGCTAAGACTATTATTTGGTGCTCTGTTTACCCAGAATATGGCTAAATGAAAAGATATGACATTATCCTTTTTCTCTCCTGTGCCATTTGACACCACTTACTCATTTCATGCCCACTGTCCCTCCTTTCCTCTCCAAAGAATCATTATAGGCAGGGACGGACTGGGACACCTGGGCCCCCCCCCCCCCCATTTTGGGCTCACATACACATGTACTCTAGAAATTTTGCATGACTTGATGGTAGGGAATAGATTTTGAGCAATTCTGAGGACAGTCTCCAATAGGGATATGTCTAAATGCGGCGCAGCGAAACTAAATGGGTGTCACCACGCACTGGAACATCGGCGTGGTCATGATGAGTCATGGGCAGACTTAAAAAAAAAAAAAAAAAAATACAAAACACAAAATAAGTAGCAGTGTTATTCACAGAGATTAGGTCTGACCAGATACATTTTAGATAAAATATTCAAGTAGTTACATGCCTCATGATAATTCATAACGTAGTCAAATAGCAACAGATGCCCCCACACAATGCAATCAGGTTGGCGGCAGATGCCCCCACACAATGTAATCAGGTTGGCTGCAGATACCCCCACACAATGCAATCAGGTTGGCTGCAGATACCCCCACACAATGTAATCAGGTTGGCTGCAGATACCCCCACACAATGCAATCAGGTTGGCTGCAGATACCCCCACACAATGCAATCAGGTTGGCTGCAGATACCCCCACACAATGCAATCAGGTTGGCTGCAGATACCCCCACACAATGCAATCAGGTTGGTGGCAGATACCGTCACACAATGCAATCAGGTTGGCTGCAGATACCCCCACAAAATGCAATCAGGTTGGCTGCAGATACCCCCACACAATGCAATCAGGTTGGTGGCAGATACCCCCACAAAATGCAATCACTTTGGCTGCAGATACCCCCACAAAATGCAAACAGGTTGGCTGCAGATACCCCCACAAAATGCAATCAGGTTGGCTGCAGATGCCCCCACACAATGCAATCAGGTTGGCTGCAGATGCCCCCACACAATGCAATCAGGTTGGCTGCAGATGCCCCCACACAATGCAATCAGGTTGGTGGCAGATACCCCCACACAATGCAATCAGGTTGGTGGCAGATACCCCCACACAATGCAATCAGGTTGGTGGCAGATACCCCCACAAAATGCAAGTGACCCCCCAGCTTGGAAGGGGGGGGGGTCAGCGGGCACAGATCAGCGGGGAAGCCTCCCCCCCTCCCTCACCTAGGGGCCCCCCTTTCCGCGCAGAAGTGCAGCCAACAGCGAGCGGAAAATAGCTTACCGAGCTTCAGATGATGCTAGCTCCGCTCCGCATGCCGCTGCTGCCCTGCTGGTCTCTGTCTCCTGTAGTAACGCTGTTCAATCACACTCTCGCAGGAAGTACTGCGAGAGCGTGATTGGACAGCGTCACTGTAGGAGACAGAGACCAGCAGGGCAGCAGCGGCATGCGGAGCGGAGCTAGCATCATCTGAAGCTCGGTAGCTATTCTCCGCTCGCTGCTGGCTGCACTTCTGGAGGAGGGGGGTGCGCGGAAAGGGGGGCCCCTAGGTGAGGGAGGGGGGGGGAGGCTTCCCCCCCTCCCCGCCGCTCTGTGCCCAATTTCCCCCCTTCCAAGCTGTGCCCCCCTCCCTCTTAACTCTGGGGCCCCCAGGAGGCGGGGCTGTCGGGGCCCACCGGTGGCTCAGTCCAAACCTGATTATAGGCATTCTTGAGTTGGGGACGGTCTGCTGCCCTGCATTTTGACAGATCGAGCAGCAGATTTGAAGCAGCTGGGCCGAGGACTATAATGATTCTCTGTAGGCCAATTTACATTGACTAATTCTGTTTAAGTTGGCTGCAGAAAAATCCAACTGCACACATTTTTGCAAGCAGCATATTGTGTTGCTGTTCATTTAATTAGTGGTACGCCTCTGCCCCAGAGGAGTAAGAATCATGTCAGTGAGGACAGTGCATCTGTGAAAATGGATGCTGGCAGTGTGTAAACCCAACCTTAAAGCCATTTTACAAATAGGTTGCATTCAGGTATGCTTTATATTATCAGACTTAAGCTGTGTGTAGCTGACCCAATAAGTCGCTGAAAGATCTCGAGTGCTGAATCACCTTGTTCATTGTTCCCTTCCATATCCTGCCCACCCGAAGCCGCTCCACTCCCATCTCCATTGAGTCAGTACGCATTGCTCTGGTTTACCAGATGCCTGCAGGATTGAACTTTATTCTGATGGGCAACACTAATTGCAGCTGTATACCCACCTTCACCTGTGATATCTAGTTGTTATACACTTGATAAGATAAAACAAGAAAAAGGTTTGTGCCATTGGCAGACTGATACAGTTGCAGGAATACAGCAGCTAGCAAGTTTCCCCCTCTTGTGTCGGGAAATGGACTGAGTAGTTTCTTTTTAAAAAGGACAGCAAACATGAAGACAAGTTATTTCAGAAACTGAATTTATCTAAGTATGCAAATTATAATCAAATGCTAACATTTGCAAATTAAAATCAAATGCTAACATATCCATAGTGCTTCACCCCTGTCAGGCTCAAAGTGCTTGATAGCTGCAGCTACTGAGGGAACTCTCAGTAAACCATCGCCCTGGAGCATTGGGGAGTCTTGCCCGAGGACTTCTTTCTGCATAAGTACGTGCTCCTGCCAGGTTTTGAATGCTGTGGTGAATTACTAAATAACATTGTGGGGTAGTTGTATACACAGTAGATTGGCCGAGATGGCACTGAATGGTAGTCTCAGCTGAGGATTGCATTTGTACGGGGCTAAAAGAGACTCTGTAATAAAAAAAAGTCCCCTAGGGGGTACTTACCTCAGGAGAGGGAAGCCTCAGGGTCCCAATGAGGCTTCCCCCATCCCTGTAGCTGCAGGCAGTCCAGCGCTGGCTCCCCCGAAGCGTCCCGCAATCCTGGCTCGACAAGCTTGACAAGGCTTAATATATTTACCTTCCCTGGCTCCAGCGGGGGTGCTGTTGCGGCTCTCAGCACAGAGATAGGTGGAAATAGCCGATCTCTGTCGGGTCCGCTATACTACGCAGGTGCAGGAGACTTGCGCCTGCGAAGTAGAGCGGACCAACAGCGATCGGCTATTTCTCCGAGCCGATAGCCGATACTGCGCCTGCGCTGGAGCTGAGAAGGTAAATATGTACATCCCCGCTGTTCGGAGGGGCACAGCGAGACCGCCATGGGACACAGGAGGGACGGGGAAGCCTGGATAGGATCCGGAGGCTTCCCCCACCCGAAGTGAGTACCCCCCAGGGAACTTTTTTTAGTTACAGGTTTTCTTTAATTTATAGCACCTCAGACACACTTGCTTACACTTCACAGTATTGTGGAATGTTAAAGAATATAGCATATCATTCATTTACAGTGACAAGACTACGGAAAGCGCTGCAGAAGATGAATATAGTAGAGTCTTGGTTATCCGGCACCGACAGGGATTGGCTGATGCCGTATAAGTGTGCTTTCTGGTTGCTTGAAACTAATTGTTAAAAATAGGCCTGGCTAATACAGTACTATACCCCACTTTATATACATGCCATGAACTCTGTTTTAAATGTTAAAATACAGTGATAGAAAGTATATTAATCTTGGAGGAGCTGTAGAGCCCAATCTTCAAGCACAGCATAGCCCACAAACAGCCTAAGAAGTGGGCTTTCACCACTAATTACTGCCGGCGATTTGTGCTGGTTGGTTGAGATCTGGATAACCAGGACACTACTGTAATCTTATTTGTGTAACTTGATATAGTTGTGAAATTACACACAGTTTACATACAGTATAAAATAACACTTTTCAATATATTTAATATATTAAATGTACCTTATATTTATTAATAGTATGAGAGGGCATACAAAGTTTTCATACATATGCGGTTTTAGTTTGCTCTTTTCTTTAGTTTTTGTAATAAGCTATCTTTCCTCTTTCAGTTGATACAACATTTTGTGAGGCATCTGATTGTTCCCATTATCCCTACAGGTTTTTCTGAAGGAGCAAGAGCGGCAATGTCTTCGGGACTTGTTACATCAGGCAGTATTACAGCGGATCATTCTACTTCAACGGTGGATAAGAGGAAGGCTGCAGCGCATGAGATTTTTGCACCTTCAAGAAGCAGCCATCACCATCCAGGTACTTGGACTTTACTCTTATCATGAAAAGTCATGTTTTGTTGATTTGACTTCTAAGATTTGATGTTGGTTTACAGAGATGCTGGAGACATTACAAGAAGCAGTGGAGTGAAGAGGAACCTCCATTTCAGGCAGCCTGTGTTATTCAGTCTTGGTGGCGAGGGCACAGAGCACGGCAGAAATACATACAGAAGAAGGCTTCATGTCTTGTCATACAGCGATACTGGCGAGATTATACTATTCGTAGAAAAAGAGCAGCAGTACGCATCCAAGCAGCTTGGAGGGGTTATGTTCAAAGAAAGTTGTACCAACGTCAAAAAAAAGATATTGTCTCTTTACAAGCAGCATGTAGAGGTTATATAGCCAGACACAGGTAATGCATGTGTAATATAAATCATTTAGCATTGAGACGCTCATTGAGAAAATATATACAGGTTTTCACACCTATTTATTTTACAGGTTACAGTCACTGAAACAAGGAATGCCAAATCACTTACAGCGACACCTCTCTTTAGAAGATCATGAGAAAATACCAGAAATGCCACCTCAATCTCCTGATTCAGACATTAGCCACTGGGAAAGCATTTCTGAACTTGCCCAACTCGAACCATCAAGTCCCACAACAATACTGCCTGATAAAGCTTTATCTAGTGAGGTTCACATCAGAGAGAGGCCAAAATCACTGGAAAATGCCAATCAGAGAAAAGTGGTACGCGCTAAAAGAGAAAGTCGCCGCATGAGAGAGCTGGAACAGGCCCAGTTCAGTCTTGAATTGTTGAAGGTGCGAAGTGGTGGTGTCTCTCCTTCAGAGGAAAGGCGTTGGTCTGCAGAAATAACTTTAGATAAACATCCAGATACTCCTGAGAGTGAGGGATCTATTGGTAGCTTGGAACTTTTTAGCTGTGAGGAGACTCAACCTCAGTCTGAAGAACCTGTAGCAGACCCAATGTCTCCTAATAAAATTCCTATTTTTTACACTCCTAGACTCCTAGACAGTGATGCATCCCAAATCCCACTCACCCAAGAACTTCCTGTCTGTTTAGTATCTGGTGCAGTGACGACTGAGTCTACAAAAAGTCCATTGCACACTCCTGTCTTTGAAGCCAAACCCACTTCAAATGATGATTCTATATGTCACTCCAGCAATGAACCTCCAAGTTCTTTCATTCCTAACCAAATAAGCTCTTCTCCTGTGAAAGGAGATCCTTTAAAATCACACTCCAGTGACCCTCAGACTATTCCTACCTTTGGGTCAGTTTACACTCAGTCCAATGGCATTTCCTGTGCACTTTTAAATGAAAATTTTAACTCCATGAAACAAGAAAATGTTTCATCCAATGGACTCCTGGACTCTCATTTTCAGGCCACTTCACCAAATTCTTTGGTTCCAGAGTCATCTGCATTACAACCTCCATTTGCACCACCTGTGCCCTCTTCTGAGAGCCAAAAGGACTCCATTGCTCATCACTCCCTTTCATCTTCTTCTGGTGCTGTTGATATAGCTTGGGGATCTGTACCCAGCTGGAGACAAAAGTCTCCAGGACTTGAAATGTCAGAAAGTGCACCTGCCAAGGCTTCCGTCCCTATCCCTTACAAGTCACATTTTCGTGAACCTCCCCTTTCGAGCAGTCTCCCTACCTTTTATATTCCAAACCAGGAATTGGCTAAAGGTCCAGAGCATAATGAACCTGCATCAGTTCCATCTGACTCCGTCCTGCAGCGACTTCAGAAGCTTAGTAAGGAGAAGGAGGAGTTGCAGAAACAACTGCAGCAGGAAAAAGAGAAACTTATGATGGAGCAGATCCGCAGAGAAAATCAAGAGCTGGAAAGACAGCGGAAACCGAAGGAACAACATGTACAAGGCACTCAGTCTGACTCTACGGTGCAGTTATCCAAGAGAGACTCAAATAAGCAGTCGGATAGGCCACAGTCTCTTTTACTAGAGGCTCCACACTGGAAGACCCTTCCTATTAAAACTGAGATTAAAGGATTGACTGTTAAAGGGAATACTGGCTTAGGATCACAAAACGACCGTCCAGTTAGCATGTTCTTGGACCAAAGGGAGATGCGTGAAGCCTCCAAAGGGGAAGTCGCTGGAGACCTGGGGGAAACTGGGAAGCGCCCCTGGTTACACAGTACTGTGAATTCCAGCATCTTTTTTACTCCAAAAGGGAATGTTAGTAGTGATTCAGAGTAAGTAAAGAACTTCGTTATCAGCTCTACACTTGTTAGTGTAGTTCTCTCATAGGAAGAATACTACTTTTCCTTCTGTTTGATAGTATTTTCTGTGTTAAAGTACTCCTAAACTAGGAGGAATATGGAGGCTGCCACATATATTTATTTTTAAACAGTACCAGTTGTCTGGAAGCCCTGATGATCTCTTTGGCTGCAGTAGTATCTCAATCACTCACCTCAAACAAGCATGCAGCTAATCCAGTCAGAACTCGGTCATGAACAACAGATCTGCATGCTTGTTCAGGGGCGATGACCTAAAGTATTAGAGGCAAAGAATAAACAGGACAGCCAGGCAATCTGCATTTTTTAAAATGAAATAAAAATGTGAGTCTCCATATCCCTCTCACTTATGGTTTTACATAAAAATACTTTCCTACATTGTAAAAACTGTATTTTTGTTGTGGCTCTGGCTAACATTACTGCTTGATTCTTTGAAATTGTGATATTCTGCATCTAAGAACAAGGTCTCAGAATCCATATGTAATTGTATAATTAGCTGCTTGACTGTATTTCAGCTCTACTTTCTGTATGGCAGTAGAGCTGAAGGGGTAGATAAAGATGGTTGGGAAACCAATACCAGTACCCTCAGGCTGCGCTTCACAATCCTCTCGGTCAAGAAAACTGTTACACAAACCAATAGTTCAAATTTCAGGTGGTGCGCACTATTTAGACAACCACGTCCATATACTTCAATATTCCACTATAGTTGCGCTCAATCCCTTGATCCTCACATCCAGATTCCAAGGGCCAAACAAATTTGCACCTTAATGAACAAAAGATAATATAGTGTAATATGTTTTGACAGAGAGAGATTACCACCCTTTTAGTGACAAACACACTCTGGGAACAGTGTACATGCATAGACCAGGGTTAGATGCCCAACACCACCTAGATCAGGCACTCCCCCCCCCCCCCCCCCCCCCCCTCCCCAGTTATCCCTGCTCACCAGCAGCAGAAATACAGCAGGTTTCACATCAAGTTCACCACACTGTTAAATGCTCAATGTTGCAGTCACCAAGGTTCATAGGCTTTGGACATAGTGTAAGGCTCAAACAAGAAGGATCATGTGTAAAATCGTATTATTTAATAAAACTATTAAAAGCAGTAATGCCCGTACATGAGAACATAGATAAACAGCTTAAATATCACCATCTCTGGATCAGGAAGATAGCAGCGTCCCGCATCCCCTCTCCGTATGTCCCGCTTGGTGTGTAGGCCTTGGTTTCGTCATACAATGACTCATCAGGGGCATGATGAGTCATTGTATGACGAAACCGGTAGGGCGGAGCCAAGGCCTACACACCAAGCGGGACATACGGAGAGGGGATGCGGGACGCTGCTATCTTCCTGATCCAGAGATGGTGATATTTAAGCTGTTTATCTATGTTCTCATGTACGGGCATTACTGCTTTTAATAGTTTTATTAAATAATACGGTTTTACACATGATCCTTCTTGTTTGAGCCTTAGACTATGTCCAAAGCCTATGAACCTTGGTGACTGCAACATTGAGCATTTAACAGTGCGGTGAACTTGATGTGAAACCTGCTGTATTTCTGCTGCTGGTGAGCAGGGATAACTGGGGGGGGGGGGGGGGGGAGTGCCTGATCTAGGTGGTGTTGGGCATCTAACCCTGGTCTATACATGTACACTGTTCCCAGAGTGGGAAACCAATAACATGTAGTTGTGTCCTTTTGACTTCCCAGAAAAGCATCCCACTTGCTCTAGGACGGCACATGCATGCATGTTATGTATTACCTGTTTACTTTATCACGGATTTAGTTCCTGCCTCAGTAGACATGTGATTTGGGGTTGAGGAAAGACTGGAAACCATTCAGACTATTATCCTAATGGCTTACTTACGAGCTACAGAGATGATTGAAAAATAAACATTCTTATTTTTCTGTGTGTGTGTTTCCAGGCAGTAAAGTTCTACTATTCCTGTAGACCTTCAGTGGCAAAGCATTTTTACCTGCATATAAACTCTTAAGTTAGGTACACACAATGCAATTTTCTGACAGATTTGCTGTCAGATTGTCTATTTTCAACATGTCTGATCAGATTTATGGCTGATTTTCCATAGAAGTGAATGGAAAATCGATCTGAAATCAGATCAGACATATTGGGTACACACCGTGTGTACCTAACATAAGCGCTTATATGCAGGTAAAAAGGCTTTGCCGCCGAAAGTCTACAGGAATAGTATAACTTTACTGCCTGGATACACACTCACTCACACACGAATATGTTTGTTTTTCAATCATCTCTGTAGCATCGTGTAATACCTAGCATTAGCCTGATGTCAAATAAATGATTTCCTATGGGACAGACTTTCAGAGCACCAGACTACAGTCTTGTTAGAAAGCTCTGTCTGTGTCCTTTCACGTTTTAGTGCTTGTTTACACTAAAAGAGCTTTTTTAACACTAGTGATTTTGAAAAGTTTTTGCATTACATTAGCAAGAGTTTTTAAAATCACATGCGCTTTATAAACCACTGTTAGTGGGTCTCAGGCCTAAATGTGCATTCTAAGCCAATTTTGCAACAAATACAATTGCAGTAAAATCAAGAATAAACGAGGGATAAAGGGGTGAAAAATGTGGACAGTGTGAAGTAGCTTAGTGTCCAAAAATATTACATTAGCCAACGCAACCATATAGATAGATTCTGATATCAAGAAATAGATCAAGTACTGTAATGTGAGTTCTCCTAAAATTCAAAAGTCATTAGAAATGTAAGAAAGAAAACTAATTTAACAGATTCAATCCCTAAATTCCTTTCAATAAGTCCCATCAAACTTCATGCATCATTTCAAGTCCTATTTATCAATACACAACTAAAAGCCTACTGATTTATTTAATTCATGCCAACCATACAGCATATAGCACAGATAACTGCACTGCTAAAATATCAACTCCACCGAACAGGTTGAATGAGTTCCAGCGCAGTGCCCGTCCAGTTACACCCACTTTCCAGGTGGTTAGGTTGTTTGTACAGTGTGACTAAACTAGTCTGATGGGTCACTGCAGCTAGATAGGGATTTTATCTTTGTTACTCTTGCATTTATTACTGATTGATTGGTTTAGTATACAGAATTTAATTTACCCTATGATACAGTTAAAGTGGAAATGCTTCATGATACAGATGAGAAAACAGAAGTCAAGGATGTAACTGCTATAGCTTATATAACTTGGGAGATGTTTTTATTTTTCATATCATGCAGTTTCCCTTTAAAGTGGACCTGAACTCTTGCACAGGACAGAAGGAAAACCTAGAGAAATGCACCCTGTATGTATTTAGAGAGTTTAGCCTGTTTAATTCCCCCTCATTTGTGTCTAATCACAAGTTGTAATTTGATCTTCCTCTGAGTCACATGACTGCCTATGGCAGATAAGCAGATAAGGCCATTTGAAAGTACAGGCTGTAAACAATACGTCTGTTTCCATGAATCAGTAAGTAGAAACTGTGCAAATTTATTTTAGGATTTCTATCAGCAGTAACAAATATGTTTGTTTTTTTTGTTTAAAGGTTATTGTGCTGTTTTGTATCTTAAAGACCAGAGAGGGGTTCTGAGTTCAGGTCCACTTTAAATAGGATAAGTAACATCCTTCTCTTCCCAAACCCATTTTTTTCCTATTGCTGACATATTCTCATCATGTTGTAGTAATTCCTCTGCATCACGACACCGGAGTACGCACAGTGATCCAATAAAGAGACTGGATTCTACTGAACCGTCCAGAGTCAGTGAGGTAGGTGCTGTTTCCTTTACAGGTGCTACGATTGCTTTCTTGGTCAGCAGACAGTGCAGCATATAAATATAGGCCTACATTATGTGTACTCTCAGATGTCACTTGTCTAGTCGTATTCATGTTTTGTTTTTGTTCAACTTTTTAAATGTAAACATTCCTTTGTTTTATGCTTATTTTGGTTTTTCGCTTGTGTGTTTTCTGTGTCCTTTCTTTTATTATGTTTATGGCTTGAGTTCTCTTTCTCCATTATGTAATTTGTTTTTATTTTTGGTTCCACATGTCCTTGTCATTTTGTCTGTCAGGCCCCACACAGACGAAAAGCTCGCATGGCACGAACTCGCTCAGATTTCATGACTAGAGGGGGGGCAGACTCTGAGGAGGACTCAGATGAACAGGGGGAGCCGACCCTTTCCTCTGATACCAATGAGGAGGCAGGCAAACAGATCCCGGCTTGTCACAGCGACTCTGAAATGGTAAAGTGCAGAAACAGCTGTAATACTTCTAGTGTGAATCATTTAGAGCAGCTGATGCAGGTGTCACATCGCCACTTCCCTTCTAGATCTAGTCCTGGTACGGAGAGTAGAGTGCATCTTCACCTTTTCACAGCTTCTAGAAATGTCACTGCTTATATATTCAACGTAGAACACAAATCAGATAATATGGTTCCTTCTTCCTCCTGATCTTTTTTATAGCTCTCTTAAGCTCCTGTACTAATCGCACAAACATACATCTGCTTTATATTTCATTACCTATTCAGTTTAGTGACATCACATCCTATACCTGTTTATTCCTCGTTCTTGTCTGTCTGCATACCTCTTAAGAAGTACATAAGTGTTGGCAAATATGTCCTTGACCTCTGTACCTGTTATTTAAACTAATTCTGTTATATGTTCAATGTACCTTTCATAGTTCAGTTTTCATTTTTTTTTCTTTAATTTTTATCAGCAGGGTTTCCTCCAAGCCTAATAACTGTCTTTTGCTAGGTTCACACCTGATGGCAAATCATACGTTCTTTTGGAACAGACCACAGAAAACTTTTATAACCTATATTTACTATAGGATCCCCTCTGCCATGTCTGTTGTGATAACTTTTCCTGACATTGAATGGAAATCGGACCCATGATAGATTGCATTCTATCTCCATGACATGTCCATTACAACAGATACCAACAATAAGATGGTCCCAGCACATCATACATCTGCTTTGTTGTGATCCTCCAAGTTGTGGCTGTGGTCTAGTGTGAACCCAGCATGATTCAGAGGTCTCCTCTAGGCCATTCTATTTCCATCAGCCCTCCAGATGGCTTCAAGACCGTCTCATGTTTTCTGCACAGTTCTTAGTGCGGTTGAGTGCTCCTCATAATATGGGGGAAGTGGTATATTGTCATTAGGAAACTGGGAGCAAATGTATTTTTTTCCCACCACATAGGAAGACCTTATCAAAATGTAGCCAAGGCATTGATTACTCATGGTGGCAGGTGGATGGGGTAGAGCCCAACATCTAATAACCAGTACTAATAACGAATACTCAGGAAGGAAAAAGAAAATGACAGATTCTGGCTTTAGCAACCATCTGTATATTAACATCAAATTTAGGTACCATATGTTGTGTATTGAAATGTGTAACTCTTCCCTTGATTGATGGTCAAATGGTTGTCAAATGGTTGACCACTTCAACTGACTTCGTTCCCTCCCAGCAGTAGTCAAAGAATGTAAGTTAATGTAAAGACATGAGATGTAGCTGTGTCAAGAGCAAAATAAACTGCTTGCTTTAGAAAAAGGAATAAGCTAAAGGGTGAAACTTTGTTTAATGTCATAAGATCGGTTGCTTTAACCAGAATTTCATTGGAGATTAATATGGCTGTTTGTGTTCAAGTGTCACCTTGTAATATGAAGAGCCATTAAACTGTGGCCTCTTCATCCATTTTCGATTTATTTTGGTATTTGTGACGCTGAGGATTATTTTTCCCAAAACATTTTCAATACTATGTTCATGATGTCCACATTACCTCACTTGTTTTGATGCAATGGTGGAGGGGGTTAACAGAATACGATTTGCCTTCCAGATGCTACAAAAAGGTCATGGTGGGGAGAAGGCCAGCATGCTCCAAAAAGCTATCTCTCAAGGGGAAATGTTTCGTGTGATCCCTGCACACAGGTCTGCAGAGCCAGACCCACGGTGAGTCTTTCTTTCCTTCCTATGAAGAGGAATCCTTGCCAAAATCAGGGCACCATTATAATAAGAGAGGTTTCCTCCTCCCAGTCACACTTTAGTAAGAACTGAGAGTCCCTTAATCCACAGAGTTTAAACTTTATACTTGATAGTCTTAAATGCATTCATTTGCACTAATTCTAGAGGAAACGTGTACAGTGTTTCATAGTTAGGTTACTGTAACAAATTTCACTATGAAACACATGCAGATGTGTTGATAGTTAGATACAGACATCATTGCTATAATTTCCTGTGATCAATCTGAAAATATTTTTAAATAAAAGTAAAATAATGTAATGCATTTATTAGCTCTTGTTAAAAATAATAATTTTTGATCTTAAGTTTACAGTTTTTTTTTTTCCAAGATTCAGTTGTCATGTTGAACGAATTGGTATGTTGCATGACTATCATGTAATGTAGAATACCCAGATAGCTCATGGTGACCCATTACCACCATTCAGGAGTGATGCATCATGGGAAACCACAGTTGCTCACTTCAAGCTGAATAACCGCAAATACCTTCTGTTTTAAGAAGTCAAATTATACCCAGCATTGCTTTTTAGTAGGAGGGCTTTTCAGTCTCTTTTGGCCCCTTATACTTTCCTGGTGGTTCTATGTCACCATGAGCCTTTTGGGTATTCTGTAGTATTAGTCCAAGTCCTACCCCTTAGAGCCATATGAATCTCTGCCATGCACTGATGAAGACCAGTAAGTCCAAAATTGTGAAATTTATAAATAAGCTCACCAGTGGTTCTGGATGTGATCCTGACTACAGGGGCATAAATAGTTAATTTGCATATTCTGTAATGATGCATCATGGGAAACTACAGTTGCTCACTTAAAGCTGAATTACCGCAAATACCTTCTGTCTTAAGGGGGCAAATAATACTCAGTATATTATGTAACTTGTGTGATCAGCATATGTGTAGCCTGCTATTAGTACAGATCTCATTTCTGAGATACCTGAAGCTAAGGGCATGTGGTATTGCTTGCTGTATGTAGAGGACCCAACCAAACAGAATTAATTTTGTTACAAATTCCGTCAAATATTTCTTCCCAGATTGATAATTGGTAGATATGAATTTTGGTGAAAGTATCAGAAGAATAAAAATACTTAAAATGATTGTAGCCTATGTTGTAATGTTGATTCCACGATTTGCCATGTCAGGCCTCAGAGGGGGAAGATCCGCTTTTGGGGGAAAATGAAAGCTGCAGAGAAGCTAACTCCACAGTCAGAAGTGGTAGAGATGGACACTGAACCTTCAGGGAAAGAAGGCTCCCATTTCACTGATGGTGAGTTTTAATACTGTGTTGTCAAAGACCTTGCAGAAAGTACGGCAAAGGGTGCTGCAGCATGTATAGCTACCTGACTTCGCTCTGGTTTACATCTTCTAGTGTTCCTGATAGTTTTCAGAACTGGCCACTAGAGCTTCAGGCTTACTGTGGTCTTATGAAAGAGTCTGGAGCTATAGAGGCTGGTTCAGAAGCTTCACAGGACACTAGAGAAAGCAAGCTGGAGCAAGAACAGGTAGCTATACAAGCTAAAAGCACGCTCATATGCACACTCTGCATCCGTCGGCTCGATACAAATCGGCGCTCTGCATGGTGGGTGACGACAGCACGTTAATGGTCGGCCAGTTGCAAGTTCATAGCTTATGGCCTATTTTATTTGACCAAAAGTGTTGTGTGTGTTGGGGGTGGGAGGAGGGTTAGGGTTACTGTATGGGAGGGGGAGGAGCTTATTTGCAGATTTATACAGTAGTTCTACATTTGTATTTATATAACAAGTATTTGCTTAATTGTTTGTTTCTTTCTATGTAATTGGGGTGCAACTATGGTTATATTATCATTAAAGCTAATTATTTTCCGGCTGTTTCAAAGGATTTGTACAGTAGATATTGCATAGAATTTCAGAGGCAACAATAAGCAGCCAGTAATAATTCTATAATTCAGGATTTGTCTGCCATCATTTGACCTGAAGTGGCTCTCTCAGTGGTTGCTTTTGTGGTAAGTAGTAATTTCTGCTTAGGAAAAAGTGGGAAGTAGATCTGTAATTGTAAAGGTACACCACTTATGGTACCATTTCTACCATAGTCAGAAACAAAAAATATATAAACAAAAATCTGTTACTATAATGTATTTTTTTCTCCCAATTTATATTCATGATTATCATATTTAATGTTGCCACACCATGTGCTCTTTCCCTAGTAGAGGCAGGTTTGTGGCTTGTTCCTCGCAGTCCAGATCTTAGCCGTGGGCGTGAGAAGGAGAACAAGGACCCCTCTCCAAAGGTGCAGCGGAGGAGGAGTCTTAAAATCAGTACTAATGCCCTGGAACCTGCACAATGGCAGAATGAACGAGCTCAGATTATTTGCAGTGCTAGTGACCTGAAGTGTATGGATGAATTCCTGCAGAAAAAGGTAATCACTGCAGACTCTAAACTTCTTTATCCCACTGTAATATCATTTTCTCCATTCTTATTTAAGGAACTGTCTTTTAGTATTATGATCCTTACCGCAAACCTGTACTTCCACATAGCTGATCTTAGCTGCTTGTGTTTGTTTTTTTACCTGTATGGAATTTCTTTTGGTGATAGCACCTTGAATAACACTCAGATGTGCAAAGCAGGCGTAGTCCCAAGCGCTCACCGCCTGGGACCACAATCTGCAAGCCACACCCCAAAGGGGAGCAGGCGCAGCACAGGCAGCACTCCCAGATGCTTTCACCAGTTGGGGGATTATCTGCTCCTGCTCCCACCACTAGGGAGATTGCCCATGAAACCTCCCCCACAAGCATACAAAACACAGATTGGCAAAAGACTATCTCCAAGCAGAACCTGCCTTTTAAATCATAATTCCCCAACCCTCTCCTCAAGGCCTATTATTATTATTATTATTATTATTTAGTATTTATATATTTATATATACTGTTGGCCTACCAACAGTACATGTTTTGCAGGAAACCACAAACATTCACAGGTGAGGTAATTAGTGTCTCACCAGAGTTGATCAAATACCTCTGTGGATTTCCACAAAACATGCACTGTTGGTGGGCCTTGAGGACAGGGTTGGGGAACACTAAAATTTAAATGGTCTGCAGGGAGCCAGTCCGCAACTTAAAGGGAACCTAAACTGAAAAGTATATGGATTTTTCCTTTAAAAATAATACCAGTTGCCTGACTCCCCTGCTGATCCTGTGTTTCCGATACTTTTAGCCACAGCCCCTGAACAGGCATGCAGATCAGGTGCTCTGACTTAAGTCAGACTTGATTAGCTGCATGCTAGTTTCAGTTGTGTGATTCAGCCACTACTGCAGCAAAAGAGATCATCAGGAGTGCCAAGCAACTGGTATTGTTTAAAGAACAACTGTTAGCCATCATATGTAAGTACATATGTAAGTAGATAAATGCTTGTTCTACTTACATATTAGATGTAATGCACTGTCCACGTTTTGGTTTCAATTTTCAATTTATATTATTTTCCTGGCAGGGGCCATCTTGTGCCCTCCAGGTTAAAGAATTCCCCCCCCCCCCCTCCACATTCCTCTCCTCCCCGCACTGATTCAGAGCACAGTGGGTATGATAAAGGCAGCAGGCACAGACTCACCTAATAATGTATCCAAGTGCTGGCATGCCCATCTGTTCTCTGCACTACCACTGGAGGCAGTGCAGAGAGTATAGAAGGCAATTGCAGCGCCTGGAACCATTATTCAGGGAGTCTGTGTGCAGCTCCTTTATCCTTCCCCAATATTCAGCACGGGGAAGAGTGAGAATTCTGCAGGCGGCAGATGCAGCAGAGAGGGAGCCCACATGCCTCTGGAGGAGGGGGGCTGGGGACAGTGACAGGAGACAGCCTCTGGCCCCTCTCCCTGTGCACTAACACGGCTGAAACTGAATGCTGAGTGAAGGGGAGAGCAAGCGACCAATCACAGCGCAGAGAGGTGAGTGACAGGCTTCAGCCAATCAGGCTGATACAGCATAGCATGTCACTTCTCTTTTGCATCTGTGTTAGTCTGCGTACCATCTTAGAGCCTGGGGGCATAGGGAGAGAAGGAGCACAGTAAGATTGATTTTAAAGTTTGGATTTGCCTGGTTAGCATCCTCTTGACTATTGTAACAGCCTGCACTAGAAAATTAATTTTGTATTTAATGCCTAACAGTTACTCTTTAACCACTTGATGACCCAGCCTTTACCCCCCCTTAAGGACCAGGGCTGATTTCGCTGATCTGTGCTGGGTTGGCTCTACAGCCCCCAGCACAGATCAAACACCAGGCAGAGCGACCAGATCGCCCCCCTTTTTTCCCCACTAGGGGGATGATGTGCTGGGGGGGTCTGATCGCTCCTGCCTGCGTGTGGCTGGCTGGGGGGCACCTCAAAGCCCCCTCCACCGCAGGATTCCCCCTCTCCTCCCTCCCTTCCCCGGAGATCGGAGGCTGCACAGGAACGGATCTGTCCTGTGCAGCCTCTAACAGGCTCCTGCCTGTCATGTGACAACGATCCCCGGCCGCTGATTGGCCGGGGATCGCTGATCTAGTACAATGCTGCTACTGTTAGCAGCGTTGTACAAATGTAAACAAAGCGGATTATTTCCGCTTGTGTTTACATTTAGCCTGCGAGCCGCGATTGGTGGCCCGCAGGCTATTCACGGAGCCCCCCGCCGTGAATTGACAGGAAGCAGCCGTTCGCGCGAGTGGCTGTTTCCTGATTAATTAGCCTGCAGCCGGCGTCGCTGGTCCTGCAGCTGCCACTTTGCCGACGCGCGTTATGAGTGCGCGGTCGGCAAGTGGTTAAAAGGAAACATCCATATCCCTGTCAGTTAAAGTGAACCTCTGGACTAAAAATCTAAAAAAGGCTTGGTGTTTCTTTAACAGTTTCACAGCATCAGAACTTTGTTTTTCCTAATAAAGCATCATTTTTAGCATCATTTTGATGCTGTGCAAAGCATGATGGGATTTCCTATGTTGTTGTTCACGTTGCCTAGCAACTGGAAGGGGTGATCAGCACATAAGCAGTTGGAACTGTGTCTCATGCTCCCTGTCACCTCTTTTCATCCAAAAAGATGGCTGCCCTCATGAAATCAAACATTTGCCTGTTTTTTTAAATCAGGGTACGTAAGAGATTATATTACCTATCTATTTTAAAGGAGTTCTGTTAGGGGTTTCTGAGGAGAAAAACAGACACTTACCTTGGGCTTCTATCAGCCCCCTGCAGCGGTAATGTCCCACGGCGTCCTCCTCCCATCTGCCATTCTCCGCCGCCGGCCCCGGTCTAGCGCGGCATGGGATCCAACTGCGGCTGCGCTACAGAGGCCGCGCACCCGCTCGCTTCCGCTTGCGTCATCGGAAGCTTACTGCGCAAGCGCAGTACAAGACTCTGTTGTACCGCGCCTGCGCAGTAAGCCTCAGATGACGCGAGCGGAGGCGCGGCAACACGCATTATTCGTCTGTGCGACAGACGAATAATAGCCCGGTGCCCGCTGCGGGGAACGGCAGATGGGAGCAGGACGGCGTGGGACATTACCGCTGCAGGGGGCTGATAGAAGCCCCAGGTAAGTGGCAGTTTTTCTCCTCAGAAACCCCTCAAAACACGTTTAATTAACATAACTAATGTAACTCAATGACAGTATGTTTGTTTAGGCTGAAGTTCCTCTTTAAGGTTCCCTTTAAAGGCACTGTACATGGATTCAAAATGATTATGCAAGGCAGAACTGATTATACTATCTCCTCTAAACTAGGAGACCCCTCATTTCACATAATTTTACAATTAAGTGGTAGCAGGGGCAGTGCAAACACCTTGCACAGCAGCTTGGGAAATGCTGTGAAATCTCTATTCCTATTCACATTTGACACACTTCAGGGCATTACGATTCTTACACACTGCTAGCAGTTATTAATTGTTGTTACGGATCAGTAAATGGCAAGTCAAATGAAATCGGATTACTGTGGCTGACAACCAGCAGTGAGTTCTTTAACCTTTTGAATCCAGAATTTTCATTGTGTGCATTTTGCATTTTCTGTTATTGTGACACGCTGTACAGTCACCTAATACACAATGTTTCAGGGCTTTTTCATAATTACAGTTTCTCTTTGTCGGTTGTGCAGATTTGTGATCTGGACTCTGAAGATGGAAAGAGGGATTCGATGGTGGATGTTCTTTTCAAGAGCGCGCTAAAGGAATTCCGACAGAATATTTTCAGTCTCTACTCAACCACACTTATGGTATTTACTTTTTTTTTTTTTTTTTTGGTTAAGCTTTGATAAATGTACAGTTAGGTCCATAAATATTTGGACAAACAGTTTCCTTCTAATTTTGGTTCTGTACATAACCACAATTAATTTAAATGAAACAACTTAGATGCAGTTGAAGAGCCGACTTTTAGCTTTAATTCAGTGGGGTGAAGAAAACGATTGCATAAAATGTGGGACCACTGAAGCATTTTTTTAAACACAGTCCCTTCATTTCAGGGGCTCAGATGTAATTGGACAATTGACTCAAAGGCTATTTTATGGGCAGATGTGGGTAAGTCTGTCATTATGTAATTATCAATTAAGCAGGAGTTGATTTGTGGTGTGGTGCTTTCTGTGAACAGACAACATGCAGTCAAAGGAGCTCTCCATGCCGGTGAAAGACGCCATACTTAAGCTGGAAAAAACAGAAATAAAACATCCAAGAAATTTTTGCAATATTAGATGTAAAAAATCTACAGTTTGGAGAAAAAAAACAAGCATTGGTGAACTTGGCAATGCAAAAACAAAAACCCCTAGACTTCCACGAAAGTTAAGACTGCATGAAAGTAAATACAGAGGGTGCACTGCAAGGTGCAAGCCATTCATAAGCATCAATAATAGAAAGGCTATATTGGACTTTGCTAAAGAACATCTAAAAAAAAGCCAGCACACACATGGAAAAACAGTTCTGGAATAATGGCAAGAAAAAAGCATGGAGAAGGCGTGGAACAGCTCATTATCCAAAAAATACTGCATAATCTGCAAAACATGGCGGAGGCAGTGTGATGGCTTCGGCATACATGGTAGCCAGTGACACTGGGACACTAGTGTTTATTGATGATATAACACAGAAAATAAGCCGAATTAATTCTGAGATGTTAAGAGACAGTCTGCTCAAATCCAACTAAATGCAGTTAAAGGTATTGGGCTGTGTTTCAGGATACAGATAGACAATGACCAAAAACATACAGGCAAAGCCTCTCAGGAGTGTATTAAAGGATACCCGAACTGCCATGTGACATGATGAGATAGCCATGGGTATGTACAGTGCCTAGCACACAAATAACTATGCTGTGTTCCTTTTTTTCTTTCTCTGCCTGAAAGAGTTAAATATCAGGTATGCAAGTGGGTGACTCAGTCCTGACTCAGACAGGGAGTGACTACAGTGTGTCCCTCACTGATAAGAAATTCCCCTTTTTTACCTCTTTCTTGCTCTCAGAAACCATTTTCTGCTAGGAAAATGTTTTATAGTTGGAATTTCTTATCAGTGAGGGTCACACTGTAGTCACTTCCTGTCTGAGTCAGGACTGAGTCAGCCACTTGCAAAACTGATATTTAACTCTTGCAAGCAGAGAAAGAAAAAAAGGAACATAGCATAGTTATTTGTGTGATAGGCACTGTACATACACATGTCTATCTCATCATGTCACATGTCAGTTCGGGTATACTTTAAAGCAAAGAAGTGGGAAATTCTTGAATGGCCAAGTCAGTCACATGATCTTAACCCAACTGACCATGCATTTCACTTGTTGACTAAACCTTTGACAGAATGGCCCACAAACGGCAACTGAAAGCCACTGCAGTAAAGGCCTTGCAGAGCATCAAAAAGGAGGAAAACCAGCAATCCGGTTGATGTCCATGAGTTCTTGACTTCTGGCTGCTATTGCCAGCAGAAGGTTTTCAACCAAGTATTAGAAATGTCATTTTATTCTCAGTCATTTAACCACTTGAGGACCGTGGGCTTTACCCCCCTTAAGGACCAGGCACTTTTTTTCCATTCAGACCACTGCAGCTTTCACGGTTTATTGCTCGCTCATACAACCTACCACCTAAATGAATTTTGGCTACTTTTCTTGTCACTAATAAAGCTTTCTTTTGGTGCTATTTGATTGCTGCTGCGATTTTTACTTTTTATTATATTCATCAAAAAAGACATGAATTTTGGCAAAAAAAATGATTTTTTTTAACTTTCTGTGCTGACATTTTTCAAATAAAGTAAAATTTCTGTATACATGCAGCACGAAAAATGTGGACAAACATGTTTTTGATAAAAAAAAAACACAATTCAGCCTATATTTATTGGTTTGGGTAAAAGTTATAGCGTTTACAAACTATGGTGCAATAAGTGAATTTTCCAGCATCTCTGACTTTTCTGAGCACCTGACATGTTTCATGAGGGGCTATAATTCCAGGATAGTGTAAATACCCCCCAAATGACCCCATTTTGGAAAGAAGACATCCCAAAGTATTCACTGAGAGGCATAGTGAGTTCATAGAAGATATTATTTTTTGTCACAAGGAAGCGGAAAATGACACTTTGTGACGACAAAAAAAAAAAGTTTCCATTTCTTCTAACTTGCGACAAAAAAAAAATGAAATCTGCCACGGACTCACCATGCCCCTCTCTGAATACCTTGAAGTGTCTACTTTCCAAAATTGGGTCATTTGTGGGGTGTGTTTACTGTCCTGACATTTTGGGGGGTGCTAAATTGTAAGCACCCCTGTAAAGCCTAAAGGTGCTCATTGGACTTTGGGCCCCTTAGCGCAGTTAGGCTGCAAATAAGTGCCACACATGTGGTATTGCCGTACTCAGGAGAAGTAGTATAATGTGTTTTGGGGTGTATTTTTACACATACCCATGCTGGGTGGAAGAAATATCTCTGTAAATGACAATTGTTTGATTTTTTTTTTTACACACAATTGTCCATTTACAGAGATATTTCTCCCACTCAGCATGGGTATGTGTAAAAATACACCCCAAAACACATTATACTACTTCTCCTGAGTACGGCGATACCACATGTGTGGCACTTTTTTGCACCCCAACTGCGCTAAGGGGCCCAAAGTCCAATGAGTACCTTTAGGATTTCACATGTCATTTTTGTTTCAAGACTACTCCTCACGGTTTAGGGCCCCTAAAATGCCAGGGCAGTATAGGAACCCCACTAATGACCCCATTTTAGAAAGAAGACACCCCAAGGTATTCCGTTAGGAGTATGGTGAGTTCATAGAAGATTTTATTTTTTTGTCACAAGTTAGTGAAAAATGACACTTTGTGAAAAAAAAAAAAACAATAAAAATCAATTTCCGCTAACTTTTGACAAAAAATAAAATCTTCTATGAACTCACCATACTCCTAATGGAATACCTTTGGGTGTCTTCTTTCTAGAATGGGGTCATTTGTGGGGTTCCTATACTGCCCTGGCATTTTAGGGGCCCTAAACCGTGAGGAGTAGTCTTGAAACCAAATGTCGCAAAATGACCTGTGAAATCCTAAAGGTACTCATTGGACTTTGGCCCCCTTAGTGCACTTAGGGTGTAAAAAAGTGCCACACATGTGGTACCGCCGTACTCAAGAGAAGTAGTATAATGTGTTTTGGGGTGTATTTTTACACATACCCATGCTGGATGGGAGAAATATCTCTGTAAATGACAATTGTTTGATTTTTTTTTTTTTACACACAATTGTCCGTTTACAGAGAGATTTCTCCCACCCAGCATGGGTATGTGTAAAAATACACCCCAAAACACATTATACTACTTTTCCTGAGTACGGCGTTACCACATGTGTGACACTTTTTTGCAGCCTAGGTGCGCTAAGGGGCTCAACGTCCTATTCACAGGTCATTTTGAGGCATTTGTTTTCTAGACTACTCCTCACGGTTTAGGGCCCCTAAAATGCCAGGGCAGTATAGGAACCCCACAAGTGACCCCATTTTAGAAAGAAGACACCCCACGGTATTCCATTAGGTGTATGATGAGTTCATAGAAGATTTTATTTTTTGTCACAAGTTAGTGAAAAATGACACTTTGTGAAAAAAAACAAAACAATAAAAATCAATTTCCGCTAACTTTTGACAAACAATAAAATCTTCTATGAACTCGTCATACACCTAACAGAATACCTTGGGGTGTCTTTTTTTCTAAAATGGGGTCACTTGTGGGGTTCCTATACTGCCCTGGCATTTTACGGGCCAAAAAAACGTGAGTAGTCTGGAAACCAAATGTCTCAAAATGACTGTTCAGGGGTATAAGCATCTGCAAATTTTGATGACAGGTGGTCTATGAGGGGGCGAATTTTGTGGAACCGGTCATAAGCAGGGTGGCCTTTTAGATGACAGGTTGTATTGGGCCTGATCTGATGGATAGGAGTGCTAGGGGGGTGACAGGAGGTGATTGATGGGTGTCTCAGGGGGTGGTTAGAGGTGAAAATAGATGCAATCAATGCACCGGGGAGGTGATCGGAAGGGGGTCTGAGGAGGATCTGAGGGTTTGGCCGAGTGATCAGGAGCCCACACGGGGCAAATTAGGGCTTGATCTGATGGGTAGGTGTGCTAGGGGGTGACAGGAGGTGATTGATGGGTGTCTCAAGGTGTGATTAGAGGGGGGAATAGATGCAAGCAATGCACTGGCGAGGTGATCAGGGCTGGGGTCTGAGGGTGTGGGCGGGTGATTGAGTGCCCTAGGGGCAGATAGGGGTCTAATCTGATAGGTAGCAGTGACAGGGGGTGATTGATGGGTAATTAGTGGGTGTTTAGGGTAGAGAACAGATGTAAACAATGCACTTGGGAGGTGATCTGACGTCGGATCTGCGGGCGATCTATTGGTGTGGGTGGGTGATCAGATTGCCCACAAGGGGCAGGTTAGGGGCGGATTGATGGGTGGCAGTGACAGGGGGTGATTGATGGGTGGCAGTGACAGGGGGTGATTGATGGGTGGCAGTGACAGGGGGTGATTGATGGGTGATTGACAGGTGATCAGTGGGTTATTACAGGGAAGAACAGATGTAAATATTGCACTGGCGAATTGATAAGGGGGGGTCTGAGGGCAATCTGAGCGTGTAGGCGGGTGATTGGGTGCCTGCAAGGGGCAGATTGGGGTCTGATCTGATGGGTAACGGTGATAGGGGGTGATTGATGGTTAATTACTGGGTGTTTAGGGTAGAGAACAGATGTAAACACTGCACTTGGGAGATGATCGGACGTCGGATCTGTGGGCGATCTATTGGTGTGGATGGGTGATCAGATTGCCCGCAAGGGGCAGGTTAGGGGCTGATTGATGGGTGGCAGTGACGGGGTGATTGATGGGTGATTGACAGGTGATCAGGGGGATAGATGCATACAGTACACAGGGGGGGGGGGGGGGTCTGGGGAGAATCTGAGGGGTGGGGGGTGATCAGAAGGGAGCAGGGGGCAGTTTAGGGCATAAAAAAAAATAGCATTGACAGATAGTGACAGGGAGTGATTCATGGGTGATTAGGGGGGTGATTGGGTGCAAACAGGGGTCTGGGGGGTAGGCAGGGGGGGGGGGTCTGAGGGGTGCTGTGGGCGATCAGAGGGCAGGGGGGAGGAAATCAGTGTGCTTGGGTACAGACTAGGGTGGCTGCAGCCTGCCCTGGTGGTCCCTCGGACACTGGGACCACCAGGGCAGGAGACAGCCTGTATAATACACTTTGTATACAATACAAAGTGTATTATACACTTTGTATACAATACAAAGTGTATTATACACTTTGTATGCGGCGATCCGGGTGCTAGTAACCCGCCGGCGCTTCCGAACAGCCGGCGGGTTACAGCGCGAGGTGGGCGGAGCCAGTCCCCGGCGGCCGATCGCGTCACGAATGACGCGATCGCGCCGCCCATGACCGTAAAAGGACCGCCGCCATTTGTCAATATGGCGGTCCCTGCGGGGTCCACTTCCCGGCCGCCAATTGTATATACGGCGGTCGGGAAGTGGTTAATTTGCCAAATACTTTTTGAGCCCCTGAAATGAAGGAATGTTATTAAAAAATGCTTCAGTTGGCTCACATTTTTATGCAATCGTTTGGTTCACCCCACTGAATGAAAGCTGAAAGTCTGCACTTGAACTTCATTAAAGTTATTTCATTTAAAATTAATTGTGGTAATGTACAGAGGCAAAATTAGAAAACAGTTGTCTCTCTCCATATATTTATGGACCTAACTGTAAATTTAACGATGTGAGCGCAATCT
Organism: Hyperolius riggenbachi; assembly: GCF_040937935.1. Classification (NCBI taxonomy): domain Eukaryota; kingdom Metazoa; phylum Chordata; class Amphibia; order Anura; family Hyperoliidae; genus Hyperolius; species Hyperolius riggenbachi. The sequence goes on from NC_090648.1 coordinate 219,646,793, forward strand.
ACATCTGAGATTCCATCATTCTATGCATTTACATTTATACCTTCTAACAGTTACCTTTATAATTTCTAAAAGGGGGAAGATGGAAAAAGTATTCGGTACAGGGATCTGGGGGCCCTATTTGAGCAGATTCTGGACAAGACCATGAAACTGCATCCGCCACGGCACTGGACTGAATCTCCATTGAAAGTTTGGATTAATACATTCAAGGTTTTTCTGGATGAATTTGTCACTGAATACAAGCCCCTGAATTACACATCAGGAAAGGTAATTATTAGCGGCAGTGCTGGAAGAAAGAGATGTACATTACATATATTTATATATTGCACAATATCTTCTGGTGAACTTGAACAATTTTTCTTTCTGTATTTCTCAAGATACCAAAGACTGAACGGAAGAAAAGGAGAAAAAAAGAAACCGATATTGTAAGCTAATAGAGATAATCTGAACAATAGCATTTGAACCTCACTGCCTTTATTATATTTATGCCCTTTTTTTTATTATTCTATATTTCAAATGTTTTGTGTGTCTGCAACTATAGTAACTTCATATTCCTTCCTGGTTGGTTGCAATGATTTGTGGGGCTGAAACCTTTGCTGCATCTCTCTCTTTCTGCTGCTTTTCTCCATCATTCTTCTGTCTGTATTTCAGCTGGAGGAACACAATGGTCATATATTTAAAGCCACTCAATACAACATTCCTACGTATTGTGAATACTGCTCTTCTCTTATTTGGATCATGGACCGAGCTGCTGTTTGTAAATGTAAGTATCTGTGAATGTACTTCAGTTTTATATCACCATGTGTAGTTATGGCAAAATGTCTGCAGTATTCCTCATTCACACTAGTAAATGCATTGAAATGCATGTAAAAACTCATGAATTGGTCAGGGAGTCCTTTTGTGCATTTCATTGCCCATTTCCATGCATTTCTGTGAGTTTTACTGCATTGTCAAACCACTGTGAAGTGACATACCTGTATAGGGAAAGGAAAGCAGCTGATTCATGGGCTTATCTGCATAATCCATGTGCTGACACTCACATAGCATGCATTTCTAGGAGTTTTATTACTCCCAATGAGTTGAAATGCACTGCAATACACAGCAACTTACTTCTGTAATGTGAATTTTAAAATGGAATTCTATGGACTTTCATGTTACCATGTTTAACCATTTCAGCCCGCGGGTATTTTTCATCTTATGGACGAGAGGAATTTTCCCCTTTCAGCGCTCCTCCCTTTCATTCTCCAATAACTTTATCACTGCTTATCACAAATAAATGATCTATACCTTGTTTTTTCCGCCACCAATTAGGCTTTCTTTGGGTGGTACCTTATGTTTAAAATTATTTTATTCTAAATGCATTTTGACAGGAATAATACAAAAAAATGAAAAAAAAACAACATTATTTCTCAGTTTTTCGGCCATTATAGTTTAAAAATAAGACCTGCTACCGTAATTAAAATCCACACATTTTATTTGCCCATTTGTCCCGGTTATTGCAACGTTAAAATTATATCCCTAGTATAATGTATGGTGACAATATTTTATTTAGAAATAAAGGTGCATTTTTTCAGTTTTACATCCATCACTAATTTTGAGCCCATTATTTAATAATAAGATGCCCTCTTGACATACAGTGGGTTGCAAAAGTATTCGGCCCCCTTGAAGTTTTCCACATTTTGTCATATTACTGCCACAAACATGAATCAATTTTATTGGAATTCCACATGAAAGACCAACACAAAGTTGTGTACACATGAGAAGTGGAACGAAAATCATACATGATTCCAAACATTTTTTACAAATAAATAACGGCAAAGTGGTGTGTGCATAATTATTCTGCCCCCTTTGATCTGAGTGCAGTCAGTTGCCTATAGACATTGCCTGATGAGTGCTAATGACTAAATAGAGTGCACCTGTGTGTAATCTAATGTCAGTAAAAATACAGCTGCTCTGTGAGGGCCTCAGAGCTTGTCTAAGAGAAAATTGGGAGCAACAACACCGTGAAGTCCAAAGAACATGCAAGACAGGTCAGGGATCAAGTTATTGAGAAATTTAAAACAGGCTTAGGCTACTAAAAGATTTCCAAAGCCTTGGACATCCCACAGAACACTGTTCAAGCGATCATTCAGAAATGGAAGGAGTATGGCACAACTGTAAACCTACCAAGACAAGGCCATCCACCTAAACTCACAGGCCGGACAAGGAGAGCACTGATCAGAAATGCAGCCAAGAGGCCCATGGTGACTCTGGACAAGCTGCAGAGATCTACAGCTCAGGTGGGAGACTCTGTCCATAGGACAACTATTAGTCATGCACTGTACAAAGCTGGCCTTTATTGAAGAGTGGCAAGAAGAAAGGCATTGTTAACAGAAAAGCATAAGAAGTCCTGTGTGCAGTTTGCCACAAGCCATGTGGGGGACACAGCAACCATGTGGAAGAAGGTGCTCTGGTCAGATGAGACCAAAATTGAACTTTTTGGCCAAAATGCAAAACGCTATGTGTGGCAGAAAACTAACACTGCACATCACTCAGAACACACCATCCCCACTGTCAAATATGGTGGTGGCAGCATCATGCTCTGGGGTGCATCTCTTCAGCAGGGACAGGGAAGCTGGTCAGAGTTGATGGGAATATGGATGGAGCCAAATACAGGGCAAACTTGGAAGAAAACCTCTTGGAGACTGCAAAAGACTTGAGACTGGGGCCGAGGTTCACCTTCCAGCAGGACAATGACCCTAAACATAAAGCCAGGGCAACAATGGAATGGCTTAAAACAAAACATATCTATGTGTTAGAATGGCCCAGTCAAAGTCCAGATCTAAATCTAATCGAGAATCTGTGGCAAGATCTGAAAACTGCTGTTCACAAATGCTGTCCATCTAATTTGACTGAACTAGAGCTGTTTTGCAAAGAAGAATGGGCAAAGATTTCATTCTCTTGATGCGCAAAGCTGGTAGAGACATACCCTAAAAGACTGGCAGCTGTAATTGCAGCAAAAGGTGTTTCTACAAAGTATTGACTCAGGGGGCCGAATAATTACGCACACCCCACTTTGCAGTTATTTATTTGTAAAAAATGTTTGGAATCATGTATGATTTTCGTTCCACTTCTCACTTGTACACCACTTTGTATTGGTCTTTCACATGGCATTCCAATAAAATTGATGCCGGTTTGTGGCAGTAATGTGACAAAATGTGGAAATCTTCAAGGGGGCCGAACTTTTGCAACCCACTGTAGATATTTTTTTCCCCTATAGTCAGTAGGTATATTTTTACTATTTGGCCACAAGATGTCCCCGCTGAGCAAAATTCTATGTACAATTACGCTACAAAGGATACAATGTATTGTTACATTGTAACAAGTGGAAGTGACGTGGGCTTCCATCGGAAACCTTCCGATCACAGCGGCGGGGTGGGGGTGAGGGGGGGGGGGGGCTTGGTAATGAATTTAACGATCCGGCGGCGGAAATGACGGCAGGAGATTTTTGTCCCCTGCAGCCAATACCCCCTGCTAGCAGCAGCAGCGCAATCTCGTCTGCAGACCCCCAGCCAAAAAAAAAAACCTGCAGGGACGTGACTAGCGCATCCCTGCGGCTCTAGCACCTGCCACTGCGGACGTGAAGCTCACGTCCGCGCGGCTGAAATGGTTAATGCAGACTATGTACAGTGCTTCAAAACTCACTGCAACTCGCATAGTGTAAATGAGCCCTTAATATGATAAACAGGGAAGCGATGTAAACTCCATATGACCAGTTGGTTCTTTCCCGTTGTAATCTCCCTTTGCAGGTTAGAAAATGAAACCGCTGGATTTAAGTTACACAGTCCATGAGGATTAGGGCACATATGTCATCAAGTAGCAGCTACAGATCTTTAGCTGCGTATCTAAATGAATTAATTTGCCACCTAGGCTCATTGTACTCTGTGAAAGCACAGAAAAAAGATTTGTGGTATAACGAAGGTGGTTACTACTATGTTGTTTCACATGTGTCTAGACAGCAGAACCGGTTCACTAACACTACCAGGCTTGATTCATTCACAAATTTGCAGTCCTTTCAGATTTTAGGAGCACTGCAAGGCCACATTTAGCTGAAATATGTATGATGTTCAGAAGTCAATTCTGTGCTCTTTGCAGTAATAAATAACCAAGTTTTGTGTCTCAGTGTGTAGATTTGCCTGCCACAAGAAGTGCTGCTCCCAGATCACCACTCCTTGCAGTAAAAAGGTGAGATTTACTGTTCTTTTTCAAATAAAAGAGATGTGTTTTGCCTGATTACTTATGTTTCCTAGTTCCTTAGCATTTGATTGGTCTAAATCTAGTCTCCATAAACTTGTATCAACATAAACATTTTTGCTTCTCATAAATCATATCAATTGTCACACATACACACTGTACACACACAATGAGGTAGGCCAATGATCTGCAAACTTGGCTCTCCATCTGTTAAGGAACTACAAGTCCCACAATGCATTTGCCTTTATGAATCGTGACTGTGGCTGTCAGACTCCCGCAATGCATTGTGGGACTTGTAGTTCCTTAACAGCTGGAGAGCCAAGTTTGCAGATCACTGAGGTAGGCCATCCTGAAGAGGTGAGTTTTTGGAGGGCGAGCCTGATGGGTGGTTGAAGAGATTTACAGAGAGTCATGACCCCATGATCACTGTGAGCCGATCACAGCTTGATTTATGGGGGGGGGGGGGGGAGAAATCTCTGGTCCTTAAAGGAATCATCAGGCAATTGACATGAAAGTCAATTCAGAATCAGAATCATTTTTTATTCGCCAGGCACGACAAGGTCGTGCTCGGAATTGGGTTTGGCATGTACAATTTAACAGATAAAGGATAGGAAGTCTAGATAACAGAGGACATGCAATAAACAGGGAGTCATAGATAAAACAAAAAGAAAACACATAACCAAAAACGGCTAAAAATAGAAGTCCTGATTAATAATTAGTTCATGAACAGGGGGCAGTTCTGGAACACAGTGTTGCTCCGGTGCTGGCCTCAGAGCGAGTCAGGAATGCAGGTTAGTGAGTTCAGGAGGGTGACAGCTGAGGGGAAGAAAGAGTTCCTGTGCCTTGAGGTTTTGGTGGCGATGGCTCGAAACCTACGGCCTAACGGAAGTCTGCTGAAGAACCGCTGGCCAGGGTGAGAGGGGTCGCCGGCAATCCTCCGTGCACTTGAGCATAGCCTGGAGTTGTGGAGGAGGTCAAGCGAAGGTAGAGGTCTGCCGATGATTCTCTCTGCTGATCTAATGACCCTCTGAAGTTTGTATCTGTCTCTGGTGGAGGAGCCAGCGTACCATACTAGGATGAAGGAGCAGAGGACGGACTCGATGGTGGCGGTGTAGTAGCACGTCAGTAGCTCTTGAGCCATGCCGAACTTCTTCAGTTGGCGGAGGAAGAAAAGCCTCTGCTGGGCTTTCTTCTGGGTCACGGCTGTGTTTTCCTTCCAGCTCAGGTCTTTGGAGATGGTGGTGCCCAGAAGGCGAACACTGGCTACTCTCTCGACCTCGGTGCCAATGATAAAGATTGGTGTGGGGGGGGTGAGGGGCATGCTTCCTGAAATCCACAATCAGCTCTACAGTTTTGGATGAGTTGAGGACCAGCCTGTTTTCCCTACACCACTGGCAAACTCTGTCAACCTCCTGGCGATAGGCCTGCTCATCATTGTTTTTTACTAGCCCAACGATGGTGGTGTCATCTACAAATTTGATGACCTTGACAGAGTTTTCCTTGGATCTGCAGTTGTTCGTGTAGAGGGAGAACAGGATCGGTGACAGGACGTAGCCTTGTGGGGCCCCCGTGTTCGTTGTCCTCGGTTGAGAGGTGACCTCCCCAAGCTTAATGACTTGTGTTCTGTTAGTCAGGAAGTCTGTGATCCACCCATGGAGTGTGGGAGGGACATTCAGCTCTGTAAGATTGTCCTGCAGTATGCGGGGGCAGATGGTGTTGAAGGCAGAGCCGAAGTCCAGTAGTAGAATCCTGGCGTATGTGTTAGGTTTGTCCAGGTGGTCGTATGTGAGCTCAAGGCAGATGGTGACCGCATCATCAGTGGATCTGTTCGCCCTGTATGCAAACTGGGATGGATCCATTTGGGGGGAGGTAACAAACTTAATGTGTGACAAGACGACTCTCTCAAAGGTTTTCATGATGTTAGATGTCAGGGCCACTGGTCTGTAGTTATTGAGGTCCGAGTTACCATGTTTTTTGGGGACAGGGATAATGGTAGACTTTTTGAAACATGCCGAGACTTTGCCGACCTGGAGGGATTTGGAGAATATGGAAGTGAGGATGGGTGCCAGCTGGTGTTTTCAGACAGGCTGGTGACACGCCGTCCGGGCCAGAGGCTTTCCTGGGGTTTAGCGAGGACAGGTGGAAGAGGACATCAGCCTCACTCACAGCTGGAGGTGGGGGGCTCGAGACTGAGAAATAATCCGCGCCAGGAGAGGGGTGTGCCGGTGCTGTTACTGGCTCCCCCAATGCCTCCAGGTCCTCAAACCTGCAGTAAAAGTTGCTAAGGTCCTTGGCTAGCTCAGTACTGGGTATTGCGTGTTGTGGGGGAGGCTTATAGTTTGTGGTGGCTTTAGGCCCCTTCCAGACAGCTCGTGTATCATTTGATCGCAGGTTGCATCTTATCCTTTCTGCGTACTCCCTCTTTGCGGCTCTCCGTTCTCGCTTCAGGTTGTTCCTTGCTGTCTTGTATTCCTCTTGGTTGCCGGACTTGTGCGCCACCTCCTTGCTCCTCCGCAGTTTCCGTAGTTTGTTGCAGAACCACGGTTTATTGTTCGGATAGACTTTGACGGTCTTGGTTGGTACGCAAGAGTCTTCACAGAAGCTGATGTATGAGGAGATGTTGTCCGCCCACTCGTCAAGGTCTGGAGCTTCCATGGCCTTACAGTCAGTGCAGTCGAAGCATGCCTGAAGTTGGAGTTTGGCCTCGCTTGACCACACTTTGGTGAATTTGAGAACAGGTTTTTGCTGACTCCAGGCGCCTCCTGTAGGTGGGGATCAGATGAATGAGAGAGTGGTCCGAGGAGCCCAGCGCTGCCATTGGTATGGCTTTGTATGCATCTTTCAGCCCTGTGTAGCAGTGATCGAGAGTGTTCTGATTTCTGGTGGGGCCTATTGAAGTCGTCCAATACAATGAACAGCGAGTCGGGAAGGGTTGATTCCCATTTTGTAATGGTGTCGCTGAGGTCACGCAGAGCATGTCTGACTTCGGCGTCAGGTGGTATGTACACGCCAACAAGAACGTAGGAGGAAAACTCCCTGGGCGAATATTTTGGCCTGCAGTTGACAATTAGAAGTTCAATCTTAGGGGAGCACTTCCTGGTTAGTACTGATGAGTTGGGGCACCATGACTGGCCGATGTAAAAGCAGATGCCACCACCCTTCTTTTTACCCGAGAGGGTGGGGTCACGGTCGGCCCGGATGAGGCTGAAGTCCGGAAGGTGAAGGGCATTGTCTGGGATGTCATCATGCAGCCACGTTTCTGTGAAACAGAGGATAGGGGTACTGCTGCTGAACTCCTTCTTTTCACTGAGGAGACGAAGTTCATCTAGTTTGTTAGGGAGGGAGCAGACATTTGACAGCAGGATCGAGGGGATGGCTGACCTGAGACCTTTCCTCTTGAGTCTCACCTGGGCACCTGCCCGGCAGCCCCTCTTCCGCCGTCCCGCGGGGGATGACCGAGCAGGGCCTGCAAGCTCTTGTGCATGGCTCCAGACGGTGTTGTATAAAAGCCTGCTCTCGGGTAGGGGCGGGCTGCGTGATTCCCATCTCAGAAGCTGCGATCTAGTGTAGGTGATGCGCTGGGGTGGCATATAAAGAGCAGTACTGTGTGACTGGTGAGGGTGGGAGTAGAGGCGTGGTGGTGCTAGTGGAAGTACGTGAGCAGGTCGGGAGCAAACTGGTGAAGACTGGAGCAAAACTGGCATACCCTAACAGTCCTTAAGCGTGGTGTTTTAGCCTAGCAGTAGCCTGGGGGACAGGACGGGGAAAAGACCATTAGTTAGACGCCAGCTGTTGCCTCCTCAGGGACACTGAAAGTCCGTTCAACAGCAGTCGCAGGGTGGTACTATAAGCAGGGCAGACCAGGCTCACCAGAGGCAGGGTGCACACTTCCCTGGGGCTTTCTTCAGACCCTTGCAGCCGACTGTCCCACGCTGACAGCTCAGTTCGCAGCTGCCGGCCCGGGGTCCCCACACGGGGCAGAGGACAACCTCGAGGTTGTACGCGGAGTACTGCGCAGGCGCAGTAGAGGAAGCCTGACGAGACACCATGCGGGGACCCCGTGCTGGCGGCAGAGAGCAGAGTTGCGGCGTGGGACATGTCAGCTGTAAGGGGCTGGAGAAAGCCCCAGGTAAGTAAATCGGCTTTCATGTCAATTGCCTAATTATTCCTTTTAGGGGCCACAGACTGTTAGTCCAGAAGCGGTTAAGCATTTTTTAAATTAAACTTTCTGAAATCCGGGGTAGCTTTTCTTTAAGTTAAAGGAACAAAAAAGCAACCCCTAAAAATTAGCATTTTATTCCCCAGAATATCGGCATAGAGAAAGGCATACAGGCATACATGATACAATTTGTAGCCGACAGCAGAAACAATATTTATGGGAGAGAACAATAAATGTTTCACTGATCAATAATTTGGGAAATGCCAATCTTTTTACCCCAGAATACTAAAGCTGCACTGTTGATTACACACCCCACTCCCACCTTCGGCCCACCAGTGCTTGATCAATAAAAAACGACTATGAAGGCAGATTGTTTTAATCAATTATTTCATCACAAATTAAAGTGCTGTAGTTTTTAATGGGTTTTTATGAGATACATTTTTTTTTTCACATCGAAAACCTCTATTTTTGGGAAATGTAACATCCGTAATACCAGATAAGTGTATGGTTGTCCTTAAAGTGTCTTTTCAATACATCCAACGGATTTTAAATATGGTTACATTACGTCATACATGGCTCAGTAATCCTGTAAGGGACATAAACAATACATTCTCTGGGCGAGCGATCGTTCAACTCAATCATAATATTGATTGGAAAGATAGTTCGGGCCCCCACTAACTGAAAGAAAGCAGTTGTGCAATTAGATCAGATTAATGGAATTGATCCGGAAAATGGATCGATTCCATCATTCTGATAGAATTGCATAGCAGCTTTCTTTCCTTTAGTGGGCCCAAACGATTGTTTCTGATCGAATCAGAAGATCGATCGTCTGGAAAATTGTATAGTCAATGGACACATTAAGACCAATTGTGCATAAAAATACTCTTAGTTGACAAAAACATTGCTGGTTCTTGAAATATTGAAGCACTTCTAAAACTAAGAGGGATTTTTCTGTAATACAGAATATATCCCCCAGTATTTGTAAAGCTTTAATTTGTAATGTGACCATCTTGTCTTTTATTTTCCAAAATATTTTTAATATTCCTCTATTGTTTCTGTGTTGTCCCATATTTAGTATGACAGTGAACTGTCCAATCGTCACTTTGGAGTAGAATTGTCTCGTCTCACTAATGAAGACCGCATGGTTCCGGTGTTGCTGGAGAAACTCATTAATTACATTGAGATGCATGGCCTGTATACAGAGGGCATATACAGGAAGCCAGGGGCCAATAACAAGATCCGGGAACTAAGGCAGAATCTGGACACAGGTATGACTTCTCCCCTACCTATCCATGCCTCTGGTGTCTGTCTAATCATCCAAGTTACATTGCCTCTATGGAAGGGAACTAAACTTTCCCAATTATATTGTTCCCCAGATCATGCAGTCTACAGTAAGAGCAGACAGCAAAAAAGGGAGAAACAAATGTATTACACACTGTCCTTATGGGAGGGTTGACAGCTTAAACAATGCAGTGGAATACCAGAGTGTCATCATTTCTTATTTGCTGGGCTTCCGTTAAAGCTGTTTAAAGCAAACCTGTGTCATATTTGATGCAGTGTGGACCAACGGTATGGCTGTATTGTATACTGTTTTATTTCAAAACCTGCACTGCAGGGATGCAGCTAAGAGGCTTTAGTAATGTGCCTTACTGCTTTGTATTCCCCTTCTGTACCTCCTCCTGGTACATGACTGTAGTCACACCCCTACTCACATAGGAGCAGTCGTGGGGTGGAAAGCTGTAAAACCCCACCAACATCAAACCAGGTTGTTAAAGTCAGATGGGTAGGCAGTGTAGCTATTCATCCCTCCCGCCCATGGGACTGTGAGCCAACCTCTATCCCAAATGCATAATAGTTGTTTAGTCATGTGGGTGGGCTGCAGTCAGACTCCTGTTCCTGGACGTTGTGACTGCCGCAGCTCACTATGGGCTGGTTATTCAAAATAAGCACTATTCTAGTGGGTTAAAAGCCTGTATTGGCTGGATTGTGTACTGGTTAAGGGCTCTGCCTTTGACATGGGAGACCAGGGTTCGAATCCTGGCTAGGGTCAGTACCTGTTCAGTAAGGAGTTCAAGGCAAGACTCCCTAACTCTGCAGGGTGGCCTCTTGAGAGCGCCCCAGTGGCTGCAGCTCTTGAGCGCTTTGAGTCCGCCAGGAGAGAAGCGCTATATAAATGTTCGGATTATTATTATGCAGTAGTCTTGTCCATATTGGCCAGTGTATGATGTTTGACAGAGTGCAGCATTAAAGGACAGCTAAAGTGAGAGGTAAATGGAGGTTGCCATAATTTCCTTTTAAACATACCAGTTGCCTGACAGCCCTGCTGATCTTTCTGGCATCAGTAGTGTCTGACTGAAGTTTGACTGGATTTGTCGTATGCTTGTTTCAGGTGTGTGATTCAAACGTCTGATCTGCATGCTTGTTCAGGGTCTAAGGCTAAAAGTATTAGCGGCAGAGGATCAGCAGGATAGCCAGTCAGTTTTCATTGTTTTAAAGGACATAAATCGGGCAGCCTACATATCCCTCTCAGTTCAGTTGTCCTTTAAAGGAAACCTAAAGTCACAGGGAAAAAAAACAAACATTTAACCTCCTTAGCGGTAATCCCGAGTCAGGCTCTGGATGGAAATCCGCAGCTCAGAGCGGTAATCGCATGCCTGAGTGAGTTATATGCAGGAGCTGCTGCAGACCTCTGTGGTATGTTGTTTTTAGGGTTTAAAAGCTTGTGAAAAAATGGCATGGTTTTTAGAACCTAAATCTGGATATAATCATAACACCAGGGAGGTGAACTCACCTGGGGCTTCTACCGGCCCCCTGCAGCCGCCCTGTGCCCAAGCAGTCACTGGGCGATGCGTATGCGGCTGCAGGGGGTCGGTAGAGTCTCTAGGGGAGTTCAAGTTTTTATTTATTTTTTTATTTTAGGTTTCCTTTAAGCTACCAATTAAAAGACCTGCAGAAGAGTTTATAAGCAGATAGCAGTGACTGCAACGGCCATGCACAGTAGTATGAAAATGATCTAAACTGGGGTATCATTTCATATAGCAGGGAACTGCTTTCCTTTGCCATCCAGTTTGAAGAATTCAACACAATTTGCGGCACATACTGTGAAAAATGTGACGAGTTTACAATAAAGTAAAAAGAATGCTTATAATGATTGTCCATAAATGTGGTACTTCTTTCCATATCTGGAATGCACTTAATTTCTGGGGCTTTGAATTTATTCTGTTGTACACAATTGAAATGCAGCTGGTGTTATCTTCTGCTCTCAATATGTATTTTCCATGCTTTATTGCCAATGTATGTGCAATGAGAACTGAAGCAAATTGCCCAGAGCAACCATTTAGACTTCTGTTTTCATTTATTGTTCTGTGAGGTTGCACAGCTGACACATTTTTTACAGAGTCTATCAAACCATTCATGTCACTGTTTCTCGGAGAGACCGATGAAGCCTGATTGGATGTTCAGGGCACCTGCACCCCATTTGCTCTGTATGTCTGAGCCGGTGTTAATAAATCCTACCCTTAATATTATTTTGCTCAAGTGACTTTCTGTCAGTGTTCTACTGTACTCCGATCTCTAAATTTCATTCCAGTATTTGTTTCTTTTTTTCTGCAGATATTGACAGTGTTAATCTAGATGATTATAACATCCATGTGATTGCCAGCGTGTTCAAGCAATGGTTAAGGGAGCTTCCAAATCCACTGATGACGTTTGAACTGTATGAAGAGTTTATCAGGTCTATGGGTAAGTAACATATATTAGGCCGGATCCAATTCACATTTTCTCCTAGGTGAAATCTTCATATCTTATCAATAAAATGCCTTTTAAGCCACCAGCAAGCAAGAAAATACTTAAAAGTTATTTGAGGCCCCTTTTACACTCACTGCGTTGCGTTGCATTGCATCAGTTGCCGCATCCCATTGCAAATGTAGTGATAGCTCTTTGGGGCTTTCACACAGTACAGGGTGCAGAGTTTTACGGTGGGGCCCATCAGTGCAAGAGTAACGTTTGCGATGGCGCAGTATCCCAAGAAGTGAGACAGAAAATGTCACACCAAACCAAGTGTAAAAAGAACCCTTAGACAGAAGATGAAAGATTATCTCTTAAAGCGGAATATAACCCTGCATTTCAACTTTGCTCTAAAACATTATTTACAGCATATTATATGCAAAAAGCATTTTTTTTTTTTACTAGACCAGCATTGGAAGGGTTAAACACAGAGGTTTTAAGTTCCGTGCAGACGTTCAGATAGTTACATTCTATTTAGTTATATGTATATATTTAGAAATGTTACACACTCTTTGGCTGTCCTCCAACTCCTTCTCAGTCAGAGAGATGAGTCACATTCCACACTTAGATACTTGTTGTTTATATAAATGTATCTAACTCAAGTTCGGATGCCTCTGCAGAAATCTCCAGGGACTTTGAAGCCCTGTGTAACCCTTCCAATGCTGGTCTAGTAAAAAAAAAATGCTGGTTGCATATAATATACTGTAAATAATGTTTTAGAGCAAAGTTGAAATGCAGGATTATATTCCGCTTTAAGGAGGAAAAGTGTATTTGGCCCATTGTGTCATGTTTCAGACATAGTTTCTAAAGTCAGTATTATAACTTCATTTCTTCCTCTGAATGTTCTTCTCTCATTATTTCCATGCAACTAAAGCCCCTTCTGATTTTCTTCAGTATTATAGTAAAACCCCCATTACTCAGCACCGAGGAGGATAGGCTGATGCCGGATAAGTGTAGTTTCTGGTTGCTTGAGAGTCAATGTTAATAGGCTTATGCTAAAAAATCAAACAAAAAACAATCAGTACTATACCCCCATACTGTATATGTACCATAAACTCTATTTATTTTTAATTACTGTATTTCAACATTAATAAAGACAAGGGACAGACTTACAGAGAATCTGTACTGTCCGATCTGTACAATAATAAACCTACCAATCAAGTCACTGTGATCTCCTGGATCCCTCTTTGCCATTTCCGCCACTCCCCGCCGTGATCCTGGCTTTTAATCGCCAGTTTTAGGCAGTGTTTACAAACCAAAAACATGGCCGCTAACCAGGAAGTGATGTTTGTGTATATGTATATCATGTTACAGTATACTACAAGTTTTTATTACATAGTGAACTCCAGTCAGGGATTCTCAGTTTCCCAGCATGGGAAGCTCCCTTCCCCCTCAGACAAGCTGAAATTGAGAGCAGAGAGCTGTCTGTGATTAATGGCCCATACTCACGAGGGACAATTGTCGCCGCAACACGCGGGGCGCGCGTGTTGCGGCGACAGGTCGCCCGTGAGTATGGGCCGCGCGCACCCCGAACTGTCGCCCGTCGCTGATGTCGCCAGTCGATTGAAATGTTCAATTGCCTGGCGACAGTCGCCGCCGCAGCTGTCGCTAGTCCGCGTGAGTACGCAGACTAGCGACAGCAACCTCCATTAAGGTACACAGAGCTTCCGGCGGGGGGAGGAGGAACGTCGGCGACAGCTTCCGTCGCGCCGCCGGTCCCTCTTCCGCGTGTGTACGCGGAGGGACCTGGTGAGGAGCTGTCGCCGACCTGTCGCCCACACGCTCACGTGTGCTGGCGACAGGCAACTTTTGCTGCCCGTGAGTATGGGCCATTATACACAAAGCACACACACAGAGCCTGCAGGGGGAGTGGAGTATATTAGATATATTACAGAGACAGTGCAACTAGAAAAGGCTACAGTAATCCAGAGCACATTAGAACAGGTATAGGAACTTATAGGATAGAAGAAATGAGGCTGAAAATTTGGTTACAGAGTCTCTTTAACATAATGTAACAGAGGTTTATTACTGTATAAAGAAGTGTAAAAATAGATTTATGTATCCTGCAAGGCCAGGATTTGTTTTTCTGGTTGCTGGAGACTTCTGGTTAACGGAGTTCTAAATAACGGGGGTTTTACTGTATTTCCATGTGCCTTTGCACTGGCTGTTTAAGGCCTGAGCTGCTCTAGCTTCCATTTTTCCCTCATAGTTTCATGCTGATCCTGAGTGTATTTGTTATTTCATGTTCCTGCAGGTCTTGGGGAGAGAAAGGAAACCGTGCGGGGAGTCTATTCAATCATTGATCAGCTCTCACGGACGTACCTCAGCACTTTGGAAAGGCTCATTTTTCACCTTGTCAGGTAACTGGTGTTCTATTATAGAATTGCCTGTATTTACTCCTGTATGGTAAATGTGTGCCACTGTATATATGAATGCAGTACCACTTGTAGGAATGTCATTTTCCTTTACTTCCTGTCATCTTATGTCTTTAGGATTGCTCAGCAAGAGGAGACCAATCGCATGTCTGCCAATGCACTGGCAATTGTGTTTGCCCCTTGTATTCTCCGCTGTCCCGACACCACAGACCCCCTGCAAAGTGTACAGGATATTAGCAAGACCACAGCGTAAGAAAGACACAGTGACTAACTGCTTTCATTTTCCTTTAAAATCAGTACAAAGACTAACTGAACCATGCAACACCTTTTACTCTGTAAATTCTGTAGAGATATTGTAATGTCATTTGTTTGAAATCTACAGCATTTAAGTTCAGTATATGATTACCTCTTTTAGTCTCTGTTGCCCCAACTTAGTAAAACAGTACAAGTGCAATGTCCATAGCAACCAATAAGAATCCATGTTATACGAGTTTTAAATTCAGTACTAACTGCTTACTGGATGTTATTCCACCTTGCATTCAGGAGCGTAGCAATAGGGGTCGCAGAGGTTGCGATTGAATCGGGGCCCTTGGGCCAGAGGAGCCCCGAAGGGCACACCCTCAACTACAGTATTAGCTCTCTATTGGTCCTGTGCTCATAATAATCACTTCTATAGATACTTTGAATAGTGGTAATCATTAACAAACTGCTCCCCATCCCCTTCTTGCACCTCTGATACTGTAGTTGCCATTGGCAGGTTTTGGTGTGCCGTATCAATTGTTATTTATAGAGTGCTTGGGTGGCCCCATTGTAAAACTTGTATCGGGGCCCACAGCTCCTTAGCTACACCACTGCTTGCCTTGATTAGCTTGCACCCTTGGACTGTATTGAACACAACCATAAATCACAAATGCAGCAATGAGCCACAAAACCTGTGTTAAAGGGAATCTGACGTGTAAATAAAATTATGATGTAATGATTTGTATGTGTAGTACATCTAAGAAATAAAAGCTTAGCAGTAGAGATATGAGTCTAATATTGTTTCCAGTATAGCATGAGTTAAGAAACTCCAGTTGTTATCTATGCAAAAGAGCTTATCTGAGCTGTGTCTTCTGAAGCTTAACCACTTGAGGACCCACCCTTTACCCCCCCTTAAGGACCAGCGCTGGTTTGATTGATCTGTGCTGGGTGGGCTCTGCAGCCCCCAGCACAGATCAGGGTGCAGGCAGGGAGATCAGATTGCCCCCCTTTTTTCCCCCCTATGGGGATGATGTGCTGGGGGGGTCTGATCTCTCCTGCCTGCTGTGGGTGGCGGGGGGGGCACCTCAAAGCCCCCCTCCGCGGCAAAATTCCCCCCTCCCTCTCCTACCTGCTGCCTCCCCCGGTGATCGGGGCTGCACAGGACGGCTATCCGTCCTGTGCAGCCAGTGACAGGACGTCCCCTGTCACATGGCGGCGATCCCCGGCCGCTGATTGGCCGGGGATCGCCGATCTGCCTTACGGCGCTGCTGCGCAGCAGCGCCGTACAAATGTAAACAAAGCGGATTATTTCCGCTTGTGTTTACATCTAGCCTGCGAGCCGCCATCGGCGGCCCGCAGGCTATTCACGGAGCCCCCCGCCGTGATTTGACAGGAAGCAGCCGCTCGTACGAGCGGCTGCTTCCTGATTAATTAGGCTGCAGCTGGCGACGCAGTACTGCGTCGCTGGTCCTGCAGCTGCCACTTTGCCGACGCACGTTATGAGTGTGCGGTCGGCAAGTGGTTAAGGTGCATACACACATCGGACTATAGTCTTTGGAAAATGAAAGATCACAGACCAAGCTTACCACCCTTCATGTAGTATGAGAGCCATACCTACACAGTCTTTTCTATGGAGCTGAACTCCCCATCAGAAAAAAAATCTTTGCAAGATGCTGCACACACAGATGCTGTACAGACACAAAAGATCAGTATCTGCAAAAGATCTGTTCCTGCCAAAAATCCATTCCTGCAAATTGCAATGATAGTCTATGAGATCTGCAGATCATCATACACACATGATTTAACTGACATTCATCTGCAGATCAAGCAATCATCTGCAGATCTGAAAATCCATCCTGGTGGATCTGATCTGCAGATGAATGTCAGTTAAATCATGTGTGTATGATTAACTGCAGATCTCATAGACTATGAATGCAATTTGCAGGAATGGATTTTTGGCAGGAACAGATCTTTTGCAGATACTGATCTTTTGTGTCTGTACAGCATCTGTGTGTGCAGCATCTTGCAAAGATTTTTTTCTGATGTGGAGTTCAGCTCCATAAAAAAGACTGTGTAGAGTATGGCTCTCATACTACATGGAGGGTGGTAAGATTGGTCTGTGATCTTTCATTTTCAAAAGACTATGGTCTGATGTGTGTATGGGGCCTTACTCTGCAGAGTAAAGTTTATTAGCCTGCTCTGTGAAATCATTTAGAATGCTGTGTAGTGTGTAAATAGCAAATAGAGAATGATACAATGTTATAAAAAAAAAAATACAACTTAAAGGAATACTATTGATACCCAAGTGTTCTAAAATGACAGTGTGCAAATAATGTCTAAGTAGCTGTGTAAACATTTTCCTACTTTTCATGTTAAATATCAGAGGCAAAAGCTGTAATTTATTGAGGGTAGTATTTAGCTATATTGGGACAAATCAATTGCAGAAGGGGTGTTTGCTTCAATGCACAGCCAGAGTTGCATATCAGACTACAGAAAGCAAATATCAAACATATCAAAATCTGAAAGCAAAAACAGTATGAAAAAGCTGTGACAATTAGTTACATTTCCTCTGCTCTCTTCAGACACGTCAGTCAGAAACACAGGACACAGGAGCTGCAGCTGTTGGGAGCTCTCTTATCTGTCACACACAGAGCTACACATAGAGTTAACTGATCAAGTGTGAGGGGAATTTCCCCTCTCCTCACGGCTCAGTCAGCCATCAGTTTTGGCATCAGTAAAGTTTCAATGTATTTTGATAACAGTAAACAAAGAAGTTGCTACTAAAATGTATACACCAGTACTTAGCAGCACTTCCCAAACAATTCCTGTGTCAATTGAAAAAAATGTGAATCGGTAGTATTCCTTTAAGATAAAAATTAGACTATTTTCTTTACTACTAATGTTCTATTATCTATACTACACATACAATTCATTATATCATAATTTATTTTATTTTTTTTCGCTTCAGTGTCATTTTAATGACAGCTACAAAGTATTAGCAGGCACTTTAGACTTAATTTATTACTAATGATTTTCAAGCTGTTGTGAATTAGTTGCCTGTGGATCAGTGCAACCAAAACTTTCCTCCGATGCGATGCTCCGATCAGATTATGATCAAATTGTATAGAAAACCACACAGTATGTGGAGAATATCGACTCGAAATGATTCTATGGCTGATTGGAATACAGATTGTCTATAGGATTTTATGATTGTATCTGAAGAGAAAGAACCTTAAGCATCCAGTTTATGGGAACAATCGATAATTACTTTTTGATTACTCAGGATCCCGCAAATCTGATAGAATTATAGCATCTGATGAAAATATTGTTCTGTTAATAGGCACCTTAAAGAGAAACCACAACCTAGAATTGAACTTTATCCCAATCAGTAGCTGATACCCCCTTTTACATGAGAAATATAATGATTTTCACAAACCGACAATCAGGGGGCGCTGTATGACTGATTTTGTGCTGAAACCTCTCCCACAAGAAGCTCTGAGTACCGCGGTACTCTGGGCAAACTGCCACAATGTAACAATGTTCACAGACAGGAATTAGCTGTTTACAGCTGTCTCTAACAGCCAAAACAGCTAGGAGCAGCTACATAACCTGCCCACAGTAAAAATGTCACCATGTAATAAATGTCAGAATGTAAATCTGGGAGAAGAAAGATTTTACAATGAGCAAACACTGACTAAATAATTATACATAATTATGGTAAAAAATGAAGCACTTTTTTTTTACTACATTATTTTCACTGGAGTTACTCTTTAAGTGTGCACAAGCTGAAATCTCAGTTACTAATGACTGCATGGAGACATGTCAGCTCTTATTTTACATGTTCATTAATTGCTAATGCAGCATTATCTCTCCCCCCCCCTACAAAGAAAAATAGGGTTTGCCTTGCTGCCCTCCCACACTATAATACACAGTAGTAACTACTGGTCAATGTTCTCCTGACCTTGCTGTTTCCATTTGCTCTGTCCATGTCTGGTTACATAGGTGTGTGGAGCTAATTGTGATGGAGCAGATGAATAAATACAAAGCGCGCCTGAAGGACATCAATAGCCTTGAGTTTGCGGAGAACAAAGCCAAGAGTCGCCTGTCTCTTATCCGCCGCTCCATGGTAAGTAGAATTTGGGGAGGGTAAGAGCATTTAGTAGTTTAACTAACACAATCAGAACTACCTCCTTTATTCACCATCTTTTTACTACCTCTCTTGCTTCTAACCTTCTGCTCTCCTTTCATTTCCTTTCTAATCCAGAAACCCGTACTAATTGCAGTTAGATTTATGAGCATAAATCGCAGCACCCTGCCGGTATGTATACTATGACCAGGCTGTCTGTGACGCTCACCCATTATGTCCCTCTCCACATCACTGTAGCTGGTCTCACTGCGCAGTGTTTACTATGCATGTGTTTTCATTCTCACATTCTGTCCATTGTAAATATGACTCACGGTAGAAAACCCTGACTGTGCTCACACATTATGAATACTGTATTTGCATGTTGTCTCATTTGCAGATTGCATTTACCCTGAGCCCAGCCCAATAGATTTCATGTGTACCATTCTGTCTGCACCTCAGTGTTTTACTACACCCTTTATGTTCATATGTGCGCGCTGTGCTTTTGGGTCGGCAAACTCAAGTTTGGGAAATGTGGCACATCAAAAATAAATGACTTGGGTATCTCCAAACTATCCATTCAGCACTTGTTCTGAGCTAAGTGTTTATTGTTATTGTATAAGTTAGCAGGCCATTGTAGAATATCTGCTTTACCCAGGTTCCCTTGTTCCTCTTTCACTTGATGGTGCAGTGATAGCATTGGAGGTGAATGCCATACTCTGAGGAAGTCTATTGGAAGCGTCCTTCTGGGATTACAGCCATGCAGACCAATATGATGCATTGTGCAGCATATATTCTGAGCACTGACAGGCTGGTCACCCATGGCGAGGTCTGTTCTAATTGGAGCAGTTAAACCACTGTATGGTCTTGCCCACTGTGCTGCAGCTTAATTTCAGGGTGTTGGCAATTTTCTAACAGCCATCTTTACGTAGAAACAATTTTATTATTATTTTTTGTACATCCTCAAAGGTCTCTGCTACGAGTCTGCTTTAACTTCCAGTGACCAGTACAAGACTGTGTGAGAGCAATAACACTAAATGCAACACACCTGCTCCCCATTCACTCCTGAGACCTTGTAACATGACAAGGTGGAAAAATGTCTTATTGGGCAGAATTTCTTTTTGCCAGAGGTTTATGGCTGTGTTATTTTGATGGGACATACAATTTACAGTATTATACAAGCTGTACATGGATTACTTTATATTAAAGTGTTATATCTTCAGTGTTGTCCCATGAAGAGATAATACAATATTTACAAAAATGTGAGCGGTGTACTCACTTTTGTGAAATACTGTTTGTAAAATATACCCAACTTGTGGCCACCTAAATAACAAGCATACAGCTCCAAAAAGTATTACTAGCAGAAAATCACCATGGCAGGCAAGAAGCACTTGAAAAAGGATGGCAACAATCTCCATATTGATCCCACTTTAAGTTCCATATAGGTATGGTACATATTTCTGGCTGGACTGTATCTGATGTAGTATTTGTATTGCAGTGAACAATACAAAGCTTGGGAATATTATTGATGTACAGTTATTAGATCTCTGCTAAGCTCCGATCTAATAGGGGTCCAGGCAGAGCTGCAAGGTGGTTAGTGATGCCAAGTGGAGATCATATTTAACCACATCCAGAAATGTGCATGCAGCCTTTAAAGTTACCACTGTCTAATTAAAAACCCATATTTTTTTATTTTTTATTTTTTTTAACTACAGTGTTTGAAAACTGTGAGCATTTTTACAAATAACCACATTAATAGGTTCACCATTTGTTTATCTCTTCGCTGATGGGCTTGTCTTTACCATATCCAGGATGTAAGCAAGACATTGGGCCAGTATAGACAGATATATTAAATTCCACATTATTATAAAATAAATATGTATTTCCTAGTACGGTTGCTGTTTTGTACCGCACTTGTAGAAGTGTGTGGAAATCTGGCATGCCTGGAAATAATCTGAGAAAGACAGGACCGGTCAGCTGAGAAGTGCATTACTGACTAAAGTTCTTGAGTATATTTAGTATACAGCCATGCCACATTTACATCATATAGCACACAGTTCCCAACCCTGTCCTCAAGGTCCACCAACAATACATGTTTTGCAGGAAACCACAAACCTACACAGGTGAGGTAATTACTGTCTCAACAGAGCTGATTAACTACCTGTGGGGATTTCTACAAAACATGCACTGTTGGTGGGCCTTGCGGACAGGGTTGGGGAACACTCATTATAGCACATTCTGGTATTCACCACCAGTAAAGAAAAGCATGTTTCAAAATTGTTCTTTTCCCCTTTGCCTAGCTGTCAGTATGTTAAGATACTCACATAACTGCATTTAATCCTTACACTGCCATGGACACCTATAGGTGTTGTGGCATCCATACGCCTTGGTTGTCTACAAGCATTTATAACAAAACTACGTATGCCTACAGCAGATGTCTATAGGCATTTTTGTGTCCCAATATTCCTT
Organism: Hyperolius riggenbachi; assembly: GCF_040937935.1. NCBI lineage: Eukaryota > Metazoa > Chordata > Amphibia > Anura > Hyperoliidae > Hyperolius > Hyperolius riggenbachi. The sequence goes on from NC_090648.1 coordinate 219,668,175, forward strand.
TGTACTAATTGCCTTCTAGAATAGGAAAGATCAATGAGATGCAAATTGTTCTAAAATTGGTCCATTTTCAAACTGCATACATTTGCTTGAAAATTTGCATAATCAATTTAAACCCAGATTTAAATTGATTGGTCCATTTTCAAGCTGCATATATTTGCATAAATGTGCAATAACTTGGAACAATTTGCATATCTGTGATATGCATATTTGCATATCTGTGATCGTCCCTATTCTAGAAGCCAGTGGCAAAGTTTTGGCAAGTAATTTTCAGTTGGTGCAGAACTATGTAAATGTTAATACAAATCTATGCAGCTTGTAAAAGGAACATTCAGATGTTTCCATTACAAGATTTGATTAGTCCATATTACAATAGATTTTCATAATAATCATCTCAGATTTATTTACACCTCAATGACATCTCTACTGACTATTGTGGACTTTAGTACATGTAGATTAGGGCAAGACATTTAATGAACACAATAGAAACATAGCTGGCACTGGTGTGTAGCACCAGGCATGGGCTTAAATTTGGATGATCCGGATAGTTACTATCTGGATTTCAGCCAGTAATGCTGTGCGGGGGGCTCAAGCTTACCCGTCTTACGTCTTCTTCCCTTGGCGCCTCCCACGATGCGTTCTAATGCACCGTCACGTGATTACAAACACTTCCTCCTTCAACCCGGAAGGAGGAAGTGTTTGTAATCACGTGACGGTGCATTGGAACGCATCGTGGGAGGCGCCAAGGGACGAGCGAAGAAGATGTCAGACGGGTAAGCTTAACCTCCCTGCCCAACATTACTGGGTGAAATCCACCCGAAGCAGAATTTAAGCCCATGCCTGTGTAGCACTTTCAAAATTAGCTGGCAGTCAAAGGATTAAAGAAACTCTGTAACAAAAATAATTTCTCCTGGGGGTACTCACTTCGGGTAGAGGAAGCCGCTGTATCAGCTCTCCGCTCGGAGATGGGCAGAAATAGTAGAGCGGGCCCGACCGAGATTGGGTATTTCTGAGCATAGAGCACTCTACAGCTCCCCACTGGAGCCAGAAAAGGTAAATATTGCACAGCCTGACAAATTGTTGGCTGTGCGTTCCGTGGGCTACAGCGAGACCGCTGAGGGACATAGGAGGACTGGGGGAAACCTCATTAGGATCCAGAGGCTTTCCCTACCGAGGTGAGTACTCCCCAGGGGAACTTTTTTTTACATAGTCTCTATTACTCAGGTGAGAAATTGTACACCATGTTATGTGATGCTATGTTTTTATCTTCTTCATTTACCTTTTATTCTTACTGTGTGTACTGCAAATCATTCTCAGTGCGATGTCTCTCACACCTGGTGAATAGTTGATTCTGATGAGATGACTTGGGTAGTAAACTGTTTCTAAAGGCTTTCATTTTCCTCCCTCTTAGGTTAACCTTGCACACCTTCACAAATAGTATAGAAAGCTGCCAAACTTATGGTGTATTATACATGTCTCATCTCTATGTATGTAGCATAAACCTCATATGTAGTCCAGTCACGCTTTTTGAATTGCTTTGAGATATGCTAAATTCAGCTATTTTCTATGTGCTTTATTTCACCCACAAAATAGGCATAATTTGTTTCTTATCAATAGGCACTATGGTGGTAATTTGATAAATTGTAGAGTGATATTTTACATTTGACTAAATTACATAGGCATTAATGCACACTAGTTATGCTTTAGCCAACATACACCAAGGAGTATTTGTGTACTTACTGATATGTTGTGACCTACCCAGCAGTAGCGCTGCCCATGTAGAACTCCTAAAGATGGCTGATTCAGGTCAGATTATATGGCAGCAAATGCCTCTTTCAACTCAAACCGGTAACATTTAAACAAACTATTTATTTTCATATATACCTGCCATATTTTATTCTAGGAACTCGCCAACAGCAAGATTTCCTAAACCATGAACAAAGATCCAAACGGAAAAAATAGAGATGTGGGAATAATTTATTTCTAATGAGAACTCCACAGCATTACACAGATCAGACGTTTCTCACCTCTACCCATTCTCATGCACTGTGCTGAATATAATTTGTTTACCAACAACACTTTATTGCATGGAAAAACGTGTACAATGAGAGATGATTTAGATGAGATGAAAAACCATAGAATCATATTATTGAAATATCATAGTAAAAAGATGACAAAAGAAACTGTCAATCATATAACTGAATATAAAAATATAAAATGTTCTTTCAACCATCATGCAATACATACAAGTAAAATATATAGAATCCAAAAACACAAATAGCCCATGTAAGCCGCTTGAATGTCTCAACTACCCATCGTTTAAAGAGGAACTTTAACCAAGGATTGAGCTTCATTTCAACCAGTTACTGATGCTCTCTGTCCTATGAGAAATATCTTTTCTTACATAGATCATCGGGGGGGTCTGTGCAGTTGGGGTGAAACCCCTCCCACAGTGACAAGCTCTTGTTTAGTAACTTTTAAATAAATTCTACATTGTCTTCAAAGATATTTGACCCTCTATATCAGTGATCTGCAAACTTAGGTTTCCAGCTGTTAAGGAACTGCATGTGCCACAATGCATTTGCCTTTATGAATCATGACTGTGGCTATCAGACTTCCCGAAATGCATTGTGGGACTTGTAGTTTCTTAAAGGAGTTATCAAGCAAAAAATAAAGTGTTTCACTTACCTGGGACTTCTACCAGCCCCATGCAGCCATCCTCTGCCCTCGTAGTCACTCACTGCTGCTCTGGTCCCCCTCCTTCAGCTCGTTTAGTTTTTTTCTGACCTTGGGGTCGGTAGGCTGCATTACATACATTTTTACGCATTCTGCTGGTGCAGCAACATGTTAACACATACATTTTTACGCATTAGTGGTTTAACGTGTAAAATTTTACGCGCTGAACCACTAATGCATAAAAATGTATGTGTTAATGTTCCTGCACCAGCGGGAATGCGTAAAAATGTACGCAATGCGGCAAAATCTAAACGAGCTGACGGATGGGGACCAGAGCAGCAGTGAATGACTACGAGGCCATAGGATGGTTGCATGGGGCTGGTAGAAGCCCCAGGTAAGTGAAACTTTTTTTTGCCTGATATCTCCTTTTAACAGCAGGAGGGCCAGGTTTGCAGATCACTGCTCTATACGTTGCCAGAACGTATGGACTAGGTCTTCATTAGAGCCACAATTATGAAAACAGCTTGGCAAAGAGAGATATTTCTTGTGAAGGGTATTATACCAGTGGAAAAATACTTTAAAAGAAGTTTCCCTGGAAGATTTTAATTTGTTGAAAAATATTGTGCTACTGGTTTTCTGAGTACTGGTCAGTCTCAGGTTGTCTGCCGTTGCGAATACATATGTGTGAGCACTCCCACAGTGTGTTAGAACCGGGTGAACCTGGGAATTCACACTTAGCCAGATTACGCTTGTGTTATACTTTAGACCAGTTCCCGGGTGTTGAGACCATGGACCTCACACCCTAGATTAGTATCTTGTTCTATATCTGTTATGACCTTTTGCTCTGTCGACCTCTCTCTTGCCTTCTGATTTGGTACCTCTGCATATCTGTCTACCTGTTGCCAAACCCTACTTGTACCTGGTTACCAAATCAGCCTTCTGTCTCTGTACTTTATCTGCTCGTGTGTTGCCGACCTGGCCTGGCTGACCCTTCTGACTGTCACTAATCCCTTGAGTGTCCAGTCTCTACGTACTATCTGTGGCACTACTCCACCAAGTGTCAGTTAGCTGCAGGGACCCCCTGCTCCTCAGGGAGTCCTCTCTGCAGTACAGCCAAGGACTCTATCCCTTAGGAGTCCTTTGGCTGCAGTATAGTCTGATTCCCAGTATACAGGGAATCATTGGCTCCCAGGTTATCTTTATCACCTCTCCTAGGAGATAGATTCTACACAGTTAAGGGCCATCTGCTCCTCAGGCAGTCCATGCTCATAGTTTCAGCGTCTCCCGCCCCATGGGAGAGAGCCTACTGTCGCACCGAATCTCTTACACATTACTAGGTGGCCAGAGGTTAGTCATACTTGTATTATTGGTGATTCTGCAGATCATCAATCAGATTCTCTCTGTGTGCTGACCCCAATCGTTACACACAACTTGTTTTAGAGGTGGATGAATTGGTAGTCAAATATTCATTTAATACTGAAATTGTCCCCTTTGCTGTATGGTTTACAATACACAAAGATCAAAAGTAGTGCAGCAATTTATTCATCTGCTTTCGCTCAATATAATTAATAGGAATTATTCCCAGCTGGATGTCTGCTCTCTTGTACTCTCAATTAAAATCAAGCTGTGCTCATAATTTGCTGTCTCTTGGGTAATTAGCATGTTGGGAGACTGTATTGCTTACCACTTCCACATAGGAGAGTCACCAATATGCTATTAGATTTCACTCTATCCTAATTCCTACACTGGCCATTTTTTGTGTGTGTGTGTGTGGGGGGGAGGGGAGGGGACAATTATCAGTATAGAATGTGGGAGGAAATCCCGGTAAACATAATGTGGTTTGTGAGATGACATGTGAGGCATCTGGAGAAAACTATGGAACCTATTTATAATACAAATGACAGTGAAGTCTAATACACGTATTTGCACAGAAACTGCATGAAATAATCACACTCTCTATTTTTAAAAGTGTGAAAATCTCCAGATGCGTTGCTACTTTTTTGTTTCTCTCCAGCTCACGGCATAATTTACAGAGAGGAAGACTGTTTAATAGTGGGTAGTATCAGTCAATTTAAAGTGTAAATATACTCATAAATGAGGATGTTTTAGGTAATACACTTTGGGGCAGAGGGGGAGGTCTTAGAAACTGATTAAGTATAAATGGGGCCTCTCAGATATAACTAAAAGGACAACTGATTTTCAAAGTAATGCCCATGGTTTTCTAAGGCTCAGTTCACACTATATGCATTTTAACTGAAAGCTTTTTTTCATAATGCACTGCTATGGAGAAAAAAAAAACACATACTAACTTATTAAGTGTAAATGGTGCCTTAAGGACCAGAGACTGCTGGTACCAAAACCCAAGCCTCGCCAACGTCATGGCTGCACAATATCATTGCTCACCCGTCACCTCAGCCTACTCGCTCTACCATCGCTATGACAGAGCTCTGTAAGCCAGGCAGGAGCCAATTTCATTGGCTCCTGAATTATGGGTAAATAACACCTTGTATCCCCACCACACACCTGCACCAATTAAGCCTCATTTGAATCACGAGTGAGAGCAACACTACATACAGGTTTTCCATTGAATAAAATATAACTTTTACTTTGATTTGTTTTAAAATATATATGTATATACATACACAATCAGAGAAGCAGTCCAATACAATCTGAAACATCTTTTGCTCCAAGCTAGATCATATAATTTCACAACCATCTGATGCAAGAGAAGACAAATAAAATGTATATTGCACTTTTCTCCTGGCAGACTCAAAGCACTTGACCTGCAACCACTAAGGCATGCTCAGTAGGCACTGGGCCCACTACATAGCGCTATCGCAATTGCTAGCGATTTGTGGAAGCGCTTTGCAAGTGATTTTGGGATTGATATCCCTGCCCGTATACAATACATTAGAATAAAACGCCCCCAAAATACTGCATGGACTGCGATTTGCCAAATAATCACTCTGCCAATGGAAATGGATGGTACAGATTCCAACAGAGTGTTTAGGGAACGCTTTCACTTGCTAGCGATTTCCCTAAATGCTTAAAAAAAACAAACTAGTGGATGCCAGCCCTCAGGGAGTCTAGCCCAAGGTCTCTTTACTGAATAGGTGTTGGCTTACTGAACAGGAAGAGGCAAGATTTGAACCCAGGTCGCCTGTGTCAGAGGCAGAGCCCTTAACCAGTACACTAGCCAGACACATTTTGTAGCTATGCATTGAATACAATATTACACCCAGGAAAAAAAATAATCTAGTGTGCATATGCTGTTGTCAAAATCAGAAGTGTGGCCAGTTCTCACATTGGTCAGCCAGTGTGGGAACTGGCTGAAGTGATGTATCCATGATCAGACGCAATAGCTTTGGACCTACAAGCCTGTGCCCAACTGTCTCCTTGGCTTTAACCTCCACCTCTCCTCTGCCTAACACTCCTGTCCCTTACACTAACCTTCCCCCTCCTGTGCTTAACAGTAACCTTCCCTCTCTGGTGCCTAGCACTATACTCCACCTCTCCTCTGCTTAGCACATACCTCCCCTCTCGTACTGTGAGGCAAAGGCCTGCAGGTTGGTCATTTGTAAGAAAACTTTAGCCACTTCCCACATTGGCCAGGCTTTTGGCTATGGTCATGACATGTACAAGTCATTAAGGTTTTGACACCATAAAGGTCATCAATGTACTTAAAACTCCAAACAGCAGCAGCCTAAGTTTCATTACACTTTTTTTTTTTTTTTTTTTTTTTTTTTTTTTTACACACCTGTTACTTGGACTTCAACTGTTTTTAAATTTGAAATCGTGATATATCATAAAATAATCTCATCTGGATAGCTATAGAAAAAGATATTTGTATAACACATAAAAAATCCACAATCAGAAACCTATACCTTAAACTTTTTGTTTTCCTTAATACAACCCAGTTCCCTGTATCAACATCCTGCGTAAGAAGGTAAACATGCACATGCATTGTGCTGTTATAATACAAACAAAACCACTAATCTCATAAACCTATTATACCCTTCAGTATGCCAGTTGCTTGGCCATCACATCTCATGCACATATACTATAAGCCCAGGAGGGGATAGGATAAGCAAAACAAGCAAAGCGTAATATTATGCTTCCATTTGTGCATAATAAACCCAACAAATAACACCATGTGAATATTTTAAATATTTGAGTTAGCTCACCAAAGCCAATTATCAATCAGATCAGTCCAATTACCTCCAATATCATCACAAACTGACATTTAATGTATAGTATTTCCACCATCCACAAATCAAATGCTGAAAGCCTTTGACAGTAGTGTATACCAATATAATTAAAAATAGACACTATAATAATCACAAAAGTGGCCGTGGATTTTTAAGGGAGCAGGACATACATCACCCACCTAGTAATAACTATAAATAATGCTCATAAATCAATTAAAGTTTGCAAAAAGCATATCAAAATGTATTATAAATACATAGTAACCTTAAAATCACATTGGATGGATGATGTGTGACGGAGTGGCCATCCCGACGCAAACAATGACAAAAACAGAGGACCAGTTCCTTGGAAACTAAATCAGGGCTGCAGTTGGTTCCACACAGATTTGTATATGCATAGGCTGACAGTCTATTGCAAGAAAGCCGTATCCAGAAGCAACAGAGTAGCTGCAATAGATGAAGTAAAGCAAGCAAAGGACGCAGCAGTGATAATAGCAGATGCAGTCATATGAGTGCAGGCATAGCGCAACAAGCAGGCAAAATATGTGTCACCAAGCTTGTCTCACCATGTCTATGAGGTTCTGTTGTAGGTATGCTTTCTGGCAGACCATCTCACCGTCAGACTGCAGTGTTCCTTATCCAGGGACTGTAGGGAACAATGTCCATAGGGTGCCGGTGGCTCAGCGTGGAGGCAGAAGAACTACAGGTCCAAGCAGAGGTTGCCACAGCCGACTTGGCCGGACAGCGTGCGCGGCACTGGGGCCCTTTTACAGACCCGTAGTCTGTATCTGGATGGAGGTTAGGACGGCGTGGCGTCCCATGCAGGAGACTTGCGGCTCCCGACGTTTCGCCGGCTTCCGGCTTTCTCAAGGGGGCGTAGAAACTACCACTCTTCGCATATTATATGTCCCTATATATGGCTAACTGCCACATGCCATTGTTTACTTTGATAGTGTGGACACCATTGTGAAGGATGAGGAACTGTGATGCATGTTTCAAGCAATATGTCTCCAACTCACCACACCTTTAACAGGCCCATTTATTTTTGTAGAAGCTTCTCGATTTCCTGATATTAAATAAATCACTTCCAGGCATTTACTGTATCTGTCGGATATCTGTGCGTCTTCCTGCATACCGTGTGCATGTATGCGGCAAAATGTGCTTGCCTTTTCACTGTGGTAAAGTAATTGATAGAGAAAATGCACACAGTCCAGCCCCAACCCCCCCCCCCCCCCCCCCCCAAAAAAAAACAACTCAAATGTGCACCAGCCTATTGATGAACATTAGTTTTGTTTTCCTATGCTGATAACACACACAAAAACAGACACATGTGATGAATACTGCCTTAAAGAGAAGCTGTCAGCCATACTATCTCGCAAAAAAAAAAAACCTCACATATATAAGTAGATAAATAATTACTCTACTTACATTTGTATTGCACTGTCCATGTTTTGATTTTAGTGATTTTTCTATAGTAAAAAAAAAAAAGGAGAAAATCCTTAGCATTTCCCATTTTAAGTGTAGCTATTTTGAAGCCAATTCTGATGTAATTTCCTCCCTTAGTCTCCTCTGCCTGATTTGCCCACCCTACACTATAGAAAGTGCATTGTCTCAGCATGAGAAATATTAGCCAATTAGAGAGTAACAAAGGTGTGGGAGGGGAAAACAGGAGGGAAAGAGGCTTCAGCCAATCAGGCTGCATTAGTTAAAGGATACCACAACTGACATGTGGCATAATGAGATAGACATGGGTATGTACAGTGCCTACCACACAAATAACTATGCTGTGTTCCTTTTCTTCTTTCTCTGCCTGAAAGAGGTAAATATCAGGTATGTAAGTGGCTGACTCAGTCCTGACTCAGACAGGAAGTGACTACAGTGTGACCTTCACTGATAAGAAATTCCAACTATAAAACACTTTCCTAGAACAAAATGGCTTCTGAGAGTAAGAAAGAAATAAAAAAGGGGGAAATTCTTATCAGTGAGGGTCACACTGTAGTCACTTCCTGTCTGAGTCAGGACTGAGTCAGCCACTTACATACCTGATATTTACCTCTTTCAGGCAGAGAAAGAAAAAAAGGAACAGAGCATAGTTATTTGTGTGCTAGGCACTGTACATACCCATGTCTATCTCATTATGCCACATGTCAGTTGTGGTATCCTTTAAGTCTGAGGGGAAATAGAGAAGCAAAAAAGCACAACCTAGCATGCCCTGCAACTTCTCTTTTGTGTACCAAATTTTGTGTGTACCAAATAAGTCAGGTAAACTGGGGAATGATCATTTATCAACAAGAAAAGGAATAGTGATTTTAACTTTTTGGATTGCCTGGTTACCATCCTTATTACTTGTTTACCAGATAAAAATAAAGAATAGATTTTATGCCCGACAGTTACACTTTAAAGCACACCTGAGCTGAGAGAGATATGGAGGCTGACCTATTTATTTCCTTCTAAGCAATGAAGATTGCCTGGCAGCACTGCTGATCCTCTGCCTCGAATACTCTGAACAAGAATGAAAAGAAGACGTTTATGACTGAAACCTGACTGGATGCAGTAGTGTCTGAATTGAACACTTAAATCAAGCATGTGGTTGATCCAAAGAGATCAGTAGGACAGCCAGGAAACTAGTATTATTTAAAAGGAAATAAATATGGCAGACTCCATAACTCTCTCAGTACTTGTAGCTCAGACACTATTCAGTCTGCCCCTTCTGCTTTGCAGGTTTTTGGCTGCAGATGTCTTATTTTATACATGAAAGTAACAGTTGAACATTTTCATTACTAAGCTTACTAGTTTGGTTTATTTGACCTGTGAAGGCAGAGATCGGAACTAGACCTCATGTAAAGTGCCTGATCAGTAGCCCAGACATAAACAGTCGTAAGACTTTTTTTTTTTAAATCTACAAAGGCCTAATTTTACACAAACAGTAACATTCCAAGTGTGGTTACTAACATACACACCTTTAAAAATGTACTTTCACTGTTAAAAAAAGGAAAGGGGGGTGTATGTGCAATAATGTAGAAAAGCAAGAATGGGAACTGAAGTTTTCGGTCTCAAGCTATAAAGTATTTTTAGAACTGCTATAGCTGTGACACTCTTCACATTTTCTAGTTAGCTAGAGTTATATAGTCTTCTTTTGTGTGTTCAGGGAAAAGGACGTTTGCGTTCCAGCTTGAGCCCTGTGATATCCGGGCGCTCCACTGTGCCAGATGCAGCTGGGGATCACGGCCTGTCAACCATTCCTTCTGAAGATGAGGCCTCAGAACAAAAGGAAGCAGCTATGCAACAAGAGGAGAGAGTGCTGGCTCAGCAGATCGAGACTCTCCAGAAAGAGAAGTGAGTGCTGGGTCACAGATGTCATCAAAATTCATTATAACCGATTTCTACTTGATTGATGTCACTTAACTTGTCGGATAGCATTCAGTGCAGGCACAACTTTATACTTGAAAGACCTACAGAGCTGAGTGACGTTCACAGCATGCCAAGATGGTAGTCACAGGCTGCATCACTCCAACCCAGCTGTCATGTTACTCCTAGACAGTATAGAGAAGGCCGACTGACACTACGGTCTGATTGGGCAATCATCTTTTGTTGTCTGGATCTACATTATGGTGCCCATACACGGTACAATTAAAAAAATTTTCAATTTTCCCGTTAATTTGACCAAAACGATCGAATCAAATGAAAGTTGAAAAGAATCCTTTTTTTTCGATCAAGAAAAAAAAACTACCGTATTATCCAGTTTTTTCAATAACAATCTGAACGGACATGTTGGAAAAATCTTTATATTCGATCTAACAGAATAATCAAACTAAATTGTTTTTTAGATTAAAAATTAAACATTGTACCATGTATGGGCACCATTAGAGTTACTTCTTACTTCATAGCTGTCACACAGGAAGTGAAATAAAGTCAAGCAACACACAAGGTAGTAAATAGGGATAGTCCGTGAGGTGCACATAATTCTGGGTTTATGCAAATGTATATGCTACTTTTATGAAATTTTATTACGGTTGAAAAATAATTAGCCAACCAATGTTCCAGTTGGCTGGATGTTATTCGTTCACTTTCAAGCTGCATAAAATTAGCATACAAATGGCATCAGCTTGGAATTACTTGCATTTCATTGACCATCTCTTATTATTATAACAACCCGCATAATTTGCAGTACAAACTGCACTCACAGTAAAAAGGCAAAACAAGAAAAGCCATCCAGCATAGAGTATTATACAGTTACCAGCAAATACACAATTAAATAAGGCATTGACAGCAGAGATGAACATAGAGCAGGTTATTTAAGCACCAGGACTGGGAGACACTATTGTAAGATATTACTAGTATCGGCTAAGATTGAGTGTCACGTACATAAATAGTGATATCTAGGATAAAAAGGTTCATATACAAGGTCTCCACCCACACCTTCTCAAATGTATTAGGCTGGTTACAATCATTGACCAGTCTTAGTAATGATATATTTTTTTTACATGAGACAGAATATGCCAATACACTGTACGACTTTCCCCATCAGATTTGAATACTGTGATCAAATCAGCAGAATATTGATGCCCCAACATGGCCACGCATAATAGTTTTGATTACATTCCTGCCAATGAACGTTATAAATCAGACAGGGCAGTTTTGTTTTGTGTTTTTGTGTGCGGTTATGTGGCAGCATGTATGCCCTACAGCTGGTGACGGGCCCCCCAGCTAATACTGCTCCCATAGGGCCCCCGCAGAGTATTAACACAGCGGAGTACCCCCTCACTCGTCTGGCCACTTGCGTAACACTACCGGATCATTGAGTACGTGCATCAGGAGATCACGGAAGCTTTCAAGTGTGGGGATGATCAATGAGATACGTAAATCTTTTTTTCCTTGTATTCAAAATATGTGTAAATTACATGCATCTTGAAATTGGTTTAGAAAAACAGTCAATTTTTATTGGTCCACATTACATGAAATTTGAATCCTAGGAGAAATTTGCATCTCATTGATCACCTCTATACAAGAGGTAGCGCTCCGGGTTGATAGGTGAGTGACTGTGCTCTACTGCGCTAAAACTCTGCAGGAGCCCCAGGGAAGCAATATAGCTTAGGGGAGACCTGGAGGGCCCCTCACCGGCTCTGGAAGAGCGGCAGTACTATTTTATTTTTATTTATTTTTATTGGGTATTTTAACATAGAAAATAACAGAACATGGAATATAGACAAATTGGTCACAAGAAGACAAAGGTCTCTATTCACAACGCTTCTCATAAATGACTTCTATATCGCCTATTTAACACAAAATAACCTTTCGGCAGATTTACAAGCAAAATAACCACTCATAGTAAGTTGTTCCTGATTAGCTTCATTTCAATATTACTTTTCTTACCTTCATTATATTATATTTTTGTTCTTTGGGAGCTTAAAGTTACATAGAAAAGGTGAAAACAGATGAAAAGGCTTTGAGAATCGTGCACAATGAGGTAACTTTGCTCATAGTCACAACTTTGGCAAAAGAGGGATTTCAAGACCAATCAAGCACATTTAAAGAGAACCTGAACTGAAAATAAAAAGTCAAAATAACCATACACAGTTCATACTTACCTCCTGTGTAGTCTACTCCTCAATCTCGTTCTCTCCTGCGTCCCATTTGTCCACTGTGATCAATGGATTTCTCCGTCCTCCATTTTAAAAAGGGCCATTACCCCATAACAACTTCCTGGTCAATGCCCTGTTAAACTGTAATATCACCCACTTGAGCCATAGGGAAACATGGACATTACCTTGCACATTCAGTTGTAACTGACAGCAGTTAATATATAACTGACAGCAACTGGTGTCAGAATATTGTCAGAACTGGAAAGGATCACTGTAAGAAGAAAATGGTGAGCTTCTAAGAGGAACTGACGGTGAGGTAAGTATGTAATATTAATTTGCAGCTACGTCATGTGTTTTAAATACATTTCCTCACTTCAGGTTCTCTTTAAGTATAAATTGCCAATCAGCATAGTCTAATAATGAGTATGAAAGCCCAAGACTCGTACATGTGTTACCATGCACAACAGTAAGAACCGGAACAGAAGAAAAATGGGGGGGGGGGGGGGGACTTGATGAAACACAGTAAATCAAGATGAACATCGAAGGAAAGGGAGGGAGGAGGAGCAATAGTTACGTGACACTCTAATGTGCTCCAGAGGAGTACAACCAGCTATCTGGAGCCTGCACTGTGAGAAGGGAGAGGGGGGTATCCAGAGAGGAGAATAAGCCATGGAGGTCTGCACTATAATGCTGGATACACATGGTGCGTTCCCGCACTTGATGCGCCGCTCGATTCCCGTCGATTCGCAGCTGCTCGATTATTTCCGACATGTTCAATTCGCGTTTCGATTGATCATTCGGTCGATTTGGCATACTTTACATGACAATCAACCTAACAATCTTCGAAATGCAGTCGGAAATAATCGAGCGGCGCATCGAGTGCGGGAATGCACCGTGTGTATCCAGCATTAGGTGAGAAAAAAGGGGAGGAGGGGATTGGAGAAACCTAGAAGAGCAAAAAGGTAGTAGAGAAGAAGTAGAGAGTAGGGCCCATCTCATAGCCAAGTAATCAAAGGGTCCTCCATCAAGGGGTGTTAAAGTTGAATCCAGGGATCCCAAGTTATTTCAAATTTCTTATGAGTGTCCCATAGGATACTATTAAGAGTACTATTGATTTTTTTAATTTCATACTGAAATCTAGGGCTAGGAACCACTAGGGCCATTTTTCTTTTGTAATAGCCACCAATTCCCCCCCCCCCCCAAAAAAAAAACACTCTGCCAATGCATTTATATAGTGGAGATCCCACTAGTGCGATGCGATTAGGGTTAATCACTCATTTGCGCTCAATACTATGCATAGAAGCTTTTCAACAATAGAAATCAGCTGCTGGCACTAGATACAGCATGCGGAAGTACACATATCAGCCAACTCACCCATGCTCACGATAGCAGGCAGATACCTTGAACCAGCTGTAGAGCATTTGGTATGCATTTTGGTCCCTGATGAAGTGGAAGTCTGCAAAACCGCTGTAAGGCCGCAGACTTGTGCCCTCACTAACGTTTGTACATTATTGTCCTATGGTATTAATAAAGCATGGAATTTTTACCAAGTGCCCGATACTCTACAGCTGTTTCTCTGTATAGAAGTGCTGCAAAATCACTTTGAAAAGCGATTTTGCAGTGATTTGGCATTAGGAATTTTAAATAAAGTTAATCCTACTTACCGAGTGTCCAGATGTCTGGCTTCCACCTAAAGCCCCAACACCTAGTAGAAGAGGTTACAGGCGCTTCTCTGATTGGCCCTAAAGAAGCACCTATGACCTCTTCCATTAGGGGGTGGGGCTATGGATGGAAGCCAAATATCGGGATACCTGGTAAGTATAAAAAGTTAAAAAAAAAATGCTAACTGGAAGTTAACATATAGTTAGCGCAATCAGCCTAGGAATCGCTGTACACATCGCTTCCACATTTTAAAAGCGCTGCAGCGTTTCCTAGTGGGTTCCAGCCCTTAATGTTATGTATAGATCACACACAAACCTGATAAAAGGTTAATTAGGGGCCCACTCACTCATAATTAAACTAGGTACACACTAATCTAGTGTAAACATTGCATAGACTTAAAATGTGTACAAACATGAATCCCACATACAAAATATAGAACGTGGGGCATTTTCAATCAATATTTCATCAAAATATTGATTGGAAATACCTTTTCCTTTAGCAATGAGGGATGGAGGAGCTTGAAGGTTGCAGCAGTGTAACGTGATCAATATTCATGCTTTCTACTGCATCGGGCAATACAAAGTTATGCTACTACACGAGATTTCTGCTGAACTTATTACTTAATGCTGCAAAGTGCTTTGCAGACCGCGACAGCACCCTCTCTGGAAAAAAGAAAGGCGGCGGAATCTGTTTTTATATCAACTCCACTTGGTGCTCAAATATCTCCACACTTGCCAAAATATGCTCCCCCGAGCTCGAGCTTCTTCTTGTGAACTGCAGACCACAATACTCACCCAGGGAGTTCTCTTCCTATGTCCTTGCTGGCGTGTATATTCCCCCAGATGCAGAGGTCAAAACTGCCCTGCGCGTTCTCAGCGACACAGTCTCGCAGTGGGAGACATCCCTCCCAGACTCACTGTTCATTATAATGGGGGACTTCAACAGGGCCAACCTCCACCAAGAGCTACCACGCTTCCATCAGCATATTACCTGCCCCACTAGGAACACCAACACCCTCGATCACTGCTACACGGTCCTGAAAGGCGCATACAAGGCCGTTCCGTGGGCAGCACTAGGCTCATCTGATCACTGCCTCATCCACCTGATTCCGACCTACAAGAGGCGCCTGGAAACAGCAAAACCAGTCCTTAAGTCCACCAAAGTATGGTCAAGTGACGCTAAGCTACAACTTCAAGCCTGCTTCGACTGTACAGACTGGGAGACCCTGAAGGCACCAAACCTGGATGAGTGGGCAGACAATGTATCATCTTACATTAGCTTCTGCGAGGACCAGTGTATACCAATGAAATCCTTTAAACTTTACCCAAACGACAAACCATGGTTCACCAAAAAACTACGACACCTGCGGAGTCACAAGGAAGCTGCGCACAGGGCTGGTAACCAAGAGGACTATAGAAGGGCAAAAAACAACCTAAACAGGGAACTGAGAGTTGCCAAAAAGAGCTACGCGGAAAAGCTGGAACAGAACCTCTCCTCTAATGACTCACGAGCTGTCTGGAAAGGGCTTAAGGCCATCACCAACTATAAGCCCCCCCCCCCCCTCAGCATGCAACTCCTAGCACTGAGCTTGCCGAGAACCTCAGTGACTTCTACTGCAGATTTGAGAACCAAGCAGCATCTGCAGGTCTCCCGAAGCCACCTGCCCCCTCCTCCACCATATCTGCTCCATGTTCAATCTCACCCTCTCTGGCTGTGAACAAGGATGACGTCCTGCGCCACCTGTCAAGGCTAAATGCTAGGAAAGCCTCAGGCCCAGACGGAGTGTCACCAGCATGCCTAAAAACCTGTGCTCAACAGCTAGCTCCTATTCTCTCCTCCATCTTTACCAGATCCCTCCAGGAAGGCAAGGTCCCAGCATGCTTCAAGAGGTCGACCATCATCCCCGTCCCCAAAAAACAGGGAATCACCGACCTCAACAACTTCAGACCTGTGGCTCTCACATCCGTCATTATGAAAGCTTTTGAAAGCATGGTCATGCCTCTTCTAAAAGTCTCCACAGAGCCCCTGCTGGACCCACACCAATTCGCGTACAGAGCAAACAGGTCCACTGACGACACCATTAACATCTGCCTGGAAACAGTCAATGAGCACCTGGATAGACCAAACTCATTTGCCAGGATCCTCCTCCTTGACTTTAGCTCAGCGTTTAACACCATCAGCCCTCAATTACTTCAGGAGAACCTTGCTGAGCTCAAAGTCCACCCCACCCTGCGCCTGTGGATAACTGCCTTCCTCACAAACAGATCTCAGGTCGTCAAGCTAGGTACCATCCTCTCCCAACCAAGGTCCACCAACACAGGGGCCCCACAAGGCTGCGTCCTGTCACCAGTCCTGTTCTCCCTGTACACAAACAACTGCAGATCCACTGAAAACTCTGTCAAAGTTATCAAATTTGCAGATGATACCACCATTGTGGGCCTCATCACCAATAACGATGAGCAGGCATACCGTCACCAGGTTGAGAGAATCTGCAACTGGTGTAAGGAGAACGGGCTGGTCCTCAATTCCGCAAAAACCGTTGAGATGATCATCGACTTTAGGAAGCGTGCACCCACACCACCCCCAATCCACATCGACGGCACGGAAGTCACACGTGTCCCCTGCGCTCGTCTCCTGGGCACAACCATCTCCAACGATCTGAGGTGGAAGGCAAACACCACCTGCACCCAAAGGAAAGCCCAGCAGAGACTATTCTTCCTCCGCCAACTGAGGAAGTTCGGCATGGACCAGAAACTTCTGACGAGCTTCTACTCAGCCACTATCGAATCCGTCATCTGTTCTTCTATCCTTGTCTGGTACGCTGGCTCCTCTGCCAGCGACAGACACAAACTACAGAGAGTCATCAGATCTGCAGAAAGGATAATCGGAAAACCACTTCCCCCACTGGACCTACTCTACAACACCAGACTGCGCTCCAGAGCCTTGCGGATAGCAAATGATCCTTCGCACCCAGGCTCCCGCTTTTTCTGTCGTCTCCGTTCAGGCCAGAGGTATCGGGCCGTCTACACCAGGACCTCAAGACACAGGAACAGCTTCTTCCCCTCAGCTGTCAAATCACTGAACTCTCTGGGCTCACTCCCATCCCCTACCACCAAAGGAAGAGCGGCCCCTCCTTAGGCCGCTGGCTTTACTAGATAGAATAGTCTTTCTAAGCATGCCTGCACTGAAGTACTCTTCTTTTTGAAAAGGGTTGTTATCCAATTACTTGTACCACATTGTATTTTGTTTTGATGTATTGCTATCTCTGGTGTGTGTCTTTTAATGTTTCTATGCCCTGCCTGTGCCAAGCCCAATTCCGGGCACGACTCAGTCGTGCTTGGCGAAAAATAAATTCTGATTCTGATTCTAAACAATCTCACAAAGATATCGATCATTTATCTGTTCCATCATATATTGCATGATTGTATAATCTTTATGTTGTATATTAGAAGCATAAAGCTATATACATAAGTGGTTTTACTTACCGTATATTCCGGTGTATAAGACGACTGGGCGTATAAGCCGACCCCCAACTTTTCCAGTTAAAATATATAGTTTGGGGTATAGTTGCCGTATAATACTACCCCTCCAACGCACTCTAAATTAAAAAAAAAAAATAATCATAAACTGGTGCTATGTGTAACCAGATACTAGTGCTGTACTGTATGTGGTACCCATGATGTAACACTATATAGGCAATTGACAGGTTGGATTGGTCCGCTCTCCTTTTCTACCTGTTTAGGTATGGAACAATAGTACGCGCTGTGGCCATAAAACACGCCTCTTTCATCCTTCTGGCCCACCCTTGTATCCTATTCACCTCCTTCTCTACCTCTCAGATCTCGTACATGTGCGCCTGCGCCGCTTCACTACAGTCCTCAGCAGCGAGATCTGAGAGTCGGTAACAGGATAGGGCGTATCACCCGGCATCAATGACACCCGGTGTATAAGACGACCCCTGACTTTTCAGAAGATTTTCAAGGGTTAAAAAGTAGTCTTATACGCCAGAATATACAGTACTTTTTTTTGTAAATGCAAACTGGTTTTGTCATAGGAAATGTACATTTCTAGGGGTTACATTTGTAGACAGGGATTGCTCTGAAATTACATATCTATTATTTCTATTTACTCCCTTCTTTTCCTTCCACCCAGAGAGGAGCTGGCATATGAAATGTTGGCTTTAGAACCACGAGCCTCAGATGATGAGACTTTGGAATCTGAAGCATCTCTTGGCACAGCAGACAGTTCTGAGAACCTGAACTGTGAATCAGAGGGTGCAGCATCCAGCCGGACAGGTAGTCATTTTTTTAACCTTACATCTGTACACCCACCCACAATTTACAAGACACTGTGGTCAAATAACTTGCTCCAAAAATATTTACATCTTTCTTCAATCTACTTATGCTCACTTTTTTCCCTCCTATTATATTCTACAGAACGCTCCTTGGTTCTTAGCTCCATGAGAGGTCCAAGATCTGAACCGATGCGAACACGAAGGCCAGTCAAAAGAGAAAATGACCACACTGATAGTGGGGACCGTAACCTTTCCTCTCCTGTTGCATCCTCCTGTTTGCCACATCTGGGCAGAAAGAGGTTTCACTTACATACGAAATCACCATTCTATCGGGAACCTACTCCAGTTGACCCTCAGGACTCAGGGGCCCAGCTACACTTTACTAGCCGAGGAACTTTTAACCCTGAGAAAGGACGTCAGAAACTAAAGAATGTTAAGCAATCCCCCCAAAGACCAAGGGATACACCAGAGAGTGGGGAACAAAGGATTCTGGGAACAGATGGCAGCTCACAACCTCTTGTCTTGTTTGGGAGTAATGAGTTTATGGTTTGAATAAGCTGCTCATTCTCCTGTTTGCTCATCAACCACATCTCTAATCTTTTTCTTGCCAAGACCAGTGTCCTCGACCATAGCTTTATCCTGGTGCCTCATTGCAGCCAGGAGCTACGGAGCATTTGGCACGTGCTGCCAGCAAATACCAAGGACCCTAAGGGCCCATATTAACAAAAAGCCTTAACCATCTGAATCCACTGCTTATGGGATTACCCTTTCCAGGACTCTAACAGTTCCTGTATCCACCCATACTTGGCTCAACAAAAAAGAGAGGCTTTTATTATAAATATTATTATATTAATATTATTAATTTTATTTGTGGTTTCTAAACTCTATATAAATAAACCATTCCCTTTAATTTAAAGCAGCATCTGCACTGTGGTTACACAAAGCTTTGATAGGTTGGAGCCTCTTGCCATGCATGGCTCTACATCTATGTGGGGTATATCATCCCAGCTTTTCAGCTCCATAGACTTGTCTTCACCAATTCCAAGAATGACTTGAGCATTCAGGTGAGTTCACTCCATGTGCTCTGCAGGATTCAGTGTTTCTTCCAGGGATTCGGGGAGAGCATACTGAGTGCTGATAGTTCAGTGCTCAATAAAATTAAGAGGAACCTTCTTTTATGCAGAAGAGGACTATGTTTAAGGCCTAGAAACTGGACCACTGCCTCATTGTGTAGAACCCATCTGGCTGCAGATCCCACCCTAGCCTGCTGAGCCTTATCTAGGGCAGATATTTCCATACTAAATGTAAATGGCCTGCACCTAGGAGAAGACACTGGGTGCAATGGGAGACAGTGCTGTTGTATGTATTCAGTATAATCTGTGTAAATCTACGGCTGTAAAATCCATCACATTGCGAACAAACCCAGAGCTTATTAAAGAACAAAAGCTGCAGAATGTTAACATTTACTACAGTGTCTGATTATTTCTAGCCTTTAAAGAGAAACTGTCTTGGAATCTTTGTCAGCTTTCATTTGTGTTCTTAAAGGACCACTATTGCAAACAAAAAATAAAATACATGAACACAAATAAGAGTAACATGTGCTATATATTCCTTTTCGCCTATGTTACTGTCACTTACAGGAGGTGGTAAAAATCTGACCGAACTAATAGGTTTTGAACCAGACCATCTCCTCAAGGGATTCTTAGGGTTTACTTATTTTTAAAAGAACTTGAGTGAATGGAAGTTGCTTAATCCAACTGCCAGAATAGTATGCAAACAGATAGGGGACGCCCTACATCTTTGTATTGAGCCTTTCCATGGAATGCTTTTGTAAAGCATAAATGAAATACTAAGAATACCCCATGAGGAGATGAACTAGTCATAAATCTGTCATTTCTGTCAGATTTCTACTAATTACTGTAAGTGACACCAACATAGGAGAAAAGTAATTTATAGCTCATTTTACTCAGGAAGAAACATTTTTTTTTTTTATGTATTTTAATTTTTTTGTGACAGTGGTCATTTAACTCACCGTTCACTTTATCCAAGATGAATTCATATTGGTTTGTTTTATCTGTTTTCACTTCCATTATTTCATAAGTATATTTAGCTCCACAGCCAACTCATTGCTGAATGACATTCATAGCACAGAAACAGACTGAATAAACAGACTAAGTGTGTTTGTATTACAGTGCATGACACGTTTTATCCCATGGAGCCTTGTTAGGCCAAGCTGACAAAACAGTGTGGTTGATATTTATAGAGGCCTATGAATGTGTGTTTAATGAGCATGAGGGGGTGGCAGAAGTTTTCCTGGAAGACCTGTACTATTCTGGCATTGTTCCTCTCTCCTACTGAATATCAGTAGATGACCAAGGAGAGTTTTAATACTGACTTGCATGTAGGTTGGAATTCTGCTACTCAAAATCTCCAGGTAGCTGATTTGAGATTCCCAACTTCATACAATTTGCATGCATGCCAGAATTATTTACATCCCATTGAGCATCTCTAACAGAGTTGCATACAGTGCTAGGTAGACGCGATGCAATTTTCTGACAGATATACTGTCAGATCGATGATTTTCCAACATGTCGATCTGATTTCAGATTGATTTTATTATCGATTTTCCGTTCACTTCTATGAAAACTCGATCGGAAATCAGATTGGACATGTTGGAAATAATTGATCTGACAGTAATTCTTTTAGAAAATTGCATTGTGTGTACCTAGTGTGTGCACAGTTGAGTTATATTTGGCTATGCAGTAGTTAAGGATCCAAGGTGAAACGTACTGTATAGATTAGTGGCAAAAACACTAGCGTTTTCTGCTTAGTGTGTTCTTAGCCTTACTTAAGCCAGAAGCAAGCTCCCCCATTTCCTCCATTAATTTGTTGAAGTGGGTTTTGTGGCAGCTTGACCATGCCCTGACTGAGTGGCACCCCCTGGTGGCATTGCTCTTCTCTTGCAGCAGAAGAGGACAAATATAAGGCACACCGGTGGTCATGTAAGTTTACTAAAATTGTGCAGTTTCACCTACTGAATACAAAACACTATTTGCTTTGAGGTTACCTAACTCATAAATGCAATGCAACAGACATCCACACTCCTCTATATGAGGTGTGCAAGCTACAGGATCAAGCCATAAGAATGCAATTTAAAAGAAAAGATAAGAAAAAGAAATGCTGAAACCATGGACTGTTCTACCAAGGTTGTAAGCAATAAGTATATACTTGTTTTGAACCACAGATCAAATAATATAAAAACATTTAAAAAGGTACCAAATGACACCAAAACACCTTGTCAAGCACATAACCGTATTTGAAGGAAACAATAATGAGTGCCTCACCTCACAATAGGTTCGAGCCCTGTATGCTGTATTAATGAAACCCACCAAGGTTCTATTAAGAGCCCTGTATGGGAATGAGGAACCAGGTCTCAGAATGGCTAACATCCTAAAGTGACCAGTGCAAAAAGGTGCTACTACATATCATATAGGAATGTATAAGAACCATGAGTGCAATAAAGTGCATAACTAGTAAACACCACAGTGGAAAAAAATATGCTCATAAATACCATTAAATAATATGTAAGTGATGATGGAGCAAAGTTTGTAAATGGTCATAAGGAAAAAAAAACCGGGTGTTATACATACTAAGACCAGCACGGAATCCATGGTCAGAGGAACTGAAGTACAGCAACTAGTCGGGGCAGAGGGAGGCACGAGAACGCTTTACGCCATGCGTGGTACAGCTGACCCACCTTGTCTGGAGCTGAGGATTATGGGTAAGTATCTCTTTTATATCAAGCAGGGTGGGGTGATTGGCCATGAAGCTATTGCCAACACCTGCAGAATATATAACACTGGAGCATGCTGGGAATTGCACTCCCTGGTTAGCTAGAGTGCAGGAGGCCAGGAAATCACATGGACTGGAAGTGATGTAACAGGAAGCTTGTTGTGGGCAAGATTAACCAAGCTGGAGTGCAATGGCGCCAGACAGTGTAAATGATGGCCCACAGCAAACAAACAGGAGATCCAAGGTCCAGTACAAATATATGTGTATATATCTATGCTAATTTGCATTAAATACGTTGCAAAAACGGGAAGCTTAAAGGGGAACTGAAGAGAGCGGTATATGGAGGCTGTCATGTTTATTTCCTTTTAATCAATACCAGTTGCCTGGCAGCCCTGCTGGTCTATTTCTCTGCAGTAGTATCTGATTAAAACCAGAAACGAGCATGCAGCTAGTCTTGTCAGATCAGACTTATAAGTCTGAACCACTGAAACACCTGATCTGCTGCATGCTTGTTCAGGGGCTATGGCTAATAGTATTAGAGGCAGAGGATCAGCAGGGCTGCCAGGCAACTGGTATTGTCTAAAAGGAAATAAACATGACAGCCTCCATATACCTCTCTTCAGTACCCCTTTAACCACCTTAGCGGTATAGACGAGCTCAGCTCGTCCATCACCGCCGGTGGCTGCCGCTCAGGCCCTGCTGGGCCGATTTGCTCGCTGTAAAAAGCAGCACACGCAGCCGGCACTTTGCCAGCCGCGTGTGCTATCTGATCGCCGCCGCAGCGCGGCGATCCGCCGCGTGCAGCGGCAAAAGAGGGTCCCCCCAGCCGCCCGAGCCCTGCGCAGCCGGAACAAACAGTTCCGGCCAGCGCTGAGGGCTGGATCGGAGGCGGCTGACGTCCATGACGACGAGCAAAACGAAACAAGGAAGGCCGCTCATTGCGGCCTTCCTTGTTACTGCGGATCGCCGGAGGCGATCAGAAATATGGGTTAGGAGCGCCCTCTAGTGGGCTTTCATGCAGCCAACTTTCAGTTGGCTGCATGAAATCTTTTTTTTTTTAATAAAAAAAAACCCCTCCCGCAGCTGCCCTGGCGATCTTAATAGAACGCCAGGGTGGTTAATCACTTGTCTACCGCCCACTACCTATGGGCGTCGGCAAGGTGGCACCCCCAAGACCTGGGCGTCGGCAAGGTGGCACCCCTAAGACCGCGTAACGCCGATTGGCGGCTGCAGTAATTAGCTGGGGATTGTGCGCATAGATGCGCGCACATCCGCCGGCATTAGGCTCCGCTCACCCACTGGCCCATTAGCAGCGCCGGCAGGTTGTTAACCCCCGATCTGCCGCATAGAAAGTGTATAATACACTGTTATGTATACCAAGTGTATTATACAGGCTGCCTCATCCCCTGGTTGTCCCAGTAATCGAGCGACCACCAGGGGAGGAGGCAGCCCTTGTAATAGTCACATAAGCACACTGATCCTGTAACCCAGACCCCCCCCTATCACCCCCTCAGACCACTGTTTGCACCCAATCACCCCCCTAATCACCCATCAATCACTCCCTGTCACTATCCCCCCCCCCCCCCGATCACCCCCTCAGACCACTGTTTGCACCCAATCACCCCCCTAATCACCCATCAATCACTCCCTGTCACTATCCCCCCCCCCCCACGATCACCCCCTTGTCACTATCCTAGTGCTCTAAAAACAATGATCAGTGAAAACTCACTTTTTTTAGTATCACTATTGTTAACAGGCCAGTTATTTAGCTAGAGCCCTTCGTTGGGTAGTTAGCATCAGTTAGCACCCATCCCACCACATCGCAGTCACTACTTAATTGCTGATTAGCATCATCACGGTCGCTAATCAGCATTGCTACTATATAGTATCTGTAAGTGATCATTACTGATCGCATTCAGATCTATATTAGGGTCACTAGGATACACTAAAAACGCAGTGTTTGACCGATCAGGCCTGATCATTCGCCTGCACTTGCGTTCAGCCCACCCCACCACAGTGACAGAATTTTTTTTCCTGATCACTGCAAAAAACACTGTACAATAGCTGTGGCACTGTAAAGATCAGCTTTGATTTTTTTTTTTTTTTTTTATCAAAACTTAGTGACCACAGCTTACTACTTTACAAATACTCCCTTTTACTAGGTAGGTGCTTTTTTTCCTGGGTAGTCTCAGAGGAATACCCCCTAAATTTAGCATTCCACCATGGCAAAAAAGGGGTATTCCGCGCAAGAGGCCGCCGAGATTCTGGCCCAGTGGGGTGAGTGAGATTGGGAAGCCTCATCCGACGAATCATGCAGGTCAGAATACGAACCGGTGAACAGCAGTGGCTCTCTGACTGATAGAAATGACGAAGTTGAGGTCCCGGCTAGAGCCAGACGTACCACACCCCATGGCACTGGACCGCAGGTGGCACAGGATCAGACTCAAGGGCAGCAGAGTGGTGCTAGCGCTGATCCGAGTTTTCTTGGTGAGGCATGCACCAGCAGCGTAGCATCTCCTGGGCCTAGCACCAGTACTACCGTAGACGCCGGAAGGCACCGCTCAGGCCGATTTGCATATTTTTTTTTTGCTACACGCAGCAAGCACTTTGCTAGCTGCGTGTGCAATGCGATCGCCGCCGCTACCCGCCGATCCGCCGCTATTCGTCGCACCGCGGCCCCCCCCGGACCCCGTGCGCTGCCTGGCCAATTAGTGCCAGGCAGCAGTGTGGGGTGGATCGGAGTCCCCTTTGACGTCACGACGTCGGTGACGTCATCCCGCCGGCCGCCATGGCGACAGGTGAAGCCCTCCAGGAGATTCCGTTCGTAGATCAGGAGATCCCGTTCAAAGATCGCCTCCGGCGATCGGAGGGGCTGGGGGGATGCCGCTGAGCAGCGGCTATCATGTTGTCTCGCTACATGAAAAAAAAAAAAAAAAAAAAAAAGATTTGCTGCCCCCTGGTGGATTTTTAGCAAACCGCCAGGAGGGTTAAGACCTGAGTCGCAGCCACCAGCAAAACGGGCCCGTACTACCCATAGTCTCCCAGAGGTGCTGGCAAATCCCAATTGGCTATCCCCTGCTTTTGCCGCACCCGTACTGCTCCCATTTCACCGCCTAGTCTGGAGTCCAGGTGGAGACAGATAATCTAGGATAAGCCCTAGACTTTTTTCATCTTTTCTGCACCGTGGATCTCTACGACTTAATTGTGGCTGAGACTACCCGTTATGCCACACAATACGCAACCGCCAATCCGAGAAGCTACCATGCCCAGCCTTTTCGGTGGAAACCACTCTAAGTTTCCGAACGTAACATTTTTTGGGGGCCTTCTCTTTAACATGGGTCTAGTCAAAAAGAATGTATTGCAGTCTTATTGGTCTACGCACCCAATACATCACATGCCCATGTTCTCAAATCGTGACCTGGACATGGCGGCAGAGAACATCCTGCGCTTCCTGCAAATTCAGTGCCAATACAACCTGTCATCTAAGAGGCCACCCTGCTTTTGACCGGTTCCACAAAATTCGGCCCCTCATAGACCACCTGTCATCAAAATTTGCAAAATGTATTTTGTTTGTAAACACTGGTTAAAACTGGTAATTACAAGCCAGGATTGCAGCAGGGAGATGCAGAAACAGCACAGAGGGGCTCAGGAGAACATAATAGAATAGAACGGTATGCTTTTTAATGTAAGAATTTTAGAGTACAGATTCTCTTTAAAGGACTTACGAGCCCAAATATAAAAAAAAAGACAAGTACCTTAAACACTTTTAAATGCACGGAGGACGCCATCCGCGTCCTCCGTGCAGTTCCGCCGGGTCCCCGCAGTCTGATCGCCCCCCCGTGCCGCTCCCGACCCCATAGACGGGGTCGGGCTCCCCTTCCTCTCATAAGATGGCCGCCGGAGCTGGCCGCGGCTGCGCAGTCCGCATACACGTTAGTGCGGCTGCGCAGCTCTAGGGCCTCCCCCCTCGATCCATATGATAAATGCATAGACACAGGAAACACTAGGGGGAGGTCCCTGTCGTTGCAAGCTTACAATCTAGAAGTTAGTGGGGTGGAGACAAGGAAAACAAATACTATTCATATTATCTGTTGTGTTGTCATTTCTGAGCAAAGATGAGAAATCGTATTTCAACAAGGAAATAAACCAAAAGTAATAATTTTGTTCCTCATAACTGATTTTTACTATAGTGTAAACAGGTCATAAAAGCCATAGTGTGAAAAGGCCATAGTGTGTGCAGGGTATCAGCAGGCATCCGATTAGTAACACAGGTGCCCACTAGTTATCGAGTACCCAAGTGGCGAGTTGGGCTCCTGATATGGCTCGTAACTGATCGGCTACTACATAGGAATCAATGGCTGTGGCCAATTATAGACAATTGCCTACAACTAGAGTTTGGGCGCCAGGGTTGAGAACATTTAGACACTTACTGGGGAAG
The DNA here is from genome assembly GCF_040937935.1 of Hyperolius riggenbachi. NCBI lineage: Eukaryota > Metazoa > Chordata > Amphibia > Anura > Hyperoliidae > Hyperolius > Hyperolius riggenbachi. The sequence goes on from NC_090648.1 coordinate 219,694,821, forward strand.
GGAGGGGGGGGGGGGGGGTGGTAGGATGGTGGGGGTTTCTTTTTAGGAACTAGGAGGGGAGGGGTCTCAAGTGAGAGTGGGTGCCGTGTAGTGCATAGTAAACTTATGTACTCAAGTTTTCTGCTCACATAGAATCTGCATTACAAGTTTCCTATCACTCACTTAGTGTCCCCTACATGTCTAGTATATGTAACAGGATGATGAACACTTTATAAACAGTAGAGTGATTCGGTAGTTGCTGTAGTTTCTATCACCGTCTTCATGTATTGGTACGATTTGTCTCTTTGTACTGCTCTGGCATTCCCTACTAAGTCATTGCCTTTAATATTGCCTTTAATATTATTCTACATACTTTTTTTTTTTTCTAAAGCCTAGCTCCACCTTGAGTGCTGAGCATGTCACTTCCTGGTGATTGATGGTTCTGAAGGTTCTTAATTGTCTCATTAACCTCCCTGTGGCATGGATGAACCTGACTCATCCAGAGAAAAATAGCTGAAACCGGTACGGACAAGGCAGTCTCGTCCAGCAGTTCTAAGGCATTTTTTTTTTGCATTAAATTCATGTTCGTATGCAAAATCTTGCATTCTCTGCAAAGATTTGTGAATCAACCCAGTAAATACGCATGATAGCATTCAGATTTTAGTAAAACCTTATTTTATTTGTATGGTTGTTGATCACATATATTTACTTTCTGCTTATTATTTCTTCTCCATATTGAGTCTTCAATATTCCTATTTTTGTCTTGCTTCATTCTTCAGTTCCATTCCTGGTTTACATTCTTCATCATAACAACTTTTATTTTTAGATCTGTGCTTATCTGCATAATGTCTTATGATGTTCTCTGCCACGCTTGCTGTTGCCTCTTTAACCACTTGAGGACCTAGGGCTTTCTACCCCTTAAGGACCGGCCACTTTTTTTCCATTCAGACCACTGCAGCTTTCACGGTTTATTGCTCGCTCATACAACCTACCACCTAAATGAATTTTGGCTCCTTGTCACTAATAAAGCTTTCTTTTGGTGCTATTTGATTGCTCCTGCGGTTTTTACTTTTTATTATATTCATCAAAAAAGACATGAATTTTGGCAAAAAAATGATTTTTTTAACTTTCTGTGCTGACATTTTTCAAATAAAGTAAAATTTCTGTATACATGCAGCACGAAAAATGTGGACTAACATGTTTTTGATTAAAAAAAAAACATTCAGTGTATATTTATTGGTTTGGGTAAAAGTTATAGCGTTTACAAACTATGGTGCAAAAAGTGAATTTTCCCATTTTCAAGCATCTCTGACTTTTCTGACCCCCTGTCATGTTTCATGAGGGGCTAGAATTCCAGGATAGTATAAATACCCCCCAAATGACCCCATTTTGGAAAGAAGACATCCCAAAGTATTCACTGAGAGGCATAGTGAGTTCATAGAAGATATTATTTTTTGTCACAAGTAAGCGGAAAATGACACTTTGTGAGAAGAAAAAAAAAAAAAAAGTTTCCATTTCTTCTAACTTGCGACAAAAAAAAAAATGAAATCTGCCACGGACTCACCATGCCCCTCTCTGAATACCTTGAAGGGTCTACTTTCCAAAATGGGGTCATTTGTGGGGTGTGTTTACTGTCCTGACATTTTGGGGGGTGCTAAATTGTAAGCACCCCTGTAAAGCCTAAAGGTGCTCATTGGACTTTGGACCCCTTAGCGCAGTTAGGCTGCAAAAAAGTGCCACACATGTGGTATTGCCGTACTCAGGAGAAGTAGTATAATGTGTTTTAGGGTGTATTTTTACACATACCCATGCTGGGTGGGAGAAATATCTCTGTAAATGACAATTTGTTAATTTTTTTTACACACAATTGTCCATTTACAGAGATATTTCTCCCACTCAGCATGGGTATGTGTAAAAATACACCACAAAACACATTATACTACTTCTCCTGAGTACGGCGATACCACATGTGTGGCACTTTTTTGCACCCTAACTGCGCTAAAGGGCCCAAAGTCCAATGAGTACCTTTAGGATTTCACAGGTCATTTTGAGAAATTTCGTTTCAAGACTACTCCTCACGGTTTAGGGCCCCTAAAATGCCAGGGCAGTATAGGAACCCCACAAATGACCCCATTTTAGAAAGAAGACACCCCAAGGTATTCCGTTAGGAGTATGGTGAGTTCATAGAAGATTTTATTTTTTGTCAAAAGTTAGCGGAAATTGATTTTAATTGTGTTTTTTCACAAAGTGTCATTTTCCGCTAACTTTTGACAAAAAATAAAATCTTCTATGAACTCACCATACTCCTAACGGAATACCTTGGGGTGTCTTCTTTCTAAAATGGGGTCATTTGGGCCCTTTAGCGCAGTTAGGGTGCAAAAAAGTGCCACACATGTGGTATCGCCATACTCGGGAGAAGTAGTACAATGTGTTTTGGGGTGTATTTTTACACATACCCATGCTGGGTGGGAGAAATACCTCTGTAAATGGACAATTGTGTGTAAAAAAATCAAAAGATTGTCATTTACAGAGGTATTTCTCCCACCCAGCATGGGTATGTGTAAAAATACACCCCAAAACACATTGTACTACTTCTCCCAAGTACGGCGATACCACATGTGTGGCACTTTTTTGCACCCTAACTGCACTAAGGGGCCCAAAGTCCAATGAGTACCTTTAGGATTTCACAGGTCATTTTTGTTTCAAGACTACTCCTCACGGTTTAGGGCCCCTAAAATGCCAGGGCAGTATAGGAACCCCACTAATGACCCTATTTTAGAAAGAAGACACCCCAAGGTATTCCGTTAGGAGTATGGTGAGTTCATAGAAGTTTCTATTTTTTTGTCACAAGTTAGTGGAAATTGATTTTAATAGTTTTTTTTCACAAAGTGTCATTTTCCGCTAACTTGTGACAAAAAATAAAATCTTCTATGAACTCACCATACTCCGTACGGAATACCTTTGGGTGTCTTCCTATTCACAGGTCATTTTGAAGCATTTGTTTTCTAGACTACTCCTCGCGGTTTAGGGCCCCTAAAATGCCAGGGCAGTATAGGAACCCCACAAGTGACCCCATTTTAGAAAGAAGACACCCCAAGGTATTCCGTTAGGTGTATGGCGAGTTCATAGAAGATTTTATTTTTTGTCACAAGTTAGTGAAAAATGACACTTTGTGAAAAAAAACCAATAAAAATTAATTTCCGCTAACTTTTGACAAAAAATAAAATCTTCTATGAACTCGTCATACACCTAACAGAATACCTTGGGGTGTCTTTTTCTAAAATGGGGTCACTTGTGGGGTTCCTATACCGCCCTGGCATTTTACAGGCCCAAAACCGTGAGTAGTCTGGAAACCAAATGTCTCAAAATGACTGTTCAGGGGTATAAGCATCTGCAAATTTTGATGACAGGTGGTCTATGAGGGGCCGAATTTTGTGGAACCGGTCATAAGCAGGGTGGCCTTTTAGATGACAGGTTGTATTGGGCCTGATCTGATGGATAGGAGTGCTAGGGGGGTGACAGGAGGTGATTGATGGGTGTCTCAGGGGGTGGTTAGAGGGGAAAATAGATGCAATCAATGCACTGGGGAGGTGATCGGAAGGGGGTCTGAGGGGGATCTGAGGGTTTGGCCGAGTGATCAGGAGCCCACACGGGGCAAATTGGGGCCTGATCTGATGGGTAGGTGTGCTAGGGGGTGACAGGAGGTGATTGATGGGTGTCTCAAGGTGTGATTAGAGGGGGGAATAGATGCAAGCAATGCACTGGCGAGGTGATCAGGGCTGGGGTCTGAGGGCATTCTGAGGGTGTGGGCGGGTGATTGAGTGCCCTAGGGGCAGATAGGGGTCTAATCTGATAGGTAGCAGTGACAGGGGGTGATTGATGGGTAATTAGTGGGTGTTTAGGGTAGAGAATAGATGGAAACACTGCGCTTGGGTGGTGATCTGATGTCGGATCTGCGATCTATTGGTGTGGGTGGGTGATCAGTTTGCAGGTTAGGGGCTGATTGATGGGTGGCAGTGACAGCGGGTGATTGATGGGTGGCAGTGACAGGGGGTGATTGATGGGTGGCAGTGACGGGGTGATTGATGGGTGATTGATAGGTGATTGACAGGTAATCAGTGGGTTATTACAGGGGAGAACAGATGTAAATATTGCACTGGCGAATTAATAAGGGGGGGTCTGAGGGCAATCTGAGCGTGTAGGCGGGCGATTGGGTGCCCGCAAGGGGCAGATTAGGGTCTGATCTGATGGGTAACAGTGACAGGTGGTGATAGTGGGGGATTGATGGGTGATTGATGGGTAATTAGTGGGTGTTTAGAGGAGAGAATAGATGGAAACACTGCGCTTGGGTGGTGATCTGATGTCGGATCTGTGGGCGATCTATTGGTGTGGGTGGGTGATCAGTTTGCCCGCAAGGGGCAGGTTAGGGGCTGATTGTTGGGTGGCAGTGACAGGGGGTGATTGATGGGTGATAGGTGATTGGCAGGTGATTGACAGGTGATCAGTGGGTTATTACAGGGAAGGACAGATGTAAATATTGCACTGGCGAATTGATAAGGGGGGGTCTGAGGGCAATCTGAGCGTGTAGGCGGGTGATTGGGTGCCCGCAAGGGGCAGATTAGGGTCTGATCTGATAGGTAACAGTGACAGGTGGTGATAGGGAGTGATTGATGGGTAATTAGTGGGTGTTTAGAGGAGAGAATAGATGTAAACGCTGCGCTTGGGTGGTGATCTGATGTCGGATCTGCGGGCGATCTATTGGTGTGGGCGGGTGATCAGATTGCCCGCAAGGGGCAGGTTAGGGGCTGATTGTTGGGTGGCAGTGACAGGGGGTGATTGATGGGTGATAGGTGATTGGCAGGTGATTGACAGGTGATCAGTGGGTTATTACAGGGAAGGACAGATGTAATTAATGCACTGGCGAATTGATAAGGGGGGAGGGGGGGGTCTGAGGGCAATCTGAGCGTGTGGGCGGGTGATTGGGTGCCCGCAAGGGGCAGATTAGGGTCTGATCTGATAGGTAACAGTGACAGGTGGTGATAGGGGGTGATTGATGGGTAATTAGTGGGTGTTTAGAGAAGATAACAGATGTAAACGATACATTTGGGAGGTAATCTGACGGCGGGTTTGCGGGCGATCTAATGGTATGGGTGGGTGATCAGATTGCCCGCAAGCGGCAGGTTAGGGGCTGATTGATGGGTGGCAGTGACGGGGTGAGAGGGGGTGATTGATGGGTGATAGGTGATTGGCAGGTGATTGACAGGTGATCAGTGGGTTATTACAGGGAAGAACAGATGTAATTAATGCACTGGTGAATTGATAAGGGGGGGTCAGAGGGCAATCTGAGCGTGTGGGCGGGTGATTGGGTGCCCGCAAGGGGCAGATTAGGGTCTGATCTGATAGGTAAAAGTGACAGGTGGTGATAGGGGGTGATTGATGGGTGATTGATGGGCAATTAGTGGGTGTTTAGAGGAGAGAATAGATGTAAACAATGGATTTGGGAGGTGATCTGATGTCGGATCTGCGGGCGATCTATTGGTGTGGGGGGGTGATCAGATTGCCCGCAAGGGGCAGGTTAGGGGCTGATTGATGGGTGGCAGTGACAGGGGGTGATTGACGGGTGATTGACAGGTGATCAGGGGGATAGATGCATACAGTAAACAGGGTAGGGTGGTCTGGGGGGGTCTGGGGAGAATCTGAGGGGTGGGGGGTGATCAGGAGGGGGCAGGGAGCAGGGGGGGGGATACAAAAAAAATAGCGTTGACAGATAGTGACAGGGAGTGATTGATGGGTGATTAGGGGGGTGATTGGGTGCAAACAGGGGTCTGGGGGGTGGGCAGGGGGGGGTCTGATGGGTGCTGTGGGCGATCTGGGGCAGGGGGGGGGGAGAAATCAGTGTGCTTGGGTGCAGACTAGGGTGGCTGCAGCCTGCCCTGGTGGTCCCTCGGACACTGGGACCACCAGGGCAGGAGGCAGCCTGTATAATACACTTTGTAAACATTACAAAGTGTATTATACACTTTGTATGCGGCGATCGCGGGGTTAACATCCCGCGGGCGCTTCCGTATAGCCGGCGGGATGTTGCGGCGGGCGAGCGGTGACAGTAGCCGGCGGAGGATCGCGTCACGGATGACGCGATCGCTCCGCCCATGCCCTTAGAAGGACCGCCGCCTCTGTGGGTGAGCCGGTCCTTCAGGGCTCCACTTCCCGGCCGCCTCTGTGCGTTAGGCGGTCGGGAAGTGGTTAATATTCATGCAGCTTTCATCTATTCTTTAGATGCAATTTCCGCTCTTCCGTTTTAAAGCTTTTTGACATGCTTTTTGTATAATGGATAGTTAAGGGTTTTTTTTTTTTTTGCAATCCTGCAATTGGATTTACAGTTAGATCCATAAATATTTGGACAGAAAACTATTTTCCTATTTTGGTTCTGTATATCACAATGAATTTGAAATAAAACAATGCAGTTGAAGTGCAGACTCAACTTGAAAAAAAATGCTTTAGTTGCTTCACATTTGTATGCAATTATTTTGTAAGCCCCTAACCAAATAATTGCACACAAATGTGAAGCAAATAAAGCATTTTTTTTAACCAAAATCCCTTCATTTCAGGGGCTCAAAAGTAATTCGACAAATTAAATAACTGGAAATAAAATGTTCATTTCTAATACTGGGTTTTAAACCCTTTGCTGGCAATGACAGCCAGAAAAGTCCTGAACTTGGGTTTCCTCCTTTTTAATTCTCTACCGGGCCTTTACTGCAGCAGCTTTTAACGTTTAGTCTTTAACCAGTGAAATGCATGCTCAATTGGGTTAAGATCAGTTGACTAACTTGGACTTTCAAGTATTGTCCACTTCTTTGCACTAATAAACGCTGCTTTGGCTGTATGTTTTGGGTTATTGTCCATCTGCATCATGAAAACGCCACCCAATCAATTGGACTGCATTTAGCTGGGTTTGAGCAGACAGTGCATCTCTGAACACCTCAGAATGAATTCAGCTGCTTCTGTCCTGTGTCACATCAATAAACACTAGTGTCCCAGTGCCACTGGCTGCCATGCTTGTCCAAGACCTCAAACTGCTTCCACTGAGCTGTTCCACACATTTTTTCCCCATACTTCTTTCTTGCATTCTGGTCGAGGTTGATCTTAGTTTCATCTGTCCACATAATGTTTTTCCTGAAGTATGCTAGCTTTTTTTAGGCTTTTTTTTTTTTTTTTTTTTTTTTTTTTTAGCAAATTAAGCCTTTCTAGGCTTATGAGTGGCTTGCAACTTGCAGTGCACCCTCTTTATTTACTTTTATGCAGTCTTCTCTTTATAGTAGACTTAGATGTCCATACGTCTACCGCCTGGATAATATTGTTCAATTAAGTTGGCTGTTGTGAATGGGTTTTTCTTCACCATGGAAATTATTCTGTGATTATCCACCACTGTTGTCTACCGTGGTTCAGATTTTTTTTTTCGTTTTTGAGTTCATGAGTTCACCAGTGCTTGCTTGCTTGCCTTCTCAACCAAACTAGATTTTTTTCCCCTCAATATTTGCCCCTCTCAATTTCTCGGATGTGTTTTTTTTTTTTTTTTCGCAGCTCAAGGATGGTGTCTTTGACCGTATGTTGTCAGGTCACAGCAAAATCTTAAACATGCAAGCTCTACACCTGAAATCAACTCTAGGCCTTTCATATGTTTATTTGATAATGACATAATGGACTTGCCCACACCTGCCCATGAAATACCTGCCCATGAAATAGCCGTTAGTCAATTGTCTTGTGGTAAAAAAATAATAAAAATGCTTTAGTGGCCTCACATTTTTATGCAATAGTTTTGTTCACCCCACTGAATTAAAGCTGAAAGCCTGCACTTCAGCTACATCTGAGTTGTTTCATTTAAAAATATTATGGTAATGTACAGAACCAAAATTAGAAAAAACAGTATTCAATGTCCAAATATTTATGGGCCCAACTGTACTCCCTTATGGGCGCTTTACCTCAGCAAATCGGGAAAAGTGAAAACAAAATGGGAAGGAAGAGCTCTCTAAATGTAGAAGTAGGTTTTGTTTGTAAGTATAAGCAGTGCTACACAATTTGCAACTACAGTAGATCTATCACTTGTGGAAAAAAATGTCTTTGTGTTTCTTTGGCTGCACTACAAACTGCAGGTGGAGGTTGGTGGAGAAAGGGCGGGGGATACGGAGATACCAACTACATAGGTTAAAATAATAGAAACTAGGAGTACTTTTTATGGAGAGCCTCTAGCTTGTAATCAATAATGCATCATTAGATTGGAGGAAATTTCATTTGCATATAACCCATTTTGCAGGTCTGGCCCAGTTGCTCAGGTATTATGCCTAATAGGCTTGTATGAGCAACAATCAGTCTTGCTTTTTGAACTATAAATCCTATGCCATACATTCCATGTCTATGATCTGTTTTGCTGTAAAAAAAAAAAAAAAAAAAAAAAAAAAATGTAAAAAACAAATTATTATTCCTTATTTTACCTGTTCTTCTCCAACACTTCCTGCAAAATTGTTATCTCTGCTCAGTATTTTTTTAATTCTGGAAAAGAAGCACAGCTTCTCAATAGTTTTTAACAGTTTCTACATTCCTGCAAACAAATTTCCAGTCAAACTATTCTCTGGCCTTCCTTATTTTCCTTATTCGTAGAGATTTTCACAGGTGCAGTAGAAGTTCAGTAATTTACCAAAAAACATGGCTTCAATTTACAGAATTGTTCAGTAAACCGTAGAACAGCTGTGGAGTAGGTCTCTGTTCTGTTACACGATGTTCTCCCACTTCTGTGCAGCATTGCAATAGTAAGAGACATCCCCGGCATCCCTTTAGATCTACAGCTCCCCTTCTCCTCCCTCTGAATCTGTCTATTAATCTTTCTGAGCATTTTATTTAACCACTTCACCTCAAAGGGTTTTTCCTCTTAAAAAACCAGAGCAATTTTCAACCGTCAGCGCTCCTTCCATTCATTCACCTATAACTTTATTACTACTTATCACAACGAAACAATCTATATCTTGTTTTTTTTTCGCCACTGATTAGGCTTTCTTTGGGGGTACTTTTTGCTGAGAATTATTTTATTCTAATGCAATTTTAATGGAAATAAGAAAAAATTGCAAAAAATCATTTCTCAGGTTTCGGCTATTATAATTTCAAAATACAACATGCTACCGTAATTAAAACCCACACATTTTATTTGCCCATTTGTATCGGTTATTGCAACGGTTAAAGTTTTTCCCTAGTACAATGTATGGCGCCAATATTTTATTTGGAAATAAAGGTGCATTTTTTCAGTTTTGCGTCTATAAATTATGGGCTTGTAATTAGGGATAAAGTAATTGTAGTATACAGTTTTTATATACATATTAAAAAAGGTTTAGTCCCTAAGGTAACTATGTATTTTTTTTATTTCTAATTTTTTTTTCATAAGAAAAAAAAAATGATAACTTTAGGGGAGTGTGGGAGGTCAGGGAGGGGTTAATTTAACAAAAAAAGGTAACTAAGGATGATTAACTGAAAAAAGGGATGTAATATTACAATTTCACCACAAGATGCCCTCAGTGGTGACTCCAGCTTACCATACTATTAGTACGGAAACGGAAGCACTACGTGGACGGGATTTCTGAATGGCAGAGCTGTCTGAATAGACGGCTGCGGCCATTAACAGGGGAACTTAGATCAATGAATGGGACTTGTTTTCCCATTCATTGATCTAGCGGCTAACTATCGGCGGTAATGAGCAGCGATAGCGAGCCCGGGGGGGGGGGGGGATTTCGCGAGGGGTGGTCGCGGCGGGAGGGATGTAGTACCTACGCCCCTGCACAAAGTTGTGGCAGGGGCATAGTTACTCGTCCCGGCAGAGGGGAATTGGTTAATGGCCGGAGTTTAGGTGAACTAAACAACTAAACAATAAATAACAAATGTTTTTCCTTTTTAATGCCCAATCTAATGACACTCGAGTCAGATGTCTGAAACTGCTATAATAAGAGCAGAGGCAAATACTTTTTTCATAATAACTGTGGGCTGTAGATGACTGGCAGAACGATGATGTAAGATATCCTTCATATATCAGGGGAGAGGTGGAGTGCATTGGGTTTCTTTCAGCCAGTGAATTTTAAGGTGGGAAGACAACTGAAAAATTGGTGACATTGTAGTAGTTCTTGCCAAATGATTGCTTGGCTTGACAGTTGCTACTGGAGCCATGTCACCAACACTATAGTTTGTTGATGGCAGGGGAGATAATGCACTGAACAGGGGGTCTTTTGGACCCGAAGCTCACCAATAACACTGATAGAAAGGCACTAAGCAGCAGAATGTAATCACTATCTTCAGATCCATGCTGACATAAGATATAAGTACTGACCGTGCATGAAGAAGTGGGCAAGACAAGTGAAACGCATTGTCCCGTTTTTTGGTGTCTAATAAATTTCATTACACCTCCATATTAAGGTAAGACTGTTCATACAACCAATTTCACGATCACATATGCTTTTTGAGACACCTTCTCCCCCCCAGTATAATTTAATTCCCTAACCCAGGGGCAAACCCTGTGACATTGTTCCCAGTGGTTTCTCTTGTTTTTTATTTCTATTTTTTGGAGTGCAACTAATCAGATTCATTTTCTCCACATGCCCAAGACTGTGGTCTACTATAGCAACCCACACTTGGAAGTAGTAGCTGCTTAAATATATTCTAATACAGAGGAAATATACTACAATATTAGTGCTCCTGATGCTTTCTCTGTTTTCTCTTCCCTACTGGTTCCTGGAGCTCATCTGCAAATTCCATCCTCCAGACACACACAATTTATGTTAAATTCATCTGTTTAAAAAAAAACCTACGGTCACATTACAGGGTGCTGTTGTGGATATCCCCAGCTGCAGCCATGCAAGGGTAAAGCTCAAATACAAAACAATGTTTATTATAAGCTGTAAAATGATGTAACCATCCAAAACACCACATCTATAACCACAGGTTGGGGAAGGAAGCAATGTCTGGGTTACAAGACACATGAAAATTGTTTTATACCGAAGAAATTAATTGCTAGAAAAACAAATGATATTTACCCTCTGGTTACTGGGAAATGGCGGTATATGGGCAAACACGTATTTCCCATGCTCGGTTTGATTTAGTGGAATGTTTTCTATAACAATAAAGGTGCCAACTTATGACAGCTGCTACACCTGCATAATTCCACTACTCCAATCACATATAATATCCATTACAGGTCTGAAATGGAGCATTACCTACAGACTACTGCATTATCTTTGTAAATGTGACTCAAGAGGTATAAAAACAGTTCCATCTAATGGCAATAGACAGAAGACAGTCCGATTTAAGCTCACTATTGGCTTAGAGTTGCATTGTTCTGCATTCTTATCTCAGTCTCCTTCCAAGGACCTTGGTTTTCACTACCATATACGGTAAGCAGCTGATTTTACTGGGTCACCCCATTTGCTCTCAGTTCTTAAACATATCACAGAGGAGCTTCTCCATAGGAGTGTTGCCAATAGTCCGGTGGAAGAAAAGAAGCTCAATTCGCTCAGAAGTGATGAATCGAAGGGATGGAGACAGAAGAAGCAGCTTCCCAAACCTAGCAGAAGAAAGCAAGGCAATACATTAATGCTTCACTCACAGGAAACCTGTAGGCATCCTATGTCACATGCCTGAGTGTTGTCCTAATCCTCTGCCTCAAATTTTGAATCACTGAGCCAAAACTTCAGATAAGGTGGTCTGATAAAATGTGTTTCCAGTGGCTTCTTGTTTATTCCATATCTGATATCCCAACACAACTAATCCTAAAAAAAATAGTTAATACCTGTTCCTGTAAAATACTCCCTTGCTTCTGTGTAGCTATACTCCCTATTACACTGTATGTAGAAGGTGGGAAGGTTTATATTTGCACATTTCTTGCTGACTGACATCTGATGTGTATATTGTTGTATTTTTCAGAATGGATTGTTTTATTACTACAGCATGATATTCAAAATGTACAAATTTGGCCTCTGAAGAAGCAGTCACTGAACTATGAAATGTGCATCAGGCAACAGTGCCATCCATTGCATTTACTGAAGGGTTTTATAGGAGATTATGCTTTGTACTGTTTATATAAAGAATTTTTACTTTTGTATGTGTTTTATAAAATTATTGAAATGTATATGTTACGGACAGAACCCGAAGTTTGGCCACTTCTAGTTCTGGCCGGCCACTTCGGGTTCTGGCCGGCCAATGTGCGAAATGGCCGCTGCGCTGTGGCCAATGTGAGGAATGGAATGATTCATGTAACATGAATGTATCTTCTGGCCGCAGCGCCCAAATGTATCGCAACCTAGTTAATTTAATGACATTAAGCCGGCGGCAATGAAACAGATGAAGCCGCCGGCTTTTGCTCTGGCCCTCTCTCCCTTCTCTTACTATTGGCAGCCGGTGGGGACACGCGTGTCTGTTTCAATTTGCATACAAATTCAACTTAAAAATAAACCCACAGTCCCTATCACGATTGTGACCCAGGGCTGTACTGGACTTCACTAAAACCTCATTATTTTGTGCTTGGCACATTCAATTGCTGACCAACATTAGATACTATTAAAAGGCCAAATATTACATGTTCTGTTTTTTTGTGAATTGGCAGATTATTGTTCTTGTGGGTAGCTTTGCATAATGGGATTTGTTTTTCATATCTCAATTATTTTGGTGGCCCCTAGTAAACTGGTAAAGGGGAAGACAGATAAAGGTTTATCCCCATTTACAGGTAACAGGAACAACAGTCCTTATGATTAACCATTGGGTGGTTTTGGTGATGAAATGTTTAGCACTAGGTCTGAAAAGAAGAAGCATTCAGAGCTACATTTAACTTAAAGTACGTATACAACATAATATGATATATTCACTCTACACCTCTGCAGTGATAGTCCTGGATGTTAAAGGTAGGGCTAACAGGCATGCAATGAATGACATTGATGGTTGCATTAAAAAAAAAGCCATACAGTGGGAAAAAAAATTATCTGTAGTTTTACAATTGCGGTTTCTTTGAGAATGTTGCCACCAACGTGAGCATGTGTTAGAAGGCTGGAATGATTTAGGTCAGTCCATTAATTCAGTATTAACATATTACAAATAAAAATACAGTATGCTTTACTTAATGTACCTGACAGGCTGGTTCGGGTAATGGCTTCTAGTATGCTGAGCCAGCATCATCTGAGACTGGTCTTGTAGGTTCTCTACTTGTTCAGGGTCTTTAAGTCCTCTGGTCTCTAAAATAGAACAGAACAGAACAGACAATGAGAAATGGACACACGTTTCTGTGCTCGAACAGAAACATTACAAATCAACTACCCACCAGGCTTAAAAAGCAGCACAGCTTTCATGCAAGCAAATTCTGTTGGGTCTACACTGAGGGATTTAAAGCGGCTGATTGTTTCCTGAAGGATGCGGACATCCACACTGGAGCAGATGGCTTTTCCATGAACATTGGAAGATAAATCTGGCACAGACAGCAAGGGACACGTGTCAAGCGGCATAGACCACTGGATGGCACAAAGAAGAAAGAGTTCACTCCATGCTTCTTCTAGGAGGATTACCTGCAGGCAGAGAGGAATACACAACAATCAACTGATGAAGCCTTCTACAAAGCCAGATGCTCAGTCTACAAAAGTATAGACCTGAACAGATCAATTTAGCTGCATAAGCATTTATCAGGAACTGCAGAAAAGTAAAAAAAAAAGTTTTTTTTCCTTGCCATGAATATAGTAAAGCACAAGCTTATTTTGACAAAGGTCTCTTAATTTGCACATAATTATCCAAAAGACTAACAATATCTGAGCTCACCTGGTCTCTGAATGGAAGATTGGAGAAGACAGGCAGGTTTTTGGCCCATTTCACTGCCATAAAGAGTAGGCGGGCAGAGGTTTCGTATACCCCCTCCGGACTGGAAGTGATAAAGGCAGACATCTGAATATCATTAGGTGTGCGTTCTGGCTCATTACTTGTAACATCTATGTTTTCATCAGCTGGAAGAGGGAGAAGGTGACTATATGAGGAATTGCAATGCTGATAATAAGACTTTGTAAAATATCTATGCAGGGAACATCAATGTACATGTAAAATCGATACTGCCAGACCATCATACACAAAATACAAAATGACTCGGAGCAGATGAGCATTATGGCCAGAGGGGTGTTTTTCTCCAATCAGTACCCATTTTACATTGGTTCTACAGATGCCTGTTAATGCAAACCAGAAGTGAGAATAAACTAATAAACAATTGTATCTACAGTCCTAGTCCTAGAGGGCTTTCCTGGAATACCATAGTCTTATTTATATTTTAAATGATAAAAATCTAGGTTTAACTTTATTACTGTCTAAGGTGAATGACACCAGCTTTATTTTTAATGTTTTTAGCTCCCAGAGACACAAATCGTGAACTATTGAATTTCTTGTTTACGGCAGTCAGAAGTGTGTCTTAGCAACAAATGAGTCTCATTAGTTACCAATGAGGGTTATGCTACAGTCGAACTCCAAAGAAAGCCATTTTAGAGCCTGGGGTTCATAACTTTTACAGTGAGAAAAAAAGGATCACAACAAGCAAGTTCTATGTAGGATTAGGACTGTACGTACACATTTGCTACATGTCACTTCAGGTTCCTTTTAGAGCAAAAGTTTAATTAGGCTTAGTCCACGCAGATGAAGTGTATTAATTGCTAACAACTGAGAGAAGGAGAATGCTGCAGGAAGACAATGCAATCCAACAATATATACTCAATATGGCAGTGTCTTGCTCTCGGGTGCATGCAACCAGCATCACACTGACACATGTCATAACATAACTTTGTAACTAAAAATGTTTTATTCAATCTATTCACAGCCCTTCCCAAGAACATACCATTTAACTACTTTGATTTTATAGCATGAAGCTATCAACTGCCAGCTATGTACAGGTCTGGGGTTTATGGTTACAGCTGTATGCTTCGAACATGCACACCCCACCATTTTGCATGAAGATACACATACCTTCTTCTGGCTCTAGCTTGGCGCAAGTCTCTGCAGTCATTAGGCTGGCCATGAATCTGTGGTTATGGGGTGGGCTCAGAGTTCCTGACATGTTACTTGGGACGGAGGTCCGCAAGTTGTTAACAGGCGGGCAGGATGGAGGAGGCTCCCGGGTTGTAGCCAAGTGCTCAGAGCGGCTATCCGTGTCCAGCTCAATGCTGTCCAGGCGAATCTGTGCTGTACTACGAGGCTGGCGCTCATTCTGTACAGCTAAATTAATCACATTAATCAATTATAGCTTTGTCTCACACAGCAATAACATGCAAAGAAAACTGTATATGAGGTGATTTATTAAAGGAGAAGCGGAGTTCAGTTGTTTGAAGTGAGCAGAATGGAGTTTCACTTATCTTAAAGCGGACCCAAACCAAACATTTTTTAATTCAAAATATTTAGTTGCACCACTCTGACACATACAAAGATAAATAAACACTCCTTCAAGCCTATGAGCATTTCAGTGCATGCTTTTCGCCCTTCTCTTTTCATAACTAGGGTTATACAGGTGGCAGCCATTAGCAATTCCTCCTTTGCCGGACACCATCTACTCCACCAGTCTGCTGGACTCTGTACCGGCAATATGAAAGGAAGGGAGAGGTTCCTCCAATAAATGTAAAATATTTAATATTTGTCATCATGCAGCTGAAAAAAGGCTGCTATTTATTATTATAATTTAGAAAAGAGATTTTTTTTCTCTGAAATCTTGTATTTTTAATTTGGGTCCACTTCAACTGTGCATCTTGTTTAGTAAATCACCCAGTAGGTGTAGAAGCAGGCAAGGAGCTTACCATCTTTGTTCATGCCCGTCTGTAGACATTTCTTTAGTCGGCATGCCTGGCATTGATTCCTGTGTGCTTTATCTACAGGACACATCCCTGTCCCAGCCTGACATCTACATAAAGTAAAACGAAAATGAAGATGAAAAAAGATAAACCACCAATAGGTATTGCTTTCTATTTACAGCATATAGAACATTTGACCCAGAATATTAAGATGCCTGCTACACATAAAAGTAATTTGAACTTATAAGCAGTAATGAAATTTGGAATTATGCTTCATTCATGATGATTCCCAATGCAGGCAATATTGCTAGGCCAATCAGCTTGTCTCAGCTAGCACGCAAATTCTAGATCCATGCTAACAAAATTACTATATTTATATTAAAGGCTCCTTGAGGGAGCACACAGAATGTAATGTCTGCCTCCTATTCATTTCAGATTGCATCAGACCCTGCACATGCCACATAAAAATCTTGCCATCCATCACCAAAATCAGACAAAAATGCAAAATTACCGTACTGCTAAAAATTTCTTCTGTAGCAATCGTTGAGTTACTGAGTTCTGCTGAACAATTTAAAGCGGACCCAAACCAAACATTTTTTTAATTAAAAATATTTAGTTGCACCGCTCTGACACATACAAAGGTAAATAAACACTCCTTCAAGCCTATGAACATTTCAGTGCATACTTTTCACCCTTCTCTTTTCATAGCTAGGGTTATACTGGGGGCAGCCATTAGCAATTCCTCCATTGCCGGACACCATCTACTCCACCAGTTTGCCGGAAAAATGCCGGCAATTTGAAAGGAAGGGAGGGGTTCCTCCAATAAATGTAAAATATTTTATATTTGTCATCATGCAGCAGAAAAAAGGCTGCTATTTATTATTATAATTTAGAAAATAGATTTTATTTCTGAAATCTTGTATTTTTAATTTGGGTCCACATGAAGAAGAATTGTCATTCCTCCCGAGAATGATGAGGAAAAGGTTTGGGTTTAAATGCAACATACTCGCGCATAATGATTCACAATTACTACATGCTTACGCATACAGAACATCGAATATCCTGACCAGTCTAGATAATTTAGTACTTTTACTAAAGATTGCATGCCTATAAAACAGCCCCCAGAGAATTGTACAAAACATATTATATTCTTCATACCATACCATACTAAGGCAAACATAATAATCAGCATTTATTGTCCTTAAATAAAAAAATAAACCTATTTTTAATAGCGGAGATTCAGTTCTCCTGTGCACCCTCCCCCCCCCCCCCCCCCTACATAATTTCTGGTTGTGTTGCCCATTTATAATGTTTCTCTAGTGAGCTCCTCCACTTACCCACCACATTTCAGCTAAGGTGAAAATAACTAATTATAAGCCATTTACCGTAGCTAAGCCAACACATACAGACACCCTGCCATTATTCAAACTGAAAATGCAGCTAAAATGTATGCTACCTTAAAGTGATGGATTAACTTCACAAGTAAAAAGCAGAAAGGAACATATTGGGCAGATTTATCAAAAGCCACACCATAAAGACAGGAGAAAAAGTTGAACAGTTGCCCGGGCTTTTCTTGCACCAATCATAAATTCACTCCACTTTTTTTTCCCGTTTTTGTCTTTTCATTCAGCAATTGACTTTTTCTCCTTTCTTCTTAAGTTCAATGTGGTAAATGTACATTTCTAATTTATACAAAGCAGAGAAATATTAAATGCTGTAATAAGAAAGTGCATCAAAAATATTTTGCTGATAACATACAAATGACCTATTAGTAAGACTATACATTCAAATGCCTTACTGCTTAATTTACACAAGTTTTGTTATTCCCCTTCATCTAGCTTGTGTACAACATCATTGCTAATAGTACATTCCTCCCCAAAACAAACCCCTCCTAGCCAAAAAGGTGACTTGGACATTAACTGCAGAATTCATAAAGAGCGGAAAGCTACAGCGCTGCACAGTATAGAAAATGTTGGTCAAATAAAAAATAAAGTTTTTGTTTATACTTGCACATACTACAACAAACCATCAATTCACTTTTTTTATTTAATCTAACTGGTTTTACAATTTGTCAGGTTTCTTGTGTGCAGTTTTAAATAGTGATTGAAAGTACAACTCTGCCAGCTTACTCCAAGAAGGGCACAACCTGAAAGATGCTGAACAACCCAAAAGAAAGGTTTCCACTTACCGGTAGATGAGCTTTCGGCGAACACTTCTTTTGAAAAAACCACTGCAACCATTACAAGCAAAGATTCCATAGTGCTTCCCGCTGCTGCTGTCACCACATACTCTGCACAGCAGAGCCGGGCTGGGGGCTGGACCTGCACAAGGACTAGGAACTGCAAGGAAAGGAAGGAAGTAAATCAGTATTCGTTCTTATTGCTATTAGTCAATATGTTTGACATTCTACTAAGCAGATCGTATAATTTGAGAACAGAACCAAACAACTACAGAACTGCACAACACCACAACACAAGGCTATAGTCTTCAGTGTGGCTGCAGTATGTCAGTAGTGATCCACAATCTCCAAACAGATTTCATCTCTTATTTCTGACAACACAAATTTAATCTTGGTTGGGACAGAAGTGTCATTTCGTATGTTGGTGAACTTTGTGTAAGAAGGCATGAAGCCAGCGCAAAAATTAAGCAGTAGATATGGTCAATGAGATATTATTCTGGCTTGTATGCAAAGTTCAGCAAATGGTACGTATTCCAACCAATACCAAGCTGAATACAATTTTCATTACATTTGCAAGCCAAAATTATTTGCGCTGTATTTACCATCTCTATTTAGCAAATTCTAGTGGTCCAGCTTCTCAGCTGGCAATGTAGACCCTATGCATAAATATGTTTACAAAAAAAGTCATTTAAAAGCCATAAACAATACATACTAATCCACTTGGTCGTACAATATATTTCAGATATTAAAATGTTACAGATTCAGGTTTCAAATGCAAGGAGCTAACAACTGAATGTTTATGCACAAACTGAACTGAATATAGATCTTGGCTTTCCTCTACATTATTAAAAGCAATACGTTTTGAATCAGGATGATACCAATTTTTGGCTATCGTCTACCGGTAAGTGAAAACCATTATTTTGGATTGTTCACCATCCTTTAAGGTTGTGCCCTCCTTGGGGTAAGCTGGCAGAGTTATACTAGCAATTATTTTTTAAAACTACACATGAGAAGCCTAACAAATTTTGACAAAAGTTCAAGACTTCTTGCTTTTACTGATGGCTAACACGGTACAACACTCTACTGCTACATTATCAAAGGAGTGATTTAACAAGCTTTGCTCCCTTTGACACAAGTTATGTTAATGAGCTTGCATTTGTAAATATAGTTTTAAGAAATAGCAAAATTATGAACCTCAACCCAACAAACTTCAAAAAGATATACTCATGATTTTTGCTGGAAGCTTAAAATATATGAACAAGCCTAGTTTTAAAGCAGGAAATGTGGAATTTTGGTGAAGACTTTTTAACACAGTTTGCTATTCAAAAACGGTTTTTGGTTTTAAATGTCATTAAATCTATACACAATTCCTAACATGTGACATGCAACTATATTCAGTTGTTTAAAACAAGCTATTGTATTCAAGAAAATGAATAATATAATTATCACTTACCTGACTGGCTATCTTCCGCACTGGTACTAAGTACGGATCCAGTAGGTGAACTCATGTCACCTTAACTTTCTACAGTGGGTCCTTAGATGAGTCTCTTCTTACTGTATTAGGTTCTAATCTTCTTTTACTGGTGTGAATAGGCCATCAGTTTTACTTTCTAATGTATCAAAAATATTGAGTACAGCATTTCACATCTTACTAGATCAGAACCAACAAGCCAAGGATCGAGCAATTCTGCAGAGAAGTGAAGCTCAATAGAGAGGTTAACTGTTCTCTTGCTCTTGTTCTCTCTTCAGGAGTTTTCGTAGGACCAGGAGATTAGCTCCTAACGCTGTGTAAGCAGATGCTTCTTGTCATCCTCTTAATCTTTACTGTCTATGAGAAGGTGGAGTAGTCACCCAGCTCTATGGAGATTTAGCATGGAGCCCATTCTGTTGCATGGCTAAATAATCAGCTAATCAGTGAGACTTCTAACAGGTTCAAGGGTTATAGCTGTCCATTAGATTCACGTCACTGCTTTAAGCATTATAAATGAACATTTTATTTTTTTTATTTTAGTCACAGGTCTACAAAAGAATATCACCTTAAACATGGTTGATGGAGCACATTACAGGACACTTGAAGTGTGAGGTATATGGAGGCTGCCATATTTCCTTTTAAACAATACCAGTAGCCTGATGTACTGCTGATCTTTCATGCATCAGTAGTAGTAACTTGCTGCAGAAACCTACTCTACAGGTGGTTAGATTTCTATATTTTACAGAGCAGGTCTTACTGAATTAAAAAAAAATTGGGGGAAAAATACAGAACTATTCCCACATGTTTGGAAATCTTAGTGCATTGGGAAATAAGTATAACATTCCAAATGCAGTATTTTGCCGACCTATTTTTTTTAGTGCTGGAGGTGGCGGGTAGCACTTTCCAAGGCAGGCTGCATCTGAATGATCAACTGCATGGATGTGCAGAGCCTAAATAGTGGCTGGATAGTGTACTGGTTAAGGGCTCTGCCTTTGACATGGGAGACCAGGGTTCAAATCCTGGCTAGGTCAAGTACCTATTCAGTAAGGAGTTCAAGGCAAGACTCCCTAACACTGCAGGGTGGCCTCTTGAGCGCGTGCCAGTGGCTGCAGCTCTTGAGCCACTGGTTAAGGGCTCTGCCTTTGACATGGGAGACCAGGGTTCAAATCCTGGCTAGGTCAAGTACCTATTCAGTAAGGAGTTCAAGGCAAGACTCCCTAACACTGCAGGGTGGCCTCTTGAGCGCGTGCCAGTGGCTGCAGCTCTTGAGCGCTTTGAGTCTGACAGGAGAAAAGCACTATACAAATGTTCGGATTATTATTATTATTAAATATAGGCAGGTTACACAACTTCCATTCAAAACAGAAGCAACAAAATAGAGGATGTTGGCTTCCAAAAACTGTTTGCCTGCAGAGTGTTCCGTACTAGACTCTTCCACAGCGTTAAGGTATCCTCATGGAAGAGACCCTTCCCTCTAATTAACAAATATGTGTGGACCTGGGGCAGCTGGCCATAAAATGGTTTACCCATATTTGGGGGGGGGGGGGGGGAATTGGCAGCGCTCCTAATCAGGCTGCTTCTGAAATGACTACCAACAGAGACGTGCAGAGCCCCCTAGAGGCTAAATTCACACCTTGTATTCAGATGCAAACTGTGCACAAAATCCTAAACTCAGATTAAAAAACGGAATGCAAATTAAACTGAATGAAAACTGACAGGGGATGGCAATAATAAGCCTGTTAACCACTTCCCGTCCCATTGACGTGAAAATAAGTCTCTTGTTTATTTATCTCTGACTTGATCACATCACTACAGAGTTGTAAAGTAATGACAGCAAACCCCCTCTCCACCTCCCAGGCAATTCAATAGAGTTAATTAGTAAACAAGTGTAAAATATACATTCCAGGAGCAGACGGTAGCAGAGTGTATACATTACTTGTTACATCTAATACATTATCAAAACAAATGGACTGTTTAAATAAACAGGAGGGATAGACAAAAATGTGTGAGTTAAATGTACAATAGAACGGTTTACATTAAAGCTACAATGTGTGAAATAGAAATGCATAGAAAATAAGGTAATTACTAAAAACGAATATCAGCCACAAAAAGACTAATTTGTCATGAAAAAAAAATACATAGATGATTTAGTTGTGATAATTATTGATAAAGTTGTTGCCAAAGTAATCAAAGCTGAGCTGAACTGTGAAAATGACCAGGGTAAGGAAGTGGTTAAAGGAAGATTACCAACTAATTTCTATAAGGTATCAGAACACTGCAAAAGCATTATGCTGATATGTGGAATCATACAATGCACAGAGACATGTTCTGGGAGAGAGAAAATGCATGAAACTGAACACTAGAATTTGCTAAAACCAGACTCAGTTGAAAACAGGCTCAGAAAGAGGCAAGCTATTGGTCATAAGGCCCCTGGCACAGAGGCACATAAAGACAAAGTATGCTTCAGATGCAACAAAACCAGGTCACGTTAAAGACTGTTCAATATTAAAAGCAGAGTAAAGAAGCGGTAAACAGAACTACAGTAAATCCACTACTAGTAAGCGTTACTGTTACTGCCTGTTGGTAGCAGCATGGATCAGGACTGTCTTGAAATTCCATCATTCCACCAGCAGATGGCTCTGAGGACTTTCAGTTCCCTGTTTGGCCTCCGGATGGCTTTAATGGGAATCTAAACTGAGAAGGAAATGGATTTTTCCTTTTAAAATAATACCGGTTGCCTGACTCTCCTGCTGTGTCATCAGGTGCTCTGACTGAAGTCAGACTGGATGAAGCAGCATGCTTGTTTCAAGTGTGTGATTCAGCCACTACGGCCGCCAAAGAGATCAGCAGGGCTGACAAGCAACTAGTATTTTTTTTAAAAGGAAACATCCATATCCCTCTCAGTTAAGGTTCCCTTTAAGGAATTCCATTGGTGCAGATTTGGAGGGAGGAGGCTCAGCTACGCTGCCACAATAACACTGTCATGGTGATGCAAGCAGGGCCGCTCCTCGCTGTGGCATGATGTGGCAGTAGAGGACAATCTGTATTAATGAAGCATGGTCGTGGCGGAGATTAACTATACTATGCATGCTTGTTTCAGGTGTGTGATCCACTTACTACTGCAGCCAAATGAAATCAGCAGGATTGCCAGGCAACTGGTATTGTTTAAAAGGAAACATCCATATCCTTTTCAGTTTAGGTTCCCTTTAAGTGAACTCTCACCACCAGCTGCATCCTGAGTTCACTAATTATATGGACTATTTAAAGAGACCCTGAAGCGAGAATAAATCTCGCTTCAGAGCTCATAGTTAGCAGGGGCATGTGTGCCCCTGCTAAACGAGGGTCCCTGACCCCCCGAAATCCCCTCCGGACAGCGGGTGATCTCTCCTGGATTGAGGCAGGGCTAATTGCCGCAGGCCTGCCCAACGCGCGTCTGTCAGCATGTATCTCCGCCTCTCCCCCGCCCCTCTCAGTCTTCTTTCACTGAGAGGGGTGGGGGAGAGGCGGCGATGCGCCGCTGATAGACGCGCTGAGAGGCAGGGCTGCAGCCGTTAGCCCTGCCTCTAGGAGCAGCAAAATCTACGACCAGTTTGGTTGTTGATTTTGCAGGGGGGGGGGGAGGTTGGGGGTGAAGGGACCCGTTTAGCCGCGGGATAGCGGCGTTTACTATGAGCTCTGAAGCGAGAATTATTCTCGCTTCAGTGTCTCTAAGAACTGCCTCTTCCTCCTATTGATCGCCAGAACTTTGTACTTCCAGGTCTGAGTTCCTGGACATCCTGGTATCCTGTCTTGAACCTGGTCTTGTTACCTGTTGCTGAACCTGTTTTCCTGCCTAGACCTTTATTTTTTCCTAATCCCTGGTACCGTGCTTTTCTGATAACCTGTTGCTGGCCTTGCTCTCCTGCTTACTCTGTAGACAAATCCATCAATTATTTTGCCCCCATGAAAATATAACCTTTTTTTGTTTAAAGTACATCATTCATGAGCTTGTAAAACACCTGAAATCGGGAAATGATCTAATGGTAACCACATAAAATTGTCAGAAAAGAAGTTGGTTAATTGTATGAACCAAGAGTGTTGGTCTGGTGTGTGTAAAATGCATATAATATTTCTAAGCTTCATAATTAAGTAGATCTTTTTGAAGATTGATTGAACGTATAAGGAAGAAGAGATAAGTGTAGAGAATTAAGTCATCTGAGCAACATTTACCAAAATAGTACCATAGTAAGCAAAAAGCATAAAAAATGTACTTAATTTACGACCTGTTTTAATAGTAAGAAATGGGTTCAATTTAGTGTCGCTCCAAAGTGTGGCAGCTGTAAGGTCAGACAAAACAAATGATGGTAATTAGTAAAATCCTTCAATAATCCATTTATCCAGAAATTATAGACCCAGCAGAAACTAACAAGACAATTAACAAATGTGTTCAAAGCTCAGGAATCATGCAGCAGATGGTGTGCCTATAGAGAAGGCACTGTGGTGTCTGGGGGTCTCGTCTACCTTACATGACCTCCGCATGGATGTACATTGCTACTTACTACATTCTTTAACTTACATTAATAAAACATAATAAATTCTGTCATTAATTTTTATCAAAAGTTCCTAAATGAATGGAAATCCATTATTGTAGTGGTATATTGCATATTAAAATAGCTTTAACCACCCTGGCATTCTATTAAATGCGCCAGGGTGGCTGCTGCGCAGTATTTTTTGAAATTTTTTTTTAAAATCATGTAACTAGCCTAGCCTAACGGGGTCTCGGGTGGGGGGGGGGGGGGGCTTGTAACGCGGCGGGCAGCAGCGCATCGGCGGCGATCGTCACCAACAAGCAGCTAGCAAAGTGCTAGCTGCGTGTTTCAAAAAAAAATAAATTAAGAAAATCGGCCCTGAAGGACCTGAGCTGTGCCCTCCGGCAGTTATGGACAAGTTGAGCTTGTCCATACCGCCAAGGAGGTTAAAATTGCTCTTTACGCTTTAATTGCACATTGGAAGAAAATCTTCCAGGAAACTACTGTATAGTCAGTATATGCATACAAATATATTTAGCAAACCTAATAAACTGCAGAGTTTAACCCTGCTGGGGCTGAGCCGCGCTGCTGAGCGCTTTGCGATCGGTCTGTGCTACATTAGTGCAATGTAAAATGCCCTCCCATTGACTTGCATTAGAATCGCAGCAAAATTGTAGAGATTCTTAAAAATTGTGGTGATCATTTTTGCCACAATTGCTTTGATTTTGGCGAGATTCTAAAGTAAGTCAATGGGAGGGCTTTTTTACAAAACGCAAGCACAGCGCAGACATATTGCAAAGCGCTGAGCTCTTTATTTCTAAAATAATGTTTAGAGGCAATTACAGTCAGCATTGATGAGACAGTGTGGTAAATGGGAGTGTCTACATGGAATGAACCAGGGCTTGCAAAATGCCACATCCAAAGATATTTTTAGATATGCATAATGTCTATTCATATAAATTAAAGAACAACAGTAGTGAGAAGAATATGGAGGCTTCCATATTTATTTTCTTTTAAACAATACCAGTTTCCTGGAAGCCCTGCTGATTTATTTGGCTGCAGTAGTGTCTGAATCACACCAGAAACAAACATGCAGCTAACCTTGTTTGATATGACAATGTCAGAAACTCCTGATCTGCTACATGCTTGTTCAGGGTCTATGGCTAAAAGTATTAGAGGCAAAGGATCAGCAGGACAGCCAGGCAACTGGTATTGTTTAACCTAGCGGTTTATTTCTGTCTGGATTTATGGGTCTAAAAGCGGTACACTTTTTTCAAGAATTTTAGGCCTCCAATTGTTAAGTCATAACTCACCAAAATATGTCAGAATAAAGGTCTTGTAGACAACCGGCATATAATTAAGGCACCAGACTTTACCGTATGCACACATACTGTATACCTAATACACCTCCCGTGTGTGGTATATTTTAAAAGAAGGAATGGCACAGAGGGCAACATCACAATTGGGGCAGTAGAAGCGTGATTCCTTTCTGACTTTTTTCCCTTTGTCATCAGTCTTAGGCAGTAGGCAGAGAGCAGTCAAAATCCAGGCATAGGTCGGTGCAGGCAGCAGGCAGAAAGTAGTCAAAATCCAGCCAGGGGTCGGTACAGGCGGCAGGCAGAAAGAAGCAAAAATCCAGGCAGAGGTTGGTGCAGGCAGCAGGCAGAGAGTAGTCAAAATCCAGGCAAAAATAACATAACAAAATAACGGTAACAGTAATGTAGATCAGCAGAAGCGCTTAGCTCAGAAGCAGTTGGGAACCAAATGGCTATATTGTTAATATCCTGTGCTTTCATATGAGCTCATCTGCCATGGCAGTCAGGTGACACGGGGAGATCAAATTACAACTTGTGATTAGAGACAAATGAGGAGAAATTAGACCTGCTAAACTCTCTACATACATACCATGATACCAGGTGCATTTTTAAATGTTTACATTTGTCCTGTGCAAGAGTTCAGGTCCAGAGGGGGGATTAGACAGGCTAAACTCTACATACAGGCTGCATTTCTCTGTTTTCCTTCTGCCCTGTGCAGAAAATTGGGTCTAGATGGAGGATTAGACGGGCTAAAATCTCTACATATAGGGTACATTTCTCTCTGATTCCTTCTGCCCTGTGCAAAAGTTCAGGTCCACTTTAAATTTACCTGCCACCAGGGACGTTTCTAGGGTCCTTGGAGATCGGGGGCACCTGTGGGCACCAGGTGGGGAGGTATGTGCGGCACGCGCAGTGGCAAAAAAATGAGCGTGGCCATGAGGTGAGTGCGCGTGGCCATGGGTGGGGCCAAATGTACATGAACTTAGCAGCGGTGTAAGCTACAGATAACCGGGCCTGCCCATCGAAATATTGGATGGAGCCCCCTGTCCTTTATTTAGATAATTTACAATTAGTACAGGCATAGATCAAAGATGTATACGCACATACAATTTTGATTGGTCAATCACTGACCCCCAATTTTACCACCCCCGTGCAGTAAGTGGGCCAACAGACAATGAATTTGATTAACAGAGCTAAAATTGGCTAATCAAAATTGTATGTGTGTACCAGGCTTTACAGCTAATACTGTACATACTGAAAGTAGCAGGGATCAGCATACAATACAGCTGGTTTACAATCAATAAAGGCACAGAGTAACACCTTACACTGTACACACTGGAGGTAAATCAGCACACAGTGCAAGCACTAGAGAACAGCATATACTGTACATACTGTAGGCAGCAGAATTCAGCACACTGCAGCTAGCGTGCCAAAAATATGAGGCTCACATTGTGCGGCGCGCTTATCGTGCTGCACCGAAAAATGGGTGGGCCATGGACCAGAATGTAGGTGTGGTAACGGGTGGAGACAAATTTACATAACCCTAGCAATGGTGGGACATTAGATTAGGACAGTGGTGGCGAACCTTTTGGAGGCCGAGTGCCCAAACTGCAACCCAAAAGTCACTTATCTATCGCAAAGTGGCAACAGCAATTTAAAGTAAATACTGTACAAACGTTTTAATTCATACATGAACATTATGGAAAATCAAAGTTGAAAATAAACTGTGAAGATAAACAATTTCATCCATCCTACTCCTGAAAAATGTATTCAATTTTTTAGAACCTCCCAGTTTTATTTTCTGTTTTAAAAAGCTAAAAAAGTAGGTTTAATGCTATTGTCTCATATGATAAGGATTCAGCTTTTCCCATAGTCTCGCAATTAGCAATCATTAGGCCCCCAACAAGACAAATTCAGCAATCGTGAGGCCCCCGACATGACAAATTCAGCAATCGTGAGGCCCTCGACATGACAAATTCAGCAATCGTGAGGCTCCCGACATGACAAATTCAGCAATCGTGAGGCTCCCGACATGACAAATTCAGCAATCGTGAGGCTCCCGACATGACAAATTCAGCAATCGTGAGGCCCCCGACATGACAAATTCAGCAATCGTGAGGCCCCCAACATGACAAATTCAGCAATCTTGAGGCCCCCAACAAATCATAAGCCTCCTAAACAAGACAAATTCAGCAGTCATGAGGCACATAAATAGACAGCATTTCACATAAATAGGCAGAATGCCCCCTTAATATGGTAGCCCCCCAAGTTAGGTAGTGAGTGACAGGGACCCCCAGGTTAGCTAGTGAGTGACAGGGACCCCCAGGTTAGCTAGTGAGTGACAGGGACCCCCAGGTTAGCTAGTGAGTGACAGGGACCCCCAGGTTAGCTAGTGAGTGACAGGGACCCCCAGGTTAGCTAGTGAGTGACAGGGACCCCCAGGTTAGCTAGTGAGTGACAGGGACCCCCAGGTTAGCTAGTGAGTGACAGGGACCCCGAGGTTAGCTAGTGAGTGACAGGGACCCCCAGGTTAGCTAGTGAGTGACAGGGACCCCCAGGTTAGCTAGTGAGTGACAGGGACCCCCAGGTTAGCTAGTGAGTGACAGGGACCCCCAGGTTAGCTAGTGAGCGACAGGGACCCCCAGGTTAGCTAGTGAGCGACAGGGACCCCCAGGTTAGCTAGTGAGCGACAGGGACCCCCGTTAGGTAGTGAGCGACAGGGACCCCCGTTAGGTAGTGAGCGACAGGGACCCCCGTTAGGTAGTGAGCGACAGGGACCCCCGTTAGGTAGTGAGCGACAGGGACCCCCGTTAGGTAGTGAGCGACAGGGACCCCCGTTAGGTAGTGAGTGACAGGGACCTCCGTTAGGTAGTGAGTGACAGGGACCCCCGTTAGGTAGTAAATGACAGGGACCCGCGTTAGGTAGTGAGTGACAGGGACCCCAGATAGTGACAGGAACCCCCATTAGATAGTGACAGGGACCCCCGTTAGATAGTGAGTGACAGGGACCCCCGTTAGTGAGCGACAGGGACCCCAGTTAGTGAGCGACAGGGACCCCAGTTAGTGAGCGACAGGGACCCCAGTTAGTGAGCGACAGGGACCCCAGTTAGTGAGTGACAGGGACCCCAGTTAGTGAGTGACAGGGACCCCAGTTAGTGAGTGACAGGGACCCCAGTTAGATAGTGAGTGACAGGGACCCCAGTTAGATAGTGAGTGACAGGGACCTCCGTTAGGTAGTGAGTGACAGGGACCCCCGTTAGGTAGTGAGTGACAGGGACCCCCGTTAGGTAGTAAATGACAGGGACCCGCGTTAGGTAGTGAGTGACAGGGACCCCAGATAGTGAGTGACAGGAACCCCCATTAGATAGTGAGTGACAGGGACCCCCGTTAGATAGTGAGTGACAGGGACCCCCGTTAGATAGTGAGTGACAGGGACCCCCGTTAGTGAGCGACAGGGACCGCAGTTAGTGAGTGACAGGGACCCCAGTTAGTGAGTGACAGGGACCACAGTTAGTGAGTGACAGGGACCACAGTTAGTGAGTGACAGGGACCACAGTTAGTGACAGGGACCACAGTTAGTGACAGGGACCCCAGTTAGTGAGTGACAGGGACCCCAGTTAGTGAGTGACAGGGACCTCAGTTAGATAGTGAGTGACAGGGACCCCAGTTAGATAGTGAGTGACAGGGACCCCCATTAGGTAGTGAGAGGAACCCCCCCCCCCCCGTTAGGTAGTGAGTGACAGGGACCCTCCCTCACCTCGCAGCCAGCAGCAGGCCGCGGGCGACCCGACCAGATAGAGCGGGCGCCGGATGCACCACGCTGTATATGCGGAAGTAATGTCACTTCCGCATATCAGCGGTGTACGCTAGGTCCTAGCTGTCAGGAACTGGCACACGGCACGCCTGCGTATACGGTTCCCGACTGCGGGTTTGACCAGATCGAGAGGGGAAGCAGCCTTAGTCAAGCTAAAACAAGAC
Organism: Hyperolius riggenbachi; assembly: GCF_040937935.1. Taxonomy (NCBI): domain Eukaryota; kingdom Metazoa; phylum Chordata; class Amphibia; order Anura; family Hyperoliidae; genus Hyperolius; species Hyperolius riggenbachi. The sequence continues at coordinate 219,724,076 of NC_090648.1, forward strand.
TGTGACCCCTCAGAACACTTCTCACTGCCACCACTAGCTGTTGCTAGACACTTCAACTCTGCTGTCGAGTTCTCATGCAATCTGTGTTTTCGTATTCGGGTCAGCTTTGCGCTTTAGGCTGAATATGAGAACGCCATGCACGTACAATTTCAATCTTACACTGTAGTGAAACAAAACCCCTAACAGTAGTTCCGAACGATACTGTTAGCCACTCTGCTGTCGAGCTACTCGCACTGGCGTTTTCGTACGTTGGGTCAGCTGCGCGCTTTAGGCCAACGTATGACAAACGCCCCACACACAATGCAATTACAATCTTATACGGTAGTGTCGCTCAATCATACAATCAGGCATGAACTCAGTTACACTTCAGTCTCTTCTAGGCTATGAGTGTTAGTTTAGTACAGCAGAAGTCAAACTTATTAAATAACATTTAATATTCCAGAGAAAAAATGGAACAATGCAGAAAATAATATATACAAAAGATTACAAAAACAAAGTTACAAAATACAAGTTACAAAGATAAAAGTACAAAGATACACACAAGGCGATTTGCTTACCAAATAAAACAGGGATCAAGATAGAAGAACCTTGGACTTGGGGTTTGTGGACGGACACAGTTCTGGTTGGACCAGGAGTCACTTAGCTTCAGCTACCGTCAGGAGTGGACTGATTTTAGGTATCTGCCCCTGCTTTTTATACTGGAATATTTGCCTTGAGGCTGCAAGCCTGTTTGGACTGGGGGAACTAGTTTTAATTACATCCCCAGACATAATTTGATTCCCAGAGATCTACTTCCACATGTAAAAAGTGTATTATAGCACACACACACACACAACAAAAGACTTCCTTGACATCCAATTTCCAGTAGGCTGTCATGTAAATTTCAAACATTCCTGTTCCTATTCACCATCGGTCACCTTCAGAGGCACCTGTAGTGGTCATTGACAAACAGACCATCACACCTGAGACAGCAGATGGCCTAATGAGCCATTTCCTTGCCCCAAGCTAGTAATTCCAGGTAACAGCTCCCTTCTAGCAGACAATAGTAGAGTTAATCTACATACAGACTAACACATTAGTATTCAGGTTCCTGGAGCCAGGTGACACCTTTCTAAAGCCAGACTAGCTTTCAGCAGACATACGTATCTGAGGTAGTGCAGACAGAAAAATGACAAAATATGTCCCTGTATTATCCCTAACATCATCAGCACCCCAATATATCACCACACTAGCGCCCGCTGTATCTGGTTGCCCGCTGATCGAGGTCTATATAGCGGGCAGTGCCGGGCACCCCTGGGGGAAGAGATTCGGGGCACCCCAGGACAGATTGGGGGCACGTGCCCCCCAAAATAGGGCTAGCGATGCCCCTGCCTGCCACTAGTACTGCATTGCTAGTAGAATAGAATTGTGTTAATTGTTTATCCCCAGTTTGTGTTCCCTCCCCCTATACCCCCTCCCTTCCCACCTCCATCCCTTTCTCTACCCATGTCTCTCCCCCCCCCTTCCCACCATCCTTTGATCCTTTGCTACTCTCCCCCCCCCTCTCCCACCACCCCTCCCAGGAGGTACGCATACTAGAGATTTTAATCCTGTTCCCCATTGGACAAAGTTTATATTTGCTTACATTGATGGATATTCAATATTGCTTCTAAAAGTGCCAATCTTAGCCTTATTACCAGTGTCTGTAATTACCTTTTGCCTTATATTAATTATGTACCTCCAATGCCCTCCAAGGTTTTCCATGTATTCAATGTTGCTTATTGTAGGTTTACAAATTTAAAATTTCAATAAAAACGTATTCTTAAAGAGAAAAAATGTACCCGCCGCTCCCAATGACATCACGCCGTAGGCGTCCTGCCGCACCGCCACCCTGATTGGCTGCTGGGATCCCGGAAAAAATAGCCAGGGGCATGGGGATCCCGGTGGCTGCGGGGAGAATCCTGGAGTTGGCAGATTTGATACACACCCTTATTGGGATCTTTAAGATGATTTTTGATAATGCGCAAGACTAGCACATTAAAATAGATCAAGCACACTGCTATCTTGAGCCTGTAAGCACAAACCTTGCTAGACCATGTGGCGTCATCTGCAGGATTCATTACTATAAGATCAGAAAAAATTATCACATGGATATTGCTGGTGCCACGATCACCATCTTGGTGAAACTTTCTAGACATACCCTACAGATGAGAAGGGCACTTCAGCCTCTATTGAAAATACTGAGGGAACTTCAGATTCCCTACCACTTGGGGTACCTTTCCAACTGAAAGTGAGGCATCGTGATTCTTTCCTTGCATCTTCAGCTGACCTTCCTATATTTTGTAAGATCCTTGACCACCCCCCTTCTGCTGCAGCTACCAGACTAGCTCCTTCAACTTAATCTCACTACTACTCAGAGGTTGCCACCACAGTGATCCTGCTGGCGCACTGCAGGTTGGACTGGCAGTCAGAGGTTGCCTACCTAGAGCTGATGGTGAAACCTGGTGAGAGCTAACCTTTCTTCATCTTTGCTTCACAAGTTCCGTTATTTGCAAAGTTGGGTTTCAGGCATTTGTTTGCATAGACTGTTGCCCCACCATTCCTTCTTCTACTGATACTATTTAGTCCCAGTTTGGTCTCTTACTTCACTCCAAGGCAGTGGTCCTCAAACTAAGGCCCGCGGGTCGAATTCGGCCTCCTGAGGCTTTTTCACCGGCCCTCCACTCACACAATGTTATACTTATAGATGTGGTCCTCTGCATCTTTACATATTTTTGTCTAGCATATAGAATAGCACTGCTGGTACCATCAATCCACAGGGAAGCCAGCGAGCAGTCATTTGCTGGCTTCCAATCCAATTCCATATCAGGCGACACTGCTGTCCAATTGGATGGCAGGTTGCTCCCTGAGTATGCTTTACTGTCCGGCTAAAAGAGGATTTTTACTATCTGCACATGCTGTAGCTCTGGATAGTGTAATGGTTAAGGGCTCTGCCTCTGACACAGGAGACCTGGGTTCGAATCTAGTCTCTGCCTGTTCAGTAAGCCAGCACCTATTCAGTAGGAGACCTTAGGCAAGTCTCCCTAACACCGCTATACTACTCCTATAGAATGCATCCTAGTGGCTGCAGCTCTGGCGCTTTGAGTCCGCCAGGAGAAGAGCGCAATATAAATGTTCTGTGTTTGTATTGGGAGCATAATATCTGCTTTGGTTAAATGGGAGACAAGAGGGCTGCATGTGTACACAGGTAATCGTTTACACTACCTAGGTTCAATGTAATGTTTTCTACATCATACATTATTATGTATACTCCAGCCCCCCATTAGTTTGAAGTATGTTTACCGGGCCCTTAATCGAAAAAGTTTGGGGACCCCTGCTCCAAGGAATAAGTCCTGAATACTCAATTTACACTCTGTGCTGTTTACGGACTTCCAAATTGAACTGCAAAGCATGGATGGGGACATAAGATGGTGCAGTCTATGCACTTCTGATATCCCTGCAGATCACGTCACATTATGGTACCAAAATAGTGTCTAGAAATGTGAATGTGAGGAAGGGGCCTTAGTGGAAAAAGTTTCAGTTACTTATCAGAAGAACCACCATGCGATGTAAAGCTGTACAACATTCCTCACAATAAAATGAATTATACTAAGTGACAGGACAATATACTTTGTACAGCACTGCGGAAGAGGTCGGCGCTATAGAAATACTAAAGAATAATACTAGGAAAGTTGAAGCTCAACCTGATGGATTGCAGAATGTGTGTACCTAGCGTGAGAATTTTCTGAACTCTGCAGCTTACAGTCAACAGGTGACAGCTCCTACTGGCTATTAAAGCCTAGTTACATAATTAACTGACTTTTCAAAAGAAGCCCATCACTGACAAAGGGAAGGGTGTCCAACCTTTTGCACGTGCCACAATTACTATTTGATTTGTTATTGCATGTTAAACTATTTAATAACAAGCAACTATTCACTGCCATTTTTTGAATGATGAATATTTTTCCTAATAAGTGTTGCCTGTAACAACTGGTTACTGTACTATTTTTCATTTACATCATCATTATAGTCCTGGCTTTTATATTTGCGCAGTATTAAAAAAATAAAATTATAAAACAGTTAAGTTGGGGTGCCCAAACATTTGCACACATGCAAACATACATCTACCTGGCAAGATGACATATACTGGAAATAAAATAAAAGGAGATCCTTGTACTTAGTGCTGAACTTCGCCCCACAATGGCGGGATCAGAAAGAAGTGTGTACAAAGCCAACGCTGCTGTAAATCCAATAATCCTCTTCTAATACGTTTATACATTGCATTAAAGTGAGACGCAAGCAATTACTGTATGAGCAACGACGACGCATGCCAGCACCACCCAGCAGCAGGACTTACATACTGACAGGATAAATTGGCTAAGTCAGGATCCTTCTCTCAACTCTGTTTTCTTTGCTTATCCACAGAAGATCACAGTACAGCCACAAGTCAAAGCTAGTTTAAAAAAACATAAACAAGAATGCTTACTGTCTTCAGTGCAGTCTAAAGGGGAGAAAAAAAAAAAGAACATAACAATATACTTATATTTCAATACAGAAGTTTCTGTGCCTGGCAGTGGCCCTGATTTAAAGTGAACTTGAGACGAGGGGAATGAAAAGTTTTATACATATCTGCAGGGGCCACATTCGCAGCAGCCGCCTGTGCAACCAGGCCCACGGCCCCTGAGGGGCGCGCTCATCCTCCCCACGTACTGCGGGGGGGCACAGCTGTACTCTACAAAACTTTTCATTTTGCTCATCTCAGGTACACTTTAAGGAACCCTACACCGAGAGGTGCTAATTGCTAGAGATGGTCAAGCAGATGCTTATCCAAATCAACAGGAAGTGCATTTGATTAATCCAGTTCCAAACTGCATACAATTTCCATTACACTTGCATGTAAGCTGGAAAAATTTGCATCTCATTGACCATCTCTACTAACTGCATCTCCGTTATGCTGATTATTTGATTTCAGCAGGTCACACACCTAAAAGATGCATGAAGAACACTAATGTCATTGTTCCTGCTGTGACCAATCATTGTTCTCTACGCAAAACAGCACTCAGCTGTTTGGTGGCACAATCCCCTGACCACCCACCTACCTGGGCATCCTAGGACTCCTTCTGTGACTACTTGTACATAAGGAAGTATGAAATTAAAAAAATTCTATTCAGTTGGTGCTGTTGTCCTGCTACTTTCTCGTTTCACATGTATGTCAGGGCCATTTATCCCGACAGCGGCGGTTGAAGTAGACTCTCCAAACCACCCTGCAAGGGATGTAAACCCTAGTGGATGGTGGACTTACTATGCTGCCTGGTACCCACCAAGTCATGACCCCAGGAATTGCCCAGCTGGTTATAGAAGGAACAAGAGGGCGAGTGTGGGAAGGGAAAGAATGACTGAACAGGACTGGCATGAAAGCCTGGACTAGGGGGTACTCGCTGAATGGACTGGTAGAGTATCCTGGACAGGAGAGACTGTTACAGACTGTAAAGGAAGGACTGCTAGGACTGGCGGGCGAGATAGACAAAAATGACTGGAAAATAGCATGGCTACGCAGGGTGGCAACACACCATGACTGTACCAGACAAAACCGCAATGATGCGGTTTGGCTTGGGTTTAAATCACCATGGCCTTTGAGCCAGTGCTGTTACTCTGCCCCTGCTGTGTACAAAAATGACTGAGTGTGCCTGGTGAGGAGGACTTTATATTCTCAAAGATCCACAATCCAAAGTAATTGCTTAGCATCTTTAACTTCTTACTTCATTTCCCACCTCCTGCTTATTAGCAAAATACTTTGCCACATGCTTCAATGATAAAACTGCCAAAATATGAAATGACTTCACTATACTTTCTCCACTGGCCATAAACATTTTCTAGTCTGCTCAAGCTCGATTTACTTCCCTCCCTGAACAAACTCTCTCCTCTCTAGTTTTAAAATTCCCCTTCGCTTCTTGTGGCCTTTAACCTTTTCCCATCACATTTTGTTCTTTAGCTGTAGGGTTGGTCAAAGAGATGCAAATAATTCAAAGCAGATGCAGAATTAAGCAAACGTTGCATGTTAATTTATACAACTTGAAAATGGACTAATCGCGTCCCACCTCGGTGAGATTAAATTGGTCCATTTTAGGCTGCATAAATATGCATACATTATTTGCATAATTCTGCATATACTCAGAATTTTTGCATTTTTATTTAGCTGTTCTTATATTTTATCCTCGCACTTTTTTTTTTCCAACCCATCGCTTTCTACTGCCGTTTTTCCATTCTGTCTCAACCAGTACTTAAAACCTTCAGCTACCACTGTTTCACTTCTTCCCTTTACATTCAAAGAAATTGAATTATCAGTCCTTTTGAATTTAGCTGGCAAACTCTCTACCAACTCCCTGCTTTATAATCTTCAGCCTGGCTTTTCCCCTAACCATCTACAGATACAGTTCCTATCAAAGTATTTCTGTTATAAGTTATAATTATTTCACCCATATGGAGGGGAGTGGCTACATTTACTTTTGTTTCATGTTATAACCTTATCAAAGTAGTCATTGTCCACTCTAAATCTATAAATCCAAAAGCCATTATTCTATACTCCGCTTTCTTGCTTTGTCTTCTGTATCGCATGCTGCAGACAGTGTCCTGCTCATCCAGACACTAATGTTCAGATGTAAAGGGCTCCAATATTTCCTAGATTTCTTTTGGACGTCTTCTACGTTCTCTCATTTGAACTGCATTTCCTCTTCATGCCCTCTTTTGTGGTACTTCAAGGTTCTGTTCTTGGTCCTCTACTCTTCTCCATCAATACACAGGCCTGGGTAGTTAATGAACTCATTTGGATTTTAATAGCATGTATATGTAGATGATATATTTTAATATTAAAACCTTGCTACTCTTATTCTGTGCCACAGACTGCTTTTCTTGTTTCATGGCCTCTTGCTCCCTGAAATGACTACAACATTGTTGATTATTTTACCACCATCTTAGTCTGAAATAACATTTAATGGCAATATCACCTCTACAACTTCAGGCAGTTACATTGAAATAATATACTATTCTGCTTTTTCATTTATTCCACACGTTCACTCACAAATTACTTATCTTCAGCGCAAAAACATGTCTAGCATCCTTCCCAAGCTGAACACACACACACACACACACACACACACACACACACACACACACACACACACACACACACACACACACACACACACACACACACAAGCATAATAACTCACTATAGTCTCTCCATTCTATGCTAAACTCTGTTGCTTGACCAATCCATGTATTTTTTCACCATTCAACTGCTGCCACTCTTTGGCGAGCTCTTTACTGGCTTCAATGTATCAAGTATATGCAATGTTGACTCCTAATTATGACTGGCAAAGCACTTGACAATCAGTCTCATACATACAGTTCACTCATTTCTAAATAACACCCCAACAACATCTGCACACACGCTTCTTATGTACTTATACTTGGACACACGGGACTTCTAAAAAGCTTTTCCCCTCTTTAATTTTCTTCCAAACCACTTACTCTTCAACCAGTGGTTTCTCAACTCTGTCCCTGTGACTCCCCAACGATGCATGTTTCGCAGGCAACCTCACCTGTGCACAGGTGGGGTAATTAGTGTCTCAACTACATGGAATCCACCAAACAGGCAGTAATTACCCCACCTGTGCATAGGTGAGGTTGTCTGAAAGACATGCACCATTGGGGTTCACGAGAACAAGTTTGAAAAACACGGTCTTAAACCACTGGCACCTATAAAATTCACTGTTCTGGCAAGTGTATAGTCAGAAATAGTGCAATATCTTGTTTCACCTGCTTGACGCAGTATGTTCTTGGACTGTAGTTAAATTATTACTGCCCAGTAGCCTTCTGCCAACTCAAAACACACTTGCAATTCACCATTTAACTTGCAGGTGGTACCAGGGCTGATCACTGTGAACTCACACCTTTCCACTAGCAGGCATTTCTTATTGTTCTGAAAAGTAATTACTTTATAAGGACTCCTTCCCTAAATAAACTGATATCACTAGCTTGTAAAATCCTACACATGTTTAACCTGCACTCTTATCCTTAAAGGGGAACTGAAGAGAGAGGTATATGGAGGCTGTCATGTTTATTTCCTTTTAAAAAATACCAGTTGCCTGGCAGCCCTGCTGATCCTCTGCCTCTAATACTATTAGCCATAGCCCCTGAACAAGCATGCAGCAGATCAGGTGTTTCAGTAGTTCAGACTTATAAGTCTGATCTGACAAGACTGGCTGCATGCTTGTTTCTGGTTTTAATCAGATACTACTGCAGAGAAATAGACCAGCAGGGCTGCCAGGCAACTGGTATTGATTAAAAGGAAATAAACATGACAGCCTCCATATACCTCTCTCTTCAGTTCCCCTTTAACTAGGCCCCTTTTCCCCACGCAGAATGTAAGCAAACAACACCTTTACCACACACACACTAGGTGGGTAAACTCACCTCCGTATATAACAAAGTATGAACTATGATCTCTGGCAGAGGTGAAAATCTTGTCAAATTACCTGTAAATATAGCTTGATACTGGGAAACCCTGTAGATGACTACCCTTGGAGGGACAGCTCAGAAACAACACCTCCTCTTCATAGCGCAAAAACACAAATCTTGCAGTTACAAACAACATAAAAAAACATGTGTAATGAACTGCTATGCCATGTGGCTCCAAAGTCTTAGGACTTCTTTTTATTACTTTAGAGGTTTGCTTATTGGGAGCTGAAAATGTTTTTTATTGATAAGGTGAAAACTCACAAGATAAGTTTATTGAATCTAGAACGAAGTGTTAATTTAACTCAGTGGACGGAGTGGAGATGGGTTAGAACCTCTGCCAGTTTGTTACTGTAGCCATTATCATGAAATCCTCTTACTTCCGGATACTGCAATATTATGTGCTTCTACCTGTGCTCAAGGTGTATATAATAGAATAAAAAGTGAGCAAATGCAGTAAAAACGCATATCTAATCTCACTGTACCCACCAAAAAATCCTGTGCTGTCTCGGTTGATCGGCTTTGGTTACTTCCTTTCTGTTACATAATGTAAAGACATTTCTCTACCATGGGGTTCCTGATAAGGATGGGCTGAGTGCGCATTCTGAGTGTTTATGAAAAGGAAGCTTTACACCTGCAGGTCACAGCGGGGGAGCTTAGCTCACTCATCACTCTGATGCTTGCGCCTTCCGGCTTTAAAGGAGGAAGTATCAGAGTGATGTGAAGCACATGCTGGGGCTTGCAGGTGTAAAGCTCCTGTTTCATCTGAAACTCGGAACGAACACTTGAAAGCTTATCCTTTGTCCCTGACTGTACTAAAACCACCCAAAAACAAGGTAAGCCTTTTCCCTACTAACCAAAATTAAAATAAATGTCTTGAGGAGCATTATGCTTAAAGTTTAGTTAAACTGAAGCTTAAGCATAATCATTAATGGGGCTTCCTACAGCACCCTGTAGGCCGTGGGCTCCCTCATCATCCACCCATGCCACTCCGTTCTTCTGCAATCTTCTCCACCAATTGTCCCAGTCGCATTCAGTCGCACATGCACAGTCCCAGCTGGGCACACTACCCGATTGCTCTCCCGTAGCCGGGAATAATGCAATATACTTGTATTACTAATTTTACCCATTTCAAAACACTGGCAAGTGACTATTAAGTGTAATAAGTGACTAATCACTAGTCTCTATTCCATAATTACAATGTGCTGACTGAGGTGTTGATAAAAGCTGACCAGAGATAACCAATGCAGAGACACCTCTCAAGAGAGAAGGAAAGAAAGAGGATAGGCATGGGCGTCTGCATGTAGGGGCAAAATGGGTTATACGCCCCCCCCCCCTGGCCATCCCTGCTGCCAGCATCAGACCTCAGAATCAGCTGGCGACCAGTTAGTGCAGGCACTACGACCTCCCCGGACACTGAGTGAAGTCCCTGTCTCTACCTACACTGGGGGGTACCTGTCACTACCTAAACTGGGGGGCACCTGCCACTACTTAACCCGGGGGTTCAACTGTCACCATCTAAACTGGGGGCGGAGGGTCCCAGTCATTAACATGGGGGCGGGGGGTTTCCATGTCACTACCTAAAACTCGGCGCACCTGTCATCACCTAAGCAAAGGGGATACCTGTCACTACACATGGGGGGGGGGGGTCCTTGTGTCTACCTTAACTGGGGGGGAACCTTTGTTGGAGGCGCTCACTATCTAATCCCCACCACAGTCCTAGTCTAATGTCCCACCATTGCTAAATTCATGTCAATTTGGCTCCACCTGCGACCACACCCACATCCTGGTCCATGGCCACGCCAATTTTTCAGTGTGCTGTTATGCTGGGCATACACGGAGCGTTTGCTCCTTATCAATCGAGCCGCTGATGGCTTGATTGATAATATGCGACAGCTCCAATGACCTGCCTGATAGATTCCCAGCTCGATCCCCGGTGGCGGACAATAGCGGGGAATAGAGCAGAAGATAAGGAGCGCCCGCGGGGACGAGCGGGGATCGATGCAGGCGCCGGCGGGGACGAGCGGGGATGTGCCGGGATCGAGCCAGCGGCTTGATCCGGCGCATAATCGAGGCCGTGTATGCCCAGCATTACACTTATAACCCCATTTTTCCGCACATTTGTCCCCCATTTTTCGACACGATTTGCCACCCTTCCCCATTCCGAAAATGTACTGCAGACGCCCATGATGATAGGTGATTATTCAGTGCTCAGTCAGCAGACACGATCATTTTTTTTTATTTCACAGAAATATCTCAGCAAAAAAAATGTAGGCAAATGCATGTGCAGTATAGCTGCTAATATCTCTCTTTCTATGTCAAACTAAGACATAATGTACATTGCGGAAGACTGTAGTGGAGCCTGCTGGTACAAAAGTAAGGCTGCACTAAAGACGTATGTTCTCCCTAAAAGCAACTTAATTTATTTTGCATTTTGATTTTTTTTTTTTTTTTTTTAGTTTAACTCTTGTCATTTTTTAAGACAGCCCCTTCCTTTAGATGTAGATAAAATAATAGCTCTCAACAGCATACTGATGTATATACATCTACATTTGTTATGTTTCTTGCAAAGAGAAGCATTAAGGTTTTTTGTACTCCATAAACCAGTGATCAGCTTTGCCAAATAGCACATAACAAATACTTCAGCAGACACACCTTTCTGTGTTCTTGGACTTATAGTGGGCCCAAACTAAAAATACAAGATTTCAGAAATAAAATCTATTTTCTAAATTATAATCATAAATTGCAGCCTTTTTTCAGCTGCATGATGCCAAATATAAAATATTTTACATCTATTGGAGGAACCCCTCCCTTCCTTTCATATTGCCGGGACAGAATCCGTCAAACTGGTGGAGTAGGTGGTGTCTGGCAAAGGAGGAATTGCTAATTGCTGCCACCTGTATAACCCTAGTTCTAAAAAGAGAAGGGTGAAAAGCATGCACTGAAATGCTCATAGGCATGAAGGAGTGTTTATTTATCTTTGTATGTGTCAGAGTGGTGCAACTAAATATTTTGAAATAAAAAAATGTTTGGTTTGGGTCCGCTTTAAGCTTACACTAAACCCAGCCAGACTAGTATGAAGCAGAATAGTAAAGATGTGAGGGGTTATATGGAAGGGGATGTGCAGTATTATACATCAGTGTGTGACAGCTGGCCAGAGGGATGTTCAGTTTAGCTTGTTCCTTGCACTGCTGCGCGTGTGGTGTCTATAAACCCACCTCGTGTCATTCTCCATCTGATCCGGATTACTATCACCTGTCAGGTGAGGGTGACTGAGAGCTCAGAGAATCAGGGAACAAGCCTCACAATGAATGCACTGTATCAACACAACATCCAAAAAAAGGTCAGCAAAATGGCTAAATAAAGAGAAACCGACGAAGTTCTACTTTCCATTCTGTAGTATAATGTCAGGTAATTATAATGAGATCACAGCAAAAAAACAAAAACACAAAACCCAGAAATAAAACAGGAACATGCCTTGGTGCATAACCATTTTAGTGGTTATGCATTGCAGGTCTTGTATAAGACCGCCTGTATGAAAAGGGCCAAAAACATTTATGTTTATTTATTTATGGTATGTACTAGCAGAACCAAGCCCGTTTTAAAACGTGCTCTAAGGTCTGTTTCTCGCCGCCGCATGATACTGCTCGTGCGTGCGCAGCCGCCCAAACCCGGCCGCCGGCTCCCTGACCCCGTCCTCCTGTCTCTCAGGGGCTGGGTCCATGCTGAGCACGCGCAGTAGCAAAAAGCACAGACCAGCTACACAGGGACAGGGTGACACAGGGGTTTTATTATAGAGGATAAAGCGCCAACATATTACGCAGCGCTGGACATTAGTTTAGGTTACAGACAATATTTAGGGGTGACATACAGCAATAAGACAATACAGGAATACAAGAAAAACCAGAACACACAGCACAGTATGAGTACAAGGTAATGCTTAGTCAGTCACTGGATGGGAGCATGGAGGTTATGCAATTTGAGTTCACTAAAATGCATAGCATAGGTGCACAGTAATGGAGGAGCATGATCAGGGTAGGACACAAAATGAAGAGGACCCTGCACAAAGGCTTACAATCTAGGGGGAGAGGTAGGGACACGAAAGGTAGGGGACCAGAGTTCAGCTGCGGATTTAGAGCACTTGTGAGGGGGGGAGGGAGGTTAGGTCAGAGTGAAAAGGTGAGTTTTGAGGGCCTTCTTGAAGATGTTGAAGGAGGGGGCTGCCCTAATGGGTGGAGGTAGGGAGTTCCATAGTGTTGGAGCAGCTCTTGAGAAGTCCTGGAGGCATGCATGGGACTGGGTGATGCGGGGGGCAGTCAGGCAAAGTTAATTGGAGGAGCGGAGTGGCTAGGTGTGTACCTCTGAGTAAGATCGGAAATGTAGGTTGGGCAGGTTTTGTGGACAGATTTGTAGGTCAGACAGTATCTTGAATCTGATTCTGGACTGGATAGGAAGCCAGTGGAGAGATTCGAGGAGGGGAGTTGCCGTGGTGGAGCGATGGGAGGAGTGGATAATTGGCTGGTGCATTCATGATGGACTGCAGTGGGGCTATTCGGGTCATAGGGAGACCAGATAGAAGGGCATTTCAGTAGTCAAGGCGGGAAATTATGAGAGCATGGATGAGGAGTTTGGTGGTGGCGAGGTCAGAAAAGGGTGGATCTTGCAGATGTTACGAAGGTGGAAGTTACAGGACTTTGTGAGGTTTTGCATATGAGGAGAGAAGGACAATGCAGAGTCCAGGGTGACTCCAAGACAGCGGGCTTGAGAGGTAGGGTGAATGGTAGTGTGGTTAACAGTGACATGCACATCTGGGAGGTTCAGGGATGGCAGAGATGGGAAGATCATAAATTCCGTTTTGTCTAGATTTAGTTTCAGGAACCTAGCAGACATCCAGGAGGAGATGGCTGATAGGCAGGAGGAGACCTTGTCCATGGTAGTGGTGGATATATCAGGGGTGTGGAGGTAGATATGGGTGTCATCTGCATACAGATGATAGTTAAAACCCATGGAGGAGATTAACCTTGCCAATGGAGGATGTGTATTGGGAGAACAGTAGGGGGCCAAGGACCGAGCCTTGGGGGACTCCCACCGAGTGGTGGTTGGAGGTGGATGAGGACTCATTGAAGGAGGTCGTGAAGGAGCGGTTGGAGAGGTAGGATGAAAGCCAGGTCACCTGGTCTGACTACCTTGTAACTCAGAGGCCCAATTATAAAGCAGAAATAGATTGGTGCTTTATGACTTCCATCGCATTGCTTCTCATCACAGTGCAATCATTTGTCTTATAGACCTTTGTCTGGTAGTTGTTTAGTGCTTTTTAGGGTGGGATTTTCTTTTTGTCACTCCATCTTATTAGACTGCTACTTATTTAGGGTGGATAGCTTTATCATGGTGGCACGTGGCTTTATAGGTGTACGGTGGACTGCACATTTCTGGGTTGCACTCCAGTTGCCACGGCAACGAGCACTTCTGGTTTTGGCACAGTTGGTAGGTGACCATTTTGTTTTTCATTGCTTTTGTGCATCGCCAAGGCAACCGGTTGTGAACAATCGTTTTGGGGCGGCTTGCATACTGCTGAGTAAGCGGGTGATGCGATCGATCGTGTGCTAGCCACACACTCAGGGTAATCTATGTGCTTGTACAGGTGAGTGACAATACAACAGCACGTTTATTTATCCTGATTGGTGGAGTACCGCTCATTTTAAATTGAGAGTGGCCATAACGGCTTTCCACTTCCAGTTCCCTATCAGATCCGCTATTTTAAATACCTAGTAGGGATGTGCTCACGAGTAATTACGAGTAGCTAGCTACTCGAATTCGTGATTCTAATGAGGCTTTGTCTGGTAGTTTAGTGCTTTTTAGGGTGGGATTCTCTTTTTGTCATTCCTTTTTATTAGACTGCTACTTATTTAGGGTGGATCCCACGGGACGCGTTCCGCGGCTCAGTACCGCGCCTTTCCTCCTTCCGCTGGAAGGAGGAGGTGCACTGTACTGATTAGTGGAACGCGTCCCATTGGACACGTGCGAGGCTGTGATACGCAAACAAGCAGCGGGCAGCTGGGTAATTAACCCCCTCTCTCCCAGTCGCCCACCTGAAGCAATTACGCCTCATTAGAATCATGAATTTGAGTAGCTCACTAATTGTAATTACTCGTGGGCTCATCCCCAATATACCTATTAATGATTGGCTAGTGGGTGTTTTTATGCACTATATAAGGATGTAAAGCTGGATATATTGTGCTTCCTGGCGTAAACATGAGCTCAAAACAGAGGGTTCTTGCCACACTGCAGCATTTTTAATGTAACTTTATATGCCAATGCACGTTGATAAATATTTGATCAAAAGAGCTGTGCTGTATTATACTGGATAGCATATCAGTGCACCACAGAAGTAAAAAAACAAACAAAAAAACTCTACTTATAGAAGGCCAGTGTCTTTTTGTATTGTTCAGAACTGCTGCAATGAGCGGCAGTCCTCTTTTTCCTAATGGCAGTTTATTTGGCTTGAAGGACTTCGAGGCCAAAATTACTAAAATGACACTTTACCTTTTTATTATCGGCGGAAGGGAGCAGAGGACTGCGTGGATTCTGATAATAAAAACGTAAAGTTTCATTTTAGTAATTTTGGCCTCGGAAGTCCTTTAAAGGGCGATTTCACTGACCAGTGAGAACATTGGGGAATATCCTGCCCCCTCACTAGAAGAAACTGCGACGATTGGTGGGATTTGCTAAAGGTCAGGACTCTGAGTGGGAGAGACTGGTTATCACTTTCAAGCTCTTTCATTGCCCCATAGAATAGGGTACACTACCTTCCTATCTTGTGGGGGAGATGCAACTTGGCATCACACATCTTTATAAATATGATGCCAGTAACTTACAACAGGGAAAAAAAGGCAGAATTTTTAATGAAGATGAATGAATAGACCACTACAGCATGCACACATAATTCAGGTTAGACTTTTCTGGCTGCATGAAAAATTACCTAGTAATGAAAGCATCCATATTTCTTTACTCACCTATTCACTTTAACAATTGGACCATTGCACTGTATGTAAAAACAAACCACACACAGTAATACACTATACAATTGAGTATCAGTCAAAGCAAAACCCGTTTATGAATGGAAAGCTACGTGCACAGCCCTCAGTTTCCAGCACATTTCCTGACAGGTAGTGCACAATCCTGACCTAGATCTCTGACAGCCACCATCTGTAGACAGTCACCATCTTCCTGCTCTCAGCAGATTTCTGACGCTCAGACGGCTGAGGCTGTCAGATCTGTGTCTCTCATCCCTATGATGGGGCTTTCCAAAGCTGATCAAAGCTATAGCTCTATTATCCTAACAAACACTACCAGTTGTTGCAAGAAACATATTCTATGTTCACTTTGCACTGTGTTCTGTATAACTGTCAGGTCTCTAGGCTATCTATTGGGATTAACTAGTAAATCTATATACTATATCTACTATACTTAAACAAGAATATTTAATAAATCGGTAACTGACAGATTTTTTTTTTCTAACTGTACCACACTAAAATATTTCTGAAAATTTCACAGACTTTGGTTGTTTCTAGTCCAAAAGTTTGAAAATATTTTTCTGAATTTCAATTCTCTCTCTGTTGCTAAGCCCAGATGGATCATATGGAAATAAAACTATCTATCTGACATATACCTCAAATCATCTCTATATACTGCTAGAACTGTCAGACAGCATTTTAGATTTCTTACATTGTTTTGATCTGCTTCAACACAATGCCACTTTAAAACCAAGACAGTTTTTATCAGATTTAAAAAAACAAACCCAGATGACCACCATGGATCCAATGATGGCTGGTGTAAGAAAAAAAAAAGGGACTCAGTAATCTTGCAATTTATGATAGTTTGATAGTTACACTTTTTAAATAACTTTTAACATGTTATTTTGCTGTAGGGGAGAAGAGGGAGAGAAACGGTTAGGAAATGCGTGAAGCTGGAGGAAAGGCTTACATTTTAGGGCACAGTTATGTTGTCCTTAAATAAATAAGACATTTAAAAACTAGGTTGCACATTTAATTAAGGTTTCCTTATACAGAATTACATTTGGTTTGGAGAATAGAAATCATTCAGAGTAAAAAATAACAAATACCACAAGAAATAAAAATCATAAAGGGAAAAATACTTTCTCAAAGCACTGCATATATAAAACAAAATGTAAAGTATCCAGCTCCTTATAGATTATTGAGGGCTCTTTCACAGCGTGACGTTAAAGTCGCACGTTACAAAATTTTATAACGCAGACAAACGCACAGCAATACTAAAGTCTGTGCGACATTCACAGTGCACACGTTGTGTTTGTGTGTAACGTGAGGCGTTATTAGAAAGTGCTGCATGCTGTGCGTTTAGCAATGAATCTGCTGCGTTAATTGTGTTGCACATGCTCAGTAATTTTTTATGCAACGCATGCGCCATTTGACGGAACGTCACTGTGCGACAAAAACCGTGCACCAAATGCAAAGCTAAAGAATGCACTATAGCGTCCAAGTTCTAGTGCACAATGCGTTGCGCTAGGGGCACGTTATGCGACCTTAACGTCGCATCAAATGCAACGTCCTGATGTGAAAGTAGCCTGACGGTTATTGATATTGATATGTATTTAATTTCTTCACCATAAGTATTCAAATTGCTAAACACATTCACTTATTTAATTCTTAAAAAGCAAAGCTGGTAAATACGAATCACCTGGGGCTCAGAAAAATGTCTTGATTGACTGTCTCGCACAAGGGAAGCTCAGGATACACAGCAGAGGTGCAGTTACAGTGTGTAAGGCAGGGGTCCCCAAACATTTTGGGTTGAGGGCCGGGTCAACATACTTCAGACCGCTGGTGGGCCGGAGTAAACATAAAATGATGTAGAAGTCTTTGCGGACCAGACAGTGAAGCATACCCAGGTGACAATCTGCAAGCCAATTGGACAGCAGTGTCACCTGATGTGGAATTTGATTGGAAACCAGCAACATTTCTGCTTTCTGGCTTACATGTGGATGGGGGGTGCTGCACTGCTATTCCATATGTGGACCACCAATATTTAAAGATGTAGCTGACTGCATTTATAAGCAATACATTTTCTGTGTGGGGGGCCGGTAAGAAAGCCTTAGGGGGCCACATTCGGCCCGCGGGCCTTAGTTTGAGGACCACTGGTGTAAGGTGTAAGCAGTGGGCAGGCCTAAGCTTTGCCTTCCATCTGCTATATAGCCAATAATCAGCCAACAGATTTAATCTTCTCAGCAGAGTCAGGATGAGTGATTGCAGAGAGTTATCATATCCGACACTCTCACATAACTGCTGTGCTCTGCAAATTGAGAAGGTTTCAGTTAACAGGAAGGGATTCTGTCAGTTCATACGAAGCTCAAGTATCCTATACCAGGGCTTTTCAACCTTTTCAGAAATTGTACCACTTTTATTGCATGAAATTTTTCAAGTACCACCTGTGATTTCGCAAGATGTTAACAACTCAATAAGTAAAAAAAAAACAAAATATGTACATTTAATAATAATAATGCTATGATTATTATTATTTATTGAAGCGCCAACATATTACGCAGCACTGGACATTAGTTTAGGTTACAGACAATATTAGGGGTGACATACAGCAATATGACAATACAGGAATACAAGAAAACCAGATCATGCAGCACAGTATGAGTACAAGGTAAACCCTTCAATGAATATCTATATAGAGCTGCCAGCCCCCATCATAGTGTGAATTGTCTATCCAAGCAGGAGACAGGGCAGAGAACTTCTAATCTTGTTGCTTGCTGTGCAGAGCAGTCACCCATCAGTGACTCCACTCCTAGCACTGCATATGCAAGATCTGATAAAGTGACATTGGAAGTAAAAAAAAAAAAATCTATGTGTCATTACTAACTTCCTTCTGTCTATTAAAGGGGATCAGAAAAAAAGGCAAACATTGAAAATGTTCCTTTAACAGTATGTGTTGAGGATGTGGGAGGAATCTGCAGTGCGCAGAGGAAACCCACACAGACACAGGGAGAACATACAAACTCTGTGCAGATAAAGCCCTGGCTGGGATTCAAACTGGGGACCACCACATTGAACGGTTTTCCATCCATACACATATATACGTGCATGCATGCATGGTTTTGCTACACCAAGTGCTGGATACTGTATATGCTGTACCAAGGTAAAACATTTTTTTAAAAAAAGCAACTTATAAAAGTACTTCTGTGCTAGCTAGTGACTATTTCAGATCATACCAAATAAACAAATTATGTAGCAACACACACACACACACACACACACACACACACACACACACACACACACACACACACACACACACACACACAGCTGTGAATTGTTTTGGGACACCAGGACTAAGTGCTGGTTCCAGGGAAAAACCCAGGATTTCTAAGGGGGGGGGGGGGGGATTCCTGAAAGGACTCTCTCAGCAAGTTGTGCACTACTACGCATGTGCTGGCGCAGCATTTGCCAGCAAAAGACACAGGGTGCCACCTTAGTAGAGGTATTCATCTTCCATACAGCCCTGTATACATTATCCCCAATACACATTATCTTTTCACAGTGCATCTGCCCTTAAACTTTATACCACAGTGCACTGACCACACTGTAGATTCTAAAGCCCTGATCTAGAACTAGGTCACAGGATAAGAATTGTTTCTATGAACAGAATTGTTTCTATGAACATGATGAAACACTGATCATGGTTTCCTTTTGGTTGTGCCTTAGAATCAGGTCCAACCAGGAATATAATTATGCATTTTTTAAATTTTTCCAAATATACTATATATAGAAATATAGAACTTGTTCTCCATTACCTTGCAGCCTTCCTTGTTGTCGGGGCACTCACGAACGGCACGTACGAACCCCTCCTGCTGCACGATATGGCAAATAACCAGCCAGAGAAAGGAAGGAACACTCCTGGAGACCCTGCTGCTCTCCTCCTATTTCCCTATCTCCCCTCAACCACCCTGGCAGACACTTTATTTTTCATCTCCCTTCCCCCCAGGGGAGGACTGGGACCTTTTGGCCTGGGGGGAAAACACAAACTAGAAGCCTGTTATGAAAGCATCAGCCCAAATGACGTCACACACGCACCCCACATCGTATATGCCAGTAGTCACGTGGGGTGCCAATGTGGAAATACAGCAAGAAAATTCAAGGGATAGTGTGAAAGGTAAAGTACAGACTTGGAGGGGGAATAGCATTTAACGTCGTCAGGGAGTTTAGTGGCAGCAGGGAGAGCCGTCATTCGGCTCACCCTGCGCCCAGCTCACTGGCGGCGTAGAAATACTTATGCAGAGAAGGGGAAAACAGTGAGGAGAGACGGGGGGAAAGCTGAAAAAAAGAGGGAAGCAGATATTTGCCTCACCAGAATTGCATTTTTATTAAGCTTTCCTGTATGACAAGAAGACACAGTCAGCACTAGGGGAAATGGGAGAAACAAAGGTGAATGAGGGAGGGCTGTGCACACCAACAGTGCTTCTGAGCATTTTTCAAATCACCAGCGATTTGAAAAGCGGTTGGCTAATGTTACACTATGAGGGTGTTCTCACAGCAGCATTGTTTTTATCAAAAATCACAAAAAAACTGCATGTAACATTTTTTGGAGCGATTCATTCAAAAATCGCTCTGAAAATTGCTTTACAAAATCGCACTCGCAAATTGCTAGTGATTGCTATTGCGATTTTGGCGTTGCACTAGCCCAGAAAGAGGAGGAGTGTAGGGAGACTGAGAATAGTCTGAGATGGAGCAGAGCTGTATTGCAGTCCCACATTACACAGAGGCTACTTGCCTATAATATGACTCCTGTCACTGCCAGCCTCTCACACAAGCTACAAGTAGCCCTCCTGAAGTCTAGGGACTGTCAAACACTTTTCAACCTTATCCACACATGCAGTCATTATAACATTGGGAAGAGACCAGACAGATTTTTTTCCCACAGACCCTCCCGGCAAACTCTGTATCATGCTGTGTAGATTTACCAGCTTGCTCTCTCATTGCTCTGTAATTGCACTTTTATTAGCTAGACTAGTGCTTTACATTGTCTTAAACAAAAACAAACCTAATTACACCAGGCACTGGACCAGCCCTAAATCACTTTTTCTTTTGATCTCCCCACCAGCTCACACTTCATTTTAATCTCCCCAGAGCATACCAAGTACCACCTGGCCAGTAAGAAAGTACCACCTCTGGTATGCGCACCACAGGTTGAAAAGCACTGTCCTATACAATAAAATGCAAGTGTCCCTGCTTCAACAACTGAATGGTTGTGTGTCCCTGGCTTTTTTGTACTGAGCATGTGCGCAGCCAGGGCAGTTAGCACACAGGGCTGTATCTGACAGTTTTCTGTGTGTGGTTCACAGAGGTTCTCATTGCATTGTGGGAAATAACAGCTTTTTCCAACTGCCATGCAAGCAGCTCCATGTGCATATACTTCAGACAGTAGTGGGGAACAAGCAAGCGGGACGCGTATGTGCGCGCATTGCGGTGGGTAGCGGCTGTGACCTAGAGCCCGTTTAACGGGTGGGCCTCTTTACTAGTACACTATATTGTTCAACATATTAGAACAACCTTCCAAATCATTGGCAAACGCAGGGGGGGGGGGGGGGGGGGATTACAGGTGCCCAGAATCCCCCCTCAGACCAGGTCTGGTGCAGTTTCTGGGGACAGGCACAAGTTGAGACACCAGAATATCTGCAGGCATCCTGCAGCTCACAGCACTGCGCCCTTTCTTTACCTGCTACAGTTGACTTTGGATATACAGAGCATGGAGCAGCTCTGGGGCACTTAATAGAGTACAAAGCTAGGTATGATCACAGCCCTGTGCCCTGCTGTGTGAATGCTTCACTTTACCCTTCATCAGCAATGTCACCTTCTTATTTGTATCCATACTGCTCCTGATTGATCCCGTTGTTGATTGGGAGCAGATCGGACATGTCTAAAGTAATCCTTAGATCCTGTCAATCAGACGAGAAATTGCATTATGTGTACCCAGCATGATGTCCTACCATATTATTACACTGTATTGTGCGTAGCTGAGGGAGACCTTTCAGGAATCCCTCCCTTAAAAATCCTGGGTTTGCCCCTGCAAATCAATAAATTCAGGCTGTCAGATGAACAGAGGTGAGCCGTTTTAATTCTATACTGTGAAGTCCGGATCTTTTCAATTATTCAAATCGAATCATTGAAAAGATCCGAATCTTTGAACTGAATCTTTGAATCATTTGCAGCAGAGTGAGAGAAGCTGCAGTTCCTGTTTCTTCCAGACATCCACTGTGAACCGAATCTCGGATGATTCGACTCACAAAAGATCCGGATCAAAGATCCGAATCGTTCATGATCCGGACAACACTACTGTGCAGTGAATATTAATTAGCCATGTGGCTAGGAACAATAGTGGACTAGTGCAGTATACTCTAATGCAACATGTGCACTGTGAGCAGCACATTGATTTTTCAGTGCTGTGAGTTGGGCTGCAAGTTACAGGCTGCTGTAACATGAGCCTGTAACTTCCCACTGTGAAAGCAGCCTTAGGGCGGGATAGGGAAATGAAGGGGAGGACCTCCCTGCACTTTCTGTGCAGTGGAGAGAAAAAACCCTCCCAGCATGCTCTGCAGTATCTGTTTTGCGGCCTGTGGCCTCCTTAGGAGCTTGGGAATAAAGAGGATTGCTATTCAGCCAACAACAAGAAAGATTTTTAACTTCAGTATTGCCTTTTTGGCTTCCTTCTAAACTGTTTAACACAGGAGAATAGAGGTTTAAATTAGCTTTTGTAGCCTAACAATTACTCTTTAAAGGGACTCCGAGCAGTGCATAAAAACAAAATCTGAACTTACCTGGGGATTTTCGCAGCCCACCGTAGGTCATGAGGTCCCTCGGCGTCGTCCTGGCCCATCTCCCAGGCCCTGCTCCGAAATGGCTCCCGGCGACACCGCGACCGAGTATCGGGCTCCCTCTTCCGGAAAGATGACGTCAGTCGTCACCACGCCGGCCGCCTCACGTCATCACGGCGGCCGGTGTGACAGTACTGCGCATGTGCGGTTTAAGGGAGCCTGACACTCGGTCCTGGTGTTGCCGGAGCCATTTTGGAGCAGGACCTGGGAGATGGGCCAGAAGGACGCTGAAGGACCTCCCAACCTACGGTGGGTTGCAGAAACCTCAGGTAAGTTCAGATTTTGGTTTTATGCACTGCTCGGAGTCCCTTTAACAGCTGGAGAGCCAAGTTTGCAGATCACTGATCTAGTGCAATAAAAATCTTAGATGCAGTTACATAAAGTATACTGCCACTGGACTCTAGAGCAGTGGAGACAGTCCCTGAAGAGACAATTCGCACTTCCCAGTCTGGGAATCCAATGGACAAGTCTGGGTTTGGGGAATATAAGTAAAATGGTACATGCTTGACTGCACTTTATCACTAATAGAGTTTGGTGGATAGAGTATTACGTATTTGGCTTGTTTTTCAGGGGTTGAGTTTGTCCTCTTAGTGCCAGTGAAATGAGCTCTGTGGTACTCTGAAGCATTTTATTTCGTAGACCCAACTTTGTGGGAACAGTTTTGGGGATGGCCCCTTCCTATTCCAACAAGACTGCACACTTTGGTGTGGAGGAACTTGACTGGTCTGCACTTTTATTTTGTGGAAGACTTTCCACAAGGTTTAAGTTGTTATAGCTGAAAAGAGTGGGCTAACTTCATATTAAAGCCTGGTCAGCAGATACACACCTGACCATCCACTTCGCTCCTCCAACGACCTCCTCCTAACCACCTCAAGCATCTCACACTCCCATGTGCAACTACAGAACTTGACTAGATCTGGCTCAATTCTGTGGAACTCTTTCCTACTGCCCATCAGGCTTGCTGCCTCCTTCAAACAAGCCCTCAAAACTCACCTCTTCAAGGAAGCTTACCCCACCTCACCGTTGCCCTAACGCTCTCTGCCAGGGACCTCTCGATGTAGCCTCCCTCCCTCTATATTGTAAGCCTTTGATAGGGGCCTCCCTCAAATATCATACTTGATTTTGCACTCTACCCACTGGATAATGTGAACTTGTATTATCGGGATAACTACTAGAGTATGATCTGGCATTGTTTATCTTATTGCTTATTACCTGTATTGTGTTGTTGGCAACGCCTGTATTGTCTGTAACCTTATTTATTGTCCAGCGCTGCGTAATATGTTGGCACTATATAAATCCAATAAATAATAATATGTATGTGTGAGTATAAAGTAAAGGCAAATGCCCCAATACTTTTGGCAATATGGTATATCAAAATAATTTTATTTAGCCAAACAGGTTTCCACTTAAAAGGAATTTGACTTTGCCATTGCATAAAGGGAACCTGAAGTGAAAGGAATAAGGAGGCTGCCATATTTATTTCCTTTAAAAAACTAACAAACACAAAACAGTTTCTTGACTTTCCTGCTGATCGTTGACTGTAGTAGTTTTTGAATCATAAACCTGAAACAAGCATGTAGCTAATCTAGTCAAACTACAGTCAAACATCTGACCTGCATGCTTGGTCAGGGGCTAAGGCTAAAAGTATTAAAGGCAAAAGATCAGCATGACAGCCAGGAAATATGCATTCTTTAAAAGGAAATAGGTCAGCCTCCAACTTTAAAGCGGTATTGTCACCATAAAAATCAAATTTCAACAGCAACTGGTCTGAGTGTATTAAGTGATAAAGATGCTAATCCCGCATTCAAAACTTTTTCTGCTGTTATGGTTTGGCGTTATCACAAACTTTAGGAGCACTAGCCCTAGTGTCAAAAAGTTGATTGCTGGGAGTTCTTTTGAATGCTGGGAGCTCTTTTTATCTATAATATATTCCTCTTCCATTTATTTCCCTGCCTAGCTGATCATTTGTGTTTACAAGCAAGGCTGAGGTGACTCAGTGATTGGATGTGTAAATAAAAGAAAGACTCTGGGAGGAGGGCAGCTAATGAATACACAATGAGCAAGAGAAGGGAGGGGGGAAAACAAGAGTCAGGAAGGATATGAAGTCAGCATTAGCTTGGCAAAATGGCCACTGCCTGCAATAGGATTTTCTGCTTTTCCTGTATAAAATTCACAGGAATCATTACGTGGATAGCATAATACATCTGTTATGTAAGTAGAAGTAGTATTTATCTACTTATATATGTGTTTTTTATTACTAGGTTAGCATGGGTGTCGCTTGTTCTTTAACTTCAGGTTTCCTTTAACAGACACAGACAATATACTATAAAGACAGACAATATAGATATTACAGATCAAAGACAGTATAGGGGTTAAAACTGTGGAAATTAGGATGAGAAGCATTCATTCTCCAATTCAAGTTCTTTGATGCTTTCAGGTCCTAGCAGTTTCAGAATTGCTTTGCGCTGGATGAATAGGGTGGTTCCGCGCAAGAACAACTAACGTCTGAGGGAAGAAACTGTTCCTGTGACTGGAAGTTTTTTGCTACAACTGACTAGTATTTTACACCTGAAGACAAACATTGAAAGAAGTAGTGAGCAGGTAAGAAGGATCAGAGGCAATCTTGGTCAGCACCGGCTTGTGTAAAGGTAAGTTGCAGCCTGCTAGGGAAGGGAAGCTGATCAGATGACACGCTGCATGCTGAGAGCATGAGCTGATTGCAGTATAAAACTGCACAATTAATTTCTGTGGAAGGACAAACTTTTTCATCTGCTGTAAGTGGTAATTCCCGTAAGACTTTCTTCTTGTAATCCCATTTTGGGTTGTTAGACATTATGGACCCAAAACTCACATTTATCAAGCGCTGTTTTAATAAGGCATTTTGGATGAAAATAGTAAGTCTGGCACTGTATTAAAAATTACAGTCAGTAGTAGTTTTCACTTACTACTGTAGTGATGTCTGCACTGTGTGAGCACATGACAAAGCATGTGATTGGGTGATGCCTGTTTAAAGCTATTTAACAGTTGTCAGTAATTCAAACTGATGATTTAAGGAAATGAATCAAACCAGCCTTGATGCGTTTTCAAATTGAAAAGAAGGGTACCATATTTTGAACAACAAAATAGTTTCTCAGTTGTTGGCGTGGGACCATCTGAAACATAGGTACAACCTATCTTAAAAAATCCAGACTCTGTGCCAGAATGATGTGACTGTATCAGTGGTAGAAGGATCAGGGGATAATATATCCTGCACAGTTACAGGATGTCTTTTAGATTTAGATGTCTGCTTAGATTTAATCGGCAGATCCTTCCAAAGCAAATTAGTTGTCCAGCAGTCACTTATAAACCGCAATCCCTGCAGAAATAAGATTTTTCTCTTCAGTGGCATGCATATTTATGGCTCTGATTTACTGTAAAAGATAAAGACTGCCAGATAGCATAAGGTCTTCAACAGCGCACCCCACAAAAGAGGTAGATACAGCAACATTTTGGAGTGTAGAACTGTTCCCTTCTAAAGACAAATCTATTTAACTCCTTGGTAGTAAGCCTGAGCCAGGCTCGGGGTGTACAAATGCCAGGAGCGGCAATCCTGATCCAGGCTTGGACTCGCCACTGGGAGATATGGGGACGCAGTACAGCGGCAATTATAACTCACCTCCCCCCCCGGTATCCGGATACTCGCAGACAGTATTCTTCGGACCTCAGAGACACTCGATCCCTCAGGTGAGATTGCCATTTGTCACGGGATGACAAAGCGAAATCTCACCATGGGTAGATCGCCACCCAGAGGACAGGAGGAAGAATTCCATTGCTGAATCCTGTGGAGGTGAATAATGTGCAGTGGCTACTGCAGACTCTCTGTGGTATGGTTTTTTTCCCTGCTTTTAAGGTCTAAAAGCACATGAAAAAAATGTAAACCTCTTAGACCCTAAAATCAGTAAAGAAATTACCGCCAGGGAGGAGAACTTCTAAACCAACCACCTTTTATTTGCAATTTACACAGCACCTCAAATAATTGAATGTGACCACCCAGGGGATACCAATATATCAAAATGCTTTATTGTGCACATGTATGCAAAAACAAGAACAAGACACCTCCATCCTAAAAACAATTAAAACCATGTGGTGCGCTCCATTCAAGCACAACCCAGCATACCACAAGCACCCCTCATCCACACTGGTACCGGTACCATCTACGATATCCTCAGAGTGGGGAGACAGAGGTAGCCAGGTCTGCTGCATGAACTTGATCCTCAGCTCTATTAAGGGTTCCCGTTTTAAGCAAGGGTTCCCGTTTAAGAATGTCCGTGCCCAATGATTTATGTTGGAATGACGACCAGGAAGCTAAAGACACGCATTTCAGAACATATAAGCAATATAAAATGCGGAAAGAAACTGAATGGCGAATATAGGAGCTCCCTGGCTGAACATTTCTGTGTGGTCCATGGTGGGTCTCTAGCTGGATTCAAGTTTAAGGGGATCTACAGACTGACCAATAACAGGAGAGGGGGAGACAGAGAACGGGTACTGCTGCAACAGGAATGCAGGTGGATTTACCTGTTACAACCACTGTCCCCAAATGGTCTCAATCAAGAATTGGACTATAAGGTTTTCCTGTAAAGTGTACCTGTATAAGTCTTCCGCAATTTGTGCGAAATATACAATTTGATCAGATTAAAAAGCGCGGTGCGCTATACAAATGAGACATATAGGCAGGTGTATGTGCATATGCGCCTGTCTGTTGGGCTGGCAGAAACAGCTAAGAAAGTGGACCTAGGGATTCTAAATGCAGGCAGCGCATGCAGTAGAAACAGAGTACTGTTATGTTCCTGATCAGGAGACGCTGCAATAATTGCCATGACAGCGAAAGTGGGACTGGCGAAACAGCCGGCAAACACGCATAAAGAGGGCATCTCCGCCTCCCCCTTACGTCATACACTCAGATGAAGTCCGCGGTGGGCGGGCGCAACGCGTCAGTGGGCGGGGCTACAACCTGCAATGTGTTCTGAGCGTCTCCGTGGTCCATGAACTCTCAGCCAGAAGGGATCGCCTAAGTGGACTAGCACACCGCTCGGGTTGAGAGGCAGGTGAGCGAAGACAGATCCTCATATTGACATCCGGGAATCGTGACTGGAGGCAGCGTGGTGAGACTGGTGAGATACCAATCGCTGTTATCCAGCCAAGTGATATGGTTGCTTAAAACGGGAACCCTTAATAGAGCTGAGGATCAAGTTCATGCAGCAGACCTGGCTACCTCTGTCTCCCCACTCGGAGGATATCGTAGATGGTACCGGTACCAGTGTGGATGAGGGGTGCTTGTGGTATGCTGGGTTGTGCTTGAATGGAGCGCTCCACATGGTTTTAATTGTTTTTAGGATGGAGGTGTCTTGTTCTTGTTTTTGCATACATGTGCACAATAAAGCATTTTGATATATTGGTATCCCCTGGGTGGTCACATTGAATTTTTTGAGGTAGATGATACGGATCTTGTGACCCACCCCCTATCAAGTTATGGTGTGGGACCATCAAGCATAGGGTGAGTTAGACAGTAATTAAGGTTGCAATTTACACAGCACACCATGCTCCAGACCATCCAGCAGAAACAGATTTATCAAATAATCCATCAAGTTTGAAATATCTCCAGACTTGCAAAAAATAAATCATTTATTTTATATCCATTGAGACCAGACTGGTTCCCAAATATGTAAACAGGTCTTCTAGGTCATCCATAATGAGTTGTGTCACCGCAGTCTGGAGAAAGAGGAGAGGAAGAAGGACAAGTACTGCATCCTCATCATCCATGGGACATGGTTTTTCTCTGATTTTGCTTTAACTAAAATACTTTATGTATAGCACCATCTAGTGAATAAAGGGAAAACTCACAGCACCTAGATATAAGAAAGCATGAACGGGGAAGGCAGGTTTATGTAGATTGTGTGACTGCCCAAGTCAGGCAGAATAATCCAACAAAGCTGGTAAATGGCTTTCTTTTAACTCTTCTGCACATCATTAACTGGTAGAGCCATGGATATCCCAAAAACATAAAGGGCCTTTTCACAATGAGAAGTGCTTTTCTGATAGCTGGCAATTTAAAAAGTGACTTGACAATGCAACCCTAACCACTTTAAAACGCAAAACCACTGCATGTAACATTTTTACAGCGATTGTGTTATAGGTATAGAAAATCAAAAATGCTGTGAAACCACCTGGTGTGGATGTAATGGTGATTGGCGATTTTTCATTGTGAAATAGCTTAACTGTTTATAAAGCCATGGTTGTCACTTCCTCTTCTTGCAGGAAGATTTTGTTCAGAGGTCTGTTTAGTAATTAATGGGTTATTATTCCTGGTGTTCTTCATGGAAAATATAATGCATCGAAGATAAAACGTACACTTAATACTTTGAAAATCAAGTGGCATTTCTTTATTATGGCAGTGATTTCTTCCTCAGAATAATGCCAGTAACAATCTGAATATTCATGCGATACAAACATGGAGTATTTTTGACCTTTAAAGCTCAGCACTAGGGTAGTGTCAACACAAATCACACAAGTTGGAGTTACATGTTGATGAACGTGCTGTCCTTGCAGTAAGGTGGACAGTCTTTCATAATAGTGCAAACTGTCAAGAAATAAATCTCCGGCAGAACTGCAGAGGCATTTCCAATGTGAGGAGAGAGGCAGACTCTGCACAATACCCGATAAGTCATGGAAGACACACTGAGTTGCTTACATATTGTATAAAAGGTTGGACAATGCATCATAGCATTTTAGTTGCTGTATTGTTTGATAAATCTTTCTGACTTCTGCCTCACCAACGTCTGCTGCTGATGAGTTGACCGCGCCTCATCCAATGCTTTGAGTATTTCCTGGAAGAAAAAAAAGCATTTTTATGTAAGAAAAAAGTCGATTTGATTACTACTTTAATTAAAACAGGAGAATTGTTCTATGTCCTCAAATCATATGAAAATCTTTTGTTCCATATTTATAATTTGTGTAAACGGGTGATTATATCAAGCAAAAGGCAGGCCATGAAAGAGTGCTGAAATCTATGATCTGTCCAATGTATTACTAAGAAGATACATTACCTTAGCAGAAGCATTGCTTTGGAGAGCAATCCTCTTCTGAATCTTACTTGCATTTTCTTTCTTTTGGAACAGACCCTGGTCCTGAAACAAAATAATAAACCATGAACCAAGCTCTTGGTGGGTGCCGATGCTGAATAGGGGATGAGGAGCTGGTATTTGTTGTTGGTATTTAGTAAAAGCATTACAGATCTGTGTAGAGTTCAGGGCCAGATTACCTTAAAGGAAACCAGAGCTGATCAAAGAAAGTTTTATACATACCTGGGGCTTCCTCCAGCCCCATAAGCTCGGATCACTCCATGTCCTCAACCTTCTGCAGCTCCGGTACCAGGTCCTGTACCTTCAGTCAGTCACGGCCAATCTGACGTTAGAGAAGCGCGCGCTTTACGAATTTCTACAGCAGCCGCCGGAGAGATATGTAGAGGGCGCACTTTTCTTGCGCAGACTGGGAGCGACTGGCTGAAGTTACGGGAGCAGAGTTTTCATTTTCCGTTGTTTTAACACTCATACAGACCTGCAATATTTGACTCTTAATAATCTTAACAGTCCTAACTGTCATCAGGGCAGCAGCATTTGTGGGACTGATGACCTGCAAGCACATTACAAGGAATAGCAGTTTTACAGCCCACTGCATCAAAAATAGCCTTGGATAAAAAAAACCAATGACGTCCTCACAATACACAACCATTTTCACTAGCTGAGACAGGTTTGCCTATGCATAGCCAACATTACTGCTAGCAACATTTACACCTCTTATAAGCATGCCCTTAATCGTACTTTTCTGTTGCGTGTTTTTTCCTTTTTAACTGTTTCAGCACTCTGCAATTGAAAAAGTACCAAAAATTCGGTGAAAAAGACTATCAAAATAATTAATAAAAATTTAGCTTACTGGTGGTTTGAAAAGCATTTTAGGAACATATCACCTAGGAGAAAACTGGGGGGGGGAGGGGGGGGGGGGCACGGAGTTAACTGCATATGGGCTATTATCTTTTATCTATAACTCCCCATACTTTATCTAAAGTACAAGCCTAGTGCCATATTAAAGCCTCAGGGCCCTTTCACACTGGCGTCGCGGCGGTTACCGCACTGCTACTGTATGGCGATAAAAGTCAATGGGTGCTCTCATATTACCTGTGGTGCGCCTGAAGTGCTCAATCTGACGTGCTTCCAAAACGGCGTTACCGCACGTACTTGCATCTACGTGCATTGGATTGAAAGTCATATAAGTGTATGGTGATGCAGGGATTTTCAAAATGTTAGTAGCGGCGGCGTCGAGGCACATTTTTTACAATACGCTTATGTGCACTTCTGTATTTCAAAAACAAGAAGTTACCGCAAGCACGAGTCACTTCTTGTTTGGCCGGATGTCAGAAGGGGAACACCGCATAGTAATGCGGTATTCCCTGACGGCCTGTTTTTTTGGCACTGTGGTGCGGTGGGTGCACCGCACTGCAATGCTAATCTATAGTGTGAAGCCGGCCTCAAGGTTAGGCATAGGGTATGGGTAGTAGTTAGAATTACACTATTATTTATTTATAAAGCGCCAACATATTCCGTGGCACTGTACAATGTAAATTATTATGGGAATATAGTTATTATAAGTTAGGGATGTTAGGATGAACCCAAATTATGACATCAGCAAAACTGCTATTTTCTGATATCTGGTGAAATATTGTTCAACTCTTGGGTACTGAATTCACATTTTCGCGCCATACTCGCCTATCAAACAGAGAAACAAGTGAAAATGTGTACCTTTACTGATAAAGTGAGAACATTATCATCCACTATGGGAGGACTGAGAAAATCTTCATACAGGAAGTCCCAGTCTACACTTCTGTGACCCAAGATCTCCATTTCCTTCACACACATGATCCTCCTGTTTTGGGGGGGGGAAAATGATGTGTCATATTAAAATAGTGTTAATATAAGCAGCATTCAGCCTTGGTCATTTCTCTCCATTACCACAGTGACTTATAGAAAGATCTAACATTGACTGAGTTCATTGAATTTGCTCAGATGAATAGAAAGGTAGGCAAGATGAAAAGGTGCAAATAGATAGATTAACATACCTGATAATGAAACTTACACATTCTAAAAAAAAAAATAATTTGTCTCTGAATGGTTAGAATAAGTGAAGTGCTGGTGAAAAACATTCAGACTAGAAGACAGGCAGCACAGTGGCGTAGTGGTTAGGACTCTTGCCTTGCAGCGCTGGGTCCCTGGTTCGATCCAGGCTAGCACATCACCTGCAATGAGTTTATATGCTCTCCCCGTGTGTGGGTTTACGGACTGCATTGCCATCTGTACTTTTTGTCAATAAATATAATGGCAGTACTGGGCTGGCTGCACTTGTAGTTCCCTGCTTCCTGAAGACTGGTAGTTGCTTCCTCAGCACATAGTCAATCACCTGGCTTAGCCAACCGGTTCCCTCTACTGCTAAGAGATTAACCTTTTGTTGCCCCCAGAACTGCAGCATTGCAGCTCAGCAGTTTCTCACTGCTCAACATGTCTTTCCCTTCCCAGCATGTTCATAACAGTCATGTGCAGCTCACATCATTCTTCCCTGCCTGCAATAAAAAATTATTTAACTGCCCCTTCCTCGAAGATACTAAGGTGTGTGGGAAGGTTTAAAGGACAACTATCGCAAAAAAAAATTGTAACATTTTAAATACATACATATAATATATATTTGAATATAAGTCGACCCAAATATTTGACCCTCTTGAGCTGGATTTGTTAAATTACTTACCGTATATACCCATATATAAGCCGACTTCGTGTATAATCCGAGACACCCACTTTTCCTTCAGAAACCAGGAAAAAAAAGTGATTGACTCACGTATAAGCCCCTACCCAATATAGCCCCCCTCCACAGTAGCCAGATGTGCTTTGCAAGCGCTATAAAAACGTTTGCGTGTGTTCATGTGGTACAATGCACACAAAAGTACTCGGCGTGCCGCGTGAATGCAGGCAAACGTTTGTTATATCATGTGTACAGTTTTATGCGCGGTAAACCGCATGCAAAGCATAGCGTGGCCATGATATGACTTATCACGGCTTTGTGAATCAAGTACAAGTCTTCAGCTGATTGCTTTGTACCTGCCTGGAGTTGGAAGTCACCTGCCTCCCCTCCACCTGTCATGTACATATATGCAACCAGACTAAGATAAATGATTGCCAAAGGTTGCCAGTAAAGCAATCCCATGTTTGCAACTGCCAGTGAAGGATGCTTAGCCACTCTCTCCCCCCCCCCCCCCACAGTGCCGATCAGGGAGTTTCCATTGTCCACCTGCTGCCACCACCAAAAGAGCAGCTTTGATCTATCGCCTTCTCCTGTGTGTACTCATATGCAGAGTGTTCCATGCAGCGGAAGCCGTCACTCACCAATTCTGTGCCAGACGCAGCGTCCTTTCATCTCCTTCATCCACCCCACTCTGAGTGTTCAGATCGTTCTGGCTCCCGATGTGACTTCAGGAGCTGGAGCTACGCTTACGCATATAGACTGGGGTGGGTGAAGGAGTTGAAAGGACGCTGCGCTCAGCACTGGATCGTTGAGTGACTGCTTCCATTGCGAGGAACACTTTGAATATAAATACACACGGGGCAGAGTGGCGGGTGGTGGTGGAAACTGCCAACTGTAGACTATACATACCTATTTGTGACCAGAAGATTCACTTTATGGTTAGTGCTGAGACAGCAGCAGTATCTGTAAACTTCACCATCCAACTTTTTGATGTTTGAATTCTACAATATAAAAGCAGAAAAGGATTTTATGTATGATCATGTTACCCATTGTTGAGCTACAGCACAGTTACATAATTCTTACAATACATTTCATAGAACGGCTATTTTATTGTAACCAAAAAATCTAACGCGCTATGAATGAATGAACGGTGCAAGCTTTAAAATACCATGTGCTAGGAGTGCAATGCATAAAACTATGGCCTGCAAAACATTACTAATATTGAAACAGAATTGCTGCAAAACTCTGTATGTGACTTTATATCTGCTTCAAGTGTCTCTACTGATATAATAATGGTACAGACTAACCAGCAAGCTCATGGTGAACCAAAACTCATTGGAGTGTGTGAGGGGTTACAATGGTCCTAAAAGCCCACTTACTAAAATGCTATGGAAAACAAAAGTTTGCTTTTAACAATGGTTAATTTGTATATATTTAGCAGTGATGCACTGGGAGACATCTCAAGCTCACTCCAACCTGAATTATCGCAAATTCTTTCTGTTCCGATATAATAATAAAAGTGGTTCCCGAGAATGTTCGGCTGACTTCCTTTAATTAGGCATGGTATATCAATGTACGATTGTCTGCTTAATAACAGGCAGTACATCTATATGTCCTGACTATATGGAGACCATATATTCAACCCTATAGTGTAAATTCTGGTCTACCTTCATAGCAGTATTCTGACTTGCATTTTATACATGTGACCATGAACACTATTAATCCTAAATACAGCAGCTTCTAAGAAGAAGATTAAAAAGCATGATATTCTGATGCACCCCAAATTAAACACCACCCATTCTCTGTTCAGAAACACAATAACGCATAGCTGGTTAATCCTATTCTACTTTACAAGTTCATCTGAGAGAACAGTTCCTCAGAGAGCAGAAAAACAAATTGCATTATCTGATAAATATCCCCTTCTTTTTTATTGTTAACAAAACCCTTTTTCACCGAGGCCATTCTACTGCTAACATTTTTAAAAGTTATAAGAATGTAGATGATTTTGCTAATTTTATCTCCCACTTAGGAGATTTCACTTTGATGCATCAGGAAGAGATCTCAGTTTTATAAGTTAATAACCCAGCAAGATTATAGGCATTGTGAATCATGACAGTTACAGTAGAATCTATGCGTTCGCATGCTCAGCTGCCTTACAACTTAAGTTTGCTACCTAAATGATGATATAAAAATGCGAATGCTCGTTGTCACCACTAATTTGCATTTTGACATTGACATTTGAAAAAAATAACTACATGAACAATAGGGAGTTGACAGATGTTTTACCAGACTAATTCGGTTTTCATCTGTTCAAATTTTACTAGTAGGTCAGTGGAACAATTTAAGAAATCCCTTTAAAAAAAAATAAAAAAAAATACGAAAACATGCAAACGTCCTGCATATCATATCCTGATGCACTATGAATCCAAGATTCCACAACACTGCAGTGCTGACCAGTGTGAAGACGATCTACAAAAACACAAACAAAACGGAATATGTACACAATCTCTTCAATGGCTGAAAAGTTGAATCAGAAGAATCACATTTATTTCGCCAAGTACAACAGGGGTTGTACCTGGAATTATTTTTGGCTCAGACAGGGTCAGAGATGGTACAAACACATGCATGCAATCCAACATGTACAGTCAGGTACAGTAGTACAAGTAGCATATACCTATAAATACAGCACACTAGCTATAATGACGGATGCGTGGGGGAGTCTGGAGAGCTGTGTGAGGGGAGCAGCCGGTGGCCCTCTGCCGGTGGCGCTCTGCCGGTGGCGCTCGCTCAGCTCCGCAGCAGCTCCAGACGCCCCGCCGTGTGTCCAGGAGAGAGTGGACAGCGAAAGAGAGAGAGAAACAGCAGGAATAACTAAGAGACTTAGGAAGGAAAGAGAAAAGAGGAAGAACCAGGGCAAGAGGAGAGAGACAGAGGCAGAGTCCCCCCCAGGGCTGCAGGATAAGAAAAAAAAGCATCCCAGGGTGCGACAAAACAGTCCAAACAGAGTCCATTCCTGTGGAGAAGTCGCCAGGTGTAGATCGCTAGTCCTCCAGGCTGAGTGGTGGGTGGTGGAACAGGCTGACCGCTGGACCTCACGGCTGAGTGGTGGGTGACTGATGGACCTCACGGCTGAGTGGTGGGTGGTGGAGCAGGCTGACCTGACCGCTGGTTCTCCCAGCTGAGTGGTGGATGACACGGGCCTCGGCAGTGGCAAATGACCCTGGTAAGGCTGGGGGCCGCGGCTGGTAAAGACCCACTACCACGTGGGAGACCCAGCAGGAAGCAGAGGTGGTCAGGCCTCCTGCCCGCATGGAGTGGCGGTGGCTGAGGGGCTGGCTCGGGGAAGCAGCCGGGCAGCACCAAAAGTGCCAGTGCCCGAGAAAAGAAAAAGCCCGAACAACTGATCCAGGACACAATGTCGGCCCGCAGGCGGTTTGTGCAGCCGGGCGCACCGACCCACTGGAGGCCTGCATGGCATCATCCTCCGTGGCTGGAGTGTGCGGAGGATGGTGGCCTCTCCCCTAGGAGCCTTCCTGGTCATCGGGCCTTCAATTCCTGCGTGGGGTCGGCACGGAAGGTGTCCCTGATGGTCCAGGGGGCAGCGGCGGCAGATCAGCGGAGCTCCGGGCTTGCTAGGCTCCATGCTGCACGTGAGCTCCCGAACAGCTGATCCTCTGACCTGCCTTCCCACCCGCGGTCTGTGGCTGTTGCAGGGCCAGACTGACTCCGCCGATGTCTTTCGCCTCTTACCCCAGTGCGAGATGTGAAGCCAGAGGTGAGTGGAGGGAGAGACGACCTCAAAAAAGTGAAAAAGGCCAGAGCCCTGTGGCCGTGGCGTCCGAGTCCGGTGCCATCTTGTTGAATATCAAATAAAATGTTCAATTTTTGGATAATATCTTGACATAAAACATTCCCAAGGAACCCTCTGCACATTTTGCAATCCTAAACAGGGATTCTCCCATAGCAACTACTTTATATAAATAACAGGGAATTGTTTGAGGTTACCAGCTGTGAGTATGTACTCCTCCCTATGGTACACTACATCTCTGCATATCCAAAATGTCCCCAAAAATAAGACCTACCATAAAAATAAGCCATTTTTGAGAATGCTTTAAATATAAGCCCTACTCGAAAATAATCTGTGGTTAAAGTTCATTAAAAAAGTGGGGATTTTTCACCTTATGCATCAGAGCAATTTTTACCTCCCATTTATTCGCTAATAACTTTATCACCACTTATCACAATTTATTGATCTATATCTTGTTTTTTTCCGCCACTAATTAGGCTTTGTTTGGGTTGTACATTTTGCTAAGAATTATTTTTTTATAAATGCATTTGAACAGGATTAATAAGAAAAAAAAATTGAAAAAATTCATTATTTCTCAGTTTTCGGCCGATATAGCTTTAAAAGAACCCACGCTACCATAATTAAAACATATGTATTTTATTAGCCTGTTTGTCTCAGTTATGACACCATTTAAATTTTGTCCCTATCACAATGTATGGCGCCAATATTTTATTTGGAAATAAAGGTGCATTTTTTTCCCTTTTGCGTCCATCACTATTTACAAGTTTATAATTTAAAAAATGTTTGTAGTATACCCCCTTCAAATGCATATTTAAAAAGTTCAGACCCTTAGGTAACTATTTGTCTTTTTTTATTGTAATTTTTTTTCCATTAAAAATTTTATTTGGGTAATATTTTGGTGTGGAAAATAAAGTTATTTTTTTATGTTATTATATGTGTAAATTGTAATGTAAAAAATATGTAGATGTAGTTTTACTATTTGGCTACCTTGCATTTTTTTTTCTCCTTGAGCTTCTCGCTAACAGGAAGCACAAGGATGACGCGGAAAATTTTACGTGCAGAAAGAATGAAGCCTCTTGTAAGAGCGCTTCGGTTTTTCTGCTGGGGACACAGATCGGTGATCGGGAACCATGTTCTCGTTCACTGATCCCAGAGCTAACGGGGGACAGCACGGGGGCACCAGGGGCACGCCAAAGCGCGGCACCACAGCACAGCAGCCGCTCGGACGTAAGCTTCACGTGCGGGTGGCAGAAATGGTTAAATACTGTCCATGCAGCTACAGTATGCAAGCATAGAAAAGAATATACAATCAACTTACAATAGGATGTATACAGGACAGCTAGACCCTTCATCCAGAAAAGCAGACACTCCCAAAAAGATTTGCACACAGAAGACCTCACTAGACCCACAACAATAAGCTTTGGCAAGAACCAAGCCCTCTCTAAGTATACAGTGTTGTACATGAAAAAAGAAAATAAATTTATGAAGGAATTCGGGGTTTGTAGAGTTATGAAATGGTTTCAGAATGTGATGACATGATGATATTTGAATAAATATTGATTTTTTTCTTTGTTCCAAGAATTCATCTAGATTGCTGGTCATTGAAGAATAAGACATCTCATGAAAAGACGCTTGAAAGCATATTTTGAAGCAAAATTTAATACAAAACCCGGTCTTATTTTCTGGGGAAAAGTGGTAGTATGATGGAATTTGCCAACTCAGCAATGTAATTGAACTTGGAGCAGACTTCTTCTGTCAGTGGAATACAAATGCAGTGGGAGGAACAACAGACCAGGGCTGACTTGTACCTGTCATAGTACAGGCTACATTATACAATTCAGAACTCAGATAGGCAGCAGTTACATAGTTTCTTTTGGGAGGCATTGGAGATGACCAAATCATATACAACTTCCTCAGTTAACCAAAAGAGCATCACATGCAATGCAATCCATGTAAAAGCTGTTTAGATCTGAGTACAAACATTTTCCTACTTCGCTTCCAAAAACCATGAAATTAAAAAAAGTAGATCAGAAGATTCTGCTTCAGAAATTGCATTTATTGCTGAATCCCAAGACAAAAAATACAATGATCAAAAATCAGTTATTTCTAAATACACAACTTGTTCAACAAAGTACATTGCTAATTGCTACAGTTACGGCTCATATTTTGGTTGCCTTTTATAATTAAAAATAAAAAATGCTTCATAACATTAATGATTTAGATATACCATTTAATACATTTTATCATAAACAGTTGTAATTGGTCCTTTATTTGCATAAATGTACATTAGTTTCAATATAAACAAGAGTGAACAATATTAAATATTTTTATCGTTTTATAATAAACCAATACTACTAGAGGTTGTAGTACAATTTTCTACAGTTTATGAGAGCATAATAAACAAACTTCAAAAGAAATGACTAATTATAACATTAAAATCTAACTCTAACATAGACAAAGTCTTCAAGCAAGCCAGCGTCATAAATGTGCTTAATAATGGATGATCATTTTGTAGTTGGTCCCTTGTCTTTATTTTCGTGGCATATAAGGTTTTGTAAGTCGCCTTATAAATCTGTGAAGGGCACATGAAATCTGTCCTCTGGATTTCCTTCCCCGGGGGATTTAGGAATACCTGTTTGTTCCTCTGAAATGATTGTCCTGCTTCCAGGTGTCACTTTACTGTGCTGATTCGCAAATCATTCAAGAAATAGAACTGGTTGCTATTGGCACAAGCACTTTACCCCA
This sequence comes from Hyperolius riggenbachi, assembly GCF_040937935.1. Classification (NCBI taxonomy): domain Eukaryota; kingdom Metazoa; phylum Chordata; class Amphibia; order Anura; family Hyperoliidae; genus Hyperolius; species Hyperolius riggenbachi. The sequence goes on from NC_090648.1 coordinate 219,762,898, forward strand.
CATGATGCCCTGGTTTATATCCCTGCCCATCTCTGATTCTCAAAATGAATTCTACTAGGATAACGGACAATGGCCTCAATTCACTACGCTTATCTCCTGTCTTTAAAGAGAACCTGTACTGAGTAAAATTATTTAAAATAAACACATGAGGTAACTTCAAATGAAGATTACATAGTTACCTCGCCATCAATTCCTCTCAGACGCTCACCATTTTCTTCTGACAATGATCCCTTCCAGTTCTGACAACATTTTGTCAGAACTGAAATATATCAGTTGCTGTCAGTTATATATCAGTTGCTGTCAGTTACAGCTGAGAGGAGAACTGATGTGTCCATGTTTCCCTATGGCTCAAGTGGGCGATGTTACAGTTTAACAGTGTGCTAACCAGAAAGCTGTTATGGGGTAATGGCCATTTTCAAAATGGAGGACTGAGAATTCCATTGATCACAGTGGACAAACGGGATGCAGGAGAGGAAAAAGAGATTGAGGAGTACACTATACAGGAGGCATGTATGACTTGTGTATGTTTATTTTGACTTTTAATGTTCAGTTCAGGTTTTCTTTAATAATGTTTCTAGAGTTGTTACCATAGTGATAAGGCATGTAGTATTCAGTAAACATTTTACCTCAGGCAAAACTAAAGTTAACTCTTCTGTCTTTAAGTTAACTCTCTAATCCTTAAAATAACTCCAGAGTTAAAGACAGGCTGTTAATCAACTGCGTGTGAAATTAACTACAGAGGAGGTAAATTAACTACAGAGGAGGTAAATTAACTACAGAGGAGGTAAATTAACTACAGAGGAGGTAACGTAAGGAATGAAGAGATAAGATAACTCTCTCACTGTGTGGAGGTAAGTTTTCTCTTGCCTTATCTCCAGCATGATCTTAGTGAATTGAGGCCATTGTCCATTAACCTATGAGCAATATTTTTAAAGAAAAAAAAGTGTGCTTTATTTCTCCGGATCTGTACACTGATACACTACAGGGAGTGCAGAATTATTAGGCAAGTGGTATTTTTGAGGAATAATTTTATTATTGAACAACCACCATGTTCTCAATGAACCCAAAAAACTCATTAATATCAAAGCTGAATATTTTTGAAAGTAGTTTTTAGTTTGGTAGAGGGCAGGGGTCAGAATGTGCAATCTGACTGGTCTGTGACTAATGCACTCGGTAGATACTAACTACTGCATACTGGTAACACCCCAGAACAGATGACATACTGTTGTCAGCCGTCATATTTTGGCCCTTGCCCAATTTATTCAGACCCTTACACTTCACCTTTTTACCTGCTTGCAACACATCACCTCCAACAACCCATCAATTCACTTTGCTACCGCATATGTCCCACCCTTAGACATATACCAATATAATGAGATAATCATTGCTACTCACTTCATCTGTCAGTGGTTTTATTGGTGTGGCTGTTTAGAGTACAACCTTTAGAAAAAGCTAAATAAAGACTCATGTTTATAAGTCTAGAACCTATGGCTTTAAATACCCAAATTCTGAAAACAAAATACAACAGATGTAATATAAGCATCACTTTTTCTGCAACTGGCAGTAAAACAGAGACTGCATTAAAAGAAAATGGAAATTAGAGGAATAAGGATGCAACCAATCCTAACTACCTTTGGAAAATACTACTTACCTGGCTGCTGTGCTGATCCTCTGTCATTACTGCTCCAGTTTAGGTACAGTGGTTTGCAAAAGTATTCAGACCCCTTGAAGTTTTCCACATTTTGTCATATTACTGCCACAAACATGAATCAATTTTATTGGAATTCCATGTGAAAGACCAATACAAAGTGGTGTACACGTGAGAAGTGGAATGAAAATCATACATCATTCCAAACATTAAAAAAAAAATGACTGCAAAGTGGGGTGTACATAATTATTCAGCCCCCTAAGTCAATACTTTGTAGAACCACCTTTTGCTGCAATTACAGCTGCCAGTCTTTTAGGGTTTGTTTCTACCAGCTTTGCACATCTAGAGACTGAAATCCTTGCCCATTCTTCTTTGCAAAACAGCTCCAGCTCAGTCAGATTAGATGGACAGCGTTTGTGAACAGCAGTTTTCAGATCTTGCCACATATTCTTGATTGGATTTAGATCTGGACTTTGACTGGACCATTCTAACACATGGATATGTTTTGTTTTAAACCATTCCATTGTTGCCCTGGCTTTAAGTTTAGGGTCGTTGTCCTGCTGGAAGGTGAACCTCCGCCCCAGTCTCAAGTCTTTTGCAGACTCCAAGAGGTTATCTTCCAAGATTGCCCTGTATTTGGCTCTATCCATCTTTTCAGCAACTCTGACTAGCTTCCCTGTCCCTGCTGAAGAGAAGCACCCCCAGAGCATGATGCTGCCACCACCATATTTGACAGTGGGGATGGTGTGTTCAGAGTGATGTGCAGTGTTAGTTTTCCGCCACACATAGTGTTTTGCATTCTGGTCAAAACGTTCCATTTTGGTCTCATCTGACCAGAGCACCTTCTTCCACATGTTTGCTAGGTCCCCCACATGGCTTGTGGCAAACTGCAAACAGGACTACTTATGCTTTTCTGTTAAAGGGAACCTTAACTGTGGGGGAAAAAAAAACCTCACTTGCCTGGAGCTTTGCCAAGCCTCCTGCAGCCGTCCTGTGCCAGCGCCGGTCCTTCGGTGCCCTCCGGTCTCCCTCCACGGCTAAGTTTCGTTTTCGGCCGACTGCCAGTCGTCCTCCAGGAAAGCATCCTCTTCTTCCGCATTCCCTGACGTAAAGCGCGTCATCCGGATGCGCTTTATGGCTGGGTATGCATTCCATGGACGCGCTTTACGTCAGGGAATGCGGAAGAAGAGGATGCTTTGCCGGAGGACGACTGGCAGTCGGCCGAAAACGAAACTTAGCCACGGAGGGAGACCGGAGGGCACCGAAGGACCGGCGCGGGCACAGGACGGCTGCAGGAGGCTTGGCAAAGCCCCAGGTAAGTGAGTTTCTTTTCCCCCCCACAGTTAAGGTTCCATTTAACAATGGCTTTCTTCTTGCCACTCTTCCATAAAGGCCAACTTTGTGCAGTGCACGACTAATAGTTGTCCTACGGACAGATTCCCCCACCTGAGCCGTAGATCTCTGCAGCTCGTCCAAAGTCACCATGGGCCTCTTGACTGCATTTCTGATCAGCGCACTCCGTGTTCGGCCTGTGAGTTTAGGTGGACGGCCTTGTCTTGGTAGGTTTACAGTTGTGCCATACTCCTTCCATTTCTGAATGATCGCTTGAACAGTGCACCATGGGATGTGCAAGGCTTTGGAAATCTTGTAGCCCAAGCCTGCTTTAAATTTCTCATTAACTTTATCTCTGACTTGTCTGGTGTGTCCTTTGGACTTCATGGTGTTGTTGCTCCCAATATTCTCTTACACAACCTTTGAGGCCGTCACAGAGCAGCTGTATTTGTACTAACATTACATTACACACAGGTGCACTATTTAGTCATTAGCACTCATCAGGCAATGTCTGTGGGCAACTGCCTGCACTCTGACCAAAGGGGGCTGAATAATTACACACACCCCACTTTGCAGTTATTTATTTGTAAAAAATGTTTGGAATGATGTATGATTTTCGTTCCACTTCTCACGTGTACACCACTGTGTATTGGTCTTTCACGTGGAATTCTTATAAAATTGATTCAGGTTTGTGGCAGTAATATGACAAAATGTGGAATACTGCAAGGGGGCCGAATACTTTTGCAAACCACTGTAAGCCTTATAAAAGTTTGCATTTAGCCATTAACTACTTCACATCTAAAGCCTGTAATGAAACTACATGATGGCATTGGATTTTTATATAAATAGATTGTGCACACCATTACTCTTGTGACAGGCTGTTTTCACAACAGGAGCTGCTATAATTGCTCAGTTTAGCCATTTAAAACCTGGTGGGATAACTAATTGTAATTAAGCACTGTTAAATTATGCTACATACACACTTAAGATAAAAGTATTTGGAAAAGGTAAGATCACAGAACAATTTTACCCCTTTCAAAGTAGTATGAGAGCCATACTCTACACGGTTCATTCTATTGAGCTGAACTCCCCATCAGATAAAAATCTTTGCAAGATGCTGCACACAAAAATGCTGTACACATGCAACAGATCAGTATCTGCTAAAGATCTGTTCCTGCAAAATATCCGTTCTTGCAAAATGCATTCATAGTCTATGATATCTGCAGATCTCATACACACCTTAACAGACATTCATCTGCAGATCAGATCCACCAGGATGGATCTTCAGATCTTCAGATGATTGTCTGATCTGCAGATGAATGTCTGTTAAACATTCATCATTGGGTCAGGGCTAGGACAATGTTACAATGTGACAATGTTTTGGGTTATAAGCATTTATGAATTTCTTAATACTGTAATAAATCAGCAAGAAATATGCATATAAAATTATTCAAATAGTTTTTTTGGAGAGGGGAAGGATCTAATAGGGAATACAGAAAATATTGTATTTGCTCACAAGGTGTAGGCAAACAAGTAGAAATTTATGTACCGTATTTTTCGGACTAGAAGACGCTCCGGACCATAAGACGCACTTAGGTTTAGAGGACAAAAACCAGGGAAAAAATATATATTTACTAAACCTGGTGCGTCTATGGTGCATTGGCATCTTCAGTATCTTCTCCCCCCAAATATTATGTCCCTGTGTCCCCTTGTCCCTTTTGTATCCTTATATGTGCCCCTCTTTGTCTTCTGTCCTCCTCTGTCTTGAGTCCTGTGTGTCCCCTTGTCCTCTGTGTTCCCTATCCTGAGTGTCCCCTGGCCTGAGTCTTGTGTGCAGTGATGTGTCTGGGTAATATGGTACCTATGGCAAACACTGAAATGGTGCCTGCCCCTACCCCCACCAGTCAGAGCTCTCTTCCCCTTTAAAAACAGCACCTATCCCCACAGCAAGACACCCCTGTCCCTCTACCCCCTAGCTCATGACACCCTGCCCCCTAAAGCAAATAACACCCCTGCCCAGACTGTCCCTCGTCCACTCACTATATGATATGCCCTCCCCAGCACATGACACCTTGCCAGCCAGCAGCACACCCCTTCCCTGTCCCCCAAGCAAGTTATCATCCTTGGGAAAAGCATGTGGCACCCATGGCCCCCGGGTAATGTGCAGCTCAGGAGTGAGGGACACTTTGTACCTGGGCAGAGAGGGAACCCATCCGGATTACTCAGCTGCAACGATGAAAGCCTGCACCATCACATCCCGCACCGAGAAGGGGAGACAGCGGCAGAGCATCCCAGCTGACCGAGGAGGAAAGAGAGGTCATCCAGGTCTGACTGCTGCAGCGATCGCAGCCCGAACCATCACAGCCCGCACAGAGAAGGTGAAAGAGCGGCAGAGCTTCCCAGCTGACCGAGGAGGAGGGAAAAGTCATCCGGATCCGACAGCTGCAGCGATCGCAGCCCGCACCATCACAGCCCACACAGAGAGAGGGGAGAGAGCGGCAGAGCATCCCAGCTGATGTGCAGACGGGCTACAGCATAACGGGGCCACAGTGGCGAAATGAGTAGCGGAAACAGTCCACAGAAAAGCCGCTGGCTGGTCCGTGCACGCTGCTGAAGCCTATCTCTCATCACTTCCGCTTATGTCACTAATGCGGAAGTGACGAGAGATAGGCTTCAGCAGCGTGCACGGACCAGCCAGCGGCTTTTCTGTGGACGGTTACCGCTACTTATTTCGCCACTGTGGCCCCGTTATGCTGTAAGCCACCGGTCTGCACGTCAGCTGGGATGCTCTGCCGCTCTCTGCCCTTCTTGGTGCGGGCTGTGATCGGCGCATACTGCGATCGCTTCTCACTCCGCCCAGGTACAACCTGTCCTAGTAACATATTACCCCGGGGGCCCCTAGAGACACAGGGACATAGCAGGGGACACGGTGCAGCGCACGGGGTACAACAAAGCAGATGGGGGACTCAGAACAGGGGACAGGCACTTGGCCAAAATTTCTGCATCCGGACCATAAGACGCAGTGACTTTTTTCCCCCATTTTGGGGGGAGAAAAAGTGCGTCTTATGGTCCGAAAAATACGGTAATTAACTAGGAACAGAATGAATGATCATTCTCAAATTAAATGATAGCAAACCATGCAACCGATATAGTTAATCATAAACCTGGAAGCCTCCATATTGTGATTGAGGGTTTCATTTAAAAATGCATAAACTGCCACAATATTTATTAACATACTGCTCAACAGTTTCATTCAAATGTTAGGTGGTGCCATACAAAAGTTAATTTTCAACCTTGTAATTCATTTTAAAGTGGACCTGAACTCTTGCACAGGACAGAAGGAAACGTAGAGAAATGCACCTTATCTGTATTTAGAGAATTTAGCCGGTTTAATCCCCCCTTATTTGTGTCTAATCAAAAGTTGTAATTTGATCTCTCCCCTGTGTCACATGACTGCCATGGCAGAGATGGCAGATAGATTGTGAGCTCCTTTGAGGGACAGTTAGTGACAAGATATATATATATATATATATATATATATATATATATATATACACACTGTACAGCGCTGCGTAATATGTCGGCGCTATATAAATACTAAATAATAATAATAATAATAATAAGCTCATTTAAAAGCACAGGCTGTTAACAATATGTCTGTTTCCATGAATCAGGAAGTAGAAACAGTGCCGATTTATTTTTTAGGATTTGTATCAGTTGTAACACAGAAATGTTTTTTGTTTAAAGGTTATTATGCTGTTGTGTATCTTTCAGAGCAGAGAGGACGTTCTGAGTTCAGGTCCGCTTTAAAGGAGAGGTAATCAACTGTTTCCCACATTAGCACCGAGATAGGCCAGGAGGATGAAGAGGTGGCTAAGGTAATAAAGAGTATGATGACTCCTGCAAAACATAGGCACACAGTGGGTGTAATTGGTGAAATGCACACAGCGGGAAGTATTGGGGAAGGCAGTGCCGCACATGTACAGAGAATATACATACATTACAGTATAGGATCTCTGAAAATTGACCATGTTCACAGGCCCTAAAATGTGCTCTTTCAAAATGTAGGCAGTGTCGGGGCTATACTGGTTCTGTATTTGTATATCCCAAGATTAAAAAACTAAAACTATATGAGATGCTACTTCATTGTCAAAGTAATGCATCATCGTGAAAACGTAAATTAATATGAAAAAACAAGTTGAAAGGTATTTTACAGCATTAGGTAAATATGCATCATCCAAAAGAATACAACCAGGGGCAAATAAAAATCACTATTTTCAAAGAATATACCAAAAAGGCACACACCATTAAGATAAACTTATTTGTAATCCCAAAAGATATTTTGGGCACACCAAATGGCACCTGTATTGCAAAACGACTTATGTGCAGCAGCACATGCTTCATAGGATACACATATACAACTTGTATATAAATATGTATACAGTACTTCTAGATATAATGCATCAAGACTTTCTACCAGCAGCATCCACGCTGGAAACTGTCCAAAAAGATTACAATAGATGGAAGGAAGAAGTAGAGAATTGAGAGGAGGAAAAAAAAAAAACAGGATCACAGTCCTTGGCATGAAAACCATCCTAAATGTGAGTGGAACTGTAAAGTTTAGAAATATAAGGAATGTATTTTACTCTCCTTTACTCCAATTTTCGCTGCGTGAAAGGCAAGAAAGAGAAAATAAAGACAGAAAAGTTAGGAAATTTTTCTTTAGCTCGTTCATGTCAGGCACAAATCTTCTAAAATTTCAGCTAAAAAAACAGTAACGTGCACAGTGTAATGCATGTCACAGTGTGATCAAACCCTCCAGCGATAAACGGCAAAGACCCTTTTTAAAGAATATTGTATGGCGAATAGAAGCTGCTCAATTTCTAGGCAAGACTGGCTGGCTCCTTCATTTGACAATAAAAAGCAACACATAACAGTGGCCAGTGCAGACATGCACAGATACCAACCCCATCAAACCAGTGTTTGCTGCTTCTGAAGTAAATTCCATACTGCTTTCTTCATGTTTTTGTATTATTCACTGCAGTGAATACCCCACTGATAAATCCCCAACGTAATCAATCTAAATTGACTAGCAGCAGGACATGCAAGATGTGTTTTTACAGATCCAGCAAGGCAGGGATTCCAGACACATCTGAATCTGTTCTGGAAAGATCTGCTTAATCAAAGCATCAGTTTGAGCCCTAAGATCTGCTGATGTTATCCTCAGCTTTGTTTTTCCAGTTGCAATACTTTTAATATATCTTATGCAACAAAATAGTCCATGACATAAATGCCACAAGAACTTATTGTTCTAATATTGAAGTGCCTGGTTTGAAGGGAATGGAAGACATAATTAAAGCAGGTCGTCTTACCCACTACAAGCACTTCCACAGAACACATCAGAAAATATGCCATTGCATGCCCAAATTTACAACTGAAAAACACCACTTACAAGAGGTTGCTATTTTATCTCTAGCCATTTGTAAATTGCTTATGATGGAGAAATAAATATGGAGCCATGTAAAAGATTTTTTTTAAATCAATCAAAGCAATTGTAAGCTATAAATATCAGATCCAATTACAGGGCCCATATGAATTAACTTTTTCTCCTAGGTGATATTTTCAAACTTGACAATAAAATGGCTTTAAAACCATTAGCAAGCAAGAAAATACTCTAAATTGTGATAGTAATTTTTCACCTACTTTTTGGTACTTTAATTGCAAAGTGCTGAAAAGGTTATTTTAAATAGAAGATAAAACATTATCACCTAGGAGAAAACTCAGGAGAAAAAGTTAATTGCATTTGGGTCCAAGTCTATGAAGTCAGAATTATTGGGTATTAAAATCACAAGATTATATGGTGAAAAATTGCTAGTACTGTATTAAGGATCAAATTGTTCAACGAGTTAAAAATGATAATTAAAAAAAAGAATTACAAAGAAAAAACAATACATTGTTTATTTACCTCATTCTCCATGGAGATTAATTATACAATAGTATCACCTAAAACTGGTGAAACTGCATTGGTTACCCATACACATCAAGTGTGCATCAATGGAAGATAATAGAATGTATAGACTTCTAACTTCAAATGAGCTGCGATTTTATACAACTTACCTCGAATAAGTTTAGACCTTGTGCTTCTTGTTGGTTGTATGGTCTGATTATACCATCTTCATGAATAAGACGTGGAGGACGCAGTGGAGACACATCCTCTGTAGACTCTGCAGCTCTGAGGATAGACAAAATAAGCCTATGAGTTCAGTGAATGACAAGTATTTGGCAAATAAAAACACAAAAAATTCATGTCAGAGGTTATTTTATCAGCAACATCGAAGCAACATGATTTTTATGTAAACTTTAGACAACATATTGTAAATGAATGGCCTTCTAGATACGCATTAAATAACACAAATTAAACGTATCCAGTACCATTTAAAGCTTGACAAATACATTTTAGTGTTAACATATTCATCTGGTATCTTTTGTTCCAATGCATAGCTAACAACTAATAAAAGCAAATGCTTCCCCCCCAAAAAAATTAAAACCACCTGAATACATAGTAGATTAATTCCTACATATTGCAAAATTGTTACTTTAAGAAAATCTTTGTGTCAAACGTACAAAAACAATAGGTCTTAACCATCAGGATCCCTGTAAAATATATAGTAATCCTGCAAATGTAGCTTCTATTTATTAAAACATTTTAATACATTGCATTTGTAGTCCTAACCTGGATCATTGCAAATCCTTAGAAAAGGGTATACTAGAAGATTGGGGAACTAGTGGTTGAGCAACTGCTGTTATGTGCATCTACACAGTAACAATTGTTATAAATCCAGACAAGGTTTGCCAGATCACTTCTCCAGCCTGGAACGCTTTGAAATTCATGCCCTATATCTTTGTACTATGGGATGCTGAGAAATTATCATCCAAACCAAGAAAGAAAAGACCTAGAGTCATGCTATACCACGTGTTCACACAAACTCATCCCAAGGGAAAAATGTTTTATGAAGGAGCTGTGTCGCGCTCCTGTATGATTAGAGAATGGTTTCCTCATGATCAGTGCTTTTTGAATCACTCACCTGGAACAAGTATGCAGATAGAGAAAGTGCGAATGCCTGATCTGCAGACTCGTTCTAGGAGAGGAAAATCTTATAATCAGATAATCGTGCCATTACAGCTACAAAACTTGCATTTTTAGACACAATAGCTTATTCAATCTGTCTCATGACAGTTGTGCTTTATGCAAGCTCCAGCTGCTTGAAGACCAGTCATCTGGCTTATTTATAAAAAAAAACAAAACTTCTGTAATAAAGGAGAACTGACATAGTTATAGAAGTAAACTGAGATATACTGTACCCTACCAAAGTTGACAAATGACAAATCTTGATTTAATGCAGACATACAAAAACCTTGTGCTGCCAATAGGAAAAACATCTCTTCTGACATTTAAAGTAAGCCCAAGACCCTCACTGGATCTAAGATTACCTTTTAATCTCTTAACAGCAACTGTGTACACTATTTAATGCATGGAAACCATCTGTCAAATTGATAACTGCCACTTGCTACTTCATTACGAATCATTACCATTCTTACTGAAAATACTTATACACAGCTGCCGAAGCAAGCTTGGAGTATGTGCTGAGGTAAGCACATGTATGGGCTCATGACTAGGTATATTGCCCATGCATAGTCTGACAATTAGTAATGGACATTGAATACTGCACGGTGGGGCTGGAGGCTTTTAACTGCTTTAATTAATTAGTGACCACCTGACAAAGCCTCTCTCTACCCATTGCTGTTGAATAGCAGAGATTTGCCACTACACTTTGCAGCTGTGACAAAAACTTTGTAGTCATTTCAGTAGAAGGAACGTAAAATTTAAAATCAAATCATCTGATCAGAACTCATCCAACCATAACCATGAACAGGGGCGCAGCAATAGGGGGTGCAGAGATTGTGACTGCATCGGGGGCCTTGGGCCAGAGGGGCCCTCCCTCACTCACTCAACCACAGTATTAACTCTCTCTTGGCCCTGTGCTCATAATAATCACTTCTTTAGATAATTTGAATAGTAGTAATCATTAACAAACTGTTCCCCATCCCTTTCTTGCACCTCTGACACTGTAGTTGCCATTGGCAGGTTTTCGTGTGCAGTATCAATTGTTATGTATAGAGTGATTGGGGGGCCACAATGTAAAACTTTCATCGGGGCCCACAGCTCCTTAGCTACGCCACGGGACAAAAATTACACATTCTTGCTTTTTACACAATGTATTTATTTCTTAGAGATATGAACCAGGGTGTCTCATGGTTACCCATGTGTCAAAATAAAGAGTCATCAAGAAACCATGCATACTTGAAAACCTTACCAGACAGATGTGCATTTCATCATTACAAGTACAAAGCACAATGGAAAAGGTCCTAGGCCTGCTCAGGAAAGCTTACAGTCTTAAAAAAAATATCCAGAATCCAAAATCACGGGATATGGATGTGAAAATCGGCCAGGCTGAAGGTCTTTTGGCTTAGGATAGTCACATATGGGATGAAGAGTATTGAATACTGAAGAAGAAAGAAAACGGAGCGAAAATTTGAAAGGATAAAGGTCTTTGAAATGGGCTAGATTTTGGCAGCAACTTATACGATAAGTTTCAAGGAGCCCAAGAATAAATTCTGAAAAGAAATAATACTTATACAGCAAGCATTAGCTATGGTTCTCATGGATAAAAATATCAACCAAAACTGTATGTTTATTGAATGGGGAAATTTTTTCAAACAGAGCGCTTATGGTAGGGCAGGAAATGATGTGTATATGGCAAGCAGAAGCAACCTAGCATTAGCAGCACTTCAATTGGTTTGACATGGGAAAAATGGTAGGAGTGGAGTTATGAGCCCACGTTTGCAGCAATTTGTGTTTTCAGATCTAGTTATATAGAAGACTGAAAGCAGGAAGGTAGCATTTAAATTCTGCCCAGCTTCCCAAATAAACACCAATATAAATATGTAAGCCAAGATTAAAGCTACCACTAGAGTTGCTCAAATCCGAATTCGGGAGATACCCGGATAGTTCTATAGGCAGTAGCAGTGGTAGCGAGTCTTGTCCAAGGTCTCCTCACGTAATAGGTGTAGGCTTCCTGAACAGGGAGAGCTGAGATTCAAACCCAGGTCTCCTTTGTTTGAGGCAGTGCCCTGAACAAATATACTATCCAGCCACTGTAAAGCATACCGCCGCAAATGACGGGTCCGTCAGACCCTCCCACCGGGAGGACGTTCAGCCGACAGTAGCACGTGTGATGCACAGCTACCTATCAGTATGCCGACAGCGTGTACACACGTGCTACTGTCGGTTGAATGTCCGCCCAGCAGGAGGGTCTGATGGACCAGTCGTTTGCGGTGGTATGGTGTGTGTACGCCCGTCTGATTTGGGGAGTGGGGGGGTTTTCTCTGGTGCACGCCCCTGTTCATATCCCCTGGGTCCTCTCCCCCCACGAAGATGGAACCCAATGTATGATTAATTATAAGTGAGAATAGAGCTTGGTAATTTATCCCCGAAGGGGAAGGAAAAGCAGTTTATATCAATCAATTGATCTAAGTCAGGATTATAGGTACAAAAACAAGAGGATAAATTAATGAGAATATTGCCCATTCAATAAATTACGAGGTGCTACTTTAATCTTTATGGAAAAGGCAATCTAGCAGTTTCAATGTCTTATAAAGTTGATAACAACAAATATGCCCACAAGATGGCGACATGGAGCATCTCTGTATCTTTTTACTTGAATACCATTATCTGGACAATGTGCTGCTATAAAATCTCCCACAAGAGGGAGTATTGAGCTTCTTTCTGCTTTTGCCTTGAAAAAAAAAATCAGATGTATCTGATGAAACGCGTCGGCTAATTCTGTGCCTCCCAGGCTGCCGTAGTGTTCTGATCACGGGAATGTTCCAACCCTCCCGGCCCAAGTTTGAACTTGTATCCAGCGGGGAACGCGGATAGCGGTGGCGTAGCCAGACGGAGGTGCTTACGTACACCCTAGCTGAACAACAATAGATGCGGGGATGCCCGCACGGAAGACCATCCGCATAGTGTAAGCTGTGGGGCTGTGATTGGGCCAGACAGTGTGGAGCGGACTACAATGGCCGGTGAAAGGGACCCCCCGTGTGCACAGGGGAGAGGTCTGAACTTGGGTGAGCCTAGTTGCTGCCAGGGGTTTTATCTTCTTCTTTTGTACTGCCCGGAGGGTTATGCGAGTTGCCGACAGCCTTGCATTCTCCCTTATTGTGCATGCACATGCTATGAGCTTGCTTCTGAACTGCTGCTATTCCATCTCCATGTTATGCAAACGTGTTTACCTAAGGAGTGATTGAGCTTGGACTTCAACAAGTGTCATTAGGACACATAATGCTTTCCTCTGGATTAGGTCAATGATAGGAGAGGTTACACAGGTCCATTCAGTATTCATAGGGAGATTGGGGAAGTGCTGTAACGGTGGCCACCGCTCCGGGTTGTTTATAAGGGTTGGTGCAATACTGAGGGGTCAAGGTTGTGTGTATGTGGATAAGAAAGTTGATCTCTGAGTCATTTTTTATACGAGTTTAAAGTTGTGTTATGCACAAAATAAATAGGTTGTTAATATGGTGTGTGTACGCGCCTTAAGACTGGTTTTGTCTCAGGCAGATAATATAGCAAAATCATCACAGTCATAAGTCTATCTCATATTCTTCACCTGATGGCCGCCACAATGCAAAGTAATCCATGAGGACATCAAAAGTGCATAGACTGCACGGTTTGATGTCCCATCAGTGCACTGCATATTACCGTAGAATCGCAACACACGGTTGCAAACAAAAATATGCAAACACATTGTGATTTCCATTCATTGTAGAGAATGAAATCGCAATCGCATTGCTAAAAATTACACCAGAACAGAAGTGCCGTACGTTGTGTTAGCACTTCCATTTTTTTATGCATTCAGGTGGGGAAGCCTTTGGGCAGGGTCCTCCTCATGTCTCCTACCTGTTCATGCACCTCCATTAGCGTACACCCATCCTATGGATCTGAGTGACCTCGACTTGCCTTATCTCCATGCTCCCATCCAGTGCCTGTAAGCATTACCTTTTACTCATACTGTGCTGCTTGATCTGGTTTGCATGTATTCCTGTATTGTCTTATTGCTGTATGTCACCCCTAAATATTGTCTGTAACCTAAACTAATGTACAGCACTGCGTAATATGTTGGCACTTTATAAATACAATAAATAAATAAAATACGTTAACACATACTAAATATTTGAAAAATGGGACTTTTCAGCAACCCTTTTGGCATCAATAGCCATCCTCTACTTTATAACTAGTCACTGTCAAATATGCATGTAACCAATCCGTGAACTTTCAATCCTCACAGCGGAATGGCAGGTTTGCCTCATTCCAAATACCTGCAGTTGAACCGATCATTCTCAAATGCAAAATATTCTGTGAAGATAGCTACAACAGAACTGTCTCAGTTTTGGAAGAAACATTTTTATTATTATAGCACTATAACCAAGTATACAATATCCTAGTCTATTCTGATCCAATAATCCTCTAATAAAACCCCTGTGTCCCTGCGTCATGCTGTCCCAGTGTAGCTGGGTCCGTGCTTTTGGCTACTGCGCATGTGCGCAGCATGGACTCGGCCTCACAGAGACAGGACAGGGACGGGGCCAGAGAGCCGGGCGGGCGTGTGAGCGGGCGGCAGGGTGTGTGTGGCGGAGGGGTGTGCGCAATACATGCGGCGGCGAGAAACACAGACCCTAGAGCCCGTTTTTAAACGGGCTTGGGTCTGCTAGTTGTGGTATAATTATGCTTATTATTGACTCATAGTTGACTAAGGCAAATTCCTACAGATTTTTATCACTGTATACTTCATAAATTTGCTATCCCAAAAAAACATCCACCTCTGCCTTAATAGTTGTTGTCTATTGTGCTATGGCAGTGATCGCTAACCTTGGCACTCCAGCTGTTGTGGAACTACAAGTCCCATGAGGCATTGCAATACTCTGACAGCTCTAAGCATAAATCAGGGAGTCAGAGGCATGATGGGACTTGTAGTTTTGTCACAACGGGAGTGCCAAGGTTAGCCATCACTGTGCTATGGTGACAAACCAAATACAGTATCTCCAATGATTCCAAACACTGATTGCTTTGCTTGATTGGGGTGGTAAAAGATCATAAAACTGAACTAAAACAGTATCAATTCATCTTTTCCCTACTCTAATACTTCTAATTTTGGGCTCATTCTGTGTATAATGGATTAGGTTCTACAAACATTTATCAAAATGTAGAGCAAAAGTTTGCTTTCCTAAAACAGAAAATATGTGCAATAAATCAGGTTGGAGTGAGCTCTGAGATGTCTCCCAGTCCATCATTACTGAAATACGCAATAATCCATTGTTGTCCCTGTAAGCTAGACACACCTCCAGTTCCGCTGAAATGCAATGATTTATCAGCCTGTTAAATATTAAGAGCCACAATAATCCAACATGCATACAGACTGTTTCGGATTGGTGAATCCTCATCAGTGCATTGCATGGATTAATGTGGCTCTATGGGGTAGGACTTGAAACACCCAGAGTTAAAAATACAGAGCAAGCACTGGTTCACCATGAGCTTGCTGGGTACTCTTAAACAAAATGTAGAGGTGACAGAGGACATTTTTATTTTACTTATTGGAAAAGATCTTAATGAACATCTAACTTTTGGACAACCAATGGATGGTAGGCCAACATTTCTGGAGCACTGTGGGCACAAATTGTATGGTAAAATATATTTTCTAAGATCTAATATTTATATCATAGTGAAAAGATATTTTGATTAGGTTAGCAATGTCATGATCAATGCCATTTTCAGCCATATGTTAAATGTGCTGTGGAAAGAGGAATTAAACATATGGTTTCAAGCAATTGCATATTGTGAAATGAATGCTCAAGGAAGTCCTACAAATGTATTATTAAATAAGGAGCATGATGCCAATGCCAGGGTGATGGCCACTATATGATTTTAAGTATTTTCTTTTAGAAATGGGACTTTGCTGTTTATTAATAGCATGCAGCTGTAGCTCTAGGATGGCAAAGCCTGATGCTGATGCTATCATGCTTATTTGAGACTTATTTAAATTTTAGTCCTGACAGTGGTTGTAAAATCATTGCTGTTATTTCTTCTCGATTTCCTCGGAACATTCATACCTCTGAATCCCCTGGAAAGTGCTGCTCGCCATGTCAATTATTCCACCTGTGGGCCTCGCCACAACTCCCACAAGTCCCTTTCCAATGCCTTTAAAAAATCCAGCAGCTCCTTCTTTTTTGGCTCCTGAATATGGAAAAAAACAAAACAAAAAGGAAAGTTAAAATATAATAGATGCTTTTACATCAACTGGTATCTAGAAAAATATTTTAAAACATTAAGTTTTTCATTTTAGAACCAAATCAACCCATAGACAAGTGATACTTTGATTTGGCTAGTAGTACCATGAGCACAATAATTGACTGTGCACACCTAGACTAGATTATTTATGACCAGCATTGCTATTATACAGTGACAGAGAACATCTAGAAAGGCAGCATTGGAGAAACAGAGGATGTTTGGTCTGTAGATCTACTTTTTGCACACAACCTTATTGGTAAATACCTCATTTTGCCCGCTATTACTATATTAGGGGAAAGTCGAGAACTTTTGATATGCTAAATAACAACTTTTTTTTTTTATTTTATTTTTTTGAACACTCATCAACTTTGGTTAGAACTTACAGTAAAGGGCTCATTTCCACTAGGGGCAATTCATAGCTTTTCCCCACACACAAATTCAGGTAGGGAAAAGCAGACTATTGAAATCAATAGGCTGTCTCCAAATTCGGGTGCAGACAAAACAACAACAACAACAAATGGATAATCAGCAGCAAAATATTGCATCATGCAAGTGATTCTCCACCACAGCCATGCATGGCACGGCTAAGTGTAATCTGATGCACACTCACATCAGAGCAAGTACAGGCATGTGTCTCAGAGATGGATACCAGCAGTTGTGGAAACGGGCCCTAAGGTATACAGTTTATTGACATAATCCTGAATTAGTCTCCTGTTTTCTTTCAGAACCAGTTTATCCCACTGTTCTCCCCTAGGTATTTTTGAAATCACAAGGGGAACAATGAACATATATAGCTTAAAAGTTAAGGTTTCTATAAATGTGGAGCCAGGATTTGCCACTGTAGCAAACTATGCACACAAACTAATTTTACAGTAGAAACTACAGCAATATTTCAAAAGCAAAATAGAATGTGATATTCCTTACATAAAACCTTGGATTGCAATTAACTTGGTTTAAGAGCGTTTTGCAATTAATTTTTATTTTATACAGTACTTTCTATTAAATATTGTACTTATCTATAAATGTTTTTGGATTGTGGAACAAATCATTTGAGTTTCCATTCATCCTTATGGGGAAATTTGCTTTGATATAAAAGAGTGCTTTGGATTACATGCATGCTTCTGGAACAAATTATGTTCGCAAACCAAGGTTGCACTGTACATTGTGAAATGAGAAAGGGCAATAGCCAAAAATGGTGTTGTTGGTTAACCATCCTCCCTTTGTTGTATATACATAGTCTGTGCCAAGACTGCTAGATTTCTCTAGAATCAGGGGTGTCAAACTCAATCACGTGAGGGGCCAAAATCTAAAAAAAAAAAAAAAAAAAAAATAGTCCATGTTGCGGGCCAAATTGTTTATTAAGATTTAACTAACTCAAATTAAATAGCCTAACTATGGAGACCGTGAAGGGGGCTGGATCCCTACTCCTTCCCCTTCTGTAGAGTGGCATAGTGGTGCCGTTTAATATTTAACTGCTCCAGTGCTGCACTGGATATCCTCGGATTTACCTGGCAGGTACACTCTCTAATGCTTCATACCTCTGGCTCTTGATATACATCATGTGATTGTGAGGATGAGGGATGGAAACACAGCGTGCAGCTGCCAGGAAGAACAGAAAAGACATGATGCATCGCTGGAGCAGATAAATACTACACTGCTTTGCTACTGTGCTATGTGGGGAGAGGGTGTTAGGGGAAAGAGGTGTGTGTTTGTTTAACCAGCCACATGAGAAAATTTAGATCCAAGGAGGCATCCCCAAAGCTAATTTCCCAGGGGGATCCCTTGGGTTGTTGCTACATACAGGCTTGGCTCAAACTGACAATGTTTCAACCAGAAATACTGTCATACTCTGGATAGGAAGGCAGTGTACTGTTGTTCTTTTACGGCTTATAATCATGCACACATTTGAAGCACTCGCGGGTCAGATAAAATGGCAAGGAGGGCTGCATTTGGCCTGTGGGCCTTGTGTTGGACACCTGTGCTCTAGATTGTCAGCTCACAGACAAGTGAGTGAGATGTGAGTGAGTGAAAGTGATTAATGAATGAGCAGTGTACCAACTACCAGCACTCTGCTATATACAATTAATACATTAAATCTGACATTATGGACACGTCCTAGAAATGATGACCTGCAACTACTGTCTGTTTTAAGAGGACTTTACTGTGACTTACAGGGCTTTCAATATAGAGTTCTTAGATGCCTTGTTGCCCTCTAAAACTTCTAGTGACCCTTCATAACGTAACTTGATAGGTAGCCCGTCACTACATTGCTCTTTTAAATGGCACTGCACACAGGAAGTTCACAGTTTGCAGAAAAATGTGTCTAATATCCAAAACATATCAGGCTTTATCTAAATGTTTGCACACACATGCCTGGAAACGTTTTATAAAATGTATCTAATTTACATTTAGTTCTAAAAAATACTAAGAAAGCCATGAGGTTTTTTTTCAGTGTAAATCGTGTAAGGCAAAATGAGCTCTCCATTTGCTATGACAAGAAGACTCAAAATCGATCAATAGAAAAGAGCAAATCATTTGTAAATGACTTGACTTCCAAACATTCCTTATCTCTAACGGGCATATAGCAAACATTCCAGAACTCTACAGAGCATTATTTCATGTAAATGATCTCTCTCAAACAGGCCAAAGCCATCTGTTTGCTCTATAAGAATGTGTCTTTCTCTAGCAGTAATGTGAACTCTTCACCCACTGCTAACAGAGCTGCCACACAGGCACTGTAGAATAAGCAGCTGTGGAATGGCGTACAACACGGTGCCTGCACTCTACTAGTAAGCAAAGATGCAGCAGACAAGAACGTGTGAAAACATTGTCTTACCTTCCACAGGCTTTGTAATTATGCCAGTCACTCCACCCACAACACCCTGCAAAAGAGAAAAAAAAAAGAACTTAGAATACACAAAACAATCACAAACAACACCTTTTTCACTGCAAGTTGAAATCTCTCACTTCTAGTTTTAGTACACAAAATTGCAGTGGATAAACATGTATGTAGTGCTAAAGTTGAAGCTAGCAAGTATACGGTTCAAATTCAGGTGTGAAATGTAACAAGTTTATAAAACAATAATGTTTCTTCATATATTGAGGCCTGAGCATCTCACACATTCTAAATGTATTAATAACAGTGATCTGCAAACTTGGTTCTCCAACTGGTAAGGAACCACAAGACAAGACAAAACATTTATATTGCGCTTTTCTCCTGGCGGACTCAAAGCGCCAGAGCTGCAGCCACTAGGACGCGCTCTATAGGCAGTTGCAGTGCTAGGGAGACTTGCCAAAGGTCTCCTACTGAATAGGTGCTGGCTTTCTGAATAGGCAGAGCAGAGATTAGAACCCTGGTCTCCTGTGTCAGAGGCAGAGCCCTTAACCATTACACCATCCAGCCACCACAAGTCCACAATGCATTGCAGGAGTCCGACAGTCACAGTCATGATTTATAAAGGCAAATGCATTGGGCTCTATTCACAAAACTTCTCATAAATAACTTATCACCTATTTTATAAAAATAATCAGCATATTCACAAGCAAAATATTCACTAGGCCCCATGCACACCTAAAACCGCAAAACTTACGGGAGTGATTTTTCCGCGATTAACACTGAGAAAAAAATCACTGGACACTACAGCGATTTGGGAGCGATCGCGATAAGCGGTGCTATGCATGCTAATCGCGAATTGCTGGCAAAACGCTGCATGTCACGCGTTAGCGTATACCGCTAACCGTGTGAGAACACTGCCATAGGCTTACATGGGCTAGCAGTTTTTAAACACACTAGCGTTTTGCGTTGAGCGGGGATCGCACGATTCCCGCTCAAGTGTAAATGAGGCCTTAAAGTGAGTGGTTCCAGATTAACTTCATTTCAATATTACTTTTTGTACCTCAATTATATTCTATTTTTGCTGTTTGGGAGCTTAAAATGTAACATAGATCAGGTGAAAACAGAGGAAAACAGGTGAAAAAGCTTTGTGAATCATGCCCATTGTGGGACTTGTAGGTCCTTAACAGCTGGAACGCCAAGCATGCAAATCGCTGTATTATATCAAAGTGCAGAATATATGAATGAAGATAAGACAACTATAGTTTTGATTAATAATTATCAGTTTACAAATCTGAACACTCTGGCATTACCATATTTTTTGGACTATACTAAGATTGACCATAAGAAGCACTTAAGTGTAGAGGGAAAACACCAGGGTAAAAAAATATATACTAAACCTGGTGCATCCATGGTGAAGGAACATCTTGTGGATTATGCCCCCTTGTAACTCATGCCCCCTTGTATCCCTCTGAGTCTTCCTCTCCCCCCCCCCCCCCCCCCTTGTGTCCTCCCTGTGTCTCCCAGGTGTCTGCCTCTGTCCTCCTTGTGTCCTCCTCTATGCTCCTTTGTGTCCTCCCTGTGTCCTCCTCTGCATGGGCACAGTACAGGGAGTCCCCTATATTGCGGTGGGTTGGATGTTGGAATTAGCAGGTGTTCACAAGTCAGGATCTCCCTGCATTTGGACAAAGATAGTGAATTTTACCTACTTTTGGGGGAGAAAAAGTGAGTCTTATATCCCAAAAATACAGTAATCATGTATTGATTTGCAAAACAAATAGTTGTGCATCCCTACATTCCATTCCGCTTTAAAGTATGTGGCAATGAAAATAATCTCTCATGGCTATCAGGACCGATCCTCTGAGAGAAGCATGCACTTTCTGTGTCCTGGGCAACATCAAGTTCAACACAATCATTGATAGAGAGGAAGCTATTGCTGGCATTAGTATAAGCTGTGAACCAAGGAGTTATCCAAGTAATTCAAACATTCAAATAGATTTTAAGCTTAGCAAAAATGACTGGGTAACCTCTAATCTCCAGGGGTTGCTTTAACAATCACATCCTCAAGAGGGCAACATTGACACATAATTTAAGAATATAAGTCAGACAGTTCATATACATTGTGGGACACTTCATATGCTCACTCAAACTTGAATAATTACAAATATCTTCTGCTTTAAAGAGACACTGAAGCCAAAAAAAAAATATTATGATTTGTATGTGTAGTACAGCTAAGAAATAAAACATTAAGATCAGATACATCAGTCTAATTGTTCCCAGTACAGGAAGAGTTAAGAAACTCCAGTTGTTATCTCTATGCAAAGTAGTCATTAAGCTCTAGTACTTTCAAAGTCATGGAGAGGGCTGTTTTCTGACTTTTACTATCTCAACTGTTCCTGAACTATTTACTTTTTCTCTGCCAGAGGAGAGGTCATTAGTTCACAGAGTGCTCTGAAAGAATCATTTTGAATGCTGAGTGTTGTGTAATCTGCACACATTATAGAATGATGCAATGTTAGAAAAAACACTATATACCTGAAAATAAAAATATAAGAATATTTTCTTTGCTGCTAATCTTCTAGTAATTATTCATAGTACACAACCAATTCACTATATCATATTTTTTTTTCTGCTTCAGTGTCTCTTTAAGAAGGAAAATTTCTGTTACGCAGCAAGCAGGCTTTTTGTGTTTTTAGTAAGAGGGATTTTTGGTCCTTTGTAGCCCCATACACACTCCTAGCAGTTCTGGTTCACCATGAGCTTGCTAGGCAACCTGTAACTAACAATTCACATACTCCTGTTTTTCTTTCTCAAAATTATTTCTTACAATTCTTAGGACTGGCCACATAGATGACAAAACATATGTTATTTCTAAATGAAAATGTGCATTATAAAACATCCACCCTAAATTGCATTTTAGTTGGTCAGAGAATACATATTGGAATTATATTAGAAATCTGAAGGTCAATGTGGTTTTGAATTAAACCATCTTGAAATTAAACAATCTTGCACATTTTAAGCATGTTTTACCATTGGCTCATGAAGCTTTGCCCAATAGTGCACAAAGACTATCTGCCCATGTTTGTTTATTGTTTTTTTTTTTTTTACTATATTGTTTTTAGAATTTTTCAAATAATAATGCATGTTGATGAAAAAAAAAAAACTTTGAATACACAATGAAATAGTACATACATAAACTGCCAGGTAATCAGAATAAAGTCACACATATTGTAACATTCAAAGGAAACATAGCTGAATGAAGGATATACAGTATAGATATAACAAGGCAGAACCATGTATTGCAAAGTAGACATCTACTCTTTAAGCACAACGGACTCAATTCTGGTAGCTATGTGAGATAAAAAAATTTTTTTTTAAAGATTCTTTTATTTATGTAATTTTTCATAAGGAAAGAATATACAAGTACATCCGATACATGTAAACAAAATAAAAAAAAAACATCACATATCAAATATATCCAATAACATCTATATCAAATGTCACCCTATTAGCGAAAGTCCAAGGGGTGTTGGAAAAATGATTAGGTACAGCAGCATGGAAGATACATCTGTGACAGCACATGAGATTTTACATATTTAAGCCGCAAGCCAGCGCGGCTTCTATAAGTACAGCCAGAGATTTGGTTTAAATCGTAAATACAAAGGGATAACAATTAAGCATGTATAGGGGCGTGTCTTTCACTTAGTTATATAAAGAATGAAGGCCCTGGGCCCAGAGGGATCATTCACCAGGGCCTGTCGCAGTATGCTAAAAGACGTAAAAGAGAAACATCACATCCCAATTCCTATGTCCCTAACTATTATTACCATATTTGCTTGCAGGGTGTTAGTCTATATAGCCCCTTAGATTGCGTATGGGGTCTGTGACCATCGGAAGGTAAATAGAGAAGGAGTAAAGTGGAAAGGAAGAACAAGAGAAGAAAGGGACAGGAGATATAGAAAAAGAGATGAAGAATAAAATGTGTGTCAGGGGGCCACCCCGGTCATGGACTCCCACTCCCCGACTGCCGAGGGGGCAAAAGGCCGATATAACCGAGCTGAGTTGATGGGCTGAATGTGGATACCTAGTCCATTTCAATTCACTCTACTATAGTTATATATAGATCTATATAGATAGTTCCCAAGTGTATCAGGGTGGGTGGATTCTGGTCTCACATAAGGGACCGATAGCGGTCTGATTCCTTGAATTCAAACCAGCCAAACCAGGTCTTCCAAAATTGTTCATGTTTCTCATGAAGCATGGCGGTAAGATCTTCCATATAGCTTGTCTGGTCCACCTCTCTCAACCACTCCATCACTGTGGGGGGATCTGAGGATTTCCATTTCCTAGATATCAGGGATCTAGCTGCATTGATTAAGTGTCTCGTGAGTGTTTTTTTGTATTTACGGATAGACCAGGTATTATGATGTAACAAAAAAAAAAAAAAGCTGGCGAGTCAGGCGGATGAAAATCTGTCATTACGTGCATCAAGTCCCTTATACCCGACCAGAACTGAGTGATCTTACTGCAGGACCAAAATATATGTATCAGTGTCCCTGTATCCTGCCCACATCTCCAACATAAAGGAGAGGTTCCTGGGAACATTTGATGTAATTTGGAGGGCGTGAGATACCACCTTGTAAAGATTTTATATCCTGCTTCTTGGGCTTTTGAGGAAATGGAAGATTTGTGAGAGAAGGTTAGAATTTTCCCTCATTGTTTGTCAGAAAATGCCATGCCTAAATCCCTTTCCCACCTCTCCCTACAAGCTGATGCTGGAGCTTCAGGGTTGTTTAAGAGTGAGTATAAAAATGAGATCATACCTCGCATTGGCCCTTCTCCTTGTTCAAATACTGTCAGGGGTCTAGTAAGGCTAGTTTTAGGACCTTGAGATAGTATGTTATGTCTAAACTGAAGCCAGGACCAGTGATCTAAATTTGGAGAATTAAAGTCTTGTCTTAGTTTCTGTAGTGAGATCCATTCTCCATCAGTAAAAAAGGTTTTTGCCCGTAAATTGGGACATGCGCGCCAGAGAGGGTAGCTATTGGAAGGGAGACTGGGAGGAAAGCCAGGGTTATCCAAAATAGGCAGTAGAGGCGAGGGCCAGGGCGAAATAACAGGATCCTGTCTGAATTTTGCCAAGGTTTTAAGTGTCTGGGAAATCAAAGAAGCCGCTGGGTCTGCTATTTTAAATAGGGGGGCAAACCAAGGGGTGTGTATGAGACGTCCACTCATTATCTCATTCTCCATAGTTACCCATCTTTTAAAGCGGGAGTGCCTGTGCCAGTCTATAACTCTAATCAAGGTAGCTGCTGCATGGTAAAGGCGTGGGTTTGGGACTGCCATACCTTCTAGTTCTCTGGGGGCTGTCTGAAGAGAGTATTTAAGTCTGGGTTTGCGGCCGTTCCATATAAATTTTGAGAATGTTCGTGTGACTGCTTTAAAATAATGGGAGGGGATAAATATTGGTAATGTTTGAAATAAATATAACAGGCGAGGCATGATTGTCATTTTGATAATATATGATCTCCCAAACCAAGAGAAGTGTGGCTGGTCCCATAGATGGAGGTCTTGTTTGATACGTTCATGGGGGGGGGGGGAGAAAATTAGTTGTAAACAGATCTCCAGGGTTTGGTGTTATCTGTACGCCTAAATATTTCAGGGCTTTGTTGGGCCATTTAAAGGGGAAGTTGGTCTGTAATGTAGTCTTCAGATCTTAAGGTAATAAGATCCCTAGAGCTTCACTTTTATCATAGTTGATAGACATGTTAGATAATTGGCCATATTTTTTGAACTCTGCTAGCAAATTGGGTAAAGAGATGTGTGGGTTGGTGAGGTAAAATAGTAGATCATCTGCATAAGCAGCTACTTTATGGGTTGAGGATGGGAAGGAAACGCCTTTGATATCGGGGTTATTGCGAATCGTACAAAGGAATGACTCCAGTGAAAGAGCAAA
This sequence comes from Hyperolius riggenbachi, assembly GCF_040937935.1. Classification (NCBI taxonomy): domain Eukaryota; kingdom Metazoa; phylum Chordata; class Amphibia; order Anura; family Hyperoliidae; genus Hyperolius; species Hyperolius riggenbachi. Next base: position 219,788,072 of record NC_090648.1, read on the forward strand.
AATTAAAGGGGATAATGGGCATCCCTGTCTGGTTCCGTTATGGATAGTGAACGTCTCAGACAACACCCCATTTGCTTTTACTCTAGCATATGGGCAGGAGTATAGTGCTAGTATCCGTTTAAGCACCCTCCCCCCCAGGCCCAGATGACGGAGCGTCAAATCAATGAAGTCCCAGTCCACCCTATCAAACGCTTTCTCAGCATCTGTGGATAATAGCAGTGTCGGGGTGGAACGGGACCTCACCCAGTGAAGGATGTCTATAGTGCGAATTGTGTTGTCCCTCGCCTCTCTCCCTGGTATAAAACCAACTTGATCGGGGTGGACCACTTCAGCTAGAAGTGGGGCCAGACGGTTGGCTAAGATTTTCGCATAAAGCTTAAGGTCAACATTCAAGATTGATATTGGCCTGTAGCTTTGACATTGTGAGGGGTCTTTTCCTGGTTTCGGTAATACAGAGATATGTGATTCCAACATCTGGGTTGGGAACCGACTTTGATCCGTGGGAAGTTCTGTGATAGCATTAAATGCCTTTAGCATGAATGGCATCAGAAGGGATTGGAGTTTTTTTATAGTATTCAGGTGTGTAGCCATCCGGGCCAGGAGCTTTTCCAGATGGTATCTGAGACATGGCAGTGCTCAATTCATCTTCTGTAAAGGGATCCTCTAAGTCTTTAGATTGGGCTTCGGATAAAGTTGGCATACCTGACTGTTGGATATAGTCCATCATGTTGGATCTGTTTGCTATAGGAGAGGGTTCATCTACATGTGGGGCAAGATTATATAGGCTAGAGTAATATTCTTAAAAGGTTCCTGAAATTTCTTCATATTTATGCACTATCTTTAGATTTTTATTCTTAATTCCTGCTATATAATTGGAGGTCTGTTGGGTCTTAAGGGACTTAGCTAGAATTGAGCTGCATTTATTACCAAATTCGTAGAAAGTGCGGCGGCATCTTTCTGCCGCATATTTAGCTTGTGGAATAAGAGTCGCTTAAGAGAATCCCTATGTCTGGTGAGATCAGTCAATACCTCAGGGGTGCAGGACTGTTTATGTTGTACTTCTAAATTTTTTATTGAGGCCAGGGTATCCTGTATTTCTTTTTCTCTCATCCGTTTCTTTCTGGCTCCTTCCCTAATCAAACCGCGTGCGAAGCACTTGTGAGTTTCTCATAGTATGAGAGGAGACACACCGTCCCTGTTATTAATTTCAAAAAATTCCTCCATTTCTCCTTTAAATTTTTGATAAAATGCTTTATCCTGGAGTAATGAGTTATTAAGACGCCAAGAGGCACTACCCTTTCTGCATTCTCCCAGAGCAAGATCCACCGACACCGGGGCATGATCGGATAGAGATATGTTGCCAATTTTAGAGGAGGATGAGATAGATAACAAATTAAGAGATATAAAAATATAGTTGATTCTAGAGTAGGAGGAATGGGGGAATGAGAAAAATGTGTAATCTTTCTGGGAGGGATTATGTAGTCTCCAAACATCTATTAGTTGCATATCGTGAAGAAGGGACTTGCACTTTTGGAGGAGCCGTCCAGATATCAGGAATTTTTGGGAGGAGTCGTCCAGTGTAGGGTCTAGTGCTAAGTTAAGATCTCCACCAATGACAACACTACCCTCAGCAAATGTGTTAAGTTTAGATCGGAAAGCTTGAAAAAAGGTGACCTGCTGAGTATTGGGAGCATAAAAAGATCCAATTGTGATTTTCTGATTGTACACCGTGCCTTTAATTATGTTAAAGCGGCCCATTGGATCACTATATTCTGCCTGTAGAGAGCAAGGAGTATCCCTGGATATTAATATGGCGGTTCCTTTTGTTTTAGATTCCTGAGGAGAGCTATAATAGGCCTGTTTGTAGAACTTATTGAACAGCTTGGGGGGTTTGGGACCTTTAAAATGAGTTTCTTGTAAAAAGATAAAGTTGGCTCTATCCTTATGACACATATTCAAGATAGAAGATCTCTTCTTGGGTACATTCAACCCCCTGGCATTCAGGGTTAGCAATCTAAGTGACTGCAGGAATGTGAGCCAGCACAGGACGGCCCCCCGACACACCATAGAAGTGGAGGCAAGTGGCGAAGATATAGAGAAAGTTAAAGGTAAGAAGAGAAACTGGAAATAGAGAAGTAAAGTTAAACGTGTAAGAAACCACGTCAAACGCATAGGCAAAGTACAAACCGTACAAAATTTACCTGTGGACCACATTGTGGTCTCAGCATTAAGGTGTATAAACACTTCGAGTGGGGGACTCTGGGTCTCCTCAGTAGATGGCCGTAGCCGTGGGGTAGTGAAAACCACACCTAAGAGGGGTGAGTACTTCAGAACCCCCGGAACACCCGTATGCATGCTATTGAGAACAGTAACAGCGAGTAATAGTCATACAATTCCAATTAAACCCGAGTTATCTCAGTTGGTATCAGAAAGTAATATAATCATATACTAAACATTGGTGACATAACGAGATATCTCCACAGCTCCATCCGCCCCCACCCACTTTGTTCCCCCCAAAACCTCCCCTCATTATCTGTGTTACATATTTAACCAATTCACTTCAGCATATTGAAATAGGATTACCCTAGGGGTCGTGAGATAGTTCCCGTTATTTCAATTTTCAAACATTAATTAGTGTGTTTAGTAGTTATTGAGTTGTGGCCGTTCAAGCTTATATTTATGGCCCGCCCCGCCCCCCCTCCCGGGGCTAGGTGCCACAAACCACTCCCCCCAAGCCGGCAGCCCCCCCAGAACGCAAAAGTGTGCGCCCTGAGGGCCACCACACGGGAGGGGGACGCGGTAGCCCATCATTGCATCCGGAGGGAGGGGGGGGAGCGCATAGGCAACTCTCCAGTTCCCCTCCACACTCCCAGAGCCAGCAACGCAGGAGGTACCCTGTCAAGTACATAGTTCGCACAGCATTGCCATGGTCCGTAGATACGAGAGCTGAAAGGAGGGGGCGCCCGGTAGGCCCCCAGACACAAAGCCACCACGCCAAGCCACATCCGGAGAGAGCAAAAATCTGCACAATAAACTAGCCTCTTTAATTGGTGAAATAGCACAGTCTTAAAGGACTGATGTGGTCATTGGCGGGCAGCCCCACGTCCCCCCCAAAGCGCACCGCTAATACCTCCCCCCACACCCGCCTCCCATGAGAAAAACATGATATAGTCTAAGTGGTAGAGGGCCGCCGCCCCCCCCCCCCCCCCCCCCCCATCCCACTGCACACGAAGATTAACATTCACGTGTCCAATAGTAAAGATGGAGGAAGAGCCCCAAACTCCCCCCCCCCCCCACCAAAAAGGCACACGATCTCTCAGAGCAGCACAACCAGCATCCCATATAATAAGCTGATGTAAATTAAAGATTATGCGAAGTTACGATGATACATATGATACTTGTATATAATTCAAAATACACCACCGGTTTCAGGCTATTATCAAGAGCGTCACGCCGGTGATGTAGAAACATTGGTAATGCATATGCCCGGAAGAGAGGGAAACGGGACGGGGCACACACTGTAACGGGGTCACGTCTGTGTAGCTTCATGAGGTGCGCATCGCCAGTTGACAGGATACCACAATAGCGACGTCCAGTGTGATTATTTTGGTGTACTTATTGCGCATGTTATATAAAGAGAGCGTTCCAGAGATTAGGAGGCAGATGAGCCCGGAGAGCAATGAGTGATCGAGCAGTTAGGGCGGCAGGGCGTGGCCTGCCACTGTCCAGTGTGTACAACAAGCTTGAATATGGTTGTCATATGGAAAAAGTACAGCAGGGCGTTCTAGAGTGGCCATGTTCAATGGGGGGAGACCCGAGGGAATTTCACTCCAAATTTGAGAGGTAAAAGCTAACTGGTGGGGTAAACGGACATATAGAGTCACAACGGGGGCAATCTGAGGTATCAATGTTCAGTATTACTTACTTGGCCTTAGCGTCGTGGCCCGCGCTTTGTCTGCGGGCGTATTACTTACAAAGTGTCAGGGTCCCATTCAGGTAGCTCCACCGATGCCATAGAGAAGGCCTTGAATAGGTCTGGTAGCTGCGAGGGGTGACAAAAGATGAAGGATTTGGAACCGTGCTTCGTAACCAGTTGGAAGGGAAATCCCCAGTAGTACGTTGCACCGATATTCTGTAGGGCTTGTATCAAAGGCTTCAAGGCCCGACATTGTATTAAAGTGGAGGGCGCCAGATCCTGGAATAGGGTGATCGTAGCACCCTGCCAAGTGATGGGATCTGTGTCACGTGCAGCCTTCATGATGCTTTCCTTCTCCGTGAAATTGTGGAGCCTACTGATGATGTCCCTAGGCGGCTCATGGTCTGCAGGTAGGGCTCTCAAGGCCATGTGCCTGTCGAACTTAAGCCGTTGGTCTGCTGGGCGGTTCAGTAGGCTGTTAAAGATGGCGCGCAGTGTAGGAGTAATGTCATCTGCTGGGACTGTTTCAGGTACACCGCGTACCCTAATGTTGTTGCGCCGGTTCCTGTTTTGCATGTCTTCCATTTGTGTTCGCATGGTGCGGTTATATAAGAGTTGTTTCTCCTTCGCTTCATTTAGTTGCGCCACTTCTGCCCGTAGAGTCTCAAGGCCGCTCTCCACCGTGGTGACTCTGTCTGAAAGGCCTGTAATATCTGTGTGGATGGCAGCTATCTCCGCCTTTGTGGACGTAACTATCCGCTCTGTTTGCTCATCGAGGTCTTGTTTAGTAGGAGGACCGCGGAGGTATTTCCAGATGTCCTCGAGGTTGCACAAAGCTGCAGGGCCTGCTTTAAAGGATGTGGAAGGCTGCGATGTGGGTGGCGCGGTATCCGCCATATTGGAAGTTTCTGCCGCCGGACCTAGTGCCTGAAAGTAGCGAGTTACTGGTCTTTGATTTGGGGTTGGAGGGCACCGATCGGTAGCTGATGCCTTCTTGTCACCCTTCATACCACTTTAGAGGTAGAAAAATTCAGGTTTCTATGCCAAATCCGCTTCTGTAAGCATACGGGGCCGGGAGCTCAGCACACACGAATCTTCACTCCTCCATGGTTGGCTCCGCCCCCTCCATTCGCTAAATATTTTTTTGTAGTTAAAGTGGTCTAACACCCAGCATTTCAACTTTGCTTTAAAAGATCGCTTACAACTTATAAACTATTATGCCAGATTTTTTTTTTAGCAGAAATTCACTGAATGGATTAAACATGACATTTTAGTGCTGCATTTAGCTAGAAATGCTCCTCGTGCTTGCTTGTTTAGTTACAAATGTATCTATCTACAATGTAACAAACAAACACTGCTCTGAGAGAACAAAGAGGGCTTCCCTGGCAGGCTTTTCAAAGGTCTATTTGTATTACAAATAAAGATACATTGTGTAACTACAGATAAGAACGGATGCAGATTCCTAGTTAATCCAACACTAAAATGTCATGTTTAACCCATTCAGTGAATTTCTGCTTAAAAAAAAATCTGGCATAATAGTTTGTAAGCTGTAAGCAATCTTTTAAAGTAAAGTTGTAATGCTGGGTGTTAAACCGCTTTAAAATACATCATGAGGTATCTTCCTCTTTTTTTAGCAATTCCAAAATATTTTTCTCCATTTCCGAACAGGAGGTAAAACGTGTGGCAAAACATGAGGTAAATGCATAAAGTGAGGTAAAACATGAGGTATTTCAGCGGTAAGCATGCAGTAAATAAATAATAGTAGTCTTTAATTGTCTTCCATAAGTTAGGATAGTCTTCGAAAGATTTTTTATTTTTGAGGGGGGGGGGGGGGGGGGGGGGGGGTGTATTCGATTATGTAGCAACCTATGAAAAGTATATTTATAGGCATCCCTTATAAAAAAAAATCCCGTAAATATTTGGAGTTTTATATCTACTATTCTTTTCTATTAAACAGCCTGAATAGGAACGACACTAAAACAGCAATAGGAACGCCACAAAAAACTGCAAAATGCACACAAACTGACTATCTCCAGGTACAAGCAGGCCTTAAAGGAGTCATCACAGCAAAGATCGTAAAAGCTCTACCCGCAGCCGTTCGCCGGAGCTCCGACCCGGTCCCCGGCGATGACGTCAGAGCGACCTGGAGGTCGCTCTGTACTGCGTCTGCGCGATCGCGCTGTCAATCACCGCCACATGGGCCGGTGCGGACTGCACAGGCGCAGTAGTCCTGCGCAGTCCGCTCCGCCCCACGTGGCGGTGATTGACAGCGCCCATCGCGCAGGCGCAGTATAGAGCGACCTCCTGACGTCATCGCTGGTGACCGGCGAACGGCTGCGAGCAGAGCTGCGGCGAGGGAGGTCCTGAGAGCTTGGGGCTGGAGGGAGCCCCCGGTAAGTACCACTCATTTTACGATCTTTGCCCTGATGACGCCTTTAAACTGATCGGTAAATTATGTGCTAACATGCCCCCCAATTTCCATTAGAATGGCCATTTTAGGTAAAATTAATGCAAATGACCTCATGAATTACCTTATAATTTACCTTACGAGGTAAAACATGACTAAAATCTACCAGAATTGCTAAATGTCATTACCTCATGGAGGTAAATTACCTCAAATGAGGTAATTTGTTTGATAAACCTACCAGAATTGAGACCAATGCGACTGATGTTTCAGTCACCTGATACCTGTCCATGTTTATATGCTGTAATGTTAATGTATACTTCATTTTGAACAGTCACTTAGCCATTTAAGTACCTGAGGTCTCTGCCCCTTAAGAGCCAGAGACCGCTGGTACCAGAAACCGCGGAACACAGACGAATCGCCGCACATCCCTGCCGTAACCGCCATCCACGCCGGGAACCACAGGCCAGCCACTCTGCTGTCTCTATGATGGCAAAGTTCCTGTTAGCCAGTCAGGAGCCGCTTTCATTGGCTCCTGACCATGTCTATCAAAGTAAGCCAATGGGAGTTGCTTACATTGATAGACAGGGTCAGGAGCCAAAGAAATCAGCTCCTGACCTGCTCACAGGACTCTGCCGTTTTAGAGACGGCAGGGCGAGTGGGCTAAGGCAGGGAGATAGTGACGCGATCGATGCGTGATCGAACGCGTGGGCTCAGTGAATTGAAATCTACGCCCTGGCAGCCACACCAGCAATCTAAATGAGTAAGAATGACTATGCAGATGTAAATACCGGTAGTCTATGCACATTTGTAGGCTTTCTACAAATCACCTTGGGTCCTCAACACAGGGATGTCCAACTCCAGTGCTCAAGGGCCAAGGACCTCCCACATTTTGGTACAGCTCAAATTAATTAATGGGACTGAATTGGGAAAAACATGGTTTATAAACTAGAATACATTTCTCCATCCATACTAAACATAGCCATGGATACGGCCTTCACGGACCAGACATCCCTGTAGGCTTCATGTATACTTTTCACTAAAGAACTATAGAGGCCATATGTCTAACTCACTTACCCTGAATTAATATACAGATAAAGGGACTCTCCTCATCTGCACATTTCTCCCAATAGAATGACGTAGACAGCGTTATTGCTTGAACAACAGGACTGCAGATAACTTTTTTGGGGGGAAGAGGTCAAGATGGCAGCTTCCACATCCCACTAATGACACAAGTAGTTTAAGTGATCATTTTGACTTTCTACATTTTAATTAGAATAGCCCCTCTGGTACACCTAACTACTGAGTCACCCTCTGTTCTATTCAATCATGCTCATCAATAGTGAGTTAAGCAGGGTCACATTTACATTTTTGTATAAGAAAAAGCATGCAAATAACTAGGCTGTGTTTCTTTGCTTTTTGCGTCTGAAAGGGTTAAACTTTCAGGTATGCAAGTGATAGTTTCTCTCCAGTTGGGACTTAGTCGAACTATAGCATAACTATCATCGATAAGGAATTACAGGCATAAAAAACTCTTGCCTGAAAGAGCAGCTTATGAGTGCAGAGGATAGATAAAAAAGGTTAACAGTTCATATATTTCAGCTCTGGGACACAGACTGTGTTGAAAGATGGTATTATTCATATGAGAAAAAAAAAACATTACATTTTTTTTTTTTAGTTTTTAAAAGGAAATTAAAAAAAAATGTCAGAAGTAGGAGGATAGATACAATTGTTTAGCTTACCAGTTTATTCTCACCTCGCTTTACCTTTAAAATGTAACCCCAAAGAATGTTTGTGAAAAATGTAAATGAGTGACTAAAGCTCCTGTTGAAACTGATTTTGCAGCCTGCGCTTCAGCTGTGGAAGCGTCATTAAAGCAATACAGCAAGCTTGATGCTTACATTTTCAGCAAGCTTACAGGTGAATGTGAATGCACCAGCTTTTACACTTAAAGGACTCACGTGGTGAAAAATAAAAGCAATCTTAACTTACCTTGGGCTTCTTCCAGCCCTTCAAAAGTCTTATGGGTTCCTCGACACAGTTCCGGTGCTCCCCACTGTCCCGCTGGCAAACACGCTCATCATCAGATGCATACTGCATCAGCACAGATTACTGCACAGGCACAGTATACGCCAGTGACATGGGCGAGCTTACCCTTCAATGGATATCCTCATTAAAATACTGTACTTCTGATCACAAAAATCTTTTAAAGAGACACTGAAGCGAAAAAAAAAATATGATAAAGTGAATTGGTTGCGTACTATGAATAATTACTAGAAGATTAGCAGCAAAGAAAATATTCTCATACTTTTATTTTTAGGTATATAGTGTTTTTTCTAACATAGCATCATTCTATAATATGTGCAGATTACACAACACTCAGCATTCAAAATGAGTCTTTCAGAGCAGTCTGTGAAGTAATGACCTCTCCTCTAGCAGAGGAAAAGTAAATAGTCCAGGAACAGTTGAGATAATAAAAGTCAGATAACAGCCCTCTCCATGACTAACTTAGTCGGAGAGCTTAATGGCTTGTTTGCATAGAGATAACAACTGGAGTTTCTCAACTCTTCCTGTACTGGAAACAATTACACTGATGTATCTGATCTTAATGTTTTATTTCTTAGCTGTGCTACACATACAAATCATAATATCATCATTTTTTTTTCAGTGTCTCTTTAAAAATAGCCTAAATGGATAGTGAACCGTCAGGGGAGTTTTGTGGCATAAACTGATCAGAAAATAGACAGGGCCTGACGAAAGTAGGTAAAGCAGTAGATCAAACCTTACAACAAATCTATAGCAAGGATATACTTGGATGTCTGATATACTAAGTAGTCAAAACGTTGTGGTTCTAGTAAAATCAGTAAAAAAGCTAAAACTTCTAAAATGTATATAACACACACCATCACTCACAATACAACAACTAGTGTCGATAGGAAGCTGAATGACGAATCTGAGGAGAGGGCAAAATAAGATGAATCTGAACTTGCTTATTTCAGTTACATCAATAAGCTTGTTTGTTAATGGAATAAAAAACATTTTTAATCCTTGAAAAAGCTTCTCAGAAGAACAGATGGATTTAGTAGGATGATAAACATATCAACAAAAGATCATGTGATGTACCGTAAAGAAGCACCAATTCAAGTCATCAGACTAAAACATGACAAAGGAGAAACAATGAAGAGTATTACACCATGTGAATTAATGTATTTGACTTGGATAAGCACTGTGTCTGAACTACAGCACTGCCTTTGATAGCTTAACCATTCTAAAAGGAGAACCCCTTTGCTTTTTATTGCTTTTCCTGGCATAAACAGATTGCTATTAAGCTACCACATCATTTTAGAAATTCAGACATTTATTCCTGCCATTCATTACATTATAAATATTTCATAAGGACTCAACCCAGCATAAAAGCTAATTTTCCAGATGTTGTGCATCCGATACTGCACTGACAGCATCTCTGTAATGAATAATTTGGGTATCAGCAATATTTCTCTCTAACCATGTAAAATACATTTCTTGGACTCTTACCGTTCTCCTTTTACTAATGCAAATTCAGCACTAGATGGATTTGCTGCAATGGGAAATGCACTTTTCTCTCTTGAGTTATTAGCAGGGCAAAATTTGTACATTTTACGGCCCTAGGCCAATTATCACCAGCTGCCCCCTAACCAACAGCATCCTAGTGTGTGTGTGTCGTCCTTTCTGGTGACATGTCAGCCACAGAAAATGAACCCTAACTGCACAGCTTTTCATGGGCCCACTGTGAGATCAACATATTCAGGCCAGTGGAAAGCGGCACAGATCAGGTCCATTTATGCATGATACATCCATGAGTGACACCTTCCCCCAGGGCCGGATTTACCATAAGGCACGTGCCTATAGGCACCTGCTGATGGAAAGGTGGCTCATTCCTCTCCCTCCTATACAGAGGCCTGAGCAGAGTGTAATGAGAGGTTACTGACACGACTCTCGGCATTCCACTGGGGGCACCTATAGTTACCTAATGCTAAGGGGCACCTGTAGCTATGATGGGCAAGGAAAGTAAGGGAGAAGTGACAGCTGGGCAAGCCAGCACCCTTGAGGTGCAGTTTAGCAGGGTTTGTAGATACATGGAGGGGGAAGTCTAGGGTGCCAGGACATCTGTGCCTATAGGCTCCTGTCATGTAAACCCAGGCCTGCCTTCCCCCATGACACAGGCCAGGCAGATCTCTGCCCCGAGACCCACAACTGCTTCCCCCCTCCTCCTTCCCTCACGTCCCCAAAGCATTGCATAACCAACAGGCTGCAAAGACAACGTACATACACATATGTTAAACAATCAGAACAGAAAGCCATGAAGAAGTACAGTCCTAAGTGTGTCCCTCATAGCAGCAGTGCTTGTGGTGATGAGCCTGGCTGTTCCTGCATATCTCCTTCACGTGGGAAGCTTCAGGGGGCGGGGTGGTGAAGGTGACATATACCAAGCCAGCCAGCATCAAGACAGGAGGCGCTCTGCATCTACACTCTGTGCGCTTTTACTTAATGCCGCCGCCTGCATCCATGACCAGGCACAGCAAGTTTGAATGAAAAAGAGATCCTCTGTTATTGCCTGAACCGCCTGCCTTCTGCCACCAGCTGCAGCTGCTGTGTGATCTGTGCACACAGCGCACTGAACAGCTGAGCAGACAGGAGAGAGTGCCACTGACAGGCAGGCGTCCAACTGTGCGAGCAGCAGCAGAGCCTGCATGTCCAGGCAAACCGTACCTATGCCCGTTGATCGCAATTCGCCCTGGGTCATGAGGCGCTCTAGGCCATGGCCTCTGGGGCCTTGGCTGAAATCCGGCCATGGTTATTATGGTTGACTTACTGAGGTTGAATAACTTTCTAGTTAAAGCAGTGATTTTTTTTTTAGTAGCTAGTCCAGGATTTAGTAAAGTAAGTAGGTACATGAGACTGCAGTAGAAAACTATTTCACTGACTTTTCAGAAAATCTTTTCAAACTAGAACATGATCCAGGAGAGGGATGCATACCTTTGCCACCCGATAAGATACATTTTCAAAAATATTCAGTCTACATTTGCAGGATCAGTTATGTGATCGTCACTGTTTTCTAAGCATCCTAAATCAATGCCATTAGGTTCTCACTAAGTGTAGAGAGCCAGAGTAAAGTGGGGAAAAAAAAAAAAAACTTTACCAATGGAGAGGGAGTTCTGGGTCCTATAGAGCAGTGTTCCTCAACCCTGTCCTCAAGGCCCACCAACAGTGCATGTTTTGTGGAAATCTACAGAGGTAGTTAAGCAGCTCTGCTGAGACACCAATTACCCCACCTGTGAATGTTTGTGGTTTCCTGCAAAACATGCACTGTTGGTGGGCCTTGAGGACAGGGTTGGGGAACTCTGCAGGAGCCTTTTCCAGTTCCTCTCACAGTCGCCTCATTCGAGCACGGTTTCCCCTGTTCAAATCTCCCACCACAGGAAGCTTTGGAAGTCTTCAGGAGCACGAGTGCTCCTGAAGACTGGCTGTTCCGCAATGGGCATGTGCTCGAGAAAGCTCACTCAAGCATGCACAGTACTGAGCGGCCTATCTTCCTGTGCACTCGGGCACCTCATTCAACTGAACAAACATTTTTATTAAGTTTCTCATGCATTATCTTAATATCTGTGTAGATAGTTCCTAACTGGAAGAAATAATAATTTAAAATTGATGCAATTAATAGGTTTTCTACTTGATGGAAAAAAATGGTTGCTCAGATTACCATATTAAAAAAAAAAGAAAGAAAAATGTATTTACCCGTAACAGTCCTTTTCCTCCTTTGGCCAGGCTGTCTCCAAAGTCCTTGGGTTGTCTCCCCATATCTTCCCTTCTCTTCTGCTGATACTCTTTATCCATGGTAATAGCTGCCAAACCTTTTCCCACAGACCCTGTAATGCGGGATACAACTCCAGCTGCTCCTCCTGCATGTAGAGGAGAGGGGTTTGGCATGAAATGGTACCATTTATAATGTAATCTGCCAACTATAATAAATACAGATATATAGTGAGTAATAGAGAAAAAGGTGATATGGATGTGCTGCCATTGCTTATTTTTGTGCTCCAATTACTTTTTGTCACCATATGATTTTACTAAACATGTCCATTATACATTCTGCAATCGGGGGATACTACGCAGTCAGCCAGTAGTGCTCTGTGCAGGATGCCATGACTGTCATGTGCATGCAGATAGTGCTCCCGGCCACAGGCGCTGCAGCCGTAAGCACTAATGCCCAATCCAACTGACGAGGAAGTAGATTTTGCAAGCATCTGCAAGCAAAAGGAGGGGGATGGAAGAGAACGAGTGGAGCTGTGGGCATGAGGACTACTTCATACACATGCCTGCTCCCCTGTTATTACAATAGGTTTGAGCTCTGGTATCATTTAAAGCTCTGTATGAATACAATGTTTTATTAGATCACATTTGTTAGCTCATATCTGCCATCTTACAAAACAAAAAAACAATCAATCAAACCTATGAATACTGGTTACAAGACCAAATTGTAATTTAGCACGTAAGCTTACCGACAGTGTGCCCAAGGAGGCTCCTCACTCCGATGACTAGGCCCTCCGCAAACTCCTCAGGACCCTGCACTGCTCCCTAGAAATAATAGCAGGAAGTGTAGTTAGTCTGGATGGTCGGTATTAGCGCTTACATAATACTTTACTATCTTTACTACTTTACTGTCACTTTACTTATAAATCATTGACCGCTTGACAGGAATGTTAAAAATGTGAAGAAACAGGTCATGTCCATCAATAAAAGAACTCAAAAGGTACGCTATTGTATTGTCTATTTAGTGTCACATCAGTTTTCTCTAATGAATTCCATATTCTTTTTTTTTTTATAACAATGTTTTATTTAAAAGGTTTTCATGTTTTTCCTCCCAAGCAGGTTACATCTTTATCATGCACAGAGGGTTACATTTAAAACAGTTTCACACTTTTTACATGTTTCTCCTACTACCTCCATACATTAGATTTGTGCGGTTTGACAAAATTTCCTGCTCCCCCCCCCCCTCTAACATATGAAACTATATAACAGAACTTCTTTCCTCCCCCCCTCCCTTGTCACCGTCTCTCTATATCTGTTTAAATGAAAAGTTTTGCTGGTCCTTTTTGCTATTCGACTCTATGTCATCTTCTCTGCTTACGTGTACAAGTTCTTGAGTTATATTTTAGGTTTTAAGTTTTCCCAAGCTGCCTTGTAGATCTCTGGTTGCATACCACGTCGTATATTTGAAGGGGTCCATAATGTTACTTATTTCTTGACTTGTGAAGGTGGCTGTAATGAATTTTCCCCATATGTCAAAGAATTTTTTTGAGGATCTTTCCTTATGTAGTTTAGTTTCCTGGTAGTCGAGATTGAATAGGTGCAGGAGCTCCTCTTTGAGGTCCCATGTGGTGGGTAGGCTGGGGTATATCCATTTGTTATAGATGACTTTCCTGGCTGCAATAATCATGAGATGAGCAAGTCTTGAAATAGGCTTGGTTTGGTCTCTGCTGGATGGCTCTTGTATTTCTGGCTTATGGTTGAATAGGCATATCTGGGGTAGCATTTCAATGTCCATGTTACAAATATGTCTAATGTACTTTTTAACCTTTTCCCAGTAGATTTTTATTTCTTTGCATGACCACATACAATGGTATAGATTCGCATTTGGCGTGGAGCATTTAGGGCACATTGGTTTGTAGTGTGCTGGGGGCTGCTTGTACTTTATATTGAATGCGTATTTTGCTCGGTGCATTAGTTTATAATGTGATTCCCTCCATGTTTCGCTCAGAATAAGCGATCGGAATAATCTGTTTCCCTCTATGATATCTTTTCCTATACTTGTGGAGTCTATATCTTTTTGCCATCCCTTAAAATTATTTCTCGCTATACGTTCGATGTCTAAATTTTGTAATATATGGTGTATGTCTGCTAGTGTTCTAATCCCCCCTTGTGGTTGTATTAGTCGGTCAAACGAGTCTGCGTCCATGATTGATTTTATATCGTTGGTTTGGGCTTGTACAAATGATTTAAGTTGTGCATAGTAAAGGAAGTGTTGTTTAGGTACTCCATACATACTCTTTATTTCTTGGAATGTGTACCACCGGTTTTTCTTGAATGACCACATGTTCCCTATTTTGCTGATTCCCTTCTTTTCCCACTCTAAGAACCCTCCATGTTCTATGCTTGCTGGGAAGGCTGGGTTGCCCCATAGTGGCATGTACTTTGATAGGTGGTATGGCCTATTGAGTAATTTTCTGGTTGCCTTCCATGTCGCCCATGTGTCTATTATCATTTTACTGCTTTTGACTCGTGTCGGTAGATTTCTATAAGGTGTGTGTAGTACTGCCAAGGTGGTCCACGGTTCTAGGAAAGCTTCCTCAAGTTGTGTGTTTGAATAGATGCTTGTTTTCATCACCCAGTCTCTTATGTGGCGGAATATACAGGCTAAGTTATATAGGCGTACGTTTGGTATATTGAGCCCTGCCCAATCTTTGGGTAATTTCAATTTTGCTAGTGCTATCCGTGGCTTGCGCCCTGCCCATAGGAATTTTGTGAATAATCTATCTAGTGTTTGGTTGTCTTTGTGTGTCAACAGGAGGGGTATAGTTTGTAGTGGGTAAAGCAGCCTCCCAAAAATCACACTTTTTAGAACTGCTGCCCTTCCCATGAGATTTAACGGTAGGTTTGCCCACCTTTTCAGCTGTTGCTCAATGCTGAGGATGAGAGGATTATAGTTTAAGGTATATAACGAGTTGGGGTCTTTACTTATGTTAATACCTAGATACCTGACTTGTGATTTTATTGAGATGCCCTGCTCTTGTGCCACTGCCATAGAGTCTGTCCCACTAGTAAGATATAGTAGTTCACTCTTTGTCTTATTTATACAGAAACCACTCTGTTTTCCTATATTTTGAATTATGCAGAAAATTTTAGGGAGATCCTCCTTTGGTTTAGCTAAAAAGAGCAGGATATCATCTGCAAAAGCTGCTTGGCTGACTCTTGCATTTCCCACTGGTATCCCTGTTATATGTTTGTCTAGTTCCCTCAGGAGCGGTTCCAGTGCCAGATCGAATAAAAGGGGTGAAAGGGGGCACCCTTGGCGCGTTCCTTTTGTCAGGGGAAAGCTAGGTGAAATAAAGCCCGGTGTATATATGTGGGCTCTGGGGTTTGTATGCATGGCTTTTATCAGGTTCATAAATGTTCCAGAGAATCCCATCCTTTCTAGGACCTTCCAGAGCCACACCCAGCGAACATTGTCGAATGCTTTTTCAGCATCTAAAAGTAGAATAGCCTGATTGCGACATGTGGCTGGGTAGGCCCTGGTGTAGTCCAAAACTGTGAGTACTTTTCTGATATTCATAGTGGCCGACCTGTGTCGGATAAACCCTGATTGGGTAGGACTTACTAGCTTATACATTAACTCTGCTAATCTTCCTGCTATAATTTTGTTGAGGATCTTGATATCTTGGTTCATCAGGGAGATGGGCCTATATGATTCAGGAAGTAGAGGATCTTTTCCTGGTTTGGGTAGCAGTTTTATGTAGGCTAGTTGGGATGTGGGAGGCATAATTCCTTTTTTAATAATCAAATTGAATAGGGACTGCAAAGATTGGGTTATATCTGGGTTTAGTAATTTGAAAAATTCTGCCGAGAGGCCATCAGGGCCTGGGGATTTGTGATTAGCTAGTTGTTTAATTGTGTCGCTAATTTCAGCAGTTGAGATATCTGCATTGAGCATTTCTAGGTCTTCCTCTGTTAGTTTAGGTAGTGTTATGTTTTTTAGTAGATTGTCAGTTTCCTTGTTGTTATTCTTGGGGTCATTATCTATGTATAGTTTGGCATAAAATTGTTGTAGGCAGGTATTTATATTTTTGGGGTCAGTCAGTACGTTCCCTTGTGTGTCTTTTATTGCTGATATGTTTGTCTGCGGTCTTTCTCCCCTCAATATATTACTGAGTAGTCTGCTCATTTTATTGCCATGTCTGCGATACTTTAGTTCAGTGTAGGATTTTGTCATTTCATCTCTGATTTTTAACCATCTACCTCAGATTTAGTCTTAAGCCACTGTTGTCGGTTACTGGGTGATGGGTCTTGTTGATATTGTTTCAAGGCTTTCCTGACCTTCCCCACGGCTCCCATGTATTGCTCTTGTGTGTGTTTTTTTTTCCCTCCCACATATGACATGATTTTCCCTCTCATTACTGGTTTCGCTGCCTCCCAATATAAAATTGGATTTGAGATATGTTCCTTATTGTCCTCGCTATATTCTAACCACCATTGGTGTAGCATTGCGGCAAAGCTCTCGTCCCCATATAAGTATGTGGGGAAGCGCCAGATAATATCTGATCCCCGTGGTATAGATTCCCTCATCTCCAGCTGGACCGGGTTATGGTCTGAGATTACCATGTCTAATATTTCTACGGAGATTATTTTGGTAATTAGTGGGGCTGATACTAGCAAAAAATCTAATCGTGCCCACATGTCATGTGGAGTAGAGTAGAATGAGAATTGTCTGTCGTATGGGTGATACACCCTCCAAATGTCTGTTAGGTGAGACTCTTGCGCAAATATGCCCAAATTATCTATTTTCTTTTGGTATGAGGTGGTTATATTTGTATGTGAAGTTCTGTCTTCTTTGGCATCCATTATTGTGTTAAAATCTCCCCCTACAATCCAGCTGGAGATGGGGGAGCTCACTAGCTTGTCTCGAATTTCTCCCAGGCATTTATTATTATCATCATTGGGGCCATATACATTTACTATTTGGATATATTCGCCATGTATTTTGCCCCTGATCGACACCCATCTCCCTTCGTCATCATGTTCAATTTCTTCTATTTCACACTTTAGATTTTTGTGTATCAGGATTATTACCCCCGCTCTTCTGCCTAGTGCTGGAGAGCCGAAGATTTGTCCTACCCAATTGCGTTTCAGGAATTTAAAGTGCTCTTTTGCTAGGTGGGTCTCCTGTAAGAGGGCGACCTCTGTTTTTAATTTTCTGAGGTGTCGTAGCACCATAGATCTCTTTCGTGGAGTTCTAAGTCCCTTCACATTCCACGTACATAGTTTAACTACCATGATGACTTAGGGTAATATGCGAGTCGATCAAAGCCAGCTTCCATTATTACACATTTCCTAGCTAATAGAGAGACAGTGACATTTCCCTCCCCCCAACAGTAAATTCCCCCCATGTAACCCCTCAACACATTATCTAACAGTCTTATTAACTCATGGCTGAGCCAGATATAATCTGGCATACTCACTTCAGCCATCCTGTCTTTTGCAAACCTATAACTTGACTCCACTTCTTCCCTCGTGGAGGAGGGCTACTCACAGAGTCACCATCTTTGTGTTTAACTTGTTTGATTTTTATTTCCAGCCGGGTCTTTATTTAGTGCTTATCCAGTCTCAGATAGGTCCATTTGTTCCCAAAGATGTTGGTTTCAATGTGTACGTTTCTTTTTGTTAGGGCTTTCATCTTGATTTGGGTGTTCAGTGCCCGCTCCTAAGGTTCTTGTCATTCAGCCTGTATCTGTGGATCTTGTAGGTGACAGGGTAGCTGCTATGGTGGCTGTATCTTTTCCCAGGAACAGGGTCTCTGCTTCTTGTGGGGTTTTCAGTATGTGTGTGATTCCTTTGTCATCAGTGGCTTTCAGGATAGCCGGGTATAGTAAGGTGAATTTCCAATTTCGCTCTATGCACTCGCTGCAGGCTGCGTTGAATTTTTGTCTGAGTTTTGATACTTCTAGCGAGTAGTCGTTGAACAATCTAAGTTTTGCTCCTTTATATTCCAGATTTAGCTTGTTCTGTCTATATGCTCTTAAGATGTTTGTTTTGTCCATGTAGTCCAGGTACTTAACCATTATTACTCGCGGTTTGGTTTTACGGTCTGCGTCACTGGGGGGACCCACTCTGTGTGCTCTTTCCACTTTGCAGGGAGAGGGGAGTCCCAGGATTTGTGGTATTTCCTTGGAGCACAGGTTATGGAGCGAGTCTGCTGCGAATGATTCGGGCAGGCCTACCAGCCTTAAGTTGCTGCGTCTTGATCTGTTCTCTAGATCTTGTACTTTAGCATGTAGTTCTTTGTTCTCCTTAAGAACTTGTTCTAGTTTTGTGTTCCGCTCGGTATAGCCATCTTCTAAATCTGAGATTCGCTTTTCTGCTTGTGTTATGCGGTGTGTATGGGCCTGCATTTCTTTATGCACCTTCTTTAGTGTTTGTTGCACTGCCCCTTTAATCATCGACTCGAGGTCGGGCCTTAGCTGTCTCACCACCGCCATAGCAATCTTATTGTAATTTATGTTGGACTCACCCCCATTGTCTCCTTCTTCGTTGTCAGAGTCCCAGTTCTGCCGTTGCTGCTCTTCCTCAGCCCCCTCTGAAGTTTGGGATGGCGTGGGAGAGTGGTCTCTTGCTCCTGCTGCAGCTTTAGCTTTGTGCGCCATCTTGGCCTCGCGCTCCTCGTCTCCGCGCTTGCGGCTAGGGTGTGTTATAAATTTGTCCATGGCTCTTCCGGACAGCTCTCGGAGGTGCTCTTTGCGTTCCCCTGTCTCTCCGTCGTTCCCTGGTTGAAGCGGGCACTTTCTCTGGGTACGGACACAGCTACAGTGGGATTGTGAGACGGAGCTCCGTGCTTAGCCTCCTCTCATCGCGGCGCCGGAACCGGAAGTCGAATTCCATATTCTTGAAAAATAGTTTTCCACTTTTAAGCATTTAACAGTATATATTAAAACCTACCTGGAAAGGTTCATAAAAGAAGGCCTCAACCCCTTCTGACAGCCCTCTAATCAAGCCAAAAGGATTTCCCAAGACATCCAATCCAAGGACAAGAACATATAGCTGCTTCAAAAACTACAAGAAACAAGAATGCCAAACAATCAGAGAGATTAGAACATTGCATGCACTATCACACAAATGTACACTAAGTAATGTATCTCACTTGGTACTACATGCTAGGCAGGTCACATAAGATTTAAAGTAATAAAAGCTTCAATTGTTAGACCACCACTAGGATTATGCCTTATCAATCGAGCCGCTGATGGCTCGATTGATAATATCCGACAGGTCCGATGACCCGCTGGATCGATTCCCCGCTCGATCCCCGCGGGAGGACAATAGCGGGGAATCGAGCGGAAGATAAGGAGTGCCTGCGGGGACGAGCGGGAATTCGATCCGGACGGCGGCGGGGACGAGTGGGGGTCGATCCGGCGGCTAATCGAGCCGCCGGGTCGACTCATGTATGCCCAGCATTAGACACTTCATGGTTCCATATATTTGGGAATACATCATACAATTTTATGATATTTTCTGTTATGCTGGGCATAGACGGTTCGTTTATGCGCCGGAATCGAGCCAGCGGCTCAATGCCGGCGCGTCAACAGATTTTGAGCACATATATATAAGTTACCTGTTCACTGTAATGTCTTATGACCAGTTTCATCAGCTGGTCACGCTTGTAAAATTGGTATTTGATTTCAAAACAAGCCAACCTATAAAGCAAGAACATGAAAAAACTATGAAACCTTCTTTGAGAATGAAACATCAATTTACTGTCACAGTACTTAACAGCTGTTTCTGCCTAATTATGGCATTACCGTTTAAAGGACACCTGAAGTAAGAGATATGGAGACTCAAAGTGAACCTGAGACGAAAAGAACCTTAGGTTCCATACTTACCTAGGGCTTCCTTAAAGAGTAACTGTTAGCCCCCAAATTGAAATTTAAATCTCTATTGCAATGTTTTATTTAGTATTTAACCACTTGAGGACCTAGGGCTTTCTACCCCTTAAGGACCGGCCACTTTTTTTCCATTCAGACCACTGCAGCTTTCACGGTTTATTGCTCGCTCATACAACCTACCACCTAAATGAATTTTGGCTCCTTTTCTTGTCACTAATAAAGCTTTCTTTTGGTGCTATTTGATTGCTCCTGCGATTTTTACTTTTTATTATATTCATCAAAAAAGACATGAATTTTGGCAAAAAAATGATTTTTTTTAACTTTCTGTGCTGACATTTTTCAAATAAAGTAAAATTTCTGTATACATGCAGCGCGAAAAATGTGGACAAACATGTTTTTGATTAAAAAAAAACCCATTCAGTGTATATTTATTGGTTTGGGTAAAAGTTATAGCGTTTACAAACTATGGTGCAAAAAGTGAATTTTCCCATTTTCAAGCATCTATGACTTTTCTGACCCCCTGTCATGTTTCATGAGGGACTAGAATTCCAGGATAGTATAAATACCCCCCAAATGACCCCATTTTGGAAAGAAGACATCCCAAAGTATTCACTGAGAGGCATAGTGAGTTCATAGAAGATATTATTTTTTGTCACAAGTAAGCGGAAAATGACACTTTGTGAGAAAAAAAAAAAAAAAGTTTCCATTTCTTCTAACTTGCGACAAAAAAAAATGAAATCTGCCACGGACTCACCATGCCCCTCTCTGAATACCTTGAAGGGTCTACTTTCCAAAATGGGGTCATTTGTGGGGTGTGTTTACTGTCCTGACATTTTGGGGGGTGCTAAATTGTAAGCACCCCTGTAAAGCCTAAAGGTGCTCATTGGACTTTGGACCCCTTAGCGCAGTTAGGCTGCAAAAAAGTGCCACACGTGGTATTGCCATACTCAGGAGAAGTAGTATAATGTGTTTTGGGGTGTATTTTTACACATACCCATGCTGGGTGGGAGAAATAGCTCTGTAAATGACAATTTGTTAATTTTTTTTTACACACAATTGTCCATTTACAGAGATCTTTCTCCCACTTTGTCAAAAGTTAGCGGAAAATGACACTTTGTGAAAAAACACAATTAAAATCAATTTCCGCTAACTTTTGACAAAAAATAAAATCTTCTATGAACTCACCATACTCCTAACGGAATACCTTGGGGTGTCTTTCTAAAATGGGGTCATTTGTGGGGTTCCTATACTGCCCTGGCATTTTAGGGGCCCTAAACCGTGAGGAGTAGTCTTGAAACGAAATTTCTCAAAATGACCTGTGAAATCCTAAAGGTACTCATTGGACTTTGGGCCCTTTAGCGCAGTTAGGGTGCAAAAAAGTGCCACACATGTGGTATCGCCATACTCAGGAGAAGTAGTACAATGTGTTTTGGGGTGTATTTTTACACATATACCCATGCTGGGTGGGAGAAATACCTCTGTAAATGGACAATTGTGTGTAAAAAAATCAAAAGATTGTCATTAACAGAGGTATTTCTCCCACCCAGCATGGGTATGTGTAAAAATACACCCCAAAACACATTATACTACTTCTTCCGAGTACGGCGATACCACATGTGTGGCACTTTTTTGCACCCTAACTGCACTAAGGGGCCCAAAGTCCAATGAGTACCTTTAGGATTTCATAGGTCATTTTTGTTTCAAGACTACTCCTCACGGTTTAGCGCCCCTAAAATGCCAGGGCAGTATAGGAACCCCACTAATGACCCCATTTTAGAAAGAAGACACCCCAAGGTATTCCGTTAGGAGTATGGTGAGTTCATAGAAGTTTTTATTTTTTTGTCACAAGTTAGCGGAAATTGATTTTAATAGTTTTTTTTCACAAAGTGTAATTTTCCGCTAACTTGTGACAAAAAATAAAATCTTCTATGAACTCACCATACTCCGTACGGAATACCTTTGGGTGTCTTCTTTCTAGAATGGGGTCATTTGTGGGGTTCCTATACTGCCCTGGCATTTTAGGGGCCCTAAACCGTGAGGAGTAGTCTTGAAACCAAATGTCGCAAAATGACCTGTGAAATCCTAAAGGTACTCATTGGACTTTAGGCCCCTTAGCGTACTTAGGGTGTAAAAAAGTGCCACACATGTGGTACCGCCGTACTCAGGAGAAGTAGTATAATGCGTTTTGGGGTGTATTTTTACACATACCCATGCTAAGTGGGAGAAATATCTCTGTAAATGACAATGGTTTGATTTTTTTACACACAATTGTCCATTTACATAGAAATTTCTCCCACCCAGTATGGGTATGTGTAAAAATACACCACAAAACACATTATACTACTTTTCCTGAGTACGGCGGTACCACGTGTGACACTTTTTTGCAGCCTAGGTGCGCTAAGGGGCCCAACGTCCTATTCACAGGTCATTTTGAAGCATTTGTTTTCTAGACTACTCCTCGCGGTTTAGGGCCCCTAAAATGCCAGGGCAGTATAGGAACCCCACAAGTGACCCCATTTTAGAAAGAAGACACCCCAAGGTATTTCGTTAGGTGTATGGCGAGTTCATAGAAGATTTTATTTTTTGTCACAAGTTAGTGAAAAATGACACTTTGTGAAAAAAAACCAATAAAAATTAATTTCCGCTAACTTTTGACAAAAAATAAAATCTTCTATGAACTCGTCATACACCTAACAGAATACCTTGGGGTGTCTTTTTTTTCTAAAATGGGGTCACTTGTGGGGTTCCTATACCGCCCTGGCATTTTACAGGCCCAAAACCGTGAGTAGTCTGGAAACCAAATGTCTCAAAATGACTGTTCAGGGGTATAAGCATCTGCAAATTTTGATGACAGGTGGTCTATGAGGGGGCGAATTTTGTGGAACCGGTCATAAGCAGGGTGGCCTTTTAGATGACAGGTTGTATTGGGCCTGATCTGATGGATAGGAGTGCGAGGGGGGTGACAGGAGGTGATTGATGGGTGTCTCAGGGGGTGGTTAGAGGGGAAAATAGATGCAATCAATGCACTGGGGAGGTGATCGGAAGGGGGTCTGAGGGGGATTTGAGGGTTTGGCCGAGTGATCAGGAGCCCACACGGGGCAAATTGGGGCCTGATCTGATGGGTAGGTGTGCTAGGGGGTGACAGGAGGTGATTGATGGGTGTCTCAAGGTGTGATTAGAGGGGGGAATAGATGCAAGCAATGCACTGGCGAGGTGATCAGGGCTGGGGTCTGAGGGCATTCTGAGGGTGTGGGCGGGTGATTGAGTGCCCTAGGGGCAGATAGGGGTCTAATCTGATAGGTAGCAGTGACAGGGGGTGATTGATGGGTAATTAGTGGGTGTTTAGGGTAGAGAATAGATGGAAACACTGCGCTTGGGTGGTGATCTGATGTCGGATCTGCGGGCGATCTATTGGTGTGGGTGGGTGATCAGTTTGCCCGCAAGGGGCAGGTTAGGGGCTGATTGTTGGGTGGCAGTGACAGGGGGTGATTGATGGGTGATAGGTGATTGGCAGGTGATCAGTGGGTTATTACAGGGAAGGACAGATGTAATTAATGCACTGGCGAATTGATAAGGGGGGGGGTCTGAGGGCAATCTGAGCGTGTGGGCGGGTGATTGGGTGCCCGCAAGGGGCAGATTAGGGTCTGATCTGATAGGTAACAGTGACAGGTGGTGATAGGGGGTGATTGATGGGTAATTAGTGGGTGTTTAGAGAAGATAACAGATGTAAACGATACATTTGGGAGGTAATCTGACGGCGGGTTTGCGGGCGATCTAATGGTGTGGGTGGGTGATCAGATTGCCCGCAAGGGGCAGGTTAGGGGCTGATTGATGGGTGGCAGTGACAGGGGGTGACGGGGTGATTGATGGGTGATAGGTGATTGGCAGGTGATTGACAGGTGATCAGTGGGTTATTACAGGGAAGAACAGATGTAATTAATGCACTGGTGAATTGATAAGGGGGGGTCAGAGGGCAATCTGAGCGTGTGGGCGGGTGATTGGGTGCCCGCAAGGGGCAGATTAGGGTCTGATCTGATAGGTTGAAGTGACAGTTGGTGATAGGGGGTGATTGATGGGTGATTGATGGGTAATTAGTGGGTGTTTAGAGGAGAGAATAGATGTAAACAATGGATTTGGGAGGTGATCTGATGTCGGATCTGCAGGCGATCTATTGGTGTGGGGGGGTGATCAGATTGCCCGCAAGGGGCAGGTTAGGGGCTGATTGATGGGTGGCAGTGACAGGGGGTGATTGACAGGTGATCAGGGGGATAGATGCATACAGTAAACAGGGGGGGGTGGTCTGGGGGGGGGGGGGGGGTCTGGGGAGAATCTGAGGGGTGAGGGGGCAGGGAGCAGGGGGGGGGGGAATAAAAAAAAATAGTGTTGACAGATAGTGACAGGGAGTGATTGATGGGTGATTAGGGGGGTGACTGGGTGCAAACAGGGGTCTGGGGGGTGGGCAGGGGGGGGGGGTCTGATGGGTGCTGTGGGCGATCTGGGGCAGGGGGGGGGGGGGAGAAATCAGTGTGCTTGGGTGCAGACTAGGGTGGCTGCAGCCTGCCCTGGTGGTCCCTCGGACACTGGGACCACCAGGGCAGGAGGCAGCCTGTATAACACACTTTGTAAACATTACAAAGTGTATTATACACTTTGTATGCGGCGATCGCGGGGTTAACATCCCGCCGGCGCTTCCGTATAGCCGGCGGGATGTTGCGGCGGGCGAGCGGTGACAGTAGCCGGCGGAGGATCGCGTCACGGATGACGCGATCGCTCCGCCCATGCCCTTAGAAGGACCGCCGCCTCTGTGGGTGAGCCGGTCCTTCAGGGCTCCACTTCCCGGCCGCCCCTGTGCGTTAGGCGGTCGGGAAGTGGTTAAGTGAGCCAAAAAGCCAATGCTGAACTTAAAAATCAATCTAATTTTTTTACTATGTAATCTTTTCCCCCAGCTCCGGACGCAAAGCCGCATATCAGATACTGCTTAGCATGCAGAGCATGCCTATGTCTGGCCGACCCCCCTCTCCCCCCCAGGACCAGGTGCCAATATATTCTCCCCACCAAACAGCTGACCGCTCTGACACGGAGAGAGAGCGGGAGCACTTCCAGCGCCGCCACCGCAGAGCAGCCGCCGCCGAGTCACATGTGATTCTCTCACATGTGAGAGATGCACGGCGGCGGCTGCTCTGCGGTGGCGGCGCTGGAAGTGCTCCCGCTCTCTCTCCGTGTCAGAGCGGTCAGCTGTTTGGTGGGGAGAATATATTGGCACCTGGTCCTGGGGGGGAGAGGGGGGTCAGCCAGACATAGGCATGCTCTGCATGCTAAGCAGTATCTGATATGCGGCTTTGCATCCGGAGCTGGGGGAAAAGATTACATAGTAAAAAAATTAGATTGATTTTTAAGTTCAGCATTGGCTTTTTGGCTCACTTAAATACTAAATAAAACATTGCAATAGAGACTTAAATTTCAATTTGGGGGCTAACAGTTACTCTTTAAGCAGTTAAAGAGACACTGAAGCGAAAAAATGATGACATTATGATTTGTATGTGTAGTACAGCTAAGAAATAAAACATTAAGATCAAATACATCAGTCTAATTGTTTCCAGTACAGGAAGAGTTGAGAAACTCCAGTTGTTATCTCTATGCAAACAAGCCATTAAGCTCTCTGACTAAGTTAGTCGTGGAGAGGGCTGTTATCTGACTTTTATTATCTCAACTGTAAGTGAACTGTTTACTTCTTCTCTGCTAGAGGAGAGGTCATTACTTCACAGACTGCTCTGAAAGACTCATTTTGAATGCTGAGTGTTGTGTAATCTGCACATATTATAGAATGATGCAATGTTAGAAAAAACACTATATACCTAAAAATAAAAGTATGAGAATATTTTCTTTGCTGCTAATCTTCTAGTAATTATTCATAGTACACAACCAATTCACTATATCATATTTTTTTTTTCGCTTCAGTGTCTCTTTAAGGGTGCTTGTCCCTTGCTGTCTCCCTGAGTGACTCATCACCCACAATTTACCCTGAAAGCCTGGCAGAGTCATGCATGCGCGGCCCATCGCACTCCCCCGCCACACTCACATACCTGGCAGTAATCTGGGCCTGTGCAGAGGTACTGCGCAAGCGCAGATCGCTCCCAGGGGCGGGACTGCGACAGAAGAGCATGCCCGTCAAAGTGAGACTCGGCCAGGCTTTTTGGGGACAATTGCGTGTGACAGGTGTCACCCAGAGAGACTGCGAGGGTCGAGCAGCCGTAATGGGGCTTAAGGAAGCCCCAGGTAATTATTGTACCAGAGACGCTTCTCGTCTCTGGTACACTTTAAACTGGAGGGATCCCATTGGCCATTGTATAAAACCAATGGGAAACCCCAGTGGCAAATTTAAAGATGCTTTTGCCGAGATCCCAGAGTAGTGCAGCACAGAGTGTCAGCGGTAAGTTTTGCGGGTTAGTGGTGCGCTAGGTGTAGGCGGTGTCAGGAGTGCTGTGGGTGGGTGCAATGGGTGGCAAAGTATAGCAAGCACCAGCAAAGCATCTTTAAAAGTGCTGCTGGGGCTCCCAATTGGTTCCTTAACAGACCAATGGGAATCCTCCTCAAGAATTAATACTCCTATACCCATTTCAGGGAACACCAAGACTCAACCATAAACTCCTCTAGGGCCCCCAGGGCACTGGGAGTGGCAAATTACCCCCTGTGCATGGATTGGACAAGGACTCTCGGTGAGAGGGGGAGGCTCTCAATTCTGGCAATACCAACCTGCATGGGTGACAAGAATTAAAGAGTCTTGGGAGGTTTCTCCTTAAAGGACCACTATCGGTAAAATCATAAAATTTTAAATACATGTAAACACATACAAACACTAAGTACATTTCTTCCATGGTAAAATGAGACAACTTACTTTTCTCCTATGTTGCTGTCACTTACAGTAAGTACTGTATTAGAAATCTGACAGAACCAACAGGTTTTGGACTAACATCTCCTCATGGAGGGTTCTCAGGGTTTTAGTGATTTTCAAAAGCATTTAGTGAATGGCAGTTGCTCCGTTCAACTGCCAAAAAAGTGTGCAGTGATCAGGGAGGCTGGCCAGCACCTTTCCACAAATTCTTATCAGGGAGTGACCTTGAAAGAATAAAGGCCATGCTGAGAATCCCCCATGAAGATATGGACTAGCCCAAAACTTGTCAGTTCTGTCAGATTTCTACTACCTACTGTAAATGACAGCAACATAGGAGAAAAGTAATTTATGCCTCATTATACTCTGGAAGAAACGCACATCTTATTTTTGTGTATTTTAAATTTTTTCGCCATAATGGTCACTTAAAATGGAGTAATTGTGTGTAAATATCTCAGAACTAGTATATATTAAAGTGTATCACAACAAAATGTCATTTTACAGAGTTAAAAATGTTTTTTCTACTTTTTAAAATAGATTTTTTCTTACATCCCCAACTTGTTCCCAAATATTAGGAAAAATTGTTCCCACTATTGCCGCTAACATACCTAGCAAGCTTGGCAGCTTTGCTATTAAGCACTTAAGTTGGTAGATTGACTTCAATGTAAATTTAACATTGATTATGAGAAATCTTAAAAATTCTATGCAAAATTTCACATAAGTGAAATTAGCACCTTACGATCATCACTAATTTCTACAGGACTACCAGCAGTGTTCAATGGCTTATCTATGGAATACTGGGAAACTGCAGTGCTACATGTTCTGATGTTGTTAGAAATTAACAGAAGTGAAAATAAGTCATTCTTAAAATCAATCTTGTAAAGGAATTGATACAAAACATGACAAATAAAGAAAGGTGTAACGCTTACTTGAAGATAAGATCATCTACATCTGTGAGAGTAGCTCCAATGCTTTTCAATAGGAGATTTATAGAGCCGATAGCAACAATGTCATGTTCTTCTTTGTTTGACTCTTCTCCTCCTGTCCCCAGTGATAGACTGAGGTGTAACTAGAGACAGAAAATAAAGGATGTATGTTATGAGACAGGTACAGTGGCTTGCAAAAGTATTCGGCCCCCTTGAAGTTTTCCACATTTTGCCACATTACTGCCACAAACATGAATCAATTGTATTGTAATTCCATGTGAAAGACCAATACAAAGTGGTGTACATGTGAGAAGTGGAACGAAAATCATACATGATTGCAAACATTTTTTACAAATAAATAACTGCAAAGTGGGGTTTGAGTAATTATTCAGCCCCCCTGAGTCAATACTTTGTAGAACCACCTTTTGCTGCAATTACAGCTGCCAGTTTTTTAGGGTATGTCTCTACCAGCTTTGCACCTCCAGAGACTGAAATCCTTGATCATTCTTCTTTGCAAAACAGCTCAGTCTCAGTCAGATTAGATGGACAGCGTTTGCGAACAGGAGTTTTCAGATCTTGCTACAGATTTTCGATTGGATTTAGATCTGGACTTTGACTGGGCCATTCTAACACATGGATAGGTTTTGTTTTAAACCATTCCATTGTTGCCCTGGCTTTATGTTTAGGGTCGTTGTCCTGCTGGAAGGTGAACCTCCGCCCCAGTCTCAAATGTTTTGCAGTCTCCAAACGGTTTTCTTCCAAGATTGCCCTGTATTTGGCTCCATCCATCTTCCCATCAGCTCTGTCC
Organism: Hyperolius riggenbachi; assembly: GCF_040937935.1. NCBI lineage: Eukaryota > Metazoa > Chordata > Amphibia > Anura > Hyperoliidae > Hyperolius > Hyperolius riggenbachi. The sequence goes on from NC_090648.1 coordinate 219,816,703, forward strand.
AGCTTCCTTGTCCCTGCTGAAGGGACACCACATGTACACCACTTTGTATATATAAATATAACTTCTGCACTGCTAGATACAGTTTAAAGAAAGATTCCACCTCAGACTAAAATTTCAAAGCTTGCTATCCTCTATAATAAAACCAGTGTCAATGCGTAGCGCTGTCTCCATGTAACTGGGTCTGTGCTCTTTGCTACTGCGCATGTGCGCAGCACGGACACTGACAGCAGTTGGGACTGGAGGACGGGGCCAGCGAGACGGGTGCATGGCGGGTGCACGCGAAGTTAAAAAAAACACAACAAAAAACAGACCTAGAGACTGTTTTTAAACCGGGCTTGGGTCTACTAGCGTCTATATAATAGAATAAAGATTACCTGGCGCATGACCTTCCACAATAAGGTGCTTAACCTCCCTGGCGGTTAATTTTTTTTTTTCAAATAGGAAAAAAATCATTTTTTTAAAAAAAAATTTTTTGTTTCATATAAAGCTACCAGAGTGGTAGCTACATGAAACACCACTAGAGGGCGCATGTGTACCTCTAGTGCGATCGTCGCCGTCACTAATAGCAAACAGGGGAGCGCGTATTTAACGCGTTCCCCTGTTTGGCTTCTCCTGTCGCCATGGCGACGATCGGAGTGACGTCATGGACGTCAGCCGACGTCCGGCGCACCCGATCCAGCCCATAGCGCTGCCCGGAACTCATTAGTCCGAGCAGCGCAGGGCTCTGGCGGGGGGGGGGGCCCTCTTTCGCCACTGTGTGCGGGCGATCGCCGCAGAGCGGCGGCGATCAAGCTGTGCGCGTGGCTAGCAAAGTGCTGGCTGCGCGCACAGCACTTTGAATGGGGCGAATCGCCCCAATGGAGCCGGAGAAATCCTCCTGCGCGGCATAGCCCGAGCTCAGCTTGGGCTTACCGCTAGGGAGGTTAATCACCTCCGAAACACAGTTTTTTTCCCCCTTAAAGAAAACCAGAGACAAAAACACATAATAGATTTATACATACCTGGGGCTTTGTCCTCCGCCGCCTTTATTGCCAATACCGGGTCCCGTCATTTCCGCCGAACGCCGGCAGTTGTATGCATCCGCAGGGACTCCCTCCATCTTGCCGATGCCTGCTTTACAGATGCGTTGACTGGCCCTGACTGGCCGAAGTGACAGGACCCGGTACTGGCGATAGAGGAGGCGGAGGACGGCGGCGTGGGAGCAATCCATGCTGATGGGACTGGAGGAAGCCCCAGGTATGTATAAATGAATTATGTTGTTCGTCTCTGGTTCTCTTTAAAGGGAAGGTTCAAGCAAAATAAAAAAATGAGTTTCACTTACCTGGGGCTTCTACCAGCCCCATGCTGCCATCCTGTGCCCTCGTAGTCACTCACTGCTGCTCCAGTCCCCCGCCGCTGGCAGCTTGCAGTACGCGTTACTGGTCCAATGCGTACATTTTTACGCTTTGAACCAGTAACTCGTAAAAATGTATGTGTTAATGTTCCTGCACTAGCGGGAATGCGTAAAAATGTACGCAGTGCGTCCCGCCGACCTCCAAGGTCAGCAAGCTGCCAGCGGGCGACTGGAGCAGCAGTGAGTGACTACGAGGGCACAGGATGGCTGCATGGGGCTGGTAGAAGCCCCAGGTAAGTGAAACTCATTTTTTTTTATCTTGCTTGGACATTCCCTTTAACCACTTAACCACCCTGGCGTTCTATTAAGATCGCCAGGGCGGCTGCGGGAGGTTTTTTTTTTAAATAAAAAAAAAACTATTTCATGCAGCCAACTAAAAGTTGGCTGCATGAAAGCCCACTAGAGGGCGCTCCAGAGGCGTTCTTCCGATCGCCTCCGGCGGCCAGAAGTAACACGGAAGGCCGCAATGAGCGGCCTTCCGTGTTTTGCTTACTTCGTCGCCATGGCGACGAGCGGAGTGACATCATGGACGTCAGCCGACATCCTGACGTCAGCCGCCTCCGATCCAGCCCTTAGCGCTGGCCGGAACTATTTGTTCCGGCTGCGCAGGGCTCAGGCGGCCTGGGGGACCCTCTTTCGCCGCTGCTAGCGGCGGATCGCCGCAGAGCGGCGGCGATCAGGCAGCACACGCGGCTGGCAAAGTGCCGGCTGCGTGTGCTGCTTTTTATTTCAACAAAATCGGCCCAGCAGGGCCTGAGCGGCAGCCATCGGCGGTGATGGACGAGCTGAGCTCGTCCATACCGCTAAGATGGTTAAGGACCGCAGTGTTAAACCCCCTAAAGATCAGACCATTTTTCACTAAACAGGCCACTGCAGCTTTAAGGCCTCACTGCGGGGCCGTACAACTCAGCACACAAGTGATTCCCTACCCCCCCCCCCCCTTTTCTTGCCAACAGAGATTTCTGCTGGTGGTGTCTGATCGCTCCATCAATGTATATTTTTTATTTAAATATTTATTTCATTATTTTATAAATAAGTTTTGCCTTTTTAAAATTATTTTTTCTACCCGTCCCTCCTTCCCTCCCCCCGCCAGCCAATCATAGTGATCGGCTGACATAGGCTTCAGTCATATGACAGCGGATCGCTCCTGTCTGCCCCAGGGGGACAGCTGTATGACACGGTTGTCCCTAGTACAGCGCTGCTGTAGATCGCAGCGCTGTACATAGTAAATAGACAGCAATTTCGCCGTCTTACTGTTTCTGAGCGGGGAGACTGATGGCGGCACTCCATCATTCATGCAGAAATGCGTGCACGCTCTCTTGCAAGACACGCCCACAGGACCTTACGCCAATTGGCGTGGAGCGGTCTTGTAGAGGTTAAAGTGAACCCGAGGTTAGAGAGTTATATGGGGATGCCATATTTATTTCCTTTACACAATACCAGTTGCTTGATATCCTGCTGATCCTCTACCTTTAATACATTTAGCCACAGACCCTGAACAAGCATATAGCAGATCAGGTGTTTCTGACAATATTGTCAGAGCTTTCACTTTCAGAGGGTTCACTTTAAAAAACAAAGCAATTTTTACATCAAGCTCCTCCCATTCATTCACCCATAACTTTATTGTTACTTATCACACAGAAATGATCTATATTTCTTTTAATCCACAAATTAGGCTCACTTTGGGTTTTTGATAATTATTTTATTTAATATGCAATTTTAAAGGTAATAATAGTAAGGAAAAAAAAAACAAAAAAATGATTTCTCAGTTTTCTGCCATTATCGTTTTAAAATAAAATGTGCTACAATAGCTAAAACCCACAGGTTTTATTTTCCCATTTGTCCCAGTTATTACAACATTTAAATTGTGTCCCTAGTACAATTTATGGTGATATTTTAATTGGAAATAAAGGTGTATTTTTCCATTTAGTTTTTTTTTGTTTTATTTTTAGAATATATCAAGAATACAAGCCTTTATTTACAAAAATAACATTCATAAAACCTCATGACATGCACAGTCCCTAAGGTAACTATTTATGTATTAACTTTTTTTTTTAAATAATGATTTTTTTACAAGTGTTTTATATTGGTAACTATGGGGTAGGCGTGAAAGGTGTTAAAAACTAATAACAATCGTGTGTTCGTGTGTGTGTGTGTGTATTTTTACACTTAATTCCTGTATACTGTGAACAGTAAAAAAGGCAGTGTTATGTGCAACTGTTTTACTTTCACTTTGTAAAAGAATACCAGTGTTTCGCTGAAGCCAGCTTTCATTCATCAAAGGCACTATGATCGGCTTTGGCAAAAGCTGTTTCCATTCACCGGTTGCAGAACGGAGGGATGGTGATGGAAATGAATGGTAGCGGCGTAGGAATCGTAAGCAACAAGGTAAATAAAGATGTATGTATATCTACGCCCCTGGTTGTTAAGTGACGTATCCAGGGGCCTACATGTGCATACAAGCAGTGGGGGAGGGTAAAAGCATATTGAAAAAAACAAAAAACAATGTTCGTATTGCATTTTCAAACAAAGAGTTGTTTTGAAGAGACTTGAGTTGACCAACAAACACAGACTTGAAATGGAACCAATTTGTAAGTAGGGGACTGCACGTACAGTGCTGTCCATAATTACTCATACTCCTGGCAAATCTTGACTTAAAATTATTTTTATTCAAACAGCAAGTCATTTTTTGAGGGTAAAATCCTTAGGTGTCTCCCAAAAGATAATAAGATTATGTACAAGAGGCATTATTGCGGGGGGGGGGGGGGGGGGACATTTCTCAGCTTTTAAATTTAAATAAAAAGTGTCTAGTCCAAAATTATTCATACCCTTCACAAACTTTCACAGTCTGTGGGAAAATCCAAAGTTCTATACCATTCCAAACTGTCCAAGCTGTTCTAAAGCATTCTAATTACCTGATTAATTGGCAACAGATGTTTTAATCAACGCAACAGGTGAAAAACAGCAGCTCTCTGCAGTTGGTTTGTGGACAGTCATGGCTAACACAAAGGAGCTCAGTGAGGACCTAAGGCTGTGCATTGTGGCAGCTTAAAAGTCAGGAAAGGGCTACAAGGCCATTTCTAAATGTTCTCAAGTTCCAGTGGCTACAGTGCAAAGTATTAAAATACAAGATGTTCCGCACTGTGGAAAATCTCAGAGGTCATGGTTGGAAGCTAAAAGTGACACCTGTGCTGGCCAGGAGAATAGTGGAGAGAGGTGAAAAAGAATCCAAGAATCACCACCAAGGCCATCTTGGTGAATCTGGGCTTTGCTGGTGGCAATGTCTCAAGGCAGACCATTCAATGAACACTGCAGGGTTCCACGGATGCAGACCAAGGAGGACGCCACTTCTGCAGATAAGGCACACAAAAGCTGGTCTTCTGTGTTATGGTCAGATGAAACAAAATGTAATTGTTTGGTCACAATGACGTTTCCTTCATTTGGCTTACAGAAGGAGAAGCCTTCAACCCAAAGAATAGCATCCCCACCATCAAACATGGTGGTGGGAACCTAATGCTTTGGGGGTGTTTTTCAGCCAATGGACCAGGGAACCTAATCCCTTTAAACGGCATCATGAAAAAAAGAGCAATACATGAGGATTCTCAACGACAACATCAGGCAGTCTGCAGAGAAACTTGGCCTTGGGCACCAGAGGACATTTCAGCATGACAATGACTAAAAACACACAGTGGTAATGAAATGGTTAGCAGACAACAACATTATGGCTTTGGAGTGGCCCAGCCAGAGTCCTGGCTTGAATCCAATTGAGAATCTGTGGAGGGAGCTAACGATCAGGGTGATAGCAATAAGACCTTCCAACCTGAAAGATTTGGAGCAAATTGTTAAAGATGAATGGGGAAAAATACCTATGGAGACATGCAAAAAGCTGGTCTGCTGTTATCGGAAGTATTTGCTTGCTGTAATAGCCAATAAAGGCTTTTCTATTGATTATTTAGAAGGGTATGAATACAATTTTTGCTCAAATCTAAATAAAAGCTGATAATTTTTTTTCCCACAGTAATGCCTCTTGTACATTATCGTCCTATATTTTGGGAGACACCTATGTAATTTCCCGTCAAAAAATTACTTGCTGGATGAATAACAGTAACATTAAGTCAAAATTTGCCAGGGGTATGAATAATTATGGGCAGCACTGTATCATACACTGCTACTCGATCAATGGAAAGCGAAAAAGGTTAATAACAAACAATACCTTCACAGGAGATATATGAAAATGTTCAAAGAAGCTCAGTGTAGTCATATCTGTCATAGAAGACTCCATCAGCTGTGTGTTCAGGGCATCTATATCTTTCTGGATTAACTTTGTCTGCATACAAATGTAATGTTTTATAAGTGCAGAAATAAATTCAAATAACACATTAATGAGCAAAAACCAGGACTATGACTATAACTCATACTGAGAGCTAACATCTTCTGGTGCGGATCAGGGACAGAGGAAACATTTTAAGCATGGATTAAAAAATAGGGAGGTTGTAGGGGGATATCTCACACTCCTCAGCAGAATTATCAGCAATTGCCTGCTATACCTTTATTACTGTTTATTAGTTTTGTGATTTTTTTTCTGAGGACTTTGGCCCTCCTGTTGAAATATTGCAACACCCTCTCAGGCCTGGAACCCACTACAAATCGCTAGCACAATCGCTAGCATTTTCAATAAGTGATTTGTAAGCGATTTCATGAGCGTTTTCCGGCGTTTTTAGGATCGATTTTAAAAAGTGTAAGCTTTTTGCCAGCGATTGTGTAGCAATTTGCGATTAGTGATTTTAATTCTGATTTGTCCTTTCAATGTATCATAATTTTATTTACAGTTGGCAATCGCACTCAAATCACTGTGTGTATCAATTCATGAGCGATTTGCCAGCGCTTCAATACATAACATTGAAGCGCAAACGCTTTCAAAATGCTGCATGTCCTGCGATTTTGCTAATTGCAATCGCTACTGTGGAATTTGTTACATTTATTTACATTGGCAGAGCATCTAGGGAAAGCACTAGCGATTCAAAGCGCTCCCTAAATACTCAAAAAAAAAAATCACTGTAGTGGGTTCCTGCCCGTACAGCTGCCTTCAATTTTGTAGGTGTGTTTAATGCAATCCACCATCTCACTGAGACAGTGACTGCTGACTAATATTATGGAAGAAGCTCTGGAAAGCCAGGCCTTCAGCTTTCAGCTTCTAATGGGAGATGCAACAGTGATGTATTTAAAAGGAACCCGAGGTATGAGACCTTAGGCAGCTGCCATATTTATTTCGTTTTAAACAATACCAGTTGCATAGCAGTCCTTCTGATCTTTCTGACCAGCAGGGTCCAAAAATCACACACCTGAAACAAGCGTGCAGCTAATCTTGTCAGATTTGTCGTAGGCATCTGATCTGCATGCTTGTTCAGGGTCTGTGGCTTATAGCATTAGAGGCAGAGGATCAGCAGGACAGCCAGGCAATGTGCATTATTTAAAAGGAAACAAACACGTCAGCCTTCATATCCTCCTCACCTCTGGGTCCCGCTAGCCCCCAGATAAAAGGGATTACTGTACATTTTTGAAATGTATTCTAGGGATCAGGGTTGTGGCATAAATGAATAGGTACATTTAGTTAACAGTAACATGTTAATAATCCCTATCAATGAAAAATGCAGGAAAGCTCACCTGCTATGCCAGCACTTCAGCTCTTACAGTGCCCTTTAACAGTACAATTTCCCAAACTGACCCTCCAATTAGAATATTGCGATCAATCACAAATGGTCCATGATTGTTCAGGTCCAATAATGAAGGGGAAAAGGATAAGCAACCTACTCAGCCTAAGAAAATTGTTCTGAAATTTGTATTGAACAAATGATCAATAGAATAATCGTTCATTTTCATTCAGCTCTATTAATGCCACCCAATCTGACTGAACGTATGGTTGATCGTTTGGGAAGATTGTAGCGTTAATGGCCACCTTTATACAGATACCTTCAGTTTACAGAAATCAGCAATGTTCCTGGAGAGAATACCTAGGTACTTCAGCTTTGATTCTCACAACTGATTTTTACCAGCCCTGCTATGCTCTCCCAAATCCACCATCATTGCTACAGATCTCAAATTATTAATATTCTGTAGTAACCTTTAGTGGTTGCCCATCAGGCAAGATAAGTCAAGCAGGTCAAATAACAGGTCAACCTTGACTCACCCCGGTGGTGCTGCGGTGTCTGATCATGGCCAATGTTTCATGGTGTGCTGGTCATCCCTCAGAGAGTGATACCAGCGGACATGCCATTATGACTCCAATCAGAAGAGCCAAGGACAACTGGCAGAGTGGCAGCCCAGCGCCTTGTTGCAAATGCTTTTCTGCAAGCTTGCAGAAAAGCATTTGTCGGCTTCCGGCGGCTCTTCCCGGTTTGCATGATTTTTCATTCCTGCAGTGTACCATGGAAGCATAGTGGTCAACATGTTTCCAGGATCAGCAAAGTGTCGGGCAGACGACAGTGAAAATCAGGATCAAAACATGGCGTTTGCGCAAACAACGGTAACCGATTGCATCACCAGCTGTCCATTCATGTAAATAAACAGAGTTTAAACAACGAGCCCCAAAGCCACCATATACCAGTGCAGAACCATCGGTGTGAACTAGCCCGAACAGATATGCGCACATCTATAAGCATGCACTGCGGAGTTGTTTACCTGAATTCTGATTAACCAGTTTTGGGACTTTTGTAAAGGTCAGGTCCCATTTAAATCACAGAAATCTTCAGAAAAGCTAAAGGGTTAGCCATTTTTAAAAGTTACACGATAGAGGGACTACTAACCTATGCACATCAAGTACTGCCCACTTATGATACACCAAGAAGCATAACTATACTATACATTAACTCTGGGTAGAGATTTTCTTTGTTTATACTTCCAAAGGTAGTGATAAGTTTACTGCTCAAAGCAGGCCTTAACAAAATACTACTAAAGCACATGAAGATAACTTACACGTTGCTTCTCCACCTCAATAGGTGTGGCTGGAGTGAAGAGTCCTATAATAGCGGCAAGGAAGCCCTGATCAACTTTTAGTGCCATACATTGGATCAGAACCATAAAGTACCTGGAAAAGAGAAGTAAAAGATCACAAAACAAATAAGTCACAGTTTAACAACTTTAGGACTGGACGGTTCTGGCTCTTTCAGGACCAAAGCCAATTTTTCCCTGTTTAGACATGTGCTTACTGCTAGTGATAGCAACATAGGGAGAAAAAAATTCACGCCAATTTTTTTTTTTGCTATGCTTTTCAAGCCAGTTACATTTCTGAATGGCAGACTAATCTCAAACTTATGGAAAACTGAAACAAAGTCAAAAGTTCATGAACACAAATCATAAATTAACAGTCAAACCACAAAGAAGCAATGGATGATGATCTTCCATTGTTTTTTCCTCACAAAGGACACTTTTAGAATGCTGGGAAAAATAGGATATTCCAGTACAAACATTTTTTTTTTTTAAAAAAACTATAGACAGTCCCCTACTTACAAACAACTCAAGTTACAATTTTTCATATAAACAAACAAAATTGTCTATGTACTAAATCAACTTTTCATATAAATATATAACTTAACTTATTTTTATTGTTAAATGTTACAGTATTGCATTAGCTGTTTTAAGTAGTTAAAAAAAAAAATTAAAAGCATGTTGAAAACAAAAATTACAGGTATGTTAATACTATATGTCCAAAAGTATATAATTTATCCATGTTTCCCTATGTATAATACAGGTCTCAACTTACTAACACACTTGCGGAATGTAACCGGTTTCTAAGTAGGGGGCGCTTGTACTGGTTCATAATGGGTTTTAACTACATTTTATACTGAGTGTTCAGATAACCTACTTTGGTTATCCTGCTTATACCTTAAACACTGACTAAAAAAACATCATAGGGTAAGAAACTGAACTATATGCTGATCCCTGGTGAAGTGTGAATATGGAAAAAATATAACGTTTCATACAAAGTAATTTTCATCTACCTGCAATACCATGTTATATTACACAGTATGAGCAATATATTTTCTAGGTTATATACTGTACTTACTTAAACTGCGTAACTTTGCTGAATTCATTAAACCTGGTAATAATGCTAACATCGATAAAAGGCTTGGGTTCTAGAAAAATAAATAAATAAAACAGGTGAGTTAAAAAAAACACTAAGAAAAACCATCAAATCTTAACAATGAGAAAAAAAATCAGTTAAGCTTAACCTACTTCCTACTTCAATACTATCCTATTTAAAGGAAACCTGTAAAGACAAAAAAAAAAAAAAAAAAAAAAAAAAAAAAAGGAAAACAAAAATTTGTTTACCTGGGGTTTCTACTGGCCCCCTGCAGACGTCCTGAGCCTGCACTGGGACAAAATGATCCTCTGGTTCCCCGCTGCGGCTCAGTTTCGTTATCACCCACTTGGAAGCTGGTGTCACCCACCTGTGTGGCACTGGCTATGCATGTCCTCGTTCGTGCTCCTGTCATCGGGAGTGTCCTGTGCAGCTGCAGTATGAGAAAACCTGGTACTGGGCCTGCGCAGGATGCTCCCAGCGATGGGAGTATGAATGAGGACACACAGGCACAGTGGCCGCCGACAGGCTCAGTTGCCGAAAACTAAACTGGCCATACGGCAGGGGACTTAAGGATCGTTTTGTCCCAGCGCGGGCACAGGACGTCTGCAAGGGGGTGGGGGTGGGTGGGGGGGGGGGAGGGGTGGTAGAAGCCCCAAGTAAGTTAAACTTTTTTTTTAAATGCCCTTATGGGTTTCCTTTGAAGTGAAATTCCAGCCTTGTTGAAAAAAACCCAGTCCATTCCTTTCAGCATTAGTGCCACACATTATTTTAGATTGTTTACTAATTCTGAGCACAAAATTACCTGATGATCCCAACAGTCTATCAACCTGTGAGTATCCATGATGTTGCCACTGTATGAATTAGTGCAGGTGTTGTAAATAACGGACCTGCTGTGTGTAGCTAACAACTCATTGGGGAAGTGGAAATACTTGGAACTATCTGCACTGTACCACAACATTGAGGAAGAAAGACAATAAGCAAGAACATCAAACTGCAAAAAAGTTTTTGTTTTTTATTTTGTTTTATTTTCACTGTGTTACTAAACTTTATCGTTAACTGGAAAAACATTTCAACAATTAATGACTTGATGCTAGCAGGCTTTTCCACCTAAGATGTTTGGATACTTAGGGGCTGATTAACAAAGCTTTTCTGTTGTATTATTTCACCTTACAAATTCAATATTAATCTCTACTTAAATTACTTAACTCATTTATCTTTCCATATCTAATTTAACGCATGATGAATTTCCCCTTGAAGGATGCAAAAGGCAAGAAAGAAAAAACAAACAAACAGTTTTACTTACCTGGGGCTTCCATTAGCCACAAGAAGCCTATGTGTCCCTCGCTGCCGCTCCACTCTCAGCCAAGTCTCCTGGGGTCCCCTCCGTAGCGGCCTCTGTGCATATTCCATTCACACATACCAATCTATTATTGTTTCCTTTCTTGTACTAAGGATTGTGTTCACTTTAATTGTTAAATGCTGTACAGAGTCTAAGAATTCAGACGTTTTGTTTAAAGCGGATCCGAGATGAAAAACTAAATATAACAAGTGACTTGTCTATATATCTTATCTAAAGTTTAGATAGTTTACACAGCAAATCTATCTTCAAACCGCTTCAACAGTATATTAATATTTTTTTCCTGTGATACAATGGGAGCAGAAATGTTTTCTGCTTGTCACTATTACACAATTACACACACAGGCAAGCTTATCTGCATATTCTGTGAAAACTCCACTCTTATCTCCTCCATTACACAGGCAACTGATCTGTATCTGCACTGCAGCTATCAGGGCTGGTGCACACCAAAACCTGCTAGCAGATCCGCAAAATGCTAGCAGATTTTGAAACGCTTTTTCTTCTTTTTCTGTAGCGTTTCAGCTAGCGTTTTGCGGTTTTGTCTAGCGGTTTTGGTATAGTAGATTTCCTGTATTGTTACAGTAAAGCTGTTACTGAACAGCTACTGTAACAAAAAACGCCTGGCAAACCGCTCTGAAGTGCCGTTTTTCAGAGCGGTTTGCGTTTTTCCTATACTTAACATTGAGGCAGAAACGCACCCGCAATCCAAAAAATGCCTCACCCAGGCATTTTTCGTTTCTTCAAAACGCCTGCCGCTCTGGTGTGCACCACCCCATTGAGATACATTGACCAAGCAGATCCGCAGCCGCAAGCAGATCTGAAAACGCCCAAAAAGCCGCTCGGTGTGCACCAGCCCTCAGATTGTGAAAATTCTGCCTCTGAAATCTATAGCTAGCAACACCTTTTTCACCTGCCCAGACTGAAATCCCACAATCCCTTGCAAGCGCCAAGGCACTCTGGAGAAGCTGTGGGTGTGGCTTGTTTAGTTTATATGAAAATTAGGGTATTAAAACAAAACAAGTATTTGGCTTGAGGAATGCCCTATAAACTATATGTAAGGAACACAATTATGCAAGGAGTAAAAGTTCATCTCGGATCCACTTTAAAGGACACCCGAAGTGAAAATAAACGATTGTATCCATCTTCCTTCTCCTAAAAATGACTTTTTAAGATATTCCAGTTTTATTTTATATTTAAATCTACTTTTTAAGTTTTAACTGTTTTATTGTTTTTGCTAAATAACACATTTATTGAAGTATGCCAGAGCGGAAACCTATGAACTATTGGCCCTCTTTATCTTTCCTGCTCTCAGGGCTGGTGCACACCAAAACCCGCTAGCAGATCCGCAAAACGCTAGCAGATTTTTAAACGCTTTTTTTTATTTTTATGAGGCGTTTTGCGGATTGCTGCTGCGGTTTTCAGTATAGTAGATTTCATATATTGTTACAGTAAAGCTGTTACTGAACAGCTTCTGTAACAAAAATGCCTGCAAAACCGCTCTGAACAGGCGTTTTTCAGAGCGGTTTGTGTTTTTCCTATACTTAACATTGGGGCAGAAACGCATCCGAAATCCAAAAAATGCCTCACCCAGGCATTTTTCGTTTCTGCAAAACGCCTGCCGCTCTGGTGTGCACCACCCCATTGAGATACATTGACCAAGCAGATCCGCAGCCGCAAGCGGATCTGAAAACGCCCAAAAAGCCGCTCGGTGTGCACCAGCCCTCAGAAGCCATTTGCTGCTAGGAAAATGTTTTACAGTTGGAATTTCTTATCAGGGAGGGTCATGCTGTTTTCACTTCCTGTCTGAGTCAGGACTGAGTCAGCCACTTACATACCTGATGTTTAACTCTTTCAGGCAGAGAAAGAACAAAAGAAACACGGCATAGTTATTTGTGTGCTTGGCACTCTACATACCCATGTGTATCTCATCATGTCACTTTAGGTATCCTTTAAAAAGGAAGGGCTGGTTTACAGAGAATGCAAGTAAGTGAGCTTTAAAGCAACACACAGCTAGTGCAGTGAGGCCTGGTGCACACCAAAAACCGCTAGCAGATCCGCAAAATGCTAGCAGATTTTGAAACGCTTTTTCTTATTTTTCTGTAGCGTTTCAGCTAGCATTTTGTGGTTTTGTGAAGCGTTTTTGGTGTAGAAGATTTCATGTATTGTTACAGTAAAGCTGTTACTGAACAGCTACTGTAACAAAAAACGCCTGGCAAACCGCTCTGAAGTGCCGTTTTTCAGAGTGGTTTGCGGTTTTCCTATACTTAACATTGAGGCATTGAGGCATCCGCAATCCAAAATCTGCAGCAGCCCGGGAGTATGTGTTTCTGCAAAACGCCTCCCGCTCTGGTGTGCACTAGCCCATTGAAATACATTACCCTAGCGGATCCGCACCCGCAAGCGGATCGCAAACCGCAGCCGAACCGCTCTGGTGTGCACTAGGCCTTAAAGGAATACTTCATTTAAAAAAAATGACTTTTACTCACCTGGGGCTCCCCTCAGCCCCCTGCAGCTGAACGGTGCCCTCGCCATGTCCCTCCGATGCGGCTGGTCTCGCCGGCGGCTGTGAACGCGGCTGATTATCCGCGTCCCCGGACGCAATAGCATTGTAGAAGGCGCTATTGCGTCCGGGGACGCGGATAATCAGCCGCGTTCACAGCCTGTCTGCCGGTGACGGCCAAACCGGAAGTGGCCGCCGGCGAGACCAGGCGCATCGGAGGGACACGGCGAGGGCACCGTTCAGCTGCAGGGGGCTGAGGGGAGCCCCAGGTGAGTAAAAGACATTTTTTTTAAGTGACTTAAGTATTTCTTTAAAGTACATTTTCCATGATTCCCACAGGGTCAGTTTGCATACAGGTACATTTTACCTGAAAGCTTTTCCACAATGCTGGGCACATAACATACAAAAAAGTGCATAAAAACATGTGTGAAGCAAATACATTAAAGCACACACGGTTTTAGGCAACTAAGGATGGATTCCTTTAACACTATTTTATAACAGAAAAATCTATTAAAAAAAAAGAAGAAAGAAAAATAGAATACATCTAATTTAAATAAAGAAGATTTACATTTATAGATATGTTTATTTATTTACCAGAATCCAGAGCAATGGATTTTGGAGGTGCTACTGGATGGAAGACTGCAGGGAACATGGAGCCAGGTAGCTGGTTGTCAACCTAACCAAATATACAAGACATTAGGTACAGTAAAGCCGTGTTATCAAAGCAACTCATGCAGTACATCCCGTCTCATTTTATTTTACAGCTCTCAATTTCCTGCCAACAAATCACATCAGCAAATAAAAATCCTTATTTAAATATCTTAAAGGAAAGTGCAATGTCCTTCAACTTCAATCATTTTAGCTTGAACTAATCAACAATCAAAACCTGCTTTTTATTACATTTAACAAGCTTGTACGTGTTCTGTGAAACGATGACCTCTTTTTCTGCTGAGCTTTATTTCTTGTTCTGAACCTCAGATGGTCAAGTCAATTTGCCCATTTTCCATTGTAATGATAAAATCAAATAAAAGCAAACTATAAATAATAAGGTGGGACATGGAGTTAAAGGAACACCAAGGCAGGGGAGTTCATATTTACTTACCTGGAGCTTCTTCACCCCCCTGCAGTATATCAGATCATTTGCTGCAATTCTGATCCTCTCCAGGGTGCAACTGTCCACTCCTAAAGACCCCCGACCAGAACTCTGGTCATGGCTACTTCACATGCACAGTTCGCTCAGCTCACCTCCTCAATAACACTCCTGCAGTTGGCACCATTCTGTGTTTGCATAGATCACAAAGATTTGAACTACACATGCACAGAGTGCTTCCAGCCATTGCAAGTGTGATGGAGGAGACATGGACAGACGGGTCTGCACATGTGCAGTACCCCGATGTTTAAAGAGAAACCGTAACCAAGAATTGAACTTTATCCCAATCAGTAGCTGATACCCCCTTTCCCATGAGAAATCTTTTCATTTTCACAAACGGATCATCAAGGGGCTCTGTATGGCTGATATTGTGGTGAAACCCCTCACACAGTGTGATGTCAGGACCATAGTTCTGACATCACACTGTGGGAGTCTTGTTGCATTGTGGGAAATAGCTGTTTACAGCGGTTTCCAACTGCCAAAACAGCAAGCAGCATCTCCTTCCACTGACATCACCTGCCAGCAGTAAAAATGTCATGTGATAAATGTCAAAATGTAAATCAGGGGGAGGAAAGATTTCACAATGGGCAAACACTGACCAAATCATTTATACATAACTATTGCAAAAAATGAAGCACTTTTATTTTCATTATTTTCACTGGAGTTCCTCTTTAAGAATGGACAGCAGCACCCTGGAGAGGATCACAGCCAGGGACCTGATATACTGCTGGGGGTTGGAAAAAAGCCCCAAAGTAAATCTGATTAGTCTATCAAATAGATGAGTGGAATCAGAATAATTTATTTTGCCAAGTACAAATGGGGGTTTGTACCCGAATTGGTTTGGCTCATAAAGGTTCTGGAAGGATGGGGGGGGGGCAATCATCTGTCATCCCTAAGGAGACATGGGGGGCGGGGGACACAGGGAGGCAAAAGTTCAGCAGTGATGACCCAGTTCTTCATGAAAGCATCCTGTAAACCGGTAAGAAACTTTAAACAAATATTTTAGTTGTAATATCTGACACTTTCTAGATTTAAAAAAAATAAGAAGTTTAACCACTTTGTCCTCGACGTATAAAAAAGTCAAGGAGGACATGCGCACTCCCGCGCCCGTTCGCAGGCGTGCATGCACGCTCCCGGCCGCGGATTCGTTAGCCCAGGAATCAATTAATCGGGCTATGGTGCCCGATCACTGATCCCTCTCCCCTGCAGAAAAAGCTACAGCTTCTCTCGGAAGCTTTGCTTTTTCTGACTCCTATGTCCCTTTAAGCGTACTTTGTAGGCTTAGAGTGACGTCATGTAAACAAACTCAAGGTTGCAATCTTGTGGCCAAAAAGTAAAACTACATCTAAAAGTAAAAAAAAAAATTTAAATGCACATATATTTACCCAAATAAAACACTATTTACATCCGACCCTCCCAAAAATACCCACAAGTTTAATTTAAAAAAAAAAATACATTACAATTAAAGAAAAACCACAAATATTTACCCAAGGGTCTACACTATATCTATATAACGATGAAATATTTCTATATATTTTTTTTTATAAGCTTGTAAATAGTGATGGATACAAAAACGGAAAAAATGCTCTTATTTCCAAATAAAATATTGTCGCCATACATTGTGATATGGACATAATTTAAACGGTGAAATAAATCGGGACAAATGGGCAAATACAATACGTGGGTTTTAATTATGGAGGCATGTATTATTTTAAAACTATAATGAGAAATAATGATTTTTTTCCGTTTTTTCTTATTCTTACTGTTAAAATGCATTTGCAGTAAGGTAGCTCTTAGCAAAATGTACCACCCAAAGAAAGCCTAATTGGTGGCGGAAAAAACAAGATATAGATCAGTTCATTGTGATAAGTAGTGGTAAAGTTATAGGCTAATGAATGGTAGGTGAACATTGCTCGGATGCATAAAGTGAAAACGACTGAGGGCTTAAGTGGTTAAATTTCTTTACTAATCAAAAACAACAAAAATATATAAAAATCCCTATACACTACTTTTAAGGTAACAGAAGTGTTAGTAAGAAAGGAACACAACGTCCAAAGTTACTTTAGATTAGCTATAAGAAACTGTGATTTCCTTATTAAAATGTATGTTTATTCTGAAAAGGCTGTTAATAAAATCTATTAAGTCCTAAATTACTAGGCTCCTTAAGTTGCTAGTCAAAGATAAGGTTTGTACTGATGGGTGAAACCCACACACATGACCAGTTAGCGTCTCTATCAAAGTGACTGCTTTTCATTATTCCTTTATACAAATTTACACTCTGTAAATCATTTAAGAATATTAGCCAAGAAAATATTTGCATCATGTATAGGTAATTATTTGAAGATCTCTTATTTGGGAATATATGATATGGGTATATGTCACCTGTAGCCAGTATAGCTGGGCTCTTAAACTTCTTTGATGTGGAGACTGCTTGAACTCTATGTTGATGCCAGATAGAAAACTTCTCCTGATTTGAACTTTTGATTGTGAACGCATTTCCATGGAGCTAAAGTTGACCTAAGCATAAGGGTTATAGGAAGTTGACATAAGGTCAGTCTTTATAGTGAAAAATGGTACACAAACCAAAACAACCAAACAAAATGAAATACAACAGCCCATGACACACCTCAAAATTGTCTATTTTCACCCATCTGCTTGGTTCTCCAGGAGGATGTTTCTCATAGGCTTGTTCAAGTTGTAGAATGTGCTTCTGATTAAAAAGCTTCCATTTTTGTTTTCGCTTAAATTCCCAAATGATGTCTGAACTGCAAATCAAAATGAGCACAAGCCTTCAATGAGTATTCTTTTGTAACACATCCTTAATCATGTACCACTTACTTTCTTTGCTTACTGTTTGTCAGTCAAATGTACTAAAAGCATAAAAACATAAATATCACCCACCAAACAAGTGATAGTTCTTTATATTTTGAAGTACTGGAATAGTATAAAATGAGTAGATATTATTGATATGGTGGGGCTTCTGAATTGAGCCTACTGACCTGTGGAAAATATTCTGGACAATAGTAAAGTTTGTACACAGGATTATTAACACTTTAACTATAACCATAGACTAGAAGAGTACACCAGAAAAATGATGCAACATGACCCTTCGCAGCCAAAGGCATTTATTCAGCCCTGCAAAACACAATCCTAGCTAGAACACACAGGCTTTATCAGGCCATCAGTGCAAGCTTGGCATAGGTTTCTGAGGGCCTCTAGAGCTATCTAAAGGTGCGTACACATGCACTGCATGTGGCAACAACGGTCCGTCCGCTCAGCAGATCGTTCAGAAACAGCCTTATCAGTCCGACAGCGCGTGCACACTTGTTACTGTCGACTAAAAGTCCGCCCAGCGGAAGGGTCTGACGGACCAGTCATTGCCAGATGTAGTGCGTGTGTACGCACCTTTAGTGTTACACAAGCCACGTCTCTTTTTTCACAATTTCAAGCTTTATTGAGCAAAAGAAAGTAACAATACAATAGAATAAACACCATACAGCTGACAATTTCAAAAGAATGGATTTGGTCGCATATGTATTCCAACAAAGTTCCAAAGGGGCCTGTTTGGTAAAAACAAAGGGAAAAGAAAAAGAAAAGCGAAATGGCCCAGGAAACACTAAACATTAATAACCAGTCCTTCTCATATGACAGCAGATGAGTTACGCTAATTGTAGTCAAAGTAGGTGTGTTCAATTTTACCAACTAGCATTAATTGCCTATGTGTCCATGTACCCAAGTATGAAAGGAGAAGAGGAAATAAACGGGAAACAGTAAGGAGAGGAAGAAGAGGAGTGGTAAGTGTCTTACTACCGAAATGACAGTTGGACCCATTCGCCTGTAGGGACATTAGCACTTGATTAAGAAGCCAAAAAATTCTTATATTCATCCGTACATTGATAGTCAAACCACACCATCCAGGTCAGTGAGTGCTTTTCGCTTTGGTCATTAGACATGTGTATCAATTTTTCCATACTCTCAATTGAGTCTACCCTTCTGATCCAGTCCTTCACTGAAGGTGGGGTAGAATTTTTCCATCTCGCAGGTATCAGGGCCCTGGCCGCATTAACCATATGAATCACAAGGGATCTTTTGTATGCTTTAATAGATTCCATCGTGTTGTGGAGTAGAAGGGAATCTGGTGAGAAGATAATTTGGTCGCATGAAATTTTTTCCATGATTCGATGGACCTGTGACCAAAATGGTTTAATTAGTGGGCATGACCAGAATATGTGCAGAAGTGAACCTCCCGGTGACCCGCATCGCCAGCATGTGTCAGGAACTGACGGATAAATTTTATGTAGGGAGGATGGGGTCCTGTACCAGCGTGAAATAATTTTATAACCCATCTCTTGGGTGTTGACATTTAAGGATCCCTTGTGATTCAGAATGAAGATCTTTTGCCAGTGCTCATCATCCCAACCTACATCCAGGTCCTCTTCCCAGTATCTCTGAAAATTAAATTTATCTGCATTTGGTTTCTGTACTACCATCTGATACAAAATAGAAATTAGGTGGCCCGGCTTCTCCTCAGCTACTATTAGTTCTTCAAAAGCAGTAAGTGTTTTTCCCCAATTAAATTTTTGCTTAAGAGAGTTCAAAAAGTGCCTAATTTGGAAAAATTGCCATTGATTAAGGACCTTACCCTCTCTCAGCACAGACATCTCAGCAAAAGATTTGACTGAATTTCCTGATACAAAATCTTTAATTCTAGGGCAACCATCCTTTGGCCAGTCTCTAAGAAAAGGAACCTCGAGGGCTGGTAAGAAGGCTAGATTGTCACCTAATGGGGTAATCTTACTTGGGAAAGAGGTTAGGCCCAAGGAAGGGAGTATTTTTCGCATTGTTTTGATTGTGGCCAGGAGTAAGGGATTGACCCAGGTCTTTTGGATCGCTTTCGGGACATCTGACCATCCAATATTTTGTGCTTTTCTCTCAGCGGTTTCTTGTTCAATGAGAACCCATTTTTTAGGACACCTGTGGTTCGACCACTCAACAACCCTGGAGAGTTGTGATGCTACATGATATGCACACAGATCCGGCAGGGCAACTCCCCCGTTTTCCTTGGCAGAGATAAGTATTGTTCTTTTTATTCTGGGTGGTCTACTTCCCCAGATAAATTTATTAATATATTTTTGAAGGTCTCTCAGGTAAGTCGGGGGTAGTGATATCGGTAAGCATTGGCTGATATAGAGAAATCTAGGAAGGAGGTTCATTTTTACAGAGGCCATGCGTCCAAACCAGGAAAGGCTTTTTTTTTGTCCCCACTCTAACAGGTCGGCCTTCAACGCAGTCCCCACCCACTCAAAGTTTTGTTTATAGAGGTCATTGAGGTTTTGGGTGATATTGATCCCCAGGTATCTCAGTCTGCCATCCGCCCAGGCAAAAGGGAACGACGCTCTGCACAGTCCTACCACAGTTTGATCTAGAGTAACGTTTAGAGCTTCGGATTTATGGAAGTTTATTTTCAAGTTTGATATATACCCAAAGTCATCAAATCTGTGCATTAGACCAGGAAGGGAACGTAATGGGTCTTGTAGGAAAAACAAGAGATCGTCCGCAAATGCAGCTACCACATGGTAGTGAGCACCAATTTGGATTCCCTTAATCGATCTGTCCTCTCTTATCGCGTTCAGGAAGGGTTCAAGCGTGAGAATGTAAATGAGGGGGGATAAAGGGCAACCCTGTCTTGTTCCATTGCTAATCTTCAATGGGGTGGATAAGCAGCCGTTCGCCTTCACCTGGGCAGACGGATTCGAATACAGAAGATCGATTAGCTGTCTTAAGAAGGGACCCAACCCTAGGCCTGACAGGGTGGCACGTATATAGTCCCATGCCACCCTGTCAAATGCCTTCTCTGCGTCTGTGGATAGAATGAAGGAACTAATATTGTGTTTTTTGGCAAATGCCATCATGCCCACTGTTCTCATGACATTTTCTTTCGCCTCTCTGCCTGGAACAAAACCCACTTGATCACTATTAATGTGGTCAGGTATGTAAGGGAGTAATCTGTTGGCCAGGATCTTTGCCAGGATCTTAGCGTCAAGGTTCAGCAAAGATATGGGTCTATAACTGGAACACTGCTGTAAGTCCTTGCCAGGCTTGGGAATCACCACAATGTGTGCAGCTAGAAATTGTTGAGAGGGGGTACAACCGGGGGAGACCGCGTTGAAGGTCGAGATAAAGGGAGACGCTAGGACATGTTTAAAAGATTTGTAGTATTGTGATGTTAGTCCGTCAGGGCCAGGAGCCTTACCAGTCTTTAGGGATTTAATTGCCATCAGAAATTCGTCAGTGGTCAGGGGGGAGTCTAAGTCTGATTTGTCTTCCGCGGAGATATGGAGTGGTTTTCCGTGTCTCTGCAGAAAGTCTGTTATTTTGGCAGACCGGTCTCGGCTTTCAGGGGAGTTGCTTTGCGATTGTTGGGATTGTTTCAGGTTGTATAAGGAGTTGTAATAATTCTTAAACTCCTCAACAATCTCTTCTGATTTCGTCAGTTTTTTTTGGTTGCTATCAACTATGGAAGGTATCTGTAAGCGTAAGGTTTGTTTTCGAAGAGATCTGGCCAAGTATTTCCCACTTTTATTACCCATTTCGTAGAAGATTTTTTTCCCAGCAAGAATTTTCCGCTTAGCGTCTGCGAATAATAAGTATTGAAGCTGTACTCTACAGGCGGAGAGTTCCTCCAGCGTCTGAACAGCCAGAGATTGTTTGTGGATTCTTTCCAACCTAGATATCTGTGCTGGCAAGTTAGCAATGCCCTCCTCTCTTTCCTTTTTGAGTTTAGATCCCATCCTAATAAATTGGCCTCGAATCACTGGCTTATGGGCTTCCCATAGGGTAAGACCAGATATCTCTGGGGTACTGTTCATATCAAAATAAGATTGCAAACTCTGCGAGATCCCCTGAACTCTGTGTTTTTCGGATAACAAATTTGGATTAAGTCTCCAACACCAAGTTTTAGATAACTTTTCCGGAAATTCTAGTGTTAGGAGTATTGGAGCATGATCCGAAAGGGCGATGTTGCCAATCTTGGCATCCTTTATCATTGACAAGTCTCGCTGAGCTACAAAAAAGTAATCGATACGTGAGTATTTGTGGTGGATACTGGAGTAGAACGAGTAATCCCTATCTTTTGGATGGATTAAGCGCCATGCGTCCGTTAGTGAGAGATTATATAGACTGTTCTTAATTTGTTTGAGGACTTTATAGGATAGCACTGATGTTCCGTTAGAACAATCCAGTAACGGTTGCAAGGGTACATTAAAGTCCCCTCCCACGATCAGAATACCTTGGGAGAAGCCCATCAATCTATGTATAACTGTGGAGATAAAGGAGTTCTGTTGCCTATTTGGGGCGTAGAGATTAGCCAACGTGACCTGTCTCTCCCCCATCTTACCCTTTACAAAGATAAATCTGCCGTTTGGATCATGCTCCACCTCCTCTACAGAGAAAGGAAAATCCTTATGAAGAAAAATTGATACACCTTTCGTTTTAGAGGTAGCGGACGTAGCATGGAAAGCCACAGGGAATCTGTAGTCAAATCTGGATGGGATGTGGTTGGCCCTCAAGTGAGTTTCCTGAAGGAAGGCCACTTGGGTTTTCTCTTTTTGCAAGAACTTAAATATGGAAGTTCTTTTCTCCGGCGTATTCAATCCATTCACATTAAGTGATAACAGATTTACAGTTACTAGGTTATTGGATGTCTGTGGCTTTCCATCCTTGGGTAAAGGATGGTTTGTCGGACGTCTTACCATGTTTGTTTTGTTTGAGGACTGAAGTGCCCCTGAGAATAAATCAGAAAGGGGGTCAAAATAGATCAGACAAGGTAGTAGAGAAGAGAGTAATAAGATATGTGTGTAGGACACGGAAAGTTGGTACATGGATAACTATCTATAAGCCTATAAATCTACAGTAGAAGTACACCTACAAATCAATAGCTACCAAGCCCACGTGAGCACCACGTGGCGTGTAGTGCTCACCTACTTTGTGGGGACGGTAATCAGTGTATGCGCGGACACACTGTGTGGGGAATGCGGAAGACGTCCAGCGAGAGTAGCCTATCGCCAAACAAGAAAACCGAGAAGGGAGTGTTGTTAAGGATTGAGTAAACTGCTGTGTCCGCCCATACACTGAGTAAACTTTCTCCGTTTTACCATCCCATGGATATGCTAGTAGGAGGGATGCCGTCAGATCACTGCGTGAATGCTAACGTCTGCTAAGACAGGGAGCTAGGACAGACCGCCACGGCCCCCGCAAATAGGCGGATATAGCCCGCGCAGCCAATCCCAGTCCTCGCCCAAAGAGCAATCAGTGTGACCGGACGTCACCCCCCCTATGGTAGTTAACCTAAATGTCGCCAGTAAACATAACAGGTTCAGAGACAATCACATGCAATAAACATATCGTATATGCGTGCATAATTTCTAACTGAGGGACCAATCCGTCTCGTCGTCCCGAGTGTGGGCCCTAGAGTTTTAGGGGAGGCTCCCCCTCAGATACAGCGTAAAAAAAAAAAAAAACCAGGTAACAACATACTTTGAGTAAAATGGGGATGTCTTGGGCTAGTAAGATTTCCATAACATACAGCAAATAGTGAACAGCAGAGCCGAAAGGGGGAGGGCAGGGGAGTCAAACCTGTGGAGAAAGTCACAGACCCATTACGACATACGCTTCTCTGAATTAGATTTTCACCGGTGGGGATTTCGTTACGGTTTAAGAGACCAAGGGGGTCAGTCCTCTTCAGCTGAATCATGAGCTGCTCCCTCGGATTGGTGGGGGGGATCTCATATCAGGTGTAGAGTTCGCCTCTGATTGGTCTACTTCCGTCTGCTTCCTAATTTTGGGTGGTTTGTTAAAGGTAGCTCTTAGATCACTTAAGTCACCGTCCCAGTCTGGTAAATCAACAGCAGGGATGCCCACATCTTCACAAAAGTCGGCTAGGCCCGATATGGAATGTAAGGTGAATTGTTTTCCATTAACAGCAACAGTGAGGGCGAACGGGAAGCGCCATTTATAATTGAGACCTTTATTTCTTAATGCTGAGAGGAGAGGTTTCATCACCCTTCTTTTGGCTAAGGTAATGGGTGACAAGTCCTGAAATAGCTGAATAGGGGTATCGTTAAACAGAATCTCCTCCTGGTCTCTAGCTGCACGGGTGATCTCTTCTTTCAAAGTAAAAGACTCCAGACAACAAATTATATCTCTAGGTTGCTCACCATCAGAAGCTCTCGGTCGCAGGGCTCTATGTGCTCTCACAAATCCCACCGATGAATCAGAAGGCCGTTCCAGGAGGTTGTTGAAGATGGTAGTTAGCGCCTTTATTATGTTGTCCTGCGTCACAGACTCCGGGATACCCTTTATGCGCAAGTTACATCTCCGGCCACGGTTGTCTAAGTCCTCTAATTTACGGGCATGTTCATCTAGTCTCCCCTTTTGCTTTTGGGAGGTGTTGTGCAGGGACTTTATGCGTGCATCTCTCTTTTCCCCGGCTTCCTCCATCATGCGCAGCTTGCGGCCTATGCCAGCCACATCTGACCTCATCTCCGCTATCGCGCTGTGGAAGGAGGCTTTGATGTCCTCAGCCATGGTGTGCATATCTGCCAGGGTAGGTGCCATGTGTTGTTTGTCTGCGCCCTTAGTTGCGGCAGGTGGGGATGATCCGGGAGACGAACGGGCAGGTCCGGCCTCCTTCGGCGGCGCCATCTTGGGGGTTTGAGAGCGGAGTGTTTGCGAGCGAAATAAGTCTGGGACCGTTCGTTCTACTTGAGCGGCTTTGGATTTAGCGTCTGCACGGGTTGCTTTCTGGCGACGGGAGCTCTTGTTATCCATGGGTGGGTGCCCGGGATGGCTGAAAAGAAGCTTTAGGCGGACATACAAGCAGGAGCTCAAGAGTTAGGCAGCCATCACGCAGCGACGTCAAGCCACGCCCCTCAAGCCACGTCTCTTATACTTGGCTGCAACAGTAGCTTTAGGCTCAGTCTTTGTCTGAAATAAAACACATAAGAAAAGACAAATGACTGAGTTGCCATTCTGAGGTGATAAAAAAAAAATAAAAGTCACCCTCCAGCTGGAGGACTTACCACCCCAGACCACGATGGCTGCACCTGTGAGGAAGACCTAGCTGCAGTGTTTGTAGCCCCTGTCTCGCGCTGCTGTTGCGACATGTCTCATCTCTGCGGCACGGTGCAATAGTGGAGATGTCAGGAGAACACTTGTAACACTTCCTGGCTCCCAATATTCCGCCCCCTCAACAGCCGCGTGATGTCAGCGCTCTCTGCCTTCCTCTAGCGTCTGACTTCACGCCCAGAAGCCGCGATTGGCTGAGATCAGACCGGATGCACCTTGCAGAGCCGGCACATGACGGAAGGAGAGAGGTATAATGGCCGTACGCAAATTAGAGGCCATATACCCGGAATCCAGAGGAAGTCTGCCGCTCGGCGTTACCTCTTGTAATCGCCACTCCACCGCTCTCGCTGCTGCTGCCTCTGACCCCTTCTTTGGGAAAGACTCACCCTCTGGTGAGTAAAAGAAAGTAAATAGGAGCTTGCTTCTAAAGGTGTTTCCGTCACGGAAACACAGATGAACTGAGGATTGAGGGAGGGCGGGGGCTTTTAATCTTACTCTGTATTACTTTCCTATTGCCTAATTACATTTGCTTGACCCTGTAATAACCATGCCATATATTTACAACCCAGCTCCCTCATGCTTTCAATAAATTCACCTCCTGATGTCAAACATCTTCCTGAGTAGCAGAACCAAGAATCTTCGGTAGCACCTAAGGACCATCTTTGGCTGAAGATACTAAGAAAGCAAACCAAATATTTCTCAGCTACAGATATTATTGAAGGTTAGTCCCTTATCTGTATGAATACATTGTTGTTGTAATAGTGTAATATGTTGTAGTATTGTGGAGTCACCTGTGCAGTACAGCAGACCTGATCGGGCTTGGTTATTTCCTCCAGATCCCTACTACACCTGCGCTGGAGTCGGGAAGGTAAACCTGCACCAGCTTGTCAGCTGATTTTTCTGGGGCTGCCAGCGCTGGATCCCTGAGGCTTAGAAAGACAAGGGAAGCCTCATAAGAATGCAGAGGCTTCCCCCTCCCGAGGTAAGTACCCCCAGGGGCTGTTTTTTTTGGTTTTTTTTTACAATTCTTCTTGAATGCAAAATTGACATTTTAAAGCATCCTATTTTTGCACTAATTGGTGCAAATAGGACTTTTTACAAAATGTGCATGCCTGTTCTAACATACCTATGAAGGGGTGGGAAGTGGTTAAACATTTTTATAGTCTAACAAATGAACAAATGAGGGTGTGTTACCAATTTAACAAATTTGGCATCCATGCCAAACTTTTTAGCATAAGAGGGCAACAATTGACATTGCTAATAAAGCAATGCGTAAACTTTTCAAACACAAATCAAGACAGAGGAAGTAAAGAAGTAAATGCATGGCAAGTGCCAACTAAGCCCTGTGAAAATGTTAGCACTATATGGATACAAAATAATAATATCCTGTAGCCACAAAAACCTCCTCAAGAGAGATCACACTTTTACCATAGGGCCTGCTGGAGTAACCTACCCCTGAACTGCAGCTGACATGCTTGGTCAATGACAAACACTACTGCAGGCAATAAAAACCTGCAGAAGCCATCCTGTTCAGGTTTTCCCCGGCCACACACGATGCAAAAAAATTATTTCATCTGACGTCAGTTCGATACAAACAACCAGTTATACAGAAAACTAAAAAAAAGGGGTTTGTCAGTCAGGAGTGGCTGATTTTTTATCCATTTTTATGAAAACTGCATGGTGTAGCATAGATTGCCAGTTTCTTGGTTTATAGACCAAGCAATTTTTTTCAGACTTTTCAATCACTTTTTTCATAAGCGGGGTAAGTTTGAAGAAGTGTGCGATACATTGGTCAGATTTTTTAAATGTTACAATCTGAAAACGGTATTGTAATTCTAAAAACTGAAAAGAAATATAAACACTTGTATCGTGTGTGGCCACCTTCAGTGTGCTGAGTAACCAGATTGTGTTCAGTCTGTTCCCTTCCTGTGCATTTCTGAATCTCCAGCTACCGTCACTGAAGTGGCAGGAAGAGGAGAACCTGATGACAGGTAAGCTGTGTCTTGACAAGCTCACTAGAGAGGCCAGCCAAGCAGCATCATATCTTTGGTGCCGCTGAGCCCAAAGATTCATTACCAACCAGTCCTGCTAAATGCATTAGTTATGTAGCTCTATATCCCTCTTCTGATAACCACAAATCTCTTCAACAGCACCTACAAGACACCATAGAAGCCACCAGAAGCTAGTGAAAACCCCCACAAAACACACCATTCTGCTTGCCACCCTCAGTAAAAGAAAAGAGTAGACACACAATAATAGCTCCAGGAGGCATACATGACCAGGTTGAATTGGTACCACATTGGCTTATAATCCTAGAGGACGTCCACTGCAACAGCAGCCAAATTAATTGCTCATAGGAGAGATACTGTCCAGTCTGGATGCAAGAATCCTCTGCACTGAAGGTAGGACTATTGATATGTTAATTTTATATGGGAGATAATGATGTTTCCCATGTCTGTAGAGGAGCTTACCTCAAGAGTACGTGTCTTGGAAGATTAATAGGTGAAATGAAATTTAACTTCACAAGAATGAGTTAAAAAAAAGTATTTAATGAAAACATTTTGCATAGTCATTAACATTTTATATTTTAACCATTTTAGCCCGCGAGTATTTTTCACCTTATGGACAAGAGGAATTTTTACCTATCAGCGCTCCTCCCATTCATTCCCCAATAACTTTATCACTACTTATCCCAATGAAATGATCTATACTTTGTTTTTTTCCGCCACCAATTAGGCTTGGGCGCAATCTCCTGCAAAGCGGAGCCCCAGGACTTTACACAGATCGGCATTAGGCGGTCCTGGGGTTGCCGCCGCAGACACGCCCATCGGTGTGACGCGGTCGGCTAGAGGTTAAAGTCAGTAGGTGTGTTTTACTATTTGGCCACAAGATGTCCCCAATGAGCAAAAAAACTATTAGCGTACTTTGTACGCTAATAGTATACAATATATCACTGCATTGTAACTAGGGGAAGTGACGTAGGCTACCATCGGAAGCCTCCGATCACAGTGGCGGCGGGGAGTTTATGAATGGAAACATTGTTTCCACTCATAAATTTAACGAGCGGGCAGCGGAAAACGGTGGTAATCAGCGGCGGGAGTAAGTGCAAAAACAGTGTTTATTCTCGGCGGACATGCTCGGATTGGCACAGGGGCTGCAGGGACGTGACTAGTGCGTCCCTGCGGCTCTAGCTGCTGCCACTGCGGATGTGAAGCTCACGTCCGTGTGGCTGAAATGGTTAAGTGTACCTGAAAGGAAAAAAAAGTGGGCTAAAAAAGGTAATCACCTCAATAATAGGGCACAATTGGGCAGCACGGTGGCGTAGTGGTTAGCGCTCTTGCCTTGCAGTGCTGGGTCCCTGGAACGAATCTCAGCCAGGTCAACATCTGCAAGGAGTTTGCATGTTCTCCCCGTGTCTGCGTGGGTTTCTTTAGGGCACTCTGGTTTCCTCCCACATCCCAAAAACATACAGATAAGTTAATTGGCTTCTCCCTAAAAATTTACCCTAGACTATGATACATGCAGTACACAATGGATACATGCATAGACACATGACTATGGTAGGAACTAGATTGTGAGCCCCTCAGAGACCATTAGCGACAATATACTCGGTACAGCGCTGCGTAATATGTCGGTGCTATATAAATACTTAAAATAATAAGAATGATAAAAATAATAATAATAGAAGTACACCTTGGATAATCCAGAAGCTGCCCTGTCCTCCTCCACTCTGCTGTTCCAGCGCTGCATTCTCCGAAATATCAACGGACCATCGCACAATAGCATGGACCCAATTGGGCTTGGCTTTTTCCACCCAAGTTGGTCCGTGCTACTGTGCATACGTGAGCAATCTGTGCCTGCGCAGTAGCACGGACCTGATCAGGGTCAGCTTTTTAAGCCTAAGGCTGAGAGGGCCCTGAGCTTTGGGGGTCTCAGCACTGGAACAGCTTGGTCGGAGGATGTAGAAAGATCCAGAGGCTTCAGCTCTCGAGGCAAGTATCCATTTTTTTTAATTTTCAAACCTCACAAGTGTCATTTAAAATTGAAACATAATTCTTAACATTTCTATATAGAAACGGTAAGAATTAGGGAAGGGAACATTACTCTGTCAAAACGGAAACTAACCTACCCGGCACAGAAAGGAACAAAGGCAGGGGTCGAGTGGTGCGTGGACGCGGGTGAACGGCGTCCACTTACTATTTCCCTGGGGTGGACGCCGTTCACCCTGCCATGTTCGGAGGGGAGCAGCGCAGTGGAAAGAGAGCTGTGAGCAGCGGTGGAGAAGGGGGGCCATTTCCCCCCCCCCTCCCCTCACCTTAGGTGCTCTCTTTCCCTCGCTCTCCCCTCCTGAAGTAAAGTGCAGGCAGCCGGCAGCGGGCGGGACTTACCTCTCCTCGTTCCGGCGTCGGTTTTGCGTGCAGCTGCTCTGGTCTGTATCAGACCAGACTTGCGGCACGCAGATCCGGAGTTCCGACGACGAGGAGAGGTAAGTCCCGCCCGCTGCCGGCTGCGCGCACATTACTTCAGGAGGGGAGAGCGAGGAAAGGAGAGCACCCTAAGGTGCTGCTCACAGCTCTCCTTCCACAGCGCTGCTCCCCTCCTGCTGGGGGACACCTATTCTGGGCACATATACCCCTGGCTACATATACTGGGCACATATACCCCTGGCTACATATGGGCACATATACCCCTGGCTACATATGGGCACATATACCCCTGCCTACATATACTGGGCATATATACCCCTGGCTACATATACTGGGCATATATACCCCTGGCTACATATACTGGGCATATATACCCCTGGCTACATATACTGGGCACATATACCCCCTGGCTGCATATACTGGGCACATATACCCCCTGGCTGCATATACTGGGCACATATACCCCCTGGCTGCATATACTGGGCATATATACCCCTGGCTACATATACTGGGCATATATACCCCTGGCTACATATACTGGGCATATATACACCTGGCTACATATACTGGGCATATATACCCCTGACTACATATACTGGGCATATATACCCCTGGCTACATATACTGGGCACATATACCCCCCTGACTACATATAGTGGGCACGTATACCCCTGGCTACATATACTGGGCACGTATACCCCTGGCTACATATACTGGGCATGTATACCCCTGGATACATATACTGGGCACGTATACCCCTGGATACATATACTGGGCACGTATACCCCTGGCTACATATACTAGGGATATATACCCCTGGCTACATATACTAGGCACATATACCTCTGGCTACATATACTGGGGACTACTATACTCATGGCTACTTATACTGGGGACACCTATAGACCTGGCTACCTATGCTGGGGGTACCTATTTTGGGGGAACTGCTGTCAGATTATCTGCTGTTATGTATTTTGGGGAACAGCTGCCAGATTATGTGTATGTTAGGGGAACGACTGCTGCCAGATTATGCATATTTTGGGGAACTGCTGCCAGATTGTGTATGTTTGGGGGACCACTGCTGCCAGATTATATGTATTTTGGGTGTTACGTGTATTTTGGGTGATCCGCTGCCAGGTTTCGCGTATTTTGGGGAACTGCTTCCAAATTATGTGTATGTTGGGGGAACTGCTGCTGCCACACTGTCTATTTTGGGGGAACCACTTCCATAATATCTGTATTTTGGAGGAACTTCTACCAGATTATGTGTCTTTTTGGTGAAATGCTGTCAGATTACATCTATTTTGGGGGGATACACTACGGCAGAGCTCAAACTTCCCTGGCAGACCTTTTACATCACTGCTAAGGTCATGTATATTTGGCCCCACCCATGACCACTAGTGTTGGGCGAACAGTGTTCGCCACTGTTCGGGTTCTGCAGAACATCACCCTGTTCGGGTGATGTTCGAGTTCGGCCGAACACCTGACGGTGCTCGGCCAAACCGTTCGGCCACATGGCCGAACTAAGAGCGCATGGCCGAACGTTCCCCGCTAGCGCTGTGATTGGCCGAACGGGTCACGTGGTTCGGACCCGAACGCGCTCTGATTGGCCGAACTGTCACGTGGTTCGGGTAAATAAATACCCGAACCACGTCATATCTTCGCCATTTGTCTGTGGGTTTAGCTTTGGGTAGGCAGGCAGGGTAGTTCGCGCTCCAGCCACGCTAGCCAGGGTCCCCCCTGTCATTGTGTCGCTGCTGGGAACAGTAGTACACCGCTCGCTCAGCCACACTATATAGCATTCTGTTTACTGCCACTCTGTGTACCTCGCTCAGCCACATTATATAGCATTCTGTTCACTGTTCTGTGTCTGCTGGGAATAGTGGTACACCGCTCGCTCAGCCACACTATATAGCATTCTGTTTACTGTTCTGTGTCTGCTGGGAATAGTGGTACACCGCTCGCTCAGCCACACTATATAGCATTCTGTTTACTGTTCTGTGTCTGCTGGGAATAGTGGTACACCGCTCGCTCAGCCACACTATATAGCATTCTGTTTACTGTTCTGTGTCTGCTGGGAATAGTGGTACACCGCTCGCTCAGCCACACTATATAGCATTCTGTTCACTGTTCTGTGTCTGCTGGGAATAGTGGTACACCGCTCGCTCAGCCACACTATATAGCATTCTGTTTACTGTTCTGTGTCTGCTGGGAATAGTGGTACACTGCTCGCTCAGCCACACTATATAGCATTCTGTTTACTGTTCTGTGTCTGCTGGGAATAGTAGTACACCGCTCGCTCAGCCACACTATATAGCATTCTGTTTACTGCCACGCTGTGTACCTCGCTCAGCCACATTATATAGCATTCTGTTCACTGTTCTGTGTCTGCTGGGAATAGTGGTACACCGCTCGCTCAGCCACACTATATAGCATTCTGTTTACTGTTCTGTGTCTGCTGGGAATAGTGGTACACCGCTCGCTCAGCCACACTATATAGCATTCTGTTTACTGTTCTGTGTCTGCTGGGAATAGTGGTACACCGCTCGCTCAGCCACACTATATAGCATTCTGTTTACTGTTCTGTGTCTGCTGGGAATAGTAGTACACCGCTCGCTCAGCCACACTATATAGCATTCTGTTTACTGCCACTCTGTGTACCTTGCTCAGCCACATTATATAGCATTCTGTTCACTGTTCTGTGTCTGCTGGGAATAGTGGTACACCGCTCGCTCAGCCACACTATATAGCATTCTGTTTACTGTTCTGTGTCTGCTGGGAATAGTGGTACACCACTCGCTCAGCCACACTATATAGCATTCTGTTTACTGCCACTCTGTGTACCTCGCTCAGCCACATTATATAGCATTCTGTTCACTGTTCTGTGTCTGCTGGGAATAGTGGTACACCGCTCGCTCAGCCACACTATATAGCATTCTGTTTACTGTTCTGTGTCTGCTGGGAATAGTGGTACACCGCTCGCTCAGCCACACTATATAGCATTCTGTTTACTGTTCTGTGTCTGCTGGGAATAGTGGTACACCGCTCGCTCAGCCACACTATATAGCATTCTGTTTACTGTTCTGTGTCTGCTGGGAATAGTAGTACACCGTTCACCCGCCACTGTATAGCATTGTGCTCTGTGTCGCTGCTGGGAATAGTGGTACACCGCTCACCCGTCACTGTATAGCATTGTGCTCTGTGTCGCTGCTGGGAATAGTGGTACTGTATAGCATTTCTGTACTGCCACTGTACTGCTGCCAGTCAGCGTGTACTGTAAGGATAAGTGAAATGAGGAAGAAATCCGGTGAAAGAGGGAGGGGCAAGGGAAGAGGTGTTTCCCCTGACGGTTCACGTACAGGCCACAGGGGAGCACCCAAGAAAACCCACTCAATACCGCCCATGTTGTCCAGGACAACAACCCTCACAAATCCAAAAGAACAGGACCAGATAATTACTTGGATGACCTCTCAAGCGTCCAGCAGTGGGTTAAGCAGCACCAGCACATCACGCACGAGGTCCGAGTCCTCAGCCAGTTACAAGGAGCCAGTGGGCACAAAGCTGACACAACCGGCAGCGACACCACGCACACAACTGCCAGATAACCAGTCCGATGAATTACCTCAGGACACAATGGGGTATTCGCAGGAGCTATTCCCAGCCCAACAAACTTCCACCTTTAAAAGGTCAATGGAGGAACAGCCAGAAATGTTGTGCCTGGATTCACAACCGTTAACTGTGGGAAATGCACCGCGCACTGAAATACAAGGCGAGTCTGAGGAGGACTCGGAAACCCAAATCCCAGAGCAATTTGGGCAGGAGGGGTTGCAATTGCAGGAGGTCGGCCGACAAGATCTGGAAGACGACGTTGGAGTGTGCTGCGCAGAGGTTGTTGTGGGGAGCTCTACTCCACGGCGGCGGCCCACAATGACATATGACGAGTTTGAGGAGATGGAAGAGGAGGGTATGGACAATGTGGACAGAGACCCAGATTTTGTTTGTGAACGAGAACATCGCCGTCGTAGCAGCAGCACAGATGAGTCTGTTGAAGAACCCACTGCTGCACGAGTTCGCCTTGTGCCAAAAGGTAGGCGGCGCGCAATTTCAGGCACCACAAGCGTGGAAGTTCAAGTGAGAGGCAAAAGAGGAGCAAACAGAAATCGCCAGCAAGGAGGCAGGTGCTCCAAAGTCTGGGCTTTCTTTGAAGACTGCACTGAGGATGTTACCATGGCGATTTGCAAGGTGTGCAAGACCCGCCTGAGCAGGGGGAAAAGTATTAACAACCTCTCCACCACCAGCATGAGCCGTCACATGCTATCCAAACATCCCACTCTGTGGGCAAACGCGTCAGGACAGGGTACCAGCAACAACACTGCCTCCCTTGGGTTCACCAGACTCACCACCAGACCCGCCTCAGCAGCAGCAGTAGCCCAGCCATTGCGTGGTTCACAACATTCACAAACATCAAACGACGCTGACACTGTCACTTTCCGGAGTAGTGCTCTTGAGGTCTCCCAGTGTTCATCAAACACAACAACCAACAGCCCTTCCGTGTGCAGCGCTACGGTTCAGTTGTCTGTGTCGGAGATGTTTGAGCGCAAGAGGAAATTGCCAGCAAATGACCCCCGGGCCGTGGCAGTAACAGCCAGCATAGCCAAGCTTCTGGCCTGCGAAATGCTGCCATATCGAGTGGTGGAGACAAACAGCTTCAAGGGCATGATGTCAGTGGCCATCCCACGTTACGCGGTTCCCAGCCGCTACCACTTTGCGCGCTCTGCAGTGCCTGAGTTGCATGAGCACGTGGTCAGCTAAATAACCCGAAGCTTGAAGAATGCCGTTGCCTGCAAGGTTCACCTCACCACTGACACCTGGACGAGTGCGTTCGGCCAGGGTCGATACATCTCCCTTACCGCGCACTGGGTGAACCTTGTGGAGCCTGGCAGCGATTCCTCACCTGCTACGGCACGGGTGTTGCCCACGCCACAAACAGCTGCACCGCCGTCCCTCCCACTGGATAACAACAGCAGCACCTACCTCTCTGACTCCTTCTCCTCCAACGCATCTCAAAGCTGTACCTCATCCGGAAACGCTAACCCAGCAGCAGTAGGATCGTGGGAGCAGTGCAGCACAGCTGTTGGCATGCGTCAGCAAGCGTTGCTGAAGCTAATCTGCCTTGGGGATAAGCAGCACACAGGGGAGGAAATTTGGAGGGGAATAAAGGAACAGACGGATTTGTGGCTGGCACCGCTGGACCTGAAACCTGGCATGGTTGTGTGTGATAATGGGAGTAATCTCATTCGCGCTTTAAGGTTGGCTAAGCTGACACACATCCCTTGCCTGCCGCACGTGATGAACCTAGTAGTTCAGCGGCTCCTGAGGACATACCCAGGCGTGGACGATCTTCTGTTGAAGGTGCGTCGAGTGGCCAAACATTGTAGAAATTCCAGTACTGCTTCGGGGGCACTCGCCAAGATGCAGGAGCGCTTCAATCTCCCCCACCATCGCTTGCTGTGTGATGTCCCTACGCGCTGGAATTCTACGCTGCACATGCTAGCCCGCTTTTGCGAGCAGAAGAGTGCAGTGGTCCAGTACATGACGGCGCAGTACCGAGGCGCATCCGGCCAGCTGCCAAGCTTCTGTGGATCCGATTGGGCCAACATGTTGGACCTCTGCCAAGTCCTCCAAAATTTTGAGCAATCCACGTTGCTTGTGAGCAGTGACAACTCTTCAGTCAGCATTACCATACCACTGCTGTGTTTACTGAAGAGGTCGATGTTAAAAATCAAGGAAACAGCTGTCATGATGCAACTGGGGGAATCTGAAGGAGAAAACGATCAGCGTGATGGTACCAACATCAGGCCATCCGCCTCAGGGAACGCTGGCCCCAGCAGCTATGACGAAGAAGAGGAGGAGGAACAGCTGGAGTTGGAGCAGGAATTTCATGCCACCACTGACGAGGGCCAGAGCGGTGCACGTTGGACTTCCACAATTCAACGCGAATGGTCAGCAGAAGCAGACCAGGAGGAAGGTGACGACTATGATGCATCACAACAACTATCACAACGCTCACAAGAGGATGATGAGGATTCTGGTAGGACTCTGGCACACATGGCTCAATTCATGCTAGACTGCATTGAACGTGACCCACGCATTGTGCGCATTCTGGACAACACCAATTACTGGGTTTATACCCTTCTGGATCCACGGTACAAACACAATGTTCCAAAACTGCTTGAAGAAAGAGTCAGACAGGTCAAAATGGAAGAATACCAGCAGGCCCTTGTGGAGACTTTAGAGAGGAGATTGACATCCTCCCCCTCCTCTAGCCAGTTGTACGCAGACAGACTGACTTCCGCAAACCCAGGACGACCAGGAGGGCAGCAAACAACGCAAGCCGCAGCTAGTACCCAAAAGGGAACGGTATCGGCAGTGTCCTTGGAGTGGGAAAATTTTCTGACACCCATGCAGCAGCAGCCCACTGAACAGCAAGCGTGCAGATCCACCTCCAACACCGATCGCCTGGAGAAGATGGTCAAGGACTACATGTCAGATGACGTAGCTGTGTCGAACAATCCATCTGCACCCTTCAACTATTGGGTATCGAAGCTAGACACCTGGCACGAACTGGCAATGTACGCAATAGAGGTGCTGGCTTGCCCGGCAGCCAGCGTTATGTCGGAACGCTGTTTCAGTGCTGCCGGAGGCATCGTCACAGATCGGCGTATCCGCCTCTCTACAGAAAATGCAGACCGTCTGACTTAAATTAAAATGAATCAATCCTGGATTGGAAATGACTACGCAACACTCCAGGACCCCAACCAAGTAACATGACCAATGAACATCTGGGATGGTGTAGCGTTTCCGGTCCCTGTTTATTGAACCTCTCATCTGTATTACATTTATGACTGCATGGCGGCAAAAAGCATTGCTGCTATATCCGCACGCTTTTTGTCCTCATGCAAGGCCTGGGTTGTTGTGTCTCAAAAACCGTGGCCTTCTCCTCCTGCGCCTGCTCCTGTTCCATCACGTCTGCTGCTGCTGGGTTAGCGTTGCCGCGTGGTCCCTGTTTATTGAACCACTTATCTTTATTACATTTATGACTGCATGGCGGTACAAAGCATGCTATCCGCACGCTTCTTGCCCTCATGCAAGGCCTGGGTTGTTGTGTCTCACAAAGCGTGGCCTTCTCCTCCTGCGCCTCCTCCTGTTCCATCACGTCTGCTGCTGCTGGGTTAGCGTTGCCGCGTGGTCCCTGTTTATTGAACCACTTATCTTTATTACATTTATGACTGCATGGCGGTACAAAGCATGCTATCCGCACGCTTCTTGCCCTCATGCAAGGCCTGGGTTGTTGTGTCTCACAAAGCGTGGCCTTCTCCTCCTGCGCCTCCTCCTGTTCCATCACGTCTGCTGCTGCTGGGTTAGCGTTGCCGCGTGGTCCCTGTTTATTGAACCACTTATCTTTATTACATTTATGACTGCATGGCGGTAAAAAGCATGCTATCCGCACGCTTTTTGTCCTCATGCAAGGCCTGGGTTGTTGTGTCTCACAAAGCGTGTCCTTCTCCTCCTGCGCCTCCTCCTGTTCCATCACGTGTGCTGCTGCTGCTGCTGGGTTAGCGTTGCCGGTCCCTGTTTATGGAACCTCTTATCTTTATTACATTTATGACTGCATGGCGGTACAAAGCATGCTATCCGCACGCTTCTTGCCCTCATGCAAGGCCTGGGTTGTTGTGTCTCACAAAGCGTGGCCTTCTCCTCCTGCGCCTCCTCCTGTTCCATCACGTCTGCTGCTGCTGGGTTAGCGTTGCCGCGTGGTCCCTGTTTATTGAACCACTTATCTTTATTACATTTATGACTGCATGGCGGTAAAAAGCATGCTATCCGCACGCTTTTTGTCCTCATGCAAGGCCTGGGTTGTTGTGTCTCACAAAGCGTGGCCTTCTCCTCCTGCGCCTCCTCCTGTTCCATAACGTGTGCTGCTGCTGGGTTAGCGTTACCGGTCCCTTTTCCTGGAACCTCTTATATGTATTACATTTATGACTGCATGCCGACAAAAAACATGTTACCTGTGCAAAGAAAACAGACATTTCCCGCATTTAAAAGACAGTTTTCCCTTTGAAACTTTAAAATCGATTTTCTCAAAAACTATAAGCTCTTTTTGCTAATTTTTTTTTCCTCTTGTACCCACTCCCAAGGTTCACATACCCTGTAAATTTGGGGTATGTAGCATGTAAGGAGGCTTTACAAACCACAAAAGTTCGGGTCCCCATTGACTTCCATTATGTTCGGAGTTCGGGTCGAACACCCGAACATCGCGGCCATGTTCGGCCTGAACCCGAACATCTAGATGTTCGCCCAACACTAATGACCACGCCCACATTATGCTTGATCACGCCCATTTTTGGCGCGCCGCGCGCAGAGGTTTTCCGGGTGAGTCCACTCACTTCTTTTTCCAGGACTAGACCCCTGAACAAAGGACTCTACAACCAGAGTAGTTCCTAAATCCTTAGTGGTTGAAACTGCCAATTAAACTGGCAGCTACAATAGAAAGTGCATCTGGTTGTGAGCACTTAATGTAACGAGTAGACTGACTAGAACTTTGCAATGCAGGTAAATACAGACTTCCAGAATATCTATATTTGCACATTTAATTTAGAGGACCTAACATAATGCAGTACCTATCATATCATTATATTGACCACTCAAAGGCTCCTGTTAATGAAAGAATGTGATTGTTTATGTACCGTATTTGTCGCCGTATAAGACTCACTTTTTCTCCCCCAAAAATGGGGAGAAAAAGTCCCTGCATCTTATACGGCAAAGGCAGGGAATCCCCGACTTAACGCCCGCTGATACGAACAGCGACCCGCCGCCACGTCGGGGATTCCCTGCCTTTCTGTGCCTGCCTTCATCTTCCCTGCCTGAGTCTCCTGGCCCCCCATGGAGTGTCAATAGCGGCGGCAACTTACCTTTGGCAGGCTCCCGCGCTGATCCTAGGTCATTGTGCTGCCTCCCCCCTGCTTATCTGGCTCCCCGGGTGTAGGAATAAGTATCGGTAGCTTACCTCCGCAGTGCACCCGCGATGACTGCAGACATCCGTCTTCCAGGCACTTCTCGCTCTAGTGACCGTCTTTGAACTGCGCGTCATCAGTTCAAGCCGGTCACTAGAGCGAGAAGTGCCTGGAAGACGGATGTCTGCAGTCATCGCGGGCGCACTGTGGAGGTAAGTTATTATACTTATTCCTACACCCGGGGGGGCCAGATAAACAGGGGGGAGGCAGAGGAGGCTAGCGGGGGGCAGCACAATGACCTAGGATCAGCGTAGGAGCCTGCCAAAGGTAAGTTGCCGCCGCTATTGACACTCCATGGGGGGCCAGGAGACTCAGGCAGGGGGGGGGGGGGCAAATGAGGACACATGGGGGCACCGGAGCACACATGAGGGGGCACAGCAAGACACATGGGGCACAGCAAGACACATGGGGGGGCACAGGAGGACATATAGGGACAAGAAGGACACATGGGGGGCACAGAAGGACACATGGGGGGCACAGAAGGTCACATGGGGGGCACAGAAGGACACATGGGGGGCACAGAAGGACACATGGGGGCACAGAAGGACACATGGGGGCACAGGAGAACACATGGGGGCACACAGGAGAACACATGGAGGGAACATGGAGGGCACATGAGGACACATGGGGGGCACAGGAGGACACATGAGGACACAGAAGGAACTGTACAAGACGCTCCTGGAATATGGACGCACCAGGTTTAGTATTTTTTTTCCCCTGGTTTTTGCCTTCTAAACCTGGGTGCGTCATATTCCGGAGCGTCTTACACGGCGCAAAATACGGTATTCCTCACCATGTGAGAAATGTAGGTAGAAATCTTTTCTTACAACAGAACAGTTACCTTGTAATTCCTATGTAGGAGATTTCTTGCTTGTTCCCATTGTTGATAAGGGAGAGACCCAAGCTGTGGATAGAAATGTTTATTTCTTGATCTGGCTGCTCCATTTCCTCAGCTTGGCATGCTTTGGTCACCAAACCCACATCTTCTGTGAAAAGAAGGATCCTCTGTCGCCCATCAAGGAATGACACCCAATGGACCTGAATATCCTGGTTATAAGCAAACTGACCACTTTCATCCTTCACAATAAAGAAGACAAAATTGCTATGAAGTTTTTAAATATACTGCAATATAAGACAGATAAAAATGTCTGTTAATTTTAATATAGCTGTATAAAACCTCATATTCTCCCCTTCCTTATTAGCTATACAGACAGGCAATACAATAGTAAATTTTTTTTAAACTAAAAAATAAATATGGTGCAATTCACTGTGCGAGAGGTAGAAACAGGTAGTGGTACAATTACTACTACTTCTGATAATCCAAACATCCACATTGCTTTAGATGTGTTAACGTGTTTCTCCAAGAGTAAAATGCACTATAAATGATTTTCCTACATTGCTGTAACTTACAGTAGTCTGACTGATCTGACAGGTTGTGGACTAGTCCATCTCCTGATGAGGGATTTTCAGTTATTTATTATTACACAAAAGCACTTACTGCCCTGCAGTTGCTTAGTCCAAAAGCCAAAAGAGTGTGAAAACAAGTAGGTAAACGGGCTGACATATTTGTATAGGCCCTTACCATGGAGTGATTTTGTAAAGAATTAAGAAAATAACGAGAATCCCCCATGAGGTGGTGGACTAGTACAAAATCTGTAAGATCGGTCACCTTTTTTAATACCTACTGTAATTGACATCAACATAAGAAAATAGTACTTTATAGTCCATTTTACTCTGGGTAAAATGTACATTTTACATGTATGTGTTTTATATTTTACAATTTTTGCAATAGAGGGGCATTTAACAATTAAATATAAAAAGGTTGAGCTCAGGTAACATTAACACTGCTAAGTATGATTCCAGGAACATTTATAGCACAACAAAAACGTTCTAGCCCACATTAACTTATTTTCACTATGAAAATACTGATGATCTCAAAGGCACGAACGGGACTTCCATGTTTGAAGAGTTTGAAGAGGAGGAAGACTACACCACCGTATCAACTAAAAAAAAAAACAAAAAAAAAACTGCACACAAAGAAGGCAGAAACTTAACGTTGACATTTCTAGTAAGTTAAGGCTGGTTTCACAGTGGGACGTTACAGGCGCACGTTAGAGCAGCCTGTAACACACTCCACCGCACAGCAATGAAAAATCAATGGGCTGTTCACAGTGCCCAAGTTGCGTTACTTAGTAACGCTGCGCCATAAGACAACGTAAAGCATGCAGTACTTTATAAGCGGCAGAGCCGCGTTAGACTGCTTGCACATGCTCAGTAACGTTGGGGAGGAGCGGAGAGCGGCCGGGCACATG
Organism: Hyperolius riggenbachi; assembly: GCF_040937935.1. Classification (NCBI taxonomy): domain Eukaryota; kingdom Metazoa; phylum Chordata; class Amphibia; order Anura; family Hyperoliidae; genus Hyperolius; species Hyperolius riggenbachi. Next base: position 219,857,121 of record NC_090648.1, read on the forward strand.
GCTAATTAATATTCACTGCACTCAGTGACGTGCAGTGTTTACTTCCTGGAGCGGCCGCTCTGTGCGGCGATTGGCCGGGCGGGACCACGTGATGCCGCATGCGTCCAAGAGTACGCATCACGGACGCCAGAGTGCGCTGCACAACGCAGCTCACTCTGACCTCCACATCAGAGAGCACCAGGCGTTGCGTTAGGGGCACGTTATGCGACCATAAAACGTCCTACTGTGAAACCAGCCTAACTTATTCAGCACTGCCTGAAGGTGCTGAATGAGTTATAGAATCACTTGTGCTTACAAAATTACAATAAGTTAGGTACTGTACCTTTAAAAGGTCAAGCTCGCCACTGACTTGGTTGTAAGTCCATTTCAGTTTTTTTGTGCCTGTTGGATCAGCCCAGGCAAACAGTCTTGCTTCTCCTGGATGAAGTTCCTTCTCCTCCCCAGAATCACTAAATGATTTGGAGAGAATAGCAAAACAAAAACAAAAAACTCTTTAAAACAAGAACCAAGCAGGGATGGTCAATGAGAAGGTATAATTCAGAGTTGATGCAAAACATAAGCTAAATTCAAGCAAATACATGCAAGTTGAAAATGACCAATCAAATGCAGAGCTGCTGCAGTTGTTTAGGGAACTCCAACCTATAAACATTTGCATACAATGAGCATACAATGAGAAACAAATCTGAATTATAAGCATCTCATTGACCATCCCTATAACTAAATATCAGTCACAATGTTATGAAAAACCTACCTCTGACAATATGTCAGTGTAGCCCGAGGGGTATGGTTCATAATCAGCGCAGGTGCAGCACCTTCATAGAAGTCTGAGAATCTAATCACTATTGAGTGATCAGAAATACTGATATCAATTATAAGTCCTGTATTCTGGAAAAACAGAAAAACAATATAATCATGTACATTACACTCATTGCAGCATAAAGAAAGAGCCTTCTTCCAGCCAAAAGGGGACCTCAGCTCACCATGTTTTCCAGGCTAAGCAGTGTGCCATTATCCTGTTTGTTGAAAAAGAAAGGTTTGGACACTCCTTCACAGCCAACGACCCTGACACACATCTTCCCAGAGACATTGTCTGGCCAGAATGGTACACACTGGAAGGATGGACAAAATCTAGTATAAAATTAATTGATAACATACTTCACAGATATTACGTATTGAAAATCTCTTTGGATACCCCCCCCCCCCCCCCCTAAATTGTTCACAGCATGAAAACAATTGAAAATACGTGCGCACTGCCTGTCAGTGTTATGGGTATTTTAAATGTCAGGATTCTAGAGGTTTATTTATGCAGGAAAAGCTGTCATGTGTGTATGTTTTAAGTTTTAATGTTCTATGCAAACTTTTATTGCAAACTGTAAAGTTAGAGTACTTCTTTCAAATATTGCTCTGAGACATCTCAGCATATTCCAGGCTGTGAAACTTATAAGATTATTTTAGTTACAGAAGCTAAAACATTTTTGTTTCTTACAAACATTTTTCAAATGTCAAGGTTATAGATAAGCGTACTGTGGGAAGACTGGAAAGAAGTTAAAAGTCACATTACTGCAGCAATCATATATATTTGCTCAGTTATTACATATAAATATTAATAATCAATACAGTCCTAAAGAAAGAAATAATTATTGTTAAACCTTTAGTTACACATAATATAATTTAATATTTTGAAATACATTTAAATGCTGGATTCTGCAGTGAAAGTTTAAAGGGACTCCGAGCTCTGAAAAAAAAAGGTAAGTTGTACTTACCAGGGGCTTTTTCCAGCCCAGTGCTGGTCGGGAGGTCCCACGCCGGCGTCCTGGCTCCTCTCCTTCTCCCCGCTCCGGAATGGCTGGCAGGCCGCAGCCCGGGCGACACTCTCCCGAGTGTCGGGCTGCTTCTTCCGCATATGACGCGGATTACGTCACACGCCGGCCGCCTCGCGTCATCACGGCGGCCGGCGTGAAAGTACTGCGCATGCGCGAACAAAGTGCGCATGCGCAGTACTTTCACGCCGGCCGCCGTGATGACGCGAGGCGGCCGGCGTGTGACGTAATCCGCGTCATATGCGGAAGAAGCAGCCCGACACTCGGGAGAGTGTCGCCCGGGCTGCGGCCTGCCAGCCATTCCGGAGCGGGGAGAAGGAGAGGAGCCAGGACGCCGGCGTGGGACCTCCCGACCAGCACTGGGCTGGAAAAAGCCCCTGGTGAGTACAACTTACCTTTTTTTTCCAGAGCTCGGAGTCCCTTTAAAAACACATTAGATGTGTTCCACAAGAATGTTTTGATTATGAATGTCCTTTAGAATGTAAACAACTTTACAAGGTTTTTTTTTTTCTATTGTCCCGTATTTAGGACAATTATGCCACCTGGCGGTTTCATAGTCTAATAATTAATATTATTACTACTGCTTGTTATTAACATGATAAAATAGTGACATCTGCAGATGGAAAGGCAAATATATAGAACATGATTTTATATTACATTTTAATGTGCAATTATATCTTATATAGGTAATTGTTTTAAGAAGAATTATATAAGCTTTATATTTAAATAAGTATATTAGAAGCCCTGTATGTTTCAATAAGCCTTACATTGCTGTAGACTTTTTACTGAGTCAACCTGACCAATCTTATGTCTATGAAAGGACAGAAACATTCCAAACTAATTAGCAGAAGGACACATTATCAGAAATGCATCATTAATGACATTGTTTAATGTTTAAAAGTCCAAATGTCTGGGGCAAATAAGTCAACCAGCAGACAAGATGGCTGCTAAAGTCTATTTTTAATTAACTGCGTCAGAATTGACCTTATCAGAATGTGTAAACATTGCAAACCTACGTAGATTCTTACAGTTAAGATAATTAAGGTATTCAAAACAAAAAAGTGTTATGGGTATTTTACATGTCAAAGATAGCGTTTGACGCACGGAAGTTTCAGCTAATTAAAAACTTTGTTTTTAGGGAAATTCCAGATTAGTCAGCCATATTGCATCCAATCACTATAAAAATAGGAGCTGAAAGCTCATAATTTGCACAAGCCTACCTATCTCCTGAGAAGACACATGAGTCAGAAGCTACCTTCCCACACGTGGTTCTAGATGCTGAAGAGATGACTGAGAAGGGGTAATATGCTTAATAATCAGGTGATTTACTTTATTAATTTCTCAGCATTAAGTTCTGTTAAGATGTTAGCAAGAAGTTTTTTTAGAAGCTATTTTTATGCAATTTCTTTAAGATTACTACTACAAGTTTTACACAGCTACTAGATACACAGCTATTGATACAGATGAGACTACTATTGAGCTTATTCTACATAACACAACTGTTGTATTCTTTTTTTGAATGTGCTTAGAAGATTGATGATTGCTTGGCTATATAGGCCATGATGAGATGGAATAATGTTAGAAGGAAACACTACTTGGAACTGTTCATATTTTGTACATATGCTGTATGAGAAGCAAATACAATTTTTTATAGAAAATCATATACTGAGTGCTCCGATTCATTTCAAGGTATACCGTCAATCTATAATTACTGTTAGAGGGTTCAGAACCCGCTATGCCGGATTTATATGATAGCAACGCTTTAAGGGCTGGTCCTTTACTGAGTTAGCAATCATGAAAAAGGCAAGAACCGCTCAGGTTTTTCACAAGGTCCCCCCCATCTATTCCTTCCCAGGCCATGCAAAGTGTATGCAGTTGAGCTTGTTTTCACCTGTCCACCGATGCTTTCACATCTTCTCTTCACCGCTGGGCCCTCCACCCTGTCTCTTCTCTCCTGGCGAGGGCCACTTGTGTCCCATGACTAAACGCTAGAGGCCAAGCAATAGAGCCACTGTGGCACATACCTTATGCAACCACTAGAGGCCTCTAGTGTTTGTCATGTGACACAGGCACCCTGGGAGAGAAGAAACGGAAGAGCGCCCGGCGCGGAGAAAATGGGAGAAAGTGCCAGTGGACAGTAGCTCCGCTGCTGTGTCAATTGTCCCATAATGAAACCCTGCTAGCGACATGCTACCTACCCGCCAGTGATCCAGCGATATCGTCCCACCGATACCACTGGCTAAATAGACTGATTTAGTCCTAAAATCAATCGTCAATTGATTGGGGCATCAATTTCTAGTAGATGTGATCAAAAGCTTCAATTGGCCGGATATATTTTCTTTTTATTTCTTCTATCTACATGCATACCAACATGTTTCACAAAGTCTTTTTAGCTGGACCATTTCAGGTACAGTAGATATTTCTTGTCACTCACACACCAGTAATCCATATTTAGCTGCTTTTCAAGTTTTTAGCCAGTAACAGTGCACTGGAGTGGGGTGTGGTGGAAGGGGAGTGCTGAGCGATATAATATACTGAAGACCTAAAACAGCGCTTCTGTCTATATGTAATACACATATTTAAGAGACTGTTGACAACAGTTACAGGGGAAAAAGTTGGATGTGCATTCTTTTACCTGCATACCATTTTCATAGTTATGGGGTTTTCTTCATGCTATCAGAAAAGCCGATGATAAGTATATCCGCATAGTTAGTACTGCACAGTTAAACTGGGTTTCTAGGTTTACTGCACACAAAAAATAATTATGGAATTGTGGATTGTGATGGAATATGATGGATTGTTTATGTTTATGATGGATTTTTCTGGAACCTGACTGTTACAAGTTGTTTATCAGTCAAGCTCATTTAAAGCAATTTGCTTTTGGTGATCAGGTTTTCCCAAACCAATGTTGCATAAAATCAGTAAGTGGTAATGAATAGCATTAACTACTTCAGCCTACAGTGTTGTTTCACCTTATGCATCCGAGCAACTTTCACGTCCCATTCATTCGCCAATAACTTCATAACTACTTATCACAATTAATTGATCTATATCTTGTTTTTTCCGCCACCAACTAGGCTTTCTTTGGGTGGTACATTTTGCTAAGAGTATTTTTTTTTCTAAATCCATTTTAACAGGAAGATTAAGAAAGAAATAGAAAGATTATTTCTCAGTTTTTGGCCATTATAGTTTGAAATTAATACATGCTACCGTAATTAAAACCCATGTATTTTATTTGCCCATTTGTCCCGGTTATTACACCGTTTAAATTATGTCCCTATCACAATGTATGGCACCGATATTTTATTTGGAAATAAAGGTGCATTTTTTCAATTTGCGTCCATCACTATTTACAAGCTTATAATTTGAAAAATTATAGTAATATACTCTCTTGACATGAATTTTCAAAAAGTTCAGACCCTTAGGTAACTATTTATGGTTTCTTTGTTTTTTTAATTGTAATTGTTTCTTCAATTAGAAATTTTATTTGGGTCATTTTTGGTGTGAGAGGTAAACAGTTAATTTTAAATGTAATATTGTGGGTTTGTTTAATAAAAAATGCATGTGGGTGTAGTTTTACTATTTGGCCACAGTCAAAGTGTTCTGGAAGTGATTGATCTTGCTTCCAGGAACTACAAGGAGGACGGGAAACCTTTTTTTGTGCAGAAAGACCGTGGCTTCTGATAAGAGACTGTCGGTTTTTCTGCTGGGGACTTAGATCGATGAATGGGAACTATGTTCCCATTCATTGATCTGGGAGCTATCAGAAGGTGGCGGGAGGACGCGTGGCGCAGTGGCCTCAGCACAGTCTATCTGGACAAATATATCCGTCCAGATAGACTTAAGTGGTAAAAGAGACACTGAAGCGAAAAAAAATATGATATAATGAATTGGTGGAGTAATACGGATAATTACTGGAACATTAGTAGCAAATAAAATATTCTCATTTTTATTTTCAGTTATACATATTTTTTATAACATTGCATTATTCTCTAATATTTGCAGTTTACACACTACTCAGGATGCTAATTGATTTTACAGGGCAGGCCAGTGAACTATTGACCTGTCCTCTGGAGAGAAAAAGAAAATACAGTGACTGACAGTTAAGATAACAAGCTTCAGAAGACAGAGCTCTCTGCGACTTTGAAAGTCGTGGAGCTCAATGGCTCTTTTGCATACATAACTGGAGTTTCTTAACTCTTTCTGTACTGGAAACAATATTAGACTTATGTCTCTGCCCCTAATGTTTTATTTCTTAGCTGTACTACACATACAAATCGTAACAATTTTTTTTTCCGTTTCAGTTTCTCTTTAAGGAGGTTTACAGGCCTCTACAATTAACAGGCCCTGATTTTATTAGGTGTACTTTAGTAACATTTACTCTGTATTAGACTTTCATGGTAAATAGACTTTTCTAATATCTGCATCTGAAATTAAAATCTAGGAAAGGATGATCTTAATTCTAGACTAGAGCTTTGTTAACGGCAGAAAAAAAAATCATGCATAGCTGCATTGTGCACACAGTAGTAGTGCATAGCATTATAGATTTTACCAGAGGTAATGTGAATAAGCAAAGTTAGAAATGATGGCTGTACTTTTCTTTTGTATTTTTGCTGCACTGGACAGCATAGTACTGTACAAGAAACAACCATCAGAATTTTAATTTCAAATGATCTCACTATACCTCAGAAGATCCAATATAGTGCCACTTGAAATCAGGCAAAGAACCATCCGCTTCAACTTCTCCCACTTCAAGTTCAAACATGCAGTTGTTCACAAGAGTATAGAATGGTGTCATCGTGATAATCCTAGTTAGGTTAAAGCTACTCATTTTAATGTTCACTCCAACCTTGACAGACAGAAGACAAAGCAAACAAATAGAAGTCATACATGTTCAGTAATTTAAAGCATCTATTGAAGAATATTTTAAGAAAAATTTAATTGTTTCCAATAAACTATGCCCGGCTATCCTGCTGAGCCTCTGCCTCTAATACTTTAACCTCCTGAGCTTTACGCAGCTCAGGTGGTTTTGCAGCCGAGAGTCCCCAAGTATAATATTAACTTATCCCATGGCTGTAATAGCTTCAGCTAGCACTAGGCTAGCTAGTAGAGGTGGCCGGCATCCCCCCGGATTACTAATGATCCCCCCGATCGCCCGCTCAATAAATTACCCAAGCCTGGATCCAGCGATCAGCGCAGCCTACCCGGGCAGCTCCGCTGTTCTCTATGGGGAGGATCGCACATAGCGTCATGCACAGACCCGATCCTCCCCATAAAGAGTACCGGAGAAGTGCAGGGAGGCTGCGCGATCGCTGGATCCGAGGGGGGTGTTAATGTATTTAGCGGGCGATCGGGGGGATCATCAGTAATCGGGGGGATGCCGGCCACCTCTACTAGCTAGCCTAGTGCCAGCTGAAGCTATTACAGCCATGGGAGAAGTTAAAACAGTGTCGGGCATACCGCTAAGGAAGTTAAGCCACAGGCCCTGAACAAGTATGCAGATCAGGTGCTCTGACGGAAGTTGGACGGGATTTACCTACTTGCTTGTTTCAAGTGTGTGATTCAGACATTACTGCAGCCAAAGAGGTCAGCAGGACTGCCAGGTATTTGGTATTGTTTAAAAGGAAATATGGCAGCCTCCATAACCCTCTCACTTGTGTAATTTAACAGTAGGTACAGGGGGGTTTTAAACGCCTTGAACAAAAACTATTTGGTGTTGACTTAAATTAATGTTACAGTTATACTTACCATTTTATTTATTAAATAAGGCATTCACTCAGTCTAAAACTCATAAGTTCAAATCGTATACCATATTTTTTGGACTATAAGATGCTCCGGACTAGAAGATGCACCTAGGTTTAGAGGACAAAAAACAGGAAAAAAAACATACTAAACCTGGTGCATCTATAGTGCAGGGGTGTCTTATGGACCCCCCCCCCCCCCCATAACGTGCCCCTTGTGCCTTCCTTGTACCTCTTCGGATCAGTTCATTTTGGTGCGCGGCTCTGAGAGCTGAGCGCTGAAACTGTGCGCCATCATAGCAGCAATGCTATGATGTGCGCCCCGCGTAGCGGTAATTCAGGGCTCTGGCGGCTGCCAGACCCCTAATTACATATCCCTCCGAGTTGCAACAACTCAGAGGGGGAATAGTATTGAACGACGCGTCGGAGTTTAGCAGCAGTGGGGAAAGCTGTCATTCGGCTAACCCTGCACCGAACTGAGTGGCGCCGACACAATATGCACCCTCACCTCGTGTCAGCCTTTGCCCCAGTGTCCTCCTCTGTCCCCTATTCCTGTGTCCAGTGTCACCGTCTCCTACATACCATATCCTCTGTCCCCCTTTCATTTTGATTTAGTATTTATATAGTGCCGAAATCTTTCACAGCACTGTGCAGAATACATTGTCTTGTCCCTTAACTGTCCCTCAGAGGGGCTCACAATCTAATCCCTACCATAGTCATATGTCTATGTATGTATCATGTAGTGTATGTATCTTACTCTAAGGACAATTTAAGGGGAAGCCAATTAACTTATTACAATATCGGAAACCGCAGATCCCATTAAGAAAGCACCACACATGAATGAGTAATTAAAGTATAAATATTAATACACCATATAACAAGAAATTAAAAACAATTAAAGGAACACTATCAAACCAAGGGTCTAAAATGACAATGTACAAATAATGTCTAAGTAGCTGAACAAACATTTTCCTACTTTTCATGTTAAATTTCAGAGGCAAAAGCTTAAAGGATTACTATCAATTCACATAGTTTTTTCAATTGACACAGGAATTGTTTGGGAAGTGCTGCTAAGTACTGGTGTATACATTTTAGTAGCAACTTCTTTGTTTACTGTTATCAAAATACATTCAAACTTTACTTACGCCAAAACTGACGGCTGACTGAGCCATGAGGAGAGGGGAAATTCCCCTCACACTTGATCAGTTAACTATGTGTAGCTCTGTGTGTGACAGAGAGAGACAGGACACAGGAGCTGCAGCTGTTGGGAGCTCTGTTTCTGACTGAAGTGTCTGAAGAGAGCAGAGGAAATGTAACTAATTGTCACAGCTTTTCATATTGTTTTTGCTTTCAGAGTGCGATAGGTTTGATATTTGCTTTCTGTAGTCTGATATGCAACTCTGGCTGTGCAATGAAGCAGACACCCGTTCTGCAATTGATTTGTCCCAATATAGCTAAATCCTACCCTCAATAAATTACAGTTTTTGCCTCTGATATTTAACATGAAAAGTAGGAAAAGCTGTGGTGTCACAGACAATTACAAATTTTTATAACAAGTTACATTTCCTCTGCTCTCTTCAGACACTTCAGTCAGAGAGACAGTACACAGGACTTTCCCTCAGACACAGGGTTACCAGATGCACTGTGAGAGAATTCCCCCTCTACTCATGGCTCGCTCTGCTGTCAGATTAGAGCAGACTGTTGTCAGTTTAGAGTGAAAGAAATTTGATACAGTAAACAAAACAGATAACCAACTCATTTGTATACATTAATATTTACCAGCATTTCAGGAACGCTTTCAATTCCAGGTAAAAAAAAGTTAATAGTGTTCCTTTAAAAATCACTAACCTAAGCCAGGGTACAAAAGTAAATTATGTCACGAAGATGCGTATACAATATATGTGGCAAATCACCTCTAATATATATAAAAATATAGTTGTATATAAAATGATCCTAATAAGGTACAGCATACCACTGCAGCAAGTAAAGGATGGGACAGCATGTGACCAAACAAGCAACACAATAATGGGAAACAGAAGTTCTAGGAGGAAAATGGTGCCCAAGCATCCAATGCCTTATAATACACAGAAGTGAGAAAAAGCAGATTGCCAAGTGAATAAGGCAGTGGATAACCGCTGTATAAAATTGACCAACAAGTGTGATGGAAGCTTACCGCAAGTGGAGGAAGAAGCAAGAGGAGACTGCCAGTGGGACCCTGAACAAGAGCCCTCCATCTGGCTGTGTATCCTGTCCCACGTGTCCTCCATCCAGCTGTGTCTTGCCTGATGACTGTCCCTTGACCTCTACCCCCCCCCCCCCCCCCCCCTTGTCCCAGTATCCAGATCCCTTTGTCTATACTTTTAATGAGGTAGTGCTGTGATTGGCCCCAATGATGGAGCCTTGGTCCCGGTGTCGAGACCTTCAGGTCCTATTAAGAAGGAAGCAGGAACAGTGAGCTGCCGTGATTGATGGTTTGGGGCAGTGCCCCCCCCCCCCCCCGCCTGATTGGCAGATGGCCATGTCCGCTTTATTGAACTGTGTGGCTGTAGATAAGTATGATCAAAGAGGTCTGGATACGGGAACATAGGAAGGGGGAAAGAGGACAGGGGAAAGTCACCGGGCAATACACAGCAGGACAAAGGACACAGGGGTCAAAATACACAGTGGGAAAAAAGTACACGGGGACAGGATACACAGTTGGATGGAGGACAAGGGGTCAGAATACACAGTGGGATGAAGACATGGGGACAGACTACAGAGCAGGACGGAGGACACAGGGGGACAGAATCCGGGTAGAATACACAGGACGACAGAGGTCACATAGGATAGGCACCAGTCCAAAACGTATTATTCAGACTATAAGACGCACTGTCTTCCACCCCCCCCCCCTCCCCCGCTTTTGTCCGAAAAATACGGTAATATTCTATGCACTGAGTTGTATGAGCTGGAATAAAAATGTAAAATAAAAAAATCTACTCATCTGTCAATTGTCAAAAAATAGTAAGGGAGTCTTCTTACACTAAAACTCACCAAATATTCCACTTTGCCGGCAGGGCATTTAACACAGCCGTAACTTCCAACTGTGTCCAGAGAAAATCCAGATGACCAGCTGCTTGTGGAAATACACAGCTGAATCTAGTTAGAAAACAAAATAGCATGTTATTACTAGAAAGTACCAATGTGGATCTGCTGAATGACAGAAAATGACTGATAAAGTGTTTACGGTACAAAGAGTTTATAAAGCTCTACAAGTGTATTCTATTTATGTGGGGCACAAGTTCACTGCAAAAATGGCACACGGTGCCTCTATTTACAATGGAGGCAAAAAGCTCATTTCTTTTACAGGTGACGCCTAAAAAAATAACAGGATCACAGAATTAGATTTTACCATTTTTAAGAATTAAAAAAAAAATACTATGAAGTAGGCGATACTTTGGAAATCACTTCTTTAGCAATTTAAAATGGAAAAAGCTCAACATGGCTTCCAACTGTTCAGATGACACTGGTTTAATACTCAGAGCTTGGAGTACCTTGTTTTTGCTGAAAATATTCTTCTTCTTGAATGAGAAAAGGATGACGTCTCTGAAGTCTGATGGGTGCTTGACATGTATGTCTTCTGCCCGATATTGCAGGACACGAGAGGTCTTATTGATAATCCAGTACGGGCTAAATACTGAAAGAATCATCAGATTTCCCACACGTTTTACATGTACAGACAGGTCCACAGTCATAACTTCAGCTGTGTTGGCAGTGAAACACAGAGAGAAAAACTCAGGCACATTCTCATGGACTCTAAAATGCCCATTCCAGTTCCGTCCTTGGTACTTAATCAATGTAAGCTCCATAATCTCCCCATTAATTCTTGAATGAAGGACATCACAGCAGCTTCCCTCTGGTAACATGCGAGCATCTGCAGTTCCCTAAAAAAAAAAAAAAACAGTATTAGACTACTGCCTCACCTGCCATGGCCACCTCCTTATGCTGATATAACCTTTTCCTTCTAAGTTTTAATTCAGACCATGAAAAAAAATTCCAAGGCAGTTTTTAAACGAGTATTTTATCCTTTCATCTACATCATTTTGCCAGAATTGTAGATCCAAGTGTTTCTAGACCACAACAGGATACAAACCTCCCAACGCCAGTCACATTATAAAAGAAAATCTGAACTAGAAAATCTAACTGATGAGACGAACAGTTGCATCAATATTACCACTCCTAAATAAGTTTTTCTGTGAATAACAATGAGTTATTTTGTGTTTAAATGCTAAGAACATGAAATTAAAGTTTTTGTTGTCTCGGTTTAATGCTAACAGCTTAATATGTTTTACAAGGTCCTTTTAACTATTGACCCTTTTTTTAATCTATTCCTATTCCCTTCACTCCCAATCAGTGAGAGTTACACTACAGTCTGTTGAGTCCAACAGGAAATAACCTGTTATTCAGGACCCTTGAATGGTAACCCTTACAGCAAGAAAAAGAAAAAAAGTGCAGCCTAGTGTTACGTAGGTTCAGTACTGTACATATGTGTTCATCTTATGTTAACTGAGGTAACCTTTCATCTCATTTTTCACAACCCAGTGAAGGATTAAAGTACTCCGCAGACTTTCCGAACACGGAAAAATATGAAACTGAACAAACATTTCCAAAACCAAAATCTTTGATTGCTGGTATCTTAGTTACCTCCAATAGGTATCTCAAGGAATATGGTAGAAGGTTCCTGATGGTCAGTGAAGGAAAAAGATGAATAATGTAGGCTGGATCCCATTCTTTTTCACCATTACTGGTAATAAAGTTGATTTCATCAGGCATGGCAGTGCAATTTACAATGAAAGGAAGAAAATTTGTTTCTGTGGATGGACACTGCAGGGTACATTGAACCTCACTGCTCCGGTTGAGCATTTCCTTCCACATGATATAGGTAGTTGACTCTTTAAACTGTCCCTCTAATGCTCCAGATGGCTTCAGGAACAACTGACACCTAAAAGTCAAAAATGTTATAACGTCTACAGAGAAAAACAAGTGTAAAAAAACAAAAACTTGAGGTTAAAACAGAGTGCCTGAAGGGAAAAAGTGTCTACAGGATACTTACCTCGGGAGGTGGAAGCCTCTGGATGATAAAGAGGCTTTTCCCGTTGTCATCCGCAGGTCTGTTCCAGTGCTGCAACCCCTGAAAAAAATCTTGTTGACAGCTGGCGCATGCATACTAGCACGGAAACTCTCCTTGGGCTCCGGTAAGTTGTAAATATGCCCTCAAATGACTTTTTATGCTTTCTATTTTTTTTAATTACTTTTTTTGCTGTGTGTAATGTTTTGGAGCAAAAACATTATTTTAAGTTTCATACCACTGTAAGCATTTATTATATCATTTTTACAAGGTTTTTATAATCCCTTTGTTATAGTCGTACCAAAATCATCACTTCTCAGTCGGAAGGATCAGGGATGGGCGAGTTTCAGGTTATCACTGTTGGACATATAGTTGCTGGCATTTTGCAGTCATTTTGAAGTACACAAAAAGCATACCTTGCATGGCAGAGAAAAGCAAATGACTTACTTTCTGGATGACTCTTGTATTCCTGTTTGGAAAGGTGCTCATTTCTTATCCCAGTGGTAAAAAGATAAACAATAGAAAGGCTGATGGCTCTTAGGGCCCTTTTACACTTAATCAGTTGGTATGCGTTAGTGTGCGTTAGTATGCGTTAGTGCGCGTTCATACGCGTTTTTTCCATAGCAGTGCATTGGGAAGAAGATTTCAGTTAAAACGTGTTAAGTGTAAACGGTGCCATAGGAAAACATGGGCATTACTTTTAAAATCAGTTTTCTTTCAGTTATAACTGAGAGAAACTGATTAAGTGTAAAAGGGGCCTAACCCTTCTCTGCTCTACACCCAATATTAACGCACTACAACTTTTTAATGTTTAAACAGGGTGGGATAATAGAGCGTGTTAATGTGCAAAGTTCTACTTAAATCTCTCAACTGACATACCTGTAGGAATGCAGAGGTACATGGAATTCTTCATCTGGCTTACACACACCAATCACCTCAAGTAACTTAGCATTTGCCACAAACTTAAGCACCGTAAATGGTATTGAGAAATGGTTCTTGATCTGAAACAACAAAATATGAGCTATTTTATCACCTTCTCATGGATGCATAGTTTCAAAGAAAGCAAACTCCCTGTTGCCTAACTGCAAGAAAAAAATATTCTAGCAACTAAACATTTGAAAATAAAATTTACAGCTGCTGTGAGCAGATACCTGTGAACAGGTATAAGCTATTCTAATACTGAAACTTAAACAGGTTTAAGGAATTCAGTATATGATGCGTTAAATAGTGATGGGCACAAAATATATGCCACTCAGTTCTATAGAGACAGGAGATGGAATCACCAATTCACAGCTTCAAGCAGCTGTACCAGTGAACCAAAAGCTGTGTAGACTAATTAGTAATTTACTACCTCCAACTTTCTCCACCTGGGTAATTTTAATTTGTTTGGTAAGGGCCTGGGCAATCTGACATTACTCTGCAAGGCAAGTGGCAGTACATATTATATACGGCAGCTGCATTGCTCTTCATTGCAGCACTGACCGATTCAGCTATACTTAATGGAACAGCTATGCAATGGCCACACAACACATGCAGTAGTGGATTGCCAGAATGCACAGCTGAAGCAGCGCATAAGAGTATCCACCAGACTGCTGTCTATGCACACTGACACGCATTGCTGAATTCTGCTCATTAATGCAGCGATGTGCGCAGGCCTTAAAATAATCTTTCAAACACTTAAAACTGTGGAACCAATATTTGCAGATATTTCTAAAGACAGTGAAAAGTCAGCTTCAAAACAACGCAATAGCATTGGAAAGGTAATTCACCTGTAGTGGAGATCTAATAAAAAGTACTTTGTTTCCCTCACTGGCATCAATTTGCACGACAGTGGAGACACAATTTTCTTGTGATGGACTGCGCACATTATAAAGACGACGAGCTGGCTTTGTAACTGGGATATTTGATATTTCTGTATATCCTTGAGGCACTACAAATTAAAACAAGAGACAGTCAACAAGAATACAAAAATAAAAACATTACCCATCATTAACCACTTCCTTACCAGCAGTCTCTGGCTCCTTAAGGACCAAAGACATTTTGTTCAAAAAAATGGAGGTACATCTCGTTGCTGAAGCCCACTTACTTTGCTGTCGGTATGACAGCAGGGCTCCTTGAGCTGGTCAGGAGCCAATTTCATTTCATTGACTCTAGGATCACTGTGAGCCAATGTGTTTGGCTCAAAGTGATCACAGGGTCAGGAGCCAATGGAACTCTGCCTTTCAGAACTACAGCAGAGCGAGTGGGCTGCAGCGGCGGAAGAGCGGCACGATCGGTGGTAGCGGCGAGAGCATGCAGTGAAATAATTGAAATCCACTCCCTGGCAGGGATAACAGGTCCTACACAGGGCGTAGGCTTCAATTACCAAGGTCCAGAAGTGGTTAATTTCCACTGCACTGGAAAAAGAGAAATGTGTAACCCTGTCACAAGATTTGATCCTTTTTTCAAGTTCTCACCAATGGAAAGTGTGAAGAGGCTGCTCTCCTGTCGATGAGCAGCAGACAATCTTCCACGGTGCAGAGGCTGAGCAGATGAAAATTCAAGTTCAAATGACTTCCCTTGATCCACAGTGTGAACATTATTTTGTGTTGATGAAGCAAACTGCCGTATATTGGGACCATGCTGAAGGATAAGAGGTACGCCCAGGGCATTTATGATGATCAGTGGGGCCTTGTCCTTCAAAGAATAGTCAAATGTGGAAGCAGTGCCTTCAGAGAAAGCCTAAGAAAGAAAGTATTCATTAACACATACACATACAGACATATTAATGAATCTACCCATTATTTTACCATCTCAACACCTATGTAAATTCATAAAATGCCACAGTATTAGGAGGAACAACATCATGCATGCGTCAGTAAATTTATTGTTCCAGACACCTATAAAGTCGATAGCAATACACAGAGTATTTCAGTAATTAGTATTATGCCACAGAGATATTTATCCCATGGTACAGGATGCTTGCTAAAGAGGAGGTGGGACCATGGCTCATATAATTTGGCATTGTCCTGTTATTTAGACTCTCTGGCTAAAAGTAAAAATCGTATTCACAAGGTTATTTGTAAACGTATTCAATTGATTCCTTGCGTTTATATTCAGGCCAAACTGCAACATGGACTTCGATCACACACAGAAAATGCTCAATCACATCTTTACTAGAGTTTTAAGTACATAAGACCGCATCACGCCCATGGGCGCGACAGCCGCAGGAGCCCCAGGACCGCTTAGCGCCAGTTGGCATTAAGTCCTGGAGCTGCAGTTTCCCAGGGAACGGCCGCATGCATGCCCAATCTTTCCCTGCCAGTTCGCGGAGAGCCGTGATTAGCCTGTTAGCCGCCGATCGTGGCTAACAGGCTGTTTGTAAACAAAAGGGGAAAGAAATCCCCTTTGTCTACATCCGTACAGCACTGCGGTCTCTGGCAGCGCTGTACGAGATCAGCGATCCCCCGGCCTGTTATTGGCCGGGGATCACCGTCCTCTCATAGGCTGATGCCTATGAGAGGCAAACAGGACGGATCGCCATCCTGTTCAATGTAGTACATGGAGGGGGGGGGGGGGGGGGGGGGGGAGAAAAAGCCTGATACAGGCTGAAAAAAAAACAACTGCCACAGCGATCGGACACCTCAGGCATGTCCCCTTAGGGACGAAAAAGGAGGAGAGTCTGATTGCTGGGCTCCATAGCTGGGCTGTGCGGGAGGCTGAAAAAACTGCACAGCCCAGCTGAGCAAAAAAGAGCCTAGCCGTTAGGGGGATTTAGCTAAGTGGAAATACAAGGAAGCCCCTGGCATCTCTGAAGTGGTGAACCATATTAGAAGGATTAGACTGATGGAATATCTGACCTTTCTGGTTCATGAGACTACTACACAGTTCTCTAACACTTGGGATTTCTGGGACAAACTTTGAAAATGATTCTGATGCTAGCCAAGATGATTGTGTATTATCCCTATACTCTCAGTTTTCAGATTTTCTGTATTACGGTAATTGTGTAGGAACTCTGCTTATGGCGCATTTTAGATAGGCATAAAGCGAAATTACTGTTTGGTTTACTTTTTTAACCTTGTTTTTATTGGGCTATATGATTTCTTATATAGTGTCTTATGTTAAAAATGAAAAGGAATATACACACAAGAAAGCTTTTATTATGATGCATCTTCAACTGATTATTCTCTATATATTCCTGGCTACGTCCAAGCATTATGAGTGTTACTAGAGATATGGTCTGTTTCTTATGATGCAGTCTTTAAGGAATAAAAAATTGTATTTCAGCATGACAAAATAACTGTTCATTATATTTAAAGGATAGTCATCATAAATAGCTGTGCACTCACTTTTGACAAGTTATCAAACACTCCCAGAGTACACTTAGAAACAGTGATGTTCATGGTGTCCTTAGAAGTAATGTTAATAGCAGACTGTGGCTCTGGGACCACTGTGAAATCATCTCCTGGAAGAAGACTCTTGTCCTGGATAGGGTTGTTCTTCATCTAAAAACCCAAACGGGACATATGATATCTGTAATTTGCATACTAATGCTAGACTAGTAGGTTCTATAAATTTGTAAAGCTGAGAAAACCAAAGCACAACATAAATTAAAGCACTACTCAAACAGTAGAAAAAAGTAGATTAGAGGTTTCCATTTTTTTTTTAAATTGCTCAGTAATCCCTAACCTCAAGTTTTAGGCTCCAGCATCGATTCCCACTATCTACTCGTTCAATCAGAGGCTCCCACACAGCAAACGTTTCATTGTAATAGTGAACCTGCAAACATATAAAGACAGGAAAATCAATTAGCGAAGTGTGTGTGTGTGTGTGTGTGTGTGTGTGTGTGTGTGTGTGTGTGTGTGTGTGTGTGTGTGTGTGTGTGTGTGTGTGTGTGTGTGTGTGTGTGTGTGTGTGTGTGTGTGTGTGTGTGTGTGTGTGTGTGTGTTTTGATAAGCCACCAACAAGCAAAAAAAAATAATCAACACATCAGTTCGGGTACCATTTAATAAAACTACTATCAAGCACATTTATTACATACAATACTTTATTTTTCAAAAATAACTTGGAGTAAAAGATAAATGATAATGGTACCTCTAAGGTGGTGTCTGCAGTCATGTTCATCAGTGATGTCCAATTCTTTACAGTTCCTGTGAATGTGGATTCTACCAACAGCAGAGGCACAGTGCGGTGACCCAAACCACATTCCAAAGTCACCTGCAAGGCTTCAACTTCAGTTTTGAAGGTCTCCTGCTTCTTCAGGCATTCTGCATTTTGATAGCATTCTGTAATCTCATTAGCTGTTTCCACCCCCAAGAACCACTTGTTGTAGCTCTCTATTTTCCGTACATCCCAGATGTTCTTTTGCTCAGTAGAGACCTCTTTTCCTTCCTCTTCCTTGGGCTTTGGCTTCAGTGCAGCCATGATGGTCAATACAGTATTGAGAATGATAGGTGAAATCTGCAATATAGGAGAATGATAGGTGAAACACCAAACAGAAATTAATTTCTCAAATGTAATTACCGTGAATCACCTAGTTTCCCATCCAAAATTTGGAGGTATGAGGAGTTTGTGGTTGTGGCCAAACCATAAAACCCGCCCCTAACACATAGGCCTAGAAATACTGGAACGTAATCGGTGAGGACACCATACTTATTGAAAATTCTTTAACAAAAAAACATAGATCAGTTTACTTGTGGAGTGTATTTGCTGGAGGGAGAGTAAAATCTGCACCATGTAATTTACAACTCAGAGTGGTGCCTGATATGAAAAGTCTATGCCTGCCTCGATTTGATCTATACTTCTCTTTTTTAAACATTTTAATTTAAAAACTTCCACATACATTTATCCCTGATGAAGTGGCATGGACAGATGTAAAATGTGTGTCAGGCAGTTAAAGTGCACCATGATTTTGGTTATAATGTTAGATAAAATAGCTATGCTGTATGTACTGTATAAACATCAAGAGGAACTTTACAACTGTATTACATTTTAAACTGTACTTAAATCTTATTCAACTGCAGATAAGTTGCCATTGGGCTTATTCCTCTCTTGTTATGTCCTATTCCATTATACCAACAATTTTTGGTTCCACTAATATATAGCTCCCTTACCTTAATAATAACCTCTTTTACTTTAAGACTGGCATCTTGGCCACCTGTCTCAGATGTTGTGCTTTCCAACTGCAGGAAACAGGGTTGTAATACCTATGCAATAAAGAATATCACCATTGTTACAATTCACAAAAAGTATTTACTGGGAGATTCAACATTTTTTTCCTGTTAAACTAAAGGTGTTTATTGATTGTATTAAAGAGAACATTCCATACAGGGAAAACAGTAAACAGATTATGCATGCATTGACATATCGGACAAGCAGCCAGTACATGTCTCAGATGTGAAGTTTAGCAATTTCTAGATTTTGAGGGTACCTTGGAAAATTTGCACATCAATAATGAAATAGATACATGTACCTGAAATCATGGATGAGCTATAACTGGGAGATTAAACATTTGCATTAAATCAGATTTATCATGAACCTGGGTGATCCAAATGAATTACCTGTTAACAAAATACATATTCAGGATATAAATACATACGGTAGTTACATAGTTATTTGGGTTGAAAAAAGACATACGTCCATCGAGTTCAACCAGAGAACAAAGTACAACTCCAGCCTGCTCCCTCACATATCCCTGTTGATCCAGAGGAAGGCGATAAACCCTTACAAGGCATGGTCCAATCAGCTCCAAAGGGGAAAAAATTCCTTCCTGACTCCAGATAGCAATCAGATAAAATCCCCAAATCAACATCACTGGGCATTACCTAGTAATTGTAGCCATGGATGTCTTTCAACGCAAGGAAATCATCTAAGCCCCCTTTAAATGCTGGTATAGAATTTGCCATAACTACTTCCTGTGGCAATGCATTCCACATCTTAATCACTCTTACTGTAAAGAACCCTTTCCTAAATAAATGGCTAAAACGTTTTTCCTCCATGCGCAGATCATGTCCGCTAGTCCTTTGAGAAGGCCTAGAGACAATTGTGAGAAATTGCATCATAAAGCAGTAATTCTAGTAAAGTAGGCTCATAAAACAATACTCAGATAATTTTTCCGTAAGAGCTGAGCATGGTCTTGTTTTTACATCTTAAAGGGAACATTAATTAAAAAAAAAAAAAAAAAACACATAAGTTTTACTTACCTGGGGCATCTACCAGCCCCCTGCAGCCAACCTGTGCCCTCGCAGTCACTCATGGCTCCTTCGGTCCCCCGCTGCCAGCTAGTTTCGTTTTTGCAGACTGGGAGTCGGCCGGCCGCCATGAGTACCTTTTTACGCATTCCCGCTGGTGCAGGAATTTATTGCGGACATGAACACGTACATTTTTACACGCTACAGGTGCAATGCATAAAAACATACGCATTGCACCTGTAACGCGTAAAAATCTACTGTTGTGAGATGCCATCTAGATTTTTTTTAAACATTGAAAATGCTAGCAACTGTTGATTTGATAAATATCCTTTTCTTGAATGGAACTGTAGGCGTACAAACTATATGTATGTGGACACAATTTTGTTAGCAGAATTTATGCCTGGTAGTCGAATCGATCATTTCCAACAGGTCTGATCTGATTTCCTATAATTTGTATGATCCTGATACTGTTCAAAATTCAGAAAAATGGTTGGAAATCAGATTGGACCTATTGGAAATTATCGATCCGACCCATCGACCTGAAAGGAAATTGCAAGGTAACAGCGCTGCGTAAAATGTTGGCGCTTTATAAATACAATAAATAAATAAGGTGTGTAGCAGGCATTAGAAATGGCTTTTGTTTGCAATGTGGCCCCTGAGTTTTGATAGACTTTAAAAGAGATTAGAACCTGCAAGATAAGGAAAAGAAAACATTTATACCGTAGTGATGTTATTGCCTCTCAGCTCTCTGAGAAATGGACAAGCCAAAACCTTGAACTCTTCCACAATGGCCATCAGTTTCTGCTCAGAATCCATAACCGAAAGTGTGAAATTTCCCTGGAAAGATACAGCTAGTGCAGGAGCATCTGCTTTTGTCAAGTTGGCCACAAATACGATTTCAGGATCCATGATTAGTGCTTTAATGTTTAACTTCTGAGGGGATGATTGTTCTGGAGGAGGGGGGGGGGAGAGAAAAAAATTAAGGTTAAATTAACCAGTTCAGCCTTCAGTCGTTTTCACTTTATGCATCCGAGCAATGTTCACCTCCCATTCATTAGCCTATAACTTTATCACTACTTAGCTTGTTTTTTCCACCACCAATTAGGCTTTCTTTGGGTGGTACATTTTGCTAAGAGCCACTTTACTGTAAATGCATTTTAACAGGAAGAATAAGAAAAAACCGGAAAAAAAATCATTTCTCAGTTTTCAGCCATTATAGTTTTAAAATAATACATGCCTTCATAATTAAAACTCACGTATTGTATTTGCCCATCTGTCCCGGTTATTACACCGTTTAAATTATGTCCCTATCACAATGAATGGCAACAATATTTTATTTGGAAATAAAGGTGCATTTTTTCCGTTTTGCATCCATCACTATTTACAAGTTTAAAAGTTAAAAAAAAGAGAACTATTTCATCTTTACATTGATATTTAAAAAGTTTAGACCCTTAGGTAAATATTTACATGTTTGTTTTTTAATTGTAATTTTTTTTTATATTAAACATTTTATTTGTGTATTTTTGGGAGGGTGGGATGTAAATAGTATTTGTTTGGGGTAAATATATGTCGGCAAACCCGCGGCTCCAGAGCCGCATGCGGCTCTTTTTCACCTTCGCCGCGGCTCCTAGGCCGCGGCTCTGGTGTCAGTGGCTGCGGCGCACGTGTGCTGTCGCTGGCCGGCAGCCTATTTGAGAGGCCGCCGGACCAGTGCAGTGCAGGGCTTCGGGCGGCCATTTTCCTGTAGCCCTGCAGTGTAATGCAGGCAGGACGTGACGTCGGGAGGGAAGAGGATCGTGGGAGTTGCGCGCCACAAGGAGGTCGGGACAGGAGGAGATCGTGACAGGAGGTCTTCTGACTAGGTGAGTAAATGGGTTTTCTTTTCAGATCTTGCTGAAGGATTGTGCATATTGGGGTCAGATCTGCTGAAGGATTGTGCATATTGGGGTCATATCTGCTAACGATTTGTGAATATGGGGGTCATATCTGCTATTGATTTGTGCATATGGGGGTCATATCTGCTAACGATTTGTGCATATGGGGGTCATATCTGCTAACGATTTGTGCATATGAGGGTCATATCTGCTAACGATTTGTGCATATGGGGGTCATATCTGCTAACGATTATTTGTGCATATGGGGGTCATATCTGCTAACGATTTGTGCATATGAGGGTCATATCTGCTAACGATTTGTGCATATGGGGGTCATATCTGCTAACGATTTGTGCATATGGGGGTCATATCTGCTAACGATTTGTGCATATGGGGGTCAAATCTGCTAACGATTTGTGCATATGAGGGTCATATCTGCTAAAGATTTGTGCATATCTGGGTCATATCTGCTAACGATTTGTGCATATCGGGGTCATATCTGCTAACGATTTGTGCATATGGGGGTCATATCTGCTAACGATTTGTGCATATGGGGGTCATATTTCTTCAGATTGACAGCTAACTGCATGATCCTGTATATAGCATTAAGGTAAGAAACAATATATGCAGTGTTAGATTTGTTTTATAATGGTTTTGCGGCTCCCAGTTTTTTTCTCTTTTCGGAAACGGGTCCAAGTGGCTCTTTATGTCTTAAAGGTTGCAGACCCTGGTATATACAAACACAGGCATTGCTCCAATGCTTTCAGTAATTACCCAGTCTGCGCCTTTCATCTAATCAGCAGCGGCTCAGTGGGGTGCCTCTCACTGCAACCTTCTGACCAGGACTGATCAAGATGAGCTCAGAGTCCCCTGCCTTTATGGTGACAGACCTCTATTGGCTAGTCAGCAACTGTCAGAGGTGAGATAATTCCCTGGCATTACAAACACATACTGAGTACGCTATCTTTTTCTCTCTCCCTGTTCCCCAATCCCAGCCTATGCAGATTCAATATGCCACCGAAGTGGCATTGCTTTGACCTAACCTGCATCCCTGGTTACCAATCCAGATCACTCGACCTGCTTCCCCACAGGAGTAACATATACCTGCACCTCTCTATCACTCCATATCTTCCAGTACAGTAGTGACTGCAGAAAGAGCAATCCAAGGGACTTGTTTTTCTCTGTTTGTTGTAGATGGTATCATAGTGCAAGCCAATACACTAAAGTAGAGTCCCCACACACCTCATACACTAACATACAAAACATACCCCTTAAAATATAAGACATCCCCAAAAATAAGCCCCAGCACATCTTTTGGAGGAAAAATTATAAGACAGTGTCTTATTTTCGGGGAAACGCGGTAGTTCTGCCCCAGCCTGCAGTGGCTGGATAGTGTAATGGTTAAGGGCTCTGCCTCTGACACAGGAGACCTGGGTTCGAATCTCAGGTCTGCCTGTTCAGTAAGCCTGCACCTATTCAGTAGGAGATCTTGGGCAAGTCTCCCTAACACTGCTACTGCCTATAGAGCGCGTCCTAGTGGCTGCAGCTCTGGCGCTTTGAGTCCGCCAGGAGAAAAGCGCAATATAAATGTTCTGTGTTTGTTGTGTTTGTAAAATTCGGCACTTCTGGCACAGTGTACCTCAACGTGAGAAGTATGAACTTATTCATAGGGTTACATTAGGCTTCTGTAGCAGTGCGGCAATTTGCCGCAACGCACTGCGCCAGTGTGAAAGGGCCCTAATTCAGGGGGTATTCGCCCCAAACATGAAACCTTTGTATTTTATTTAAAGTACTAGATTATGAACAGTCTGCTCTTAGCATTTTCTTTTGTACTTTGAATAAGACATTACTTTCAGCAAAGACAAGAAAGTAGGTTAATTACCTGCAAAAATAATAACTCTCACTGACCTGTCACTTTTTTAACCTAGAAGCCAGGCTAAGAAAAACAGCATCATTATTTGTTTTGGATTTATGAGTATATACACTTGTACTGTACCAGATAAGTATTGTGAAATCATGACGGGGTTTTGTGAGAAAGACAAGGAAGGGGTTGTTCTGTTCTTTAGAAATCCTAATTAAATATGCCACTTTACATGACTAATATAATTACATAAACCATCTAAGTCACTAATTACTGTTTACTGTTATGAAACACTGTCTCACATGAGCAGGAAATAGAAAATGGCACACACGGATTTGCTGTTCGTTCATAAAGATTAACATCTGCCTTAAAGCCGGCACCTTAACATATGTAAATAGCAACGTGTGCATTAACCTTCCTGGCGGTAAGCCCTCCTGAGGAGGATATCTCAGCCGCTGGTGGGGCGATTTGCCCCATTTAAAGTACTGTACGCGCAGCTAGCACTTTGCTAGCCGCGCGTACAGCTTGATCCCGCCGCTCTGCGGCGATCGCCCGCACGCAGCAGCGGAAGAGGGCCTCCCCCCCGCCAGAGCCCTGCGCTGCCCGGACCAATGAGTTCCAGGCAGCGGTATGGGCTGGATCGGAGGCGTCTGACGTCAGGACGTCGGCTGACGTCCATGACGTCATTCCGATCATCGCCATGGCGACAGGAGAAGCCAAACAGGGGAACGCGTTATATAGGCGTTCCCCTATTTGCTATTGATGCCGGCGAAGATCGCACTAGAGGGACACATGCGCCCTCTAGTGATGTTTCATGTAGCTACCACTCTGGTAGCTTTACATGAAACAAAAAAAATAAATAAAAACAAAAGGGATTTTTGCCTATTTGGCTGAATAATTGAACCGCCAGGAGGGTTAAGGAATATGCAACACCTTGTCCTTAAAGGACAACTGTTGCGAAAATCTTAAAATTTAAAACAGACGTAAACACATACAAATAAGAAGTACGTTTCTTCCTGAGTAAAAAGAGCCATAAATTACTGTCACAGTCGGTAGCAGAAATCTGACATTACCGGCAGGTTTTGGGCTAGTCCATCTCTCCATAGGCGATTCTTAGCATGGTCTTTATTCTGTATAAAGACACTCCGTGAAAAAGATTTATACAAAGATGCTGGGCAGTCTCCCTGCTCACTGTACACTTTTTGGCAGTTGGATGGAGCAACTACCATTCACTAAGTGCTTTTGAAAATAAAGCAAACTCTGAGAGCCCCCGATGAGGAGATGGGCTAATCCAAAATCAGCTCTGTCAGATTCCTACTACTTATTGTAAGTGACAATAATCATGGGAGAAAAGTAATTTATGGCTCATTTTACTCTGGAAGAAACATTTCTTATATGTATACGTTTATATTTCAAATGTTATGATTTTTGTGACAGTAGTCCTTTAAAGAAAACCTGTAACAGAAAAAGTGCCCCTGGGGGGTACTTACCTCGGCAGAGGGAAGCCTCTGGATCCCATCGAGGCTTCCCCATCCCACTGTGGCTTCGATGGGCCCCTCCGAACGGCAGCCATGTAAATATTTACCTTCCTGGCACCAGCCCAGGTGCAGTAGCGCCTCGGGACCAGGCGGAAAGAGCCAGGTTTGCTCTACTGGCCAGTAGAGCAGAGCCAATTGAGATCGGCTATTTCTGCCTTAGCCCATTGGGGAACTGCTACTATGCCTGCGCTGAAGCCAGGGAAGGTAAATATTGCAGGCGCTACTGCACCTGTGGCACAGCTTGACAAATTGTAAAGGTTAGGTAGTAAATAAGAAAGGAGTAAAGAAATAGCACTGCATACTTCTTAATGGCTGACCGTGTAGCCTCAATGATTTATTTATTTCAGGAGAGAACCAACTGTAGATCTTAATAAATGCAGACATATAATCCCTTTAAGTAAACCAGAGATGACACTTACCGTACTTTTTTATACATACCTGGGGCTTCCTCCAGCCCCATGCGAATGGATCGCTCCCACACCGCCGTCCTCTGCTGCCTGCAGCTCCGGTATTGGGTCCCGTAACTCCCTCCAGGCGCAGCCAGTCTGGGCAAGAGGAAGTGTGCTCTTTACATATCTCTCCAGCAGCTGCTGCAGAGATACGTAAACAGCACACTTCACTTGCGTCAATAGGCCAAAGGTGGGATTTGATTAAAAATTGCTTAATTCTGAATCAACTTGTAATTATTTGAATCACACTGATCATCCCTATTTGTCATTGTAGAGCAGGCCCCGTTTCCAGGGCCGTGCGGTGAGTGCGACCGCACTGAGTGCAGTGTGGAGCTGCAGGTGGAAGGGCGCAGTGGCAGGCATCATGTGCGATCTGGCCTGAGGGAATGGGGGAGATTTCCCCCCTAACCGCATCTTCCCCTGAGTTCGGGCGCCCCTGTCCTGTGTCCCTGTCAACAGAATTGAACGCACGCAGCGACCAGCGCTCCTTCAGTCTCATTGGCTCCAGGCTATGATCTGCCATTTCCATCTTCGGTGGCCGCTTGTTCTCCACTTCCGGGTTCCTCTGCACATGATTACACGTGAGGTGCAGAAGACTGAGGGACAGAGAACGAGTGGCTGGGCTGCAGTGGAGGATGGAGGCGGGGCAGATCATTGCAGCCTGGAACCAATAAAACTGAAGCACCGATGGCCCCTGCGTGCATCCTAGTCTGACGACAGGTAGAAGGGAGAGGTGGGATTAAGCAGCAAGGAAGGTCTAATCTTATCAAAATGTTATACTTACCACGCTTTACCTTTACATCACAGGGGGCACTGTTACCAATGTTGCGATGGACACCTGGTAGGAAGGAGATTGAAGTGTACACCCCGGAAGGGGAATTGTAGCATTAAGCTGCCAGCTCTCCTCCGCCGCTGCCTAGAAAACTATACAGGAGGACATATGCCTGGCTATACTGGGAGCACATATGCCTGACTATACTGGAAGCTCCTATGCCTGGCTATACTGGGAGTACCTATGCATAGCTTAGCATAGCTACCTATGCTGAGGGGACCTATACCTAGCCAACCTATACTGCAGGCACCTATACCTGGATCTGCGGGGGGGGGGATTTTTACACCTTCGCCCTGGGTGCAATTTAGCTTTCTACAACATACACATTTATAAAATAAAAAGGGATAACTAATTATACAGTTTAAGGTTTCTTCCAAAACAGCAGCATTTTAGAGCTATTTAAAGCAGATAGTTGTAGCATACCTCCACGATCTGTTTTGGTCTTGGTAAGAGCAGCTTGTTTTGGTTGGCTGACCACGTTTTTATCTGTGCTTGGACTCTGTGGCATGGCCTGAATGAAGAACTCTGCAACAGCCATCAAGAATTCAATACTGGCACAAACATACAGCTTCTCCAGGATTGCAGTGATTGAGCGCTCCAGTCCTCTCTGCTTGTAGCCTATATCAATCATACTGTGTGTGCTGGAGGTATCTTTTTGGTCAATCATTCTAGATAAGAATAGATTATGTTTATATGGTTATACAGCAACTAGTAAGCCATCATCCAGAACATTTTACTGTCATGACCGGTTCCATGCCAACATTTTATAGCCAAGTGTACACAAAATGTTCCTCAATAAGCCTGCGTCACTTTACATTCAGCCATTTTCTCCTCAAGGCAAAAAAGCCTACTTGCCAATGCAAACAAATCCTATGGTGACGGCAGCAGTGCAGAAGGATTTCTTATATCATTAACTGCTTGTCAAGGACAAATATTGTTTCAGATTTGATTTCTCTCAACCCATTTCTAAAAAAATATAGCAATAATTTGAGATAAAGTAAACTTATCAGCAGTTTAAAGTATTAAGAATCAACCTGTAAACTTAAAGAGGACCTGAGACGAGAAGTGTCTCAGGTTCCATACTTACCTGGGGCTTCCTTAAGCCCCCTTGAGGCCGCATGTCCCTTGAAGTCTCCCGTCACCCGCAATAGTGTCCGAAAGTCTGTGCACGTCATCGTGCATGCACGGCCTGGCACGCTCCCCCATCACTTGAGAAGTGCAGAACACTCCCTGCTGCGGGAGCGCGATGGGGGAGTGTACCTGGCCAGGCCGCGCATGCACGACAAAGCACTACTCTGCCAGGCTTTTGCAGGTGACAGGAGCCACCCGGAGAGAAGGCGAGGGACGAGCGGCCTCAAGGGGGCTTAAGGAATCCCCAGGTATCAGTGGCGTAGCAATAGGGGGTGCAGAGGTAGCGACCGCATCGGAGCCCTTAGGCCAGAGGGGCCCTCCCTCAAACACAATATTAGCTCCCTATTGGTCTTGTGCTGGTAATAATAACTTCTTTAGATGCTTTAAAAAATTAGTAATAATTAAACTTTTTACCATCACCTTCTTGCACCTCTGACACTGGAAATCCTTGGCAGGTTTTGGTGCACCATATAAATTACTATGTATAGAGTGCTTGGGAGGCCTCATGTAAAACTTGCACCGGGGCCCATAGCTCCGTAGCTACGCCACTGCCAGGTATGTATGGTACCCGAGATATTTCTTGTCTCAGGTACACTTTAAAGACATAAATTGAAATTGATGCAAAAGGTGTTAGCATTCCAAACCTGTTGTGATGTTTATAATGCCTCCTGTACTACTGATTTTAGCCAAGATATATGTTGAAAGGGAAAATAATCCAAGATTTTTTTTAACAGTTATTGCCATTACTAGTTTAACTAGGTTAAACTAACAATACAGTTAATTTAAATATAAATAGAAAAGACACAAATCTGACAACACACAGAGCCAAAAAATGACTTCTGAGTAACACTATATAACTTTCTAGAAGGCAAGATGCCAGGGGGCAAGATGCCAGCAATTGCTCCTCGTAGAACTCAAATCAGCAGGAAATTAACCTTTATTTCTAAAACATAATACCGGTAGGTATTAAAATAACCTAATAGTATGTATTAGAGTACTCTAGTTACATCCATATTGTATTAGACTGAAAAGGTTTTCTGGGTAATAATGCATTTCCTGCACATTTCAGCTCTACGAAAGGCTCCTTTGAGACAGGACTTAAATCTGACAAAGAAAAAAAGTCACAAGCCTGTACAGTATGCACTGCAATGATGTTCATTCTGCAGTGACACTGTAGTGCTACCCATGTGGACAGCATAGCGAAATGCAAAGGTAAAAGCCAAACCATTATAAGAATAATTTCAACTGTACAAAAAAAGTGCAGAAAAAATTTACACCAGGACATAGCTGCTGATTGAAGAACTCAGAGGACAGACCTGGAAGTGGCTCTGATGATACCTTCCCTAAGGTCATCAAGAGTGCAGGTTTTAAGTTGAATGGAAATCTCCATTGAGCTGTCGGCACACATCTTCCCTAAGGAGGACAGACGATGCAATCTCATTTCGCCAAGACGCAGGTTTTCGTTATGCAGCCAATTCGACTGCACCTGTCACAAAAACAGAAAAAAGTTTGATAGCCAAGGAAGAGTCAGAATAGTAAAATAATGCAATGTCAAAGAAGCACAAGAACAGTAACAGGTGCAAGATTTAAATTTCATCCAGCCTTGTTTACTTGCGTCGCCCCATGACCTGACACGCACGTGTCATAAGAGGGCGACAGTAAACAAGGTTGAACGGAAGCCTCAGAGGACTCTGCCGCTATCGCGGCTGTATTTACTTGTGGGCTGAGATCACGCTGATTACCGGGCACTAACAAAGGATCAAAGGGCCAGCATTGCGGCCAATTACAGCGGCTGCTAATGTCGCTTTGAAGCGCTGTGAATAGCGCTAATCGGACAATGGAGGAGGAGGATCAAAGGGCCGTTGTGAATAGCGCTGGGGGCTGATGTCGGACATAATGGAGGAGAAGAATCAAAGGGCCAGCATTGCAGGACATTACAGCGGCTGCTCCAATGCTGTAAAAACTGTGGATCACGCTGCTGCTGCCACCACCCACTGTGACACCCAGACTAAAACCAGCTACTGTCACCCAGGCTGGTGAGATATCCTAAACATGTATTTGTATTGATTAATTTGTGTAGCAGGTGGGAATGGGTATTGTGTAATGTAATGCAGTGAAGCTGGGAGGGAGGGAGGAAGCAGAGGATTGTGTAGTATAGTGCAGTGCAGCTGGGGGGGAGCAGGGGTTAGTCAAGTGTAGTGTAGTATAGTTTGAAGGGGGCATCAGGGGTTAGTTTAGCTTGGCTGTGTATCTTAGAGACATATTGGGCAGAGGAAAGGTTCATAAGACACTCCTGGGCCATGGACGCACCACAGTGTAGTATATATATTTTTTCCAGATTTTTGCCCTCTAAAAAAACTTAGGTGCGTCTTATAGTCCAGGGCGTCTTATAGTCCGAAAAATACGGTACCCACCTTACTCATGTCATTGCGGTCATTCTTGTAGAGGACAATAGAGAGGGATTCAAAATTAAAACCAAACTTCATCATGATAGCTGGTGCATCATCGCTGGAATCTTGAAGTGAGGAAAAAACTGCTTTGTCTGTTCATTGAAATAGAATATACAAGAGGGTTTGAGACATTTAAAAAAACATTAAAAAAATACAAACTAAAGGACAACTGAAGAGAGAAGAATATGGAGGCTGCCATATTTATTGCATTTGAAACAATACCACTTGCCTGGCAGCCCTGGTGATCTATTTGGCTGCATTAATAATAAAACCAGAAACAAGCATGCAGCTAACCTTGACAGATCTGACTATAATGTCAGAAACACCTGATCTGCTGCATGCTTGTTTAGGGACTATGGCTGAAGGTATTAGAGGAAACAATCTGCAGAGCTGCCAGGCAACTGGCATTGCTTAAAAGGAAATACATATGGCAGCTTCCATATACCTTTCACTTCAGTTGTCCTTTAAATTGAGATTTTTAAGTCAAACTCCATCCAAAACAGAATTGCTCAATATTTCTATATAACATCCTACAAGTATGGCAGCGGTGAAATATGAGCCTTAAAACATCTGATTATTTACCAGTTTGTTGACTGGAAATATTTGTCTCCTTAGTTACTCGGTCAATCTCTTCATATTTTGGAGGGTCACTTGGCAGGCAAGGAGTCTCCTGCAGGTTCTCAAACAGGACGCTCATCAGGACAGTAAGGTCATCTTGATTCACAGCAATCTGAGAGGAATGAGTAACAGGAAAATCGATCCACACATTAGATTGCCACTGAAAGATATCTATAGTCCTGATCTTGTTGCAATTAATTTGCAAGGTTTCTTGTTGCTGCATAGCACATATGGGATTTTATATATTGCACTACAAACTTTGATTGCAGCAGTATGAAATGTTTAAAATGTATGCAAAGTTCTGAAACTACCTATAGTATACAGATTAATATATTATGGCCTCTAGTACAAACTAAAAGAGGGAGAAAGAAGAGGACAGCCCAATATAGTGTAGCACGTTAAATAGCCAAGGTGTTGGAATTGAAAGGTGTATAAGTGATTATAACTCACAAATGTGGGTTACCACAAAGGCAGTCACTGTATAGGCAGGTGGGGAGATAATGACCTAGTACGAACTAGTTGTGAGATTATATGGGAATCTAGTGAACTGTTGAGTTTGTATTATGAGCAATTGTTGACTCACAAATAAAAAAAGTAAATCATATAAATCATAGTTTTAACTCTACAGTAAATCATGATAGTGATAGTTGCAGTGCATTTACAATACATGAAGTTATCAAATACCTGCATTGGTTTCAAATCCCCATCAATCTGAATGGCTGGTATCTGAGAATACCACAAAGAGGAAAGATTTCTTTGTACAGACACAATTAGATTAACAGGCTGCAGAATTTCTAGCTCTGGTTGGGGGGACCCATTCTGAAGTGCCGTCCTTCAAAGATAAAAGACAATTCATTAGTTTCATTCTGAACAGAAAGCTGGCTTACAGCATTCTTCATCCCAAATAAGAAACATTAGGCTCAGGTTGCTGAAAAAGATCATCAAATAAAAAAACTGAATTAAAAAGTGTATATATATATATATATATATATATATATATATATATATATATATATATATAAATAAAACTGCATGATATCTATGGTGGGTAGTGAATTTGCACATCTTTCTATATTACGTTGCTCTGTTTACATGTAATAAGTCAAAATATTGCTGCTCTTTATGGTTAATAAAGACAATGCACAAAACATGAATGCAGCTAGCAATGTCAAAGTGCACATCAAGTGCGGCTTCTGGGTGGACAGCTTGCCAGGCTGTGACGTCACTTCCTGCTGGCGTCACTGTGGTTCTTCCTGCATTCCAGTTCTTGCACGTAGACCTCAGCTTCCACCCAGAAGCTGCAGAGAGCTGGCAGACTCGCCGGAGATCGCGGGACGGCAGTCTCAGCATGTTTACGGCAACCGGCCGGTGCTTACACGTGAAATAGGAGACCGCCAACTGATCCAGTAAAGAAGTTACGGGAGACATGTGTGCCCCAATACAAGTAATGCATAGCGTAATATTGAAGTCTATGTGCAGAATCCTCTGAACTTTTAGTGCAGAGCGCTGGGAGATGAAATATGGACTGTATATTTGTGGGAGCTAATCTAAATAGGACTTTTGTGTGTACACAGTAAGACTTGGGTACATATATAGACCGATACCTACATAGGGGAGCAGAATTAACAATACCAAATATTGGATTGATTACCTGTGAACAAAAAGCACCTTCTCTTTAATTGTGCAGGCTAACCTGCCTAAGGAGAGCAACAACATAACTTTTTTGAATAAGAGTCTCTCCTTTTTCCCTATAGTAGATTTTTAAGGGGCAATTAGGGTGCTTAGTATGCATGCGGGAAAGAGCGAGAATTGTGGTTCATGATTTGTTATTTTTAAAGGAACAGTGCTGTAACAATCTATGATGGAATAGTTATTTTTATTGGTTCAGGTTTATATTAAATCTACAGTATATATTTTAATAAAGAAGATTCATTGTATAGGCAGTCCTGCGCTACCCTCTTTTTTTAAAGTCAAAATCCGTGTAGAGTTTTCCAGATACAGGGACCTAAAGATTACCCCTTCAGTTACAATTACTGTAAATTCAGCAACCTGTATATTTTGAAATGGTTGATTTCCATAATAGGATTTTGACACAGGATTGCTTTTAGTATCCATAACTAAACAATGTTAATTTCTACAGCATTCAAATTACACTTCAATGCCTTATAAAAAATAAAATAAGCTGAATGCTGTACATTTAATTTAGACACACACCAGCAAAACTGGCAGATATATGCTACACCAGTGGAAATACTGAGAAGAATATGGCAACGCATGCTATAACCAACATATTTTATCAATTTGATAAAATTTGCCAGTAAAAATTCAGAACATAAATGATCAAGCTTCCATCAGTGACAGTTTAAAGAATCCAGAATGTGATCATGTTTGGCTAGAAAGTTGAATCAAGTGGGCGGAGTGAGAAACCGTTTGGGGCTCAAGGGCCACATAACTTTGTATTGCATTAAGAGGTACAAAGCATGTGGAGGCAGGAGTAAAATAAACTCTTGATGAGCACTGTACTCAAATAGTACAAGTGGGCAAACTGATTGCTATTCTCATTTGTGCATGACTTAGATGCGCAAACAAAGCAGTGACGTTTCCCCAACTGTAATGTTATGTGAATTATGCTGTTATTTTAATTTCTTAGCGACTGATCCATGAAATCGATACACTAAAGCATCATTGCACATTTGCATCATTAAACTGTGTTGTAGCTACATTCACTCAATCTAACAACATCTATCAGGGCAGTCTGCCAGTGTGTTGTCAGAATCAGTGTGAAAATGTGACAGTCATGATGTGAAAAAAGAACAGTGACAACCAGACCTTGATAATTTTAACTCTGTCAATTGTATGTCCATTTTGTCGATCAATGGAGGGAGAGGGGTACTGACATCAGGAATCAGTGTAAATTTGTTCTGAACTCTGATCAGGCCCAAATCAGCAACAATGACATTGTTGGAGACTGAAGACTGTGGTATATGGATAACTGGGGCTTTCAAGTTGATGTCCATAGCAAGACGAAAACTTTTTTGTGCCAAGTCTTTCATACTAGAAGCAGCTTTCTCTGCAGCCTGAGCCGTTGCTGAGCTAACAGCTTCTTTAGCTGTCTGGAATGTGTTCATGAAATTCTAAAAAAAAACAAAAACAAGACATAAATAAGTAGGAAATAATCACTAGGACTATTTTTCTCGAAGTTCATAGCCGGGTGACAACTTAAAGGAAACAGAGGATACATATAAAATATTTATACATACCTGGGGCTTCCTCCAGCCCCCTCCACATGGATCGCTCCTACACCATCTTTCTCTGCCTTCTCAGTGTCCCGGTAGAACCCCCGTAAAGTTTGGCCTGTCGGGGTGCACTGCACATGCGCAGCCCAGCCACCTGCCCCGCCAAGATTCTGTGGCCGGGAGCGAGATGGGTAAGGAGGCGCACGAAAACGCACTGCACATGCGCCGACTTGCCAAACTTACAGGGCTGATAACGTGAAAACGAGAAGGCAGAGGAAGATGGCGTGTGAGCGATCTGTGCGTAGGGTGCTGGAGGAAGCCCCAGGTATGTAGAAATCTTTTCTCAGTAAACATTTCTGGTACACTTTAAATAAAAAAAAAAATTGTCCTTGACAATTTAATATTGATCAGATACAAATAAGAAATGGAAACAGCATATCAGTGGCATATAACAATAGCCACATACAGTATATCCTCATACAGACTGTTGATTACTTTTGATGTATTTCTCCACATCAAAAGCCATCAATTGTCTGTATGAGGAGACAACACAAAAGAGCAGTAGAAAATTGGACTGAAATGCCTAAGTTGCTTCATAACGTTACACATATATAATCAGTATTTTGTTTACTTGATAACAAGAATCCCTACACGTGAACAAAGTAGATAATGCACATAGAACTATATGCAGAGTGACAGAAGGAAGTGAGATAGAAGGAGAAAAGTAATTGGGGAGGGGGGTCAATCCATGCACACATAGATAAGGCTGTTATAAAAAAAAAGGAACAAAATGATATTTCTTATACATTTTACTCCCAAATCACAAAGTTTGCATGATGTAATATATTTAAAGAGGGGTTGTCAGCCACAAAATATAATTCAATTTAAACACTGCAATGTGTTTGTAATGCTGCCAGGAATCTCATGCTGCATTGCAAGCACTCCAACCTATTAAGAAATCTTTCTGCTGTAATAAATCTTATCTGTCAGCCTGGCTCTATTCTCTGCCATCGCCATGGTGTAAGCTTGTCATCTCCCCCCCAACATTCCTGCTTCTCATTGATTGGTCTGAGCACACTTCAGTGTTACAGACTGAGGCTGCAACATGATCCTGTGCTCACACGTGTTTACAAGCAAGCCTGGGATGACTCAGCAGATTGGAGGAGAAAATAATAAAAAAAAAAAACTTGAGAGGAAATGACATCAGGTTTTAGCTTCACACTATGGGAAAAAAAAAAGACATGCCCCCTGCCAGGAACAGAATTCTCTTATGGCCCATACTCACGGGCAACTTTTTTGCATGTCGCAAGCACACGGGAGCGTGCTTGCGACATGCTGGCGACAGCTAGTCGCCAGGTCCCTCCGCATACACACGGCGGAGGGACCTGGCAACTGATGCGACGGAAGCTGTCGCCGTTGTCCCTCCCCCCGCCGGAAGCGACGTTTATTTACTATCATGTTGCTGTCGCTAGTCCGCGTACTCACGCGGACTAGCGACAGTTGCGGCGGAGCTGCGGCGGCGACTGTTGCCATGCGATTGAAACTTTCAATCGCATGGCGCCATGAGCGACGGGCCACAGTTCGGGGTGCGCGCGCGGGCAACGGCCCATACTCACGGGCGACCTGTCGCCGCAACACGCGCGCGCCGCGTGTTGAGGCGACAAAAGTCCCTCGTGAGTATGGGCCATTAAAGTGACCTAACCAGCTCCTGGCTTCAAATAGCTGAAAGGGCTGCCATGTTTAAGGAGTTTAAAACCCCTGCTGCTTTTACAATGTCTTATCCAGGCTAGGTGTGAAATTCTTCAAGTGCGTCTTAGGTTTTCTGTTTGAAGTACAATGGGGAGGCTCAGGGTTTGTTTGTGGTCTGTCTAATGAGGCGATTTCTTATCAGCCTTCCATCATCTGTTGCTCTCTGTCCGCAGGTCCTTTCACGGACACAAAAAGTGTGTATTTTAACCCTTAAATGTAAAAAGATGAGGTAAAATGAAAGATTTTTTTAATAAACCACATTTTTAGAATGCATTTTTAATTTGCTATAGAGCTGCACTGGGTGTTAAAAATGATGCTCGGTTCACTTTAATTTACTATGAAAAAAAACAACAACCCTGAAATCAAAGCATGGACAGTACAATACATCTGTTTTGTAAGCAGATCAACTATGTATCTACTTATATATGTGTTTTTTCCCTGGCATGGTTTGGTGGTCCCTCCTTCGTTAAGCTCCTTAGCAGTATTCCTAACACAGGCTCGGGAAGGAAATCTGCAGTTAAGAGAGGTAACCCGGTGCCTGAGTGAGTTATATGCAAGAGCTGCTGCATATCTCTCAGTGGGATTTTTTTTTCTTGTTTTCAGGGTCTAAAATCTTGAAAAAAAATTTACATCTTTTATACCCTTAATAATGGAAATAATCAGAATGTCAGAGAGGTTAAAGAAGTCCATATGATCCCCTAATCTTGCCATCATTTACCCCATATTATGAATGGATTTCACCTTCTACAGTGCAAAACTTCA
Organism: Hyperolius riggenbachi; assembly: GCF_040937935.1. Classification (NCBI taxonomy): domain Eukaryota; kingdom Metazoa; phylum Chordata; class Amphibia; order Anura; family Hyperoliidae; genus Hyperolius; species Hyperolius riggenbachi. The sequence continues at coordinate 219,893,455 of NC_090648.1, forward strand.
TTTTTAATGATCATCCATTAAAAGTTCCTGTGCAGCTGCTGGCAACTACAGTTCCTGCCTGCTTAGTGTATAACAGAGCTAAGTCTTCCCATGCGTACCTCTCAAAACCCAGGTCTGCCTGGCTATATATGCAGTAGGAAAGAGCAAGACTGAACTCACCTAGGCCGCCTTCTCCCTTCCAATGCTCTTCACGCTGCTTTCAATTTCCTGACAATTCCTCCTTATAGACTAGAGCTTCTGCTGTGAAGGCGGAAGTGTCAGAAGATTGAAAGCAGGGTGGAGCACATCAGAAGGGAGGCAGAGGCCTATGTGAGTTAACCCCTGCCTGCACAGCTCAAATCCCACCAGCACACTTCTGGGGCGATTTTCCTCTTTTAAAAAAGTTAATCTTGGTCATCCATAATACGCAGTCAAAGCCCTGTGCTAAAGCAAAGCACCCAGAACCAAAATATCTCTTCAACCAGTAAATGCAGGGTTTGGCTATAAGCACTGCGTACAAAACAATCACTGTAGCGTGATCCATGGTCATATGGAGGAAGTTCATTGGGAAATTCAAGCTAATACAGTGAGGGCAGGATTTCATGGTTATTATTGACCAATCTGTTTACCTTTCATATTAGCTAATGCACCTGCGTGTTCATACTTTGCTTGATGGTACTAAGGACAAGTAGTTGCATAGAGTTAATACTGGAATTACATTGCATTACATTGCTTTTAAGGTTGCCTCATGCCGACAAGAAAAATATGAACAATATCAGCAGAAGCGTTTAAATTGATCTATGTCTCGTGCGCTCACTGCTTACAATAAACAATTAGTGGACATACATACATAAAATATTTCTTACACATACAATAGACTAGAAAAAGTCCCTCTCAAAGTCCAAGAACTAATTTTACGTGTCCATGGATCGCTGCACCAGTCATCAAGCATCAGATGTGTATAACAATATTCCTTTTGCGATGCTGCGCTCACATGTAGTTGAATCTTCATACAGTTGTATCACTCAGAAAAAAAGAGAAAAAACAAAACCATAGCATAATACTGTATTGTGACAATGCCACATCCCTCACACCCAGTGCCAGGAATTAGTCGTGAGCTCTGCCCAAAAAAACCACCACAGGTCACCAGGTCACACTGGTCCTCACCATGTGCTATGGCCGCCAGCCACAGACAGCAGTTATACACTTCTCAACCCGTGCAAGTTTCCTCAGGCTTACACACCACCACCAACATACGTGGCCTCTCACCTTCTGCTTTGCTGCCCAAGTTAAAGACAGCAACTGCACTTAAACACCCAACGGAACTCTCGCTGTCAGCCTCGAATAGATGTTTCCATGGAAGCAGGAGTCTCACATCAGCCTAATAACTGAGAAGCTCCACATAGTGTAAAACCATTCGCTTTAATAAAATGTTTAAAAGTAGTGCACTCACAATTTTCCAATAGAAACAAGCATTTCAATAAAATTCTCCACGCCAGCTCAGTCCGCCCGTAGCTCCGCCCTACGCGTTTCGTGCATGCGCACTCATCAGGGGCTTGAGGCGCATGACCGGCCAGCGTCTTAAAATACTCCTATTTCCCTCCCCTCATCCAATCGCCAGTTTCCCTCACTTAAGATGGCCGCCGGAATACTTCCGCCCTACACCATCCTTTTCATCACCCTATGAGGAATTGCCATGTCAGCAAGGGTATACCCCGTCATTGCAGTCCGCCCACTGCACCTCCATTGGGAGGCCAGCCACGTCTATTCACGCCCAGGGTGCCGCCCCCAAACATCATCTCATGGCTAGTCATTACACCATGCCGATAATCCAGCGCTGTGATTGGCTCAGAGCCGGAGCCTTCCGCGATAGTACGGAATTCTTATTTGTTTTAGCCCTTTTTATACAGTATGGTCCGCTCCTCAAACCCCCTCATGACAACACTGCAATTTACCACATTCATTACCCCAAAATAATAGACAGTATCAGTTTTCCACATACCCCAAAAAAGCATCATTATTATCATGGCAGCTTAGAGACATACACCCCCTTAACTCCCTCCATATGGTTCTTTCCAAACATTAATATCCAGCATCCCCCTTATAATTGCACATTTCTCCTGTCATTACCCACCTCATCCTTAGTCCAATACCTAATAGCCAAAAATAATAAAAATAAAAATAAAAATAAATATAAAAATAAAACAAAACAATTTTTTCCTTTCATTAAGTCCAATGTCCGGGATCCAGCTACTGCATGCACCCACACCCCCCACGCACATGGCAGAGTGCAAGTGAACCCAGCAAAAAAGGAGGCCAGCATCACCGGACATATGGATAAATAGTCTTAATACGAAAAACCTTGCCAGGAGAAAAAACCTTGCCAGGAGAAGGAGAAGAAGAAAAGAAGAAAAGAAGAAGAATCCCAGCCCCCGTAGTAACAACAGTCCAATCCTCCACAAACAGAGCCCCATATTTTTATTATTAAATGGGGTACATGTGTGTCCCCAAAACAGGAAAGGGGCACACATCTACCCCACCTCTATCTAATCATTTGAAATAAAACAGTTCAAATCGAACTCGACATTCAGGCCCCTTGGGTGCAAAGTCTTGAGTTCATGAATCCAACGTGACTCCATCTTAGACAATTCCCTAACCTTATTACATCCTCTCCAGCTACCCCTAAGCCTATCAATCCCACAGAAACTCATCATACCCGGATCCCGCCCATGGTGTTCAGCAAAGTGTTTAGACATATTATGTGCAGGATTGCCCTTTTTGATGTTTCTAACGTGCTCACCTATCCGATCCTTGAGTTTTCTTGTGGTCCTCCCAATGTATTGGTGTCCGCAAGGACACCAGCACATATATACAACATGAGTGGTGCTGCAAGTGATGCAGTCCCTAAATACATATTTCTTCCCATTAACCTTACCCACAAACTCCTTCCGTTTCTGTGCCTGCGACTCTGTGCAACCTACACACTTTCTACATGGATAGAACCCTTTATTTCCCATCATATCTCCCCTATTCCTTTGTGGTCCATCAATGAAACTTGGAACCAGGATCTGCTGCAGATTTTTCGCCTTCTTATATATAAACCGTGGATGGGCAGGTATATTCCGTCCCAACACCGTGTCGGCCCTCAATACATTCCAGTGCCTCCTTATCACACTCTCAACTTCACCATGCCTGGAATTATAATCAAGCAGCATTGCGTATTCCTGTCTCCCACCTCCATCATCACTGTTCCTCCCATTTCCCAACATCTGTCCCCTATCCATTTTCTCAGCAGCATCACGTATCCTTCCCAATGTCTCCCTCTCATACCCCTTTTCCACAAACCTCTCTATCAGCATATCTGTCTGTTCTCTATAATCCGAGATCTCAGAACAATTGCGTCGTATTCTGAACATCTGTCCTTTGGGTATGTTGGTAAGCCATTTTTTGTGATGGCAACTGGAATATGGGATGTATCCATTCCTATCTGTTTTCTTGAAATACGGTTTAGATGGGATCTTGTGGTATATGATGGAGAGGAGGGAGATGAGAATGATAAAGAGTTAGGAGATTTTTTAAATGATTGTGGTATTAACCTCTTGAAAATTCTACTGAAGCGAAAAAACGTGAGAGCAGATAGAATTAAGAAAGAGATTGAGGAACAGAAACAGAAGATGGAGATTTTTAAAGAAGCCAGTGATTTTAGACAGCGTACTGAAAATATGGTGAGGAATTTAGTAAAAATTGATAAAGAAGTTGGTGAAATTAAGGTGGGCCGTTTCCAGCGTGATTGGCAGGAGTATCAAAATAAGCAGGCCTATAGATGGCAGGTAGAACAGATTAAAAGGAAAGAGAAAGCGGAGAGGAACATGGCCGTTGGGAGTGAGCATATGGAGATGCAGCAGCAAGGTGAGTACAAACCCCGAATAGACACAAGATATGAAGGGTATAGAATGGGACCCCAACAGGTACAGTTCAATTCTCCTAGAACAGAAGAGAGATGGGAAGAAGGTAGCCCGAGAGTACAAATGAATGGAGCAGCAAGAAGGGGGAGGATTGGGGGATATAGAGGAGAGGATAGATATAATGAAGGGGGGCATAGAGGCCACTTCAATCAACCCAGGACCCCGGGATTTCGAGCAGGGATGGGCCCGCAGAGACCTAGGAGAGAATGGAGATCACAATATCAGAGGAACGATATACCCAACTATGTACCTACACAGAATCGGTTTGATCCACTGAATGATGTTGATGATGATTTTTTTGGGAAAATTTGGGACGAGGTGAGGAGGCAGCGAGTGGGGGAGGGGGAGGTGGACCCTGGGGGAGGGGGCAGGAAACGAGGAATAGAAGAGGGTGCAGAGGGGGGAGAAGAAAAAAGAAGAAGGTGAAGGGAAAGGGCATTTTTAATATTAGTCAGGTCCAGCTTAAACCAGAAGAGATGGCCATTTTGGATAAAGGCCTGAAATATGCCCCCAAGCAGGGACTAGACAAATTTGGTACGTACATCAATATACAGAAGTACGTTAGGAAACTTAATATTAAAAAATATTTCCTATCTAAAGAAGCCACAATTAGGAATAATGATAGACCAGCCCCCGATTATGTGCACACAGGACTGAAAAATAGGTCCCTATTCAATCCAAATACATACAGTACGGGAAGTACAGTTGAAGTGTTTAGAAGATTGGTCACGACAGATTTAGAAAAATTGGGTGATCAGAGGAAGGATGGTGAGTTAGTGACAGCACTTAAATTAGCTGAAAGAAAGGACCTGCTGATTAGGCCTGCTGATAAAGGAGGTGGTGTTGTGGTGATGAGGAAGGACCAGTACACTGATGAACTAGACAGGATAGTTGGGGACAGTGCAACCTACGAGAAACTGAGAGGAGACCCCACTAGGCAATACAAAGGGATACTAAGAGATATTCTGAAGGGAGGGCTTGATGAGGGGATAATTGATGATTCAGAGTTTAAATATCTTATGATTGACGTGCCAAGGATACCTGTGATATATCAGAATCCAAAAATACACAAAGATTTGGAGAGACCCCCGGGCAGGCCCATAATTAGTGGAATAGAGTCCCTAAATCAGAGAATAGGCGAATATATTGATAAATTCCTACAGCCCATTGTACAAAAACTCCCCCATTTGATTAAAGACACAAAACAAATGATTAAAGAGGTAGAAAAGATTACGTTAGGTGGAGATGATCTCCTAGTAACAGCGGATGTAGCCTCATTATATACAATAATCCCGCATGATTTGGGAATGAAGGCAGTAGAAAGAGCCCTAAGGATGGATGGTGCACTAAAGAGGGAGCAAATTCTGTTTATTCTACGGTTGTTAAAGTTCGTTTTACAGCACAATTATTTTTGGTATGCAGGGCAATTTTTTCGGCAGATAACGGGATGTGCGATGGGGGCAAAGTTTGCACCCAGTCTAGCCAATATTTTTATGGATGAGTGGGAACGACAGGTGCTGGAGAATAGCAATAGCCAACCAGTGAGATACTGGTTTAGGTATATAGACGACCTGTGTATCGTCTGGAAAGGGAGTAGACTGGAATTGGATCAATATGTGGAATGGCTTAATTCCAATAAGAGGGGTATTAGATTAACAGTGGAGAGTGATGAGAACAGAATTTGCTTCCTTGACTTGGACCTCTATAGAAAGGGAGATAGGCTACAGATGCGGACCTATTTCAAGAAAACAGATAGGAATGGATACATCCCATATTCCAGTTGCCATCACAAAAAATGGCTTACCAACATACCCAAAGGACAGATGTTCAGAATACGACGCAATTGTTCTGAGATCTCGGATTATAGAGAACAGACAGATATGCTGATAGAGAGGTTTGTGGAAAAGGGGTATGAGAGGGAGACATTGGGAAGGATACGTGATGCTGCTGAGAAAATGGATAGGGGACAGATGTTGGGAAATGGGAGGAACAGTGATGATGGAGGTGGGAGACAGGAATACGCAATGCTGCTTGATTATAATTCCAGGCATGGTGAAGTTGAGAGTGTGATAAGGAGGCACTGGAATGTATTGAGGGCCGACACGGTGTTGGGACGGAATATACCTGCCCATCCACGGTTTATATATAAGGCGAAAAATCTGCAGCAGATCCTGGTTCCAAGTTTCATTGATGGACCACAAAGGAATAGGGGAGATATGATGGGAAATAAAGGGTTCTATCCATGTAGAAAGTGTGTAGGTTGCACAGAGTCGCAGGCACAGAAACGGAAGGAGTTTGTGGGTAAGGTTAATGGGAAGAAATATGTATTTAGGGACTGCATCACTTGCAGCACCACTCATGTTGTATATATGTGCTGGTGTCCTTGCGGACACCAATACATTGGGAGGACCACAAGAAAACTCAAGGATCGGATAGGTGAGCACGTTAGAAACATCAAAAAGGGCAATCCTGCACATAATATGTCTAAACACTTTGCTGAACACCATGGGCGGGATCCGGGTATGATGAGTTTCTGTGGGATTGATAGGCTTAGGGGTAGCTGGAGAGGATGTAATAAGGTTAGGGAATTGTCTAAGATGGAGTCACGTTGGATTCATGAACTCAAGACTTTGCACCCAAGGGGCCTGAATGTCGAGTTCGATTTGAACTGTTTTATTTCAAACGATTAGATAGAGGTGGGGTAGATGTGTGCCCCTTTCCTGTTTTGGGGACACACATGTACCCCATTTAATAATAAAAATATGGGGCTCTGTTTGTGGAGGATTGGACTGTTGTTACTACGGGGGCTGGGATTCTTCTTCTTTTCTTCTTTTCTTCTTCTCCTTCTCCTGGCAAGGTTTTTTCTCCTGGCAAGGTTTTTCGTATTAAGACTATTTATCCATATGTCCGGTGATGCTGGCCTCCTTTTTTGCTGGGTTCACTTGCACTCTGCCATGTGCGTGGGGGGTGTGGGTGCATGCAGTAGCTGGATCCCGGACATTGGACTTAATGAAAGGAAAAAATTGTTTTGTTTTATTTTTATATTTATTTTTATTTTTATTATTTTTGGCTATTAGGTATTGGACTAAGGATGAGGTGGGTAATGACAGGAGAAATGTGCAATTATAAGGGGGATGCTGGATATTAATGTTTGGAAAGAACCATATGGAGGGAGTTAAGGGGGTGTATGTCTCTAAGCTGCCATGATAATAATGATGCTTTTTTGGGGTATGTGGAAAACTGACACTGTCTATTATTTTGGGGTAATGAATGTGGTAAATTGCAGTGTTGTCATGAGGGGGTTTGAGGAGCGGACCATACTGTATAAAAAGGGCTAAAACAAATAAGAATTCCGTACTATCGCGGAAGGCTCCGGCTCTGAGCCAATCACAGTGCTGGATTATCGGCATGGTGTAATGACTAGCCATGAGATGATGTTTGGGGGCGGCACCCTGGGCGTGAATAGACGTGGCTGGCCTCCCAATGGAGGTGCAGTGGGCGGACTGCAATGACGGGGTATACCCTTGCTGACATGGCAATTCCTCATAGGGTGATGAAAAGGATGGTGTAGGGCGGAAGTATTCCGGCGGCCATCTTAAGTGAGGGAAACTGGCGATTGGATGAGGGGAGGGAAATAGGAGTATTTTAAGACGCTGGCCGGTCATGCGCCTCAAGCCCCTGATGAGTGCGCATGCACGAAACGCGTAGGGCGGAGCTACGGGCGGACTGAGCTGGCGTGGAGAATTTTATTGAAATGCTTGTTTCTATTGGAAAATTGTGAGTGCACTACTTTTAAACATTTTATTAAAGCGAATGGGTTTACACTATGTGGAGCTTCTCAGTTATTAGGCTGATGTGAGACTCCTGCTTCCATGGAAACATCTATTCGAGGCTGACAGCGAGAGTTCCGTTGGGTGTTTAAGTGCAGTTGCTGTCTTTAACTTGGGCAGCAAAGCAGAAGGTGAGAGGCCACGTATGTTGGTGGTGGTGTGTAAGCCTGAGGAAACTTGCACGGGTTGAGAAGTGTATAACTGCTGTCTGTGGCTGGCGGCCATAGCACATGGTGAGGACCAGTGTGACCTGGTGACCTGTGGTGGTTTTTTTGGGCAGAGCTCACGACTAATTCCTGGCACTGGGTGTGAGGGATGTGGCATTGTCACAATACAGTATTATGCTATGGTTTTGTTTTTTCTCTTTTTTTCTGAGTGATACAACTGTATGAAGATTCAACTACATGTGAGCGCAGCATCGCAAAAGGAATATTGTTATACACATCTGATGCTTGATGACTGGTGCAGCGATCCATGGACACGTAAAATTAGTTCTTGGACTTTGAGAGGGACTTTTTCTAGTCTATTGTATGTGTAAGAAATATTTTATGTATGTATGTCCACTAATTGTTTATTGTAAGCAGTGAGCGCACGAGACATAGATCAATTTAAACGTTTCAAGTAAGCATAATTGTTAGTGCAGCACACTGGTTATTTTGTGATTGTGATAATATGGAGTTGCTGAATGTTTTTAACAGGGGGCAGGTTGATATTGACACAATATTCACTAAGGAGGCTAACCCTCAGAGTGGAAATGTGGATAATTGTTTTAGGAATATGCACTCCCTGATGCAAAAGGAGATAAACACTTGGTGGGATGCTGCCAGCCTGCGAAAATCTATCAAAGAGGGAATTATTCCCAAACGGTTTAGATGGGATCTTGTGGTATATGATGGAGAGGAGGGAGATGAGAATGATAAAGAGTTAGGAGATTTTTTAAATGATTGTGGTATTAACCTCTTGAAAATTCTACTGAAGCGAAAAAACGTGAGAGCAGATAGAATTAAGAAAGAGATTGAGGAACAGAAACAGAAGATGGAGATTTTTAAAGAAGCCAGTGATTTTAGACAGCGTACTGAAAATATGGTGAGGAATTTAGTAAAAATTGATAAAGAAGTTGGTGAAATTAAGGTGGGCCGTTTCCAGCGTGATTGGCAGGAGTATCAAAATAAGCAGGCCTATAGATGGCAGGTAGAACAGATTAAAAGGAAAGAGAAAGCGGAGAGGAACATGGCCGTTGGGAGTGAGCATATGGAGATGCAGCAGCAAGGTGAGTACAAACCCCGAATAGACACAAGATATGAAGGGTATAGAATGGGACCCCAACAGGTACAGTTCAATTCTCCTAGAACAGAAGAGAGATGGGAAGAAGGTAGCCCGAGAGTACAAATGAATGGAGCAGCAAGAAGGGGGAGGATTGGGGGATATAGAGGAGAGGATAGATATAATAAAGGGGGGCATAGAGGCCACTTCAATCAACCCAGGACCCCGGGATTTCGAGCAGGGATGGGCCCGCAGAGACCTAGGAGAGAATGGAGATCACAATATCAGAGGAACGATATACCCAACTATGTACCTACACAGAATCGGTTTGATCCACTGAATGATGTTGATGATGATTTTTTTGGGAAAATTTGGGACGAGGTGAGGAGGCAGCGAGTGGGGGAGGGGGAGGTGGACCCTGGGGGAGGGGGCAGGAAACGAGGAATAGAAGAGGGTGCAGAGGGGGGAGAAGAAAAAAGAAGAAGGTGAAGGGAAAGGGCATTTTTAATATTAGTCAGGTCCAGCTTAAACCAGAAGAGATGGCCATTTTGGATAAAGGCCTGAAATATGCCCCCAAGCAGGGACTAGACAAATTTGGTACGTACATCAATATACAGAAGTACGTTAGGAAACTTAATATTAAAAAATATTTCCTATCTAAAGAAGCCACAATTAGGAATAATGATAGACCAGCCCCCGATTATGTGCACACAGGACTGAAAAATAGGTCCCTATTCAATCCAAATACATACAGTACGGGAAGTACAGTTGAAGTGTTTAGAAGATTGGTCACGACAGATTTAGAAAAATTGGGTGATCAGAGGAAGGATGGTGAGTTAGTGACAGCACTTAAATTAGCTGAAAGAAAGGACCTGCTGATTAGGCCTGCTGATAAAGGAGGTGGTGTTGTGGTGATGAGGAAGGACCAGTACACTGATGAACTAGACAGGATAGTTGGGGACAGTGCAACCTACGAGAAACTGAGAGGAGACCCCACTAGGCAATACAAAGGGATACTAAGAGATATTCTGAAGGGAGGGCTTGATGAGGGGATAATTGATGATTCAGAGTTTAAATATCTTATGATTGACGTGCCAAGGATACCTGTGATATATCAGAATCCAAAAATACACAAAGATTTGGAGAGACCCCCGGGCAGGCCCATAATTAGTGGAATAGAGTCCCTAAATCAGAGAATAGGCGAATATATTGATAAATTCCTACAGCCCATTGTACAAAAACTCCCCCATTTGATTAAAGACACAAAACAAATGATTAAAGAGGTAGAAAAGATTACGTTAGGTGGAGATGATCTCCTAGTAACAGCGGATGTAGCCTCATTATATACAATAATCCCGCATGATTTGGGAATGAAGGCAGTAGAAAGAGCCCTAAGGATGGATGGTGCACTAAAGAGGGAGCAAATTCTGTTTATTCTACGGTTGTTAAAGTTCGTTTTACAGCACAATTATTTTTGGTATGCAGGGCAATTTTTTCGGCAGATAACGGGATGTGCGATGGGGGCAAAGTTTGCACCCAGTCTAGCCAATATTTTTATGGATGAGTGGGAACGACAGGTGCTGGAGAATAGCAATAGCCAACCAGTGAGATACTGGTTTAGGTATATAGACGACCTGTGTATCGTCTGGAAAGGGAGTAGACTGGAATTGGATCAATATGTGGAATGGCTTAATTCCAATAAGAGGGGTATTAGATTAACAGTGGAGAGTGATGAGAACAGAATTTGCTTCCTTGACTTGGACCTCTATAGAAAGGGAGATAGGCTACAGATGCGGACCTATTTCAAGAAAACAGATAGGAATGGATACATCCCATATTCCAGTTGCCATCACAAAAAATGGCTTACCAACATACCCAAAGGACAGATGTTCAGAATACGACGCAATTGTTCTGAGATCTCGGATTATAGAGAACAGACAGATATGCTGATAGAGAGGTTTGTGGAAAAGGGGTATGAGAGGGAGACATTGGGAAGGATACGTGATGCTGCTGAGAAAATGGATAGGGGACAGATGTTGGGAAATGGGAGGAACAGTGATGATGGAGGTGGGAGACAGGAATACGCAATGCTGCTTGATTATAATTCCAGGCATGGTGAAGTTGAGAGTGTGATAAGGAGGCACTGGAATGTATTGAGGGCCGACACGGTGTTGGGACGGAATATACCTGCCCATCCACGGTTTATATATAAGAAGGCGAAAAATCTGCAGCAGATCCTGGTTCCAAGTTTCATTGATGGACCACAAAGGAATAGGGGAGATATGATGGGAAATAAAGGGTTCTATCCATGTAGAAAGTGTGTAGGTTGCACAGAGTCGCAGGCACAGAAACGGAAGGAGTTTGTGGGTAAGGTTAATGGGAAGAAATATGTATTTAGGGACTGCATCACTTGCAGCACCACTCATGTTGTATATATGTGCTGGTGTCCTTGCGGACACCAATACATTGGGAGGACCACAAGAAAACTCAAGGATCGGATAGGTGAGCACGTTAGAAACATCAAAAAGGGCAATCCTGCACATAATATGTCTAAACACTTTGCTGAACACCATGGGCGGGATCCGGGTATGATGAGTTTCTGTGGGATTGATAGGCTTAGGGGTAGCTGGAGAGGATGTAATAAGGTTAGGGAATTGTCTAAGATGGAGTCACGTTGGATTCATGAACTCAAGACTTTGCACCCAAGGGGCCTGAATGTCGAGTTCGATTTGAACTGTTTTATTTCAAATGATTAGATAGAGGTGGGGTAGATGTGTGCCCCTTTCCTGTTTTGGGGACACACATGTACCCCATTTAATAATAAAAATATGGGGCTCTGTTTGTGGAGGATTGGACTGTTGTTACTACGGGGGCTGGGATTCTTCTTCTTTTCTTCTTTTCTTCTTCTCCTTCTCCTGGCAAGGTTTTTTCTCCTGGCAAGGTTTTTCGTATTAAGACTATTTATCCATATGTCCGGTGATGCTGGCCTCCTTTTTTGCTGGGTTCACTTGCACTCTGCCATGTGCGTGGGGGGTGTGGGTGCATGCAGTAGCTGGATCCCGGACATTGGACTTAATGAAAGGAAAAAATTGTTTTGTTTTATTTTTATTTTTATTTTTATTATTTTTGGCTATTAGGTATTGGACTAAGGATGAGGTGGGTAATGACAGGAGAAATGTGCAATTATAAGGGGGATGCTGGATATTAATGTTTGGAAAGAACCATATGGAGGGAGTTAAGGGGGTGTATGTCTCTAAGCTGCCATGATAATAATGATGCTTTTTTGGGGTATGTGGAAAACTGATACTGTCTATTATTTTGGGGTAATGAATGTGGTAAATTGCAGTGTTGTCATGAGGGGGTTTGAGGAGCGGACCATACTGTATAAAAAGGGCTAAAACAAATAAGAATTCCGTACTATCGCGGAAGGCTCCGGCTCTGAGCCAATCACAGCGCTGGATTATCGGCATGGTGTAATGACTAGCCATGAGATGATGTTTGGGGGCGGCACCCTGGGCGTGAATAGACGTGGCTGGCCTCCCAATGGAGGTGCAGTGGGCGGACTGCAATGACGGGGTATACCCTTGCTGACATGGCAATTCCTCATAGGGTGATGAAAAGGATGGTGTAGGGCGGAAGTATTCCGGCGGCCATCTTAAGTGAGGGAAACTGGCGATTGGATGAGGGGAGGGAAATAGGAGTATTTTAAGACGCTGGCCGGTCATGCGCCTCAAGCCCCTGATGAGTGCGCATGCACGAAACGCGTAGGGCGGAGCTACGGGCGGACTGAGCTGGCGTGGAGAATTTTATTGAAATGCTTGTTTCTATTGGAAAATTGTGAGTGCACTACTTTTAAACATTTTATTAAAGCGAATGGTTTTACACTATGTGGAGCTTCTCAGTTATTAGGCTGATGTGAGACTCCTGCTTCCATGGAAACATCTATTCGAGGCTGACAGCGAGAGTTCCGTTGGGTGTTTAAGTGCAGTTGCTGTCTTTAACTTGGGCAGCAAAGCAGAAGGTGAGAGGCCACGTATGTTGGTGGTGGTGTGTAAGCCTGAGGAAACTTGCACGGGTTGAGAAGTGTATAACTGCTGTCTGTGGCTGGCGGCCATAGCACATGGTGAGGACCAGTGTGACCTGGTGACCTGTGGTGGTTTTTTTTGGGCAGAGCTCACGACTAATTCCTGGCACTGGGTGTGAGGGATGTGGCATTGTCACAATACAGTATTATGCTATGGTTTTGTTTTTTCTCTTTTTTTCTGAGTGATACAACTGTATGAAGATTCAACTACATGTGAGCGCAGCATCGCAAAAGGAATAATATCAGCAGAAGGACTTTGGACAAGATAACGTGTACTAGTAAAGGGCACCATCACTGACATAGGAGACTAGCGTTCGAATCTCGGCTGTTCCTATTCAGTAAGCAAGTACCTATTCAGTGAGGAGGCCTTAGGCAAGACTCCCTAACACTGCTACCGCCTATTGAGCTTGCCCTAGTAGCTGAAGCCCTTAACCTCCTGGGCGTAATCCCGAGCTGAGCTCGGGGTATGCCACGCAGGAGGAGTTCTCAGGCCCTGGTGGGCCGATTAGCATAATTTTTTTTTTGTTACACGCAGCTAGCACTTTGCTAGCTGCGTGTAACTTCCGATCGCCGCCTATCCGAAGCTACACGCCACGCAGCCCCCACCTCCCCGACCCCTTGCGCAGCCTGGCCAATCAGTGCCAGGCAGCGCTGAGGGGTGGATCGGGACTCCCTCTGACGTCACAACGTCCATGACGTCAGTGACGTCATCCCGCCCTGTCGCCATGGCGACCGGGGAAGCCCAGCAGGAAATCCCGTTCTGAACGGGATTTCCTGTTTACTCTGATCGCCAAAGGCGATCGGAGTGGGTGGGGGGATGCCGCTGCGCAGCGGCTTTTATGTAGTGAGCCCAGGGCTCGCTACATGATTTAAAAAATAAAAAAAGTGATGCGCCCCCTCCTGGGCGATGTAATTGTATCGCCCAGAGGGTTAAGCGCTTTGAGCCAGACAAGACAAAGAGGGCTACACAAAATGATGTTGTTGGTAACATAAGACAAAAACAGAACAACCAACCAGCAGTGATGCAACTTGCCAGGGGCAAAGATGTCACCACCAGTGACAATTTCAAGAATGTAAATCAGGGTGAGAAAAGATTTGGCAATGGGCAAATGCCAACAAAATTTATAAAAAAAATTGTTTTTATTAAAGTGCACTTGTAAACAATGTGCCCCTACAGGGCACTTACTTTGCGAGGGGGAATCCTCCAAAGGCTTCCCCCATCCTCCCTTCACCTTCCCATTCCAGTGCTGGGTATCCGCTTGTCGATAGCTCACGCATGCACACTAGCATACACCAACATCGACTTTCATTGGTAAAAGCAGAGCCCAATCTGGGCCATTTTACTGCCTATGTGCAAGCAGTCTGCGCTTACGCATTAGAACGGACCTAATCGGGCTTGGCTTTTACCGCCATTGTCCAAGCAGATCGGTGCAACTGCACAGGTGCAGTGTGGCCACGCTTCGCAGGTCTCAGGGCTGAATTGAACCAAAGGTGGAGAAAGAAGGAAGATTCGGGACCCTCTAGAGCTAAGTATCCATTTTGGTGTTGGAGTGATCTGTACACGCAGATAGGCAACCAGTATAACAAGTTAGAAAACTTTACATAAGAAAAACCATGCAGGGATATATCATGCACCACCATCAGGAAATGCACCTTACTCAGAGCAGAGATAATGCAGAGTGAACACAGGAAATGACAAACCCATAAAGAGCACTATGGAATTTTACACACAGTGACATTTTGTGGTTTAAACGGATTTATACATTTTAAGAGCAGACTACTTACCAAAAGTGACATAAGGAATTTATGTAAATACACAATGTGTATACAGCCCACCCGCAGCATTATCTTGCCATCTACTGCAGACATATCAGCATAAGCAGGACCTTCTGTAGCATCTGGGAACAGCGTCATCTGTAAGTTGAACACCTCATCTCCCATTATGTAGACTGCCTAGGTGAAGCCAAAAAAGTGTGCAATATTAAAGGGAACTTCAGTCTAAACAAACATACTGTCACTAAGTTACATTAGTTATATTAATTAAAATAGATAGGTAATATAATCTCTTACCCACCCTGTTTTAAAAAAAACAGGCAAATGTTTGCGATTCATGTGGCAAGCCTTTTTTTCATGGGGGCAGCCAACTTTTTGGTTGAAAGGTGACTAGGAGCATGATAGACAGTTCCAACTTTCCTGTGTCCTGATCACCCCTCCCAGCTAGGCTTCAAATCTCAAATTCAAATTTTTTTTTTTGTACCAAAACAGCAGAACGAGAACATCATCAGAAATACCATCATGCTTTGCACAGCATCAGGGGAAAAATGCCCGGGCAGTTTTTTTCTGTGCAGCTAAAAATGAGGCTTGGGTAAGAAAAACAAAGGTCTGATGCTGTGAAACTGTTAAAGAAACACCAAGACTTTTCAGTGCTGCTGAGTAGATTTTTAGTCTGGAGGTTCACTTCAAAGGAAAATAAATATACAGAAAAGAGATTCCTAAAGGTATGGTATCAATATCCTTACATTATTTTTACTGTGAAATAGTTTAAAAGTTTATTCCACTTAAAATTAGGATATGAAAACAGTGAAACACTGGCTAAATTTAGGCAAAATATCATTTGCACTCAGGTGTGGATGCAGCTATGACTTCTTAAAGGAACTTTTAAGTTTAACTTACTTGTGGCTTCTACCTGATACTTATATTCCCTGTAGCTGTAATTTGGGTACAGAGAGAAGCCGAAAGACGGCTCTCCCTGTGGTGGGGAATATAACAAATTTCCCTACTGATTACCTAATATACTCAATTTGTGGTGTAATCCAAGGTTTGGCTATAGCTGCTTGCCAAATTACAGTGTTTTTGCAGAATTACCCTTGAACCGATATAGTTGTAATTAACATTACGGTCTATGGTGGGGCCTGAAGCAACCCGACACTGCTTGTTCCAGCCCCCTTTAGTCCTTCAGCCTCCATGCTGTTCTCCTGGTCTGATCCATTCTGCTGCTGTGCCCCTCCATAAATTGGTTGACTTGAGTCCTGTCGTGGGCTAGTCTTCGATTCCTCAACCGTAACCAGGAGCATTCTGTGCATGGGCAGTAGCAGGTTCTTTCAACTGTACAAGTGCAGAACGCCCCCAGCCAAGGTAGGCTCATCAAGGAGATGCGCAAGCCAGGGCCGTGCATGCACAGTAGTCCGTGACAGGGCTCAGTTGGCCTGCTTTCAGAGGTGCACAGCAGAAGAATGGATCAGACCAGGAGGACAGCGACGGACCTGAAGGATTACAGGAGGCTAGAAGTAGCTTCAAGTAAATTAAACAGAACTTTTTTAGGTCACTTAAGATCTCATTTCATTCATTAACGGAAAAAAAAAATTAGCTGGCAGCACCTCAAGTACAAGAATTGGAGATTGTGGATCAATATATACAAGTTAAGAGAAGCTAGCCTCCCATAGTATTAATAATGAGGTTGGGCTAGCATCTTATGGCCAAGCCTACCTCTCACAGAAAACAAAAGTGAGTGACTGGCACTGTGTGCTACACTATCCACCAGAATGCAATGCAGGTGGCTAGGCTGCTTTGGTGATGCATCAGTATATCTTCTGAAGACCATGGGCATAAGCTTTTAAGTATGCAATTATGCTTTGAAAGGCTCTTAACTAATTATTGGTGTACACATGCGAACCAACACACAGCATTACTTAGAATAAAAAAAGTATGGTTATTCAAATTTGTAATCTAGAAATCTATAGAACACAACTGGTGCACATATTGGGCATGATTCAAAAAGCTTTTTTACCGGTTTCCCTCTGTTTTCACCTGATCTATGTTACATTTTTATACTTCCAAAGAGTAAAAATATAATATGAAGGTAAAAAAAGTAATATTGAAATTAAGTTAATCAGGAACAACTTTGAGTGATTCTTTTGCTTGTAAATGTGCTGAAAGGTTATTTTTACCAATTACGTGATAAGTAAGTAATTTATGAGAAGTTTTGTGAGTAGAGCCCATTCTCAGAGCTTCCAGTTACCTTTGGATGCAATGTTTTTGGATCCACATTTATGACTACAATGTCACGGAGACGGGCATAGAGCACCTTCTTACTGGCCTGCATAGCAAAAGAAGCATCCATACCTAGAAAAGAACAAGCCAGAGCCAGATTAATGCCAACAGGACTCCAGGCCCAGTACAGTAACCCAACAAGAGAAATAAATTCTGTATGCAGCTTGAAAATGGACCTATCATGTCCATTTGAAGTTGAAATTTGATTGGTGTATTTTCAAGCTGCCTACATTTGCGTACAAAATTTGCATCGTTCTGCACCAATTTAGAATTATTTGCACCTAATAGACCTTCCCTAGTAAGGAGTTGGACAGATTATTAACCAAGCGATTTCTGTGTTGTACTGGTCAATGCAAAATGATTTTTGATCACATGCTGTCCTACACACTTCTACAGAAAATTTAGTGACATGCTTTATTTTTGGTAACTTTACGTCCCCCCCCCCCCCAAGCATAACACTTTAAATATTCTGAAAACTAACCTGTTACCATATTTAATTGTCAACACTTAGGGCTCCAACCCACTAGCAGCCATTTATAAGTGCTAGTGATTTAAAAAAAGCTTAGAAATGGCTTAGTAACGTACTGCTAGTGGGTTCCAGGCCTTAGAACATTTTTACACTATATGCAGTCTATTGCGCACTGCGAGAGTTACATTTGTGGTGGCCCAGTAACCCCGGAAGTGAGAAATACTTGGTACGGCCACACTGTAGCTATAACGTGCTATGCAACTTCTAGGGTGCAGTGTGATTGTTAATCACACAGCATCAAGTTTAAAAGAAGCCTTACCAAATCCCCAAATACCCAATACTAAACTCTTAACCCTAATTAGTCTAGAACTTATCTTAAGCCGGTGGCAAAATTACTTTTTTTAGAGGTATAACAAGAAGGGCAGGTACCGTATATGCTCTTTTGAATTAAAAGCAAAAAAAAAATTTCTGAGATTCACTTGTTGCTATTTTAAGCTCTGTAATGTGCTACTTTTTGTAAGATGATGTGCCATTGCCTCTGCTGAGTCAAAATATTAGAGACACAAATTATCCTTGAACATACTGACATGTTCTGTAAATATACAACCCTGACCTGACAACACCCACATTTACCTGCTAAGAACTTACCCTGAATTTTGATGTCAGCAATGTTACAGGTTTCATCACAAATGAAAACATTAAATGAATTTAATGTGGCTGAAAGCTTCATATCGATAATATTTTCCTCTTTTGAGCCTGAGACAGCTGAAAAAGTGAAAACATGGAAAACATGTTTATGCATTACCCTTATAATGAATCTGTATAAATAATATAAAACAGTTGAATGGTCTCTACCATGCACATGTTTATTAGAGGTCAGTTTCAATGATGATTACATAATTTATAAGTTACAAATTGCCCAGCAAGCTCATGGTGAACCAGAACTCCTAGGAGTGTGTAAGGGGATAAAAAGGACCAAAAAAGCCCTCCTGCTAAAATGCTATGCAAAACAGAAATGGATGTGAAAGGCTAGAGATACTAGGTGGCTTTTGGACAGTCCACTTATGTGCAGACCTATAGCAGACTTATTTAGTCCAAGACTTACTTTTATCAGGCTTAGCAGTGATGCTTCTCCGTTTTAACAAACTTGGTTTAATTTCTTTGGTTTTCTCAGGCACACTAGATTCTCCCGAGGGAATGGCAGCAGATAAGAAATTCATCAAAGAACGCAAAGCTTGTGTATGAAGGATTAAGTTAAGTGAAGACATGGAAGCCTGTTAAAAAGCAGCAAGGAACAAATGACTATTACAATATATGACAGATAATATGCTAATTAAAATGTATAAAGTCATAACATGGCAATTTTTCTCTTCTAGAGATTTTGATAATTTGATTTTGCAAGATCTGAATATAGAAACTTTAGATACCCAAGTCTAAAGAGAAGTACTGGCAAGTTAAAAAGTCACAATTTTCCTTCCCATACAACATGCTGCAGCTAGGAAGCAGCAGTGCAATGTGCTCTGAGGCTCTTTGTCAGTATATTGCACAGCACACAATGTGACATTGGCACAGTGCCACTCAGATTAAATATTGCTGGGCATGTCAGTTAAAATAAAACCTTCATCCTTATAGCCTATTATATTTTGGTAGGAAATGCTCTAGTACTACATATTGGCTCAGTGGGTACTTGTAGCCAGGGCTGTGGAGTCGGAGTCGTGGAGTCAGGCAATTTTAGGTGCCTGGAGTCGGAGTCGGGAAAAAATGCACCGACTCCGACTCCTAATGAATTTGTAACTGTAATTAAAATAGAAAATATGATAAAATGTTCTATTTCTCAGATAATAGTCATTAAAAATAATGTATATATACAGTATATATACAGTAATAGCTGTGCTTTGTCCACAAAACTGAAATAAACCAATCAAAATTAGTTACGTGTGCTGCTTCAATAAAGCAGTCCCCGTATTTTTAAGGTCAGATATACATATCTGATTGTGACTGTATATATGAGGTGTACACAGGAATCTCTTATATATGTTACGGCCAGAACCCGAAGTTTGGCCAGAACTAGAAGTGGCCGGCCACTTCGGGTTCTGGCCAGCCAATGTGCGAACTGGCCGCTGCGCTGCGGCCAATGTGAGAAATGCAACAATTCCTGTAAGGTTAATGTTATGTTGTGGCCGCAGCGCAGCGGGCAAATGTATCACATCTTTAGTTTATTCAATGAAATTAAGCCGGCGACAATGTGCGAACTGCCTTTTTTTATCTGCCTCTCTCTCCTCCTCCTCCCCGCCTCTCTCGCTCTCCTATGGGCAGCCGGGCGGGGACACGCGTGTCCCTCCGGAGTCGTTCGTCGCGGCAGGGAATCCTGCCGTTCTTGCAGAGCGGGTGCTGGCAGAAGCAATGTCTGCAGCCTCCCCGCTCTGCTCTCCTGCCGCGAAGAACGACTCTCCTGGACACGCGTGTCCCCCGCCCGCTGCCCATAAGAGAAGGAGAGAGAGGCGGGGGGAGGAGAGAGGCAGAGAAAAAGCCGGCGGCTTAATTTCATTGAATAAACTAAAGATGTGATACATTTGCCCGCTGCGCTGCGGCCACAACATAACATTAACCTTACAGGAATTGTTGCATTTCTCACATTGGCCGCAGCGCAGCGGCCAGTTCGCACATTGGCCGGCCAGAACCCGAAGTGGCCGGCCACTTCTAGTTCTGGCCAAACTTCGGGTTCTGGCCGTAACATATATACTAAATAACATCTATGCTGTAAGAATAAAGCCTGATGTGTAGCCGTGTCACTAATAGAGGTGGTCAACGAGATGGAAATAATTCCGCATTGATGCTGATTTATGCAAATGTATGCACTCCCTTTGCTGATGAAATCAAATAATTTGATAGGTTATTAAAATTTGGTTTGGTGACTACAAATTAAAGGGTAACTGAGACGGATGAAAAGTAAAGTTTTATACATACCTGGGGCTTCCTCCAGCCCCCTTCAGGCTAATCAGTCCCTCGCTGTCCTCCACCACCCGGATCTTCTGCTAGGAGTCCTGGTAATTCAGCCAGTCAGCGCAGTCCGGCCGCATGCCGCTCCCACAGCCAGGAACATTCTGCACCTGCGCAATAGTGCTGCACAGGTGTAGTACGCTCCCGGCGGCGGAGTGTGTGCATGCGCACTACGCCCGACTGGCTCAAGTACCTGGACTCATAGCAGAAGATCCAGGTGGTGGAGGAGGACAACGAGGGACTGATTATCCTGAAGGCGGCTGGAGGAAGCCCCAGGTATGTATAAAACTAATTTCATCAGTCTCAGGTTTACTTTGTTACAAAGTAGTACTATACTCTACATATGCACTCCCCACAGAGCTGCAGGGAATCCACTGAGAATGCTGTGCACATTGAACACAGAGGTGTTGTCTGTTTACAATCTCCTCATTCCCCTGCAGAGTACCTGCACATCATTCTTACATGTACCCACACTTACATTGCCTAGGGCCTGATAGATGTTCTTTGTTCCGGTTTGTACCTTTTACAAGTACTCTTACCAAGGACTAGTTTTAGTCTAAAAAGGGAATAAATATAGTAGTCTACATATCCTTCTCACTTCAGTTGTCTTGTAAAATTCCTAAGCGTTGGCAGTTAAGAGAAGAATTTCATGTTACATACTTTTAATCAACAAAATTGTAATATGCAAATTAGAGGAGTCGGAGTCGTGGAGTCGGAGTCGGTGGAATCCTAAACTGAGGAGTCGGAGTCGGAGGATTTTCGGACCGACTCCACAGCCCTGCTTGTAGCCATCTCACCATTGATCCATTCGAACAAATTGGCAGTTTTATTATATAGCAAATATTTAATCAAAACTGAATAATATTACTGTATTTAGTTAAAGTTATGGAAATGTTTAAATTATTTATAGACAATCTGGCTTGTTTACACTGCAATGCAAAACGGGCACTATTTGCCTTATTTACCAGATTACAGCAGAATGCACAAACTGACAATCGAACCATAACTGCAATGCAAATATCCGACCTGCACAAAACATATCCACTCCAGACTCCAAAAAGACACAAAACACCATCAGGGCAAAGCAGACAGTACACGGTCCACTGTGAATGGGCGGTTTGTGATACGGCTCAGTGGGAACCAAATCTCAGTGCACAAAACCAACAAATGTACACTCACCTAAAGGATTATTAGGAACACCATACTAATACGGTGTTTGAACCCCTTTCACCCTTCAGGACTGCCTAAATTCTACATGACATTGATTCAACAAGGTGCTAAAAGCATTCTTTAGAAATGTTGGTCCATATTGATAGGATAGCATCATGCAGTTGATGGAGATTTGTGGGATGTACATCCAGAGCACGAAGCTCCCATTCCATTACATCCCAAAGATGCTCTATTGGGTTGAGACAGTGAACTCATGGTCGTGTTCAAGAAACTAATTTGAAATGATTCGAGCTTTGTGACACTGTGCATTATCCTGCTGGAAGTAGCCATCAGAGGATGGGTACATGGTGGTCATGAAGGGATGGACAGGGTCAGAAACAATGCTGAGGTAGCCCGTGTCATTTTAACGATGCCCAACTGGCACTAAGGGGCCTTAAATGTGCCAAGAAAACATCCCCCACACCATTACACCACCACCAGCCTGCACAGTGGTAACAAGGCATGATGGATCCATGTTCTCATTCTGTTTACGCCAAATTTTGACTATCGAGACTCAATAGACCAGGCAACATTTTTCCAGTCAACTGTCCAATTTTGGTGAGCTTGTGCAAATTGCAGCCTCTTTTTCCTATTTGTAGTGGAGATGAGTGGTACCCGGTGGGGTCTTCTGCTGCTGTTGCCCATCCGCCTCAAGGTTGTGCGTGTTGTGGCTTCACAAATGCTTTGCTGCATACCTCGGTTGTAATGAGTGAATATTTCAGTCAAAGTTGCTCTTCTATCAGCTTGAATCAGTCGGCCCATTCTCCTCTGACCTCTAGCATCAACAAGGCATTTTCGCCCACAGGACTGCCACATACCGGATGTTTTTCCCTTTTCACAACAATCTTTGTAAACCCTAGAAATGGTTGTGCGTGAAAATCCCAGTAACTGAGCAGATTGTGAAATACTCAGACCGGCCCATCTGGCACCAACAACCATACCACGTTCAAAATTGCTTAAAATCATCTTTCTTTCCCATTCTGACATTCACTTCCGAGTTCAGGAGACTGTCTTGACCAGGACCACACCCCTAAATGCATTGAAGAAACTGCCATGTGATTGATTAGATAATTGCATTAACCCTCCTGGCGGTTTATTAAAATCCGCCAGGGGGCAGCAAAGCAGTTTTTTTTTTATTTATTTTTTCCATGTAGCGAGACAAGGTCTCGCTACATGATAGCAATGGCGACGGGGCGGGATGACTTTACTGAAGTCCTCGGCGTCGTGACGTCAAAGGGGACTCCGATCCACCCCTCAGCGCTGCCTGGCACTGATTGGCCAGGCAGCAAACGGGGTCTGGAGGGGGGGGGGGGGGGCGGCTGCGGCGCGACAGATAGCGGTGGATCGGCGGGTAGCAGCGGCGATCGGATTGCACACGCAGCTAGCAAAGTGCTAGCTGCGTGTAGCAAAAAATAAATAAATATGCAAATCGGCCCAGCGGTGCCTTCCGGTGGCATAGCCCGAGCTCAGCTCGGGCTTACCGCCAGGAAGGTTAATGAAAAATTGAACAGGTGTTCCTAATCCTTTAGGTGAGTGTATTTGACAATGAGTACTTAAGATAATTTCACTCATATCGAAGTTACTTGCTTAACACCAGCTTTCTTAACTAAATGCCTACACTCCTATTTATAGATACTTTGGGCCTGATCAATTCACCTTTTCTCTTAAGGGGCCCATACACCTAACGATTTTCCTGCCGATACACAGCAGATTCGATCACTGTGATCGAATCTGCTGTGAAATCGTTGCACAAACGCTGACAGAACGATTGATTTCTGTCCGAAATCAATCGTTCCCATCGAGCCGTCCGTGCGGAAGATTTTTCACAATCGCCGGCGGGTCGGGAGTGAGTCGATAGCGGCGTTCGAATGCCCGACGACCGACGCAATACATTACCTGCTCTGTCCGGCGCGTGTCCCCGCTGTCTTCTCCGCTGGGTTCCGCGTTCCGGTCCGGCTGGCTTCACTTCCTGTCCCGGCAAGAAGTTTAAACAATAGATTGCCCTCTAATGTTTAAACTTCCCCGGACAGAAAGAAGTGAAGCCAGCCGGATCGGAATGCGGAACCCAGCGGAGAAGAAGACAGCGGTGACCAGGAGGACTCGCGGCAGCCGGAGCAGGTAATGTATGTGCGGGTCGGGGAAGGGGGGGGTCCCACCACAGATTGTGATCGGTTTCATGCTGAAATCGATTCATAATCTGTTTGCAGTAAAGGCAGCCATACGATCCCTCTCTGATCAGATTCGATCAGAGAGGGATCTATCTGTTGGTCGAATCTGATGGCAAATCGACCAGTGTATGGCCACCTTTAGGTGAATTTTCACATCTTATGAATTAAATGATTTGTAAGCCACCAGCAAGCAAGAAAATACTCAGAATAATTTTGCTAGTACTTTTTCAGCAACTTTTTGGTACTTTTTTAACTGCAGAATGCACTTCATGTAAGCAAGAAAAGTACTTACATGCAAATTCTGAATAGTATTTTTGTAAACAGTTTTAAAATCTGGTCCATTCTGATCAGCCTGCAAAAAAACAAAGAAAATGATTTAACATTTTTAAAAACATTTGGAAAGCAGAGTTTGGTGAGAAATCTATTGGAGAGTTTTTCCAATATATATTTAAATTTTAAATTAAAATCCATACCTGTGTGTTAAAAAGATGAATACTTACCTCAGTAGAGGGAAGCCTCTGGATAATCCAGAAGCTTCCCTTGTCCCCCACGAGCTCACCGTTCCAGTGTGGAGACCCGCTGAACCTACCTTGACAAGGGTTTGTTGAATAGGTTCATGTGGCTGCACTCTTGTACATGTACAGGCACAGCCTAGGTGAAGGGATAGCCCATGTCTGTGCAGTCACACAGAACTGCTCATGCATGGCTTTTACCTCCCTGCACAAGCATCTCCGTGCTACTGCACAGACCGTTTGTGCACCTGCAGAACGGACTCATAAACAGACAGGAATGAAGCCATGAAGAGGCTTCCTCTACTGAGGTAATTAACTTTTTTTTTTTTTTTTTACAAGTCACAGGTTTGCTTTAATCACTTAACCACTTAAGCCCGAAGGGTTGAAATTTTTTTACATCCGAGCAACTTTCACCCCCCATTCATTTGCCAATAACTTTATCACTACTCATCACAATTAATTGATCTATATCTTGTTTTTTCCGCCACCAATTAGGCTTTCTGTGGGTGGTACATTTTGCTAAGAGCCACTTTACTGTAAATGCATTTTAACAGGAAGAATAAGAAAAAAATGGAAAAAATTCATTATTTCTCAGTTTTCAGCCATTATAGTTTTAAAATAATACATGCCTCCATAATTAAAACTCACGTATTGTATTTGCCCATATGCCCCGGGTATTTCACCGTTAAAATTATATCCCTATCACAATGTATGGCGACAATATTTTATTTGGAAATAAAGGTGCATTTTTTCCGTTTTGCGTCCATCACTGTTTAGAAGCCCATAATTTATTAAATAATATTGATATACTCCTTTGACATGCATATTTAAAAAGTTCAGACCCTTAGGTAACTATTTATGTTTTTTTTTTTTTTTTTATTATTGTAATTTTTTTTTTTTAAATGTAAACTTGTATGTGGGTATTTTTTGGTGTGGGAGGTAAACAGGGTTTTTTTTAATATATTTATATGTTTATTTTTAAAACTGTTTTTTTGGGTGTAATTTGCTATTTGGCCACAAGATGGCCAGAATCAAAAAGTCCTGGGAGCGATCGATCTCGCTCCCAGGCAGAAGAAAGGAGCCCAGAGCTCAGAAAAGCCGCAGCGTCTGAAGAGACGCTGTCGGCTTTTCTCCGGGGGGGGGGGGGGGGGTCCGATCAGCGAAAGGGATTTATAATCCCTTTCACTGATCGGTGGGCTAGCGGCCAGCAGCGGGGGCGCGCACGGGGGGGGCCCGCGTCCAGTTGGGCTTAAGTGGTTAAGGAATGCAGTCATAAAACCCCTTAAAGTGAACCGAGCACCTTTTTAGCACTCAGGACATTTCTATAGCACATGAAAAATGCATGCCAACAATCTGTTTCATTATTAAAATAAACTTTCATTTACCTTTGTATTTTACTACCAAAGTAGTATTTTTAGCATGTTTCAGCAGACCTGACCGTCCGCAAAGCTCTCAGGACGCTAATTCTTTTATTGAGCTAATTACCCAGAAGGACTGATTCTAAAAAGAAATAGTGTGTGTCAAACAGTCCTAATTACCCACCGCCTTTGTTGAGAGAAAAGCTATTGTTTATTTATGGGTAATTAGCTCAATGAAAGGATTAGCGTCCTGAGAGCTCTGCGGACAGTCAGGTCTGCTGAAACAGGCTAATACTGCTACTTTGATAGTAAAATACAAAGGTAAATGAAAGTTTTAATAATTTTAATAATGAAACAGATTGTTGGCATGCATTTTTCATGTGCTATAGAAATGTCCTGAGTGCTAAAAAGGTGCTCGGTTCACTTTAAGGACCAGAGCCTTTTTTTCCATTCAGATCACTGCAGTTTTAACGGTTTATTGCTCGGTCATACAACCTACCACCTAAAAGTTATTCTGCTACATGTCTGATTAAAAAAAAAATAATTCAGTGTATATTTATTGGTTTGGGTAAAAGTTATAGCGTTTACAAACTATGGTGCAAAAAGTGAATTTTCCCATTTTGAAGCATCTCCGACTTTTGTGAGCACCTGTCATGTTTCATGAGGTGCTAAAATTCCAGGATAGTATAAATACCCCCCAAATGACCCCATTTTAGAAAGAAGACATCCCAAAGTATTCACTGAGAGACATGGTGAGTTCATAGAAGATTTTATTTTTTGTCAAAAAGTTTCCATTTCTTCTAACTTGCGACCAAAAAAAAAATGAAATCTGCCACGGACTCACTATGCTCCTCTCTGAATTCCTTGAAGTGTCTACTTTTCAAAATGGGGTCATTTGTGGGGTGTGTTTACTGTCCTGACATTTTGTGGGGTGCTAAATTGTAAGCACCCCTGTAAAGCCTGAAGGTGCTCATTGGACTTAGGGCCCCTTAGCGCAGTTAGGCTGCAAAAAAGTGCCACACATGGCATTTTCCATACTCAGGAGAAGTAGTATAATGTGTTTGGGGAGTATTTTTACACATACCCATGCTGGGTGGGAGAAATCTCTGTAAATGACAATTTTTTGATTTTTTTTTTTTACACACAATTGTCCATTTACAGAGATATTTCTCCCACCCAGCATGGGTATGTGTAAAAATACACCCCAAAACACATTATACTACTTCTCCTGAGTACGGCGATACGACATGTGTGACACTTTTTTGCAGCCTAGGTGCGCTAAGGGGCCCAACGTCGTATTCACAGGTCATTTTGAGGCATTTGTTTTCTAGACTACTCCTCACGGTTTAGGGCCCCTAAAATGCCAGGGCAGTATAGGAACGCCACAAGTGACCCCATTTTAGAAAGAAGACACCCCAAGGTATTCTGTTAGGTGTATGGTGAGTTCATAGAAGATCTTATTTTTTGTCACAAGTTAGTGAAAAATGAAACTTTGTGAAAAAACAAAAATCAATTTCTGCTAACTTTTGACAAAAAATAAAATCTTCTATGAACGCTTCATGCACCTAACAGAATACCTTAGGGTGTCTTTTCTAAAAAGGGGTCACTTGTGGAGTTCCTATACTGCCCTAGCATTTTACGGGCCCAAAACCGTGAGTAGTCTGGAAACCAAATGTCTCAAATTGACTGTTTAGGGGTATAAGCATCTGCAAACTTTGATGGCAGGTGGTCTATGAGGGGGCGAATTTTGTGGAACCGGTCATAAGCAGGGTGGCCTCTTACATGACAGGTTGTATTGGGCCTGATCTGATGGATAGGAGTGCTAGGGGGGTGACAGGAGGTGATTGATGGGTGTCTCAGGGGGTGGTTAGAGGGGAAAATAGATGCAATCAATGCACTGGGGAGGTGATCGGAAGGGGGTCTGAGGGGGATCTGAGGGTTTGGCCGAGTGATCAAGAGCCCACACGTGGCAAATTAGGGCCTGATTTGATGGGTAGGTGTGCTATGGGGTGACAGGTGGTGACAGGAGGTGATTGATGGGTGTCTCGGTGTGATTAGTGGGGGGAATAGATGCAAGCAATGCACTGGCGAGGTGATCAGGGCTGGGGTCTGAGGGCGTTCTGAGGGTGTGGGCGGGTGATTGCGTGCCCTAGGGGCAGATAGGGGTCTAATCTGATGGGTAGCAGTGACAGGTGGTGACAGGGGGTGATTGATGGGTAATTAGTGGGTGTTTAGAGGAGAGAACAGATGTAAACAATGCACTTGGGAGGTGATCTGACGTCAGGTCTGCAGGCGATCTAATGGTGTGGGTGGGTGATCAGATTGCCCGCAAGGGGCAGGTTAGGGGCTGATTGATGGGTGATTGACAGGTGATCAGGGGGGATAGATGCATACAGTACACAGGGGGGGGGGGGGGTCTGTGGAAAATCTCTGGGGTGGGGGGGGTGATCAGGAGTCCCCAGGGGGCAGTTTAGGGACTAAAAAAAAATAGCGTTGACAGATAGTGACAGGGAGTGATTGATGGGTGATTAGGGGGGTGATTGGGGGTGCTAGTAAAAAAGGGCGCACAGGGATAGTGGACAAAAAGGGCGCCGCCATAGACTGCAATGCAAAATATCGGCTATTCGGCGCCCGACAGGAAAAAGGGCACCTGTGAAATAGCGGTTACAGGGATCGTGTTAAAAGTTTTCGTTTACAGAATAAAGTTTATAACAAATATCGTTTAAAAGTTCGTTTTGAGTTTGTGTTATTTTTTCGTTTTTAAATTTCGCTTATATCAGTTTTTACTTATTATTTAGTTTAACAATTTCGCTTACAAAAGTATAACAACTAAATTTTCGTTTACACTTCTTTGATCATTTAAACATTTGTTTTCATATGTATAATGCGTAAATACCGTTTTCAACCTTATTGTATTAGAAATACATCGCTTTTGGTATTAACTTTGCTTTTACACTTATAATGCGTTGATTATAGTTACTAAAATATCTCTTTTAATGTTGCTGTTATTTTAAGATTTCTAATGCTTGTGAGGCTATCTATTGTATTGTATATATTTATATATACTTTTCTCTATTTATAATAATGTATACGTGATTTTAAGGCTATTTTAAAGCTCTTTATTCTATTACAAATATATAAATTATTTTATTCATGTTATTTGTAGAGAAGTATTTTAAGGATTAAATAGATTATTGTTTATATGTGTTTAGGGTGTTTGTGTGGTGGGGATGGTTAGGTTTAGGCATTACCAGGGGGGTCTAGGGGTTAGGGATAGGTACAGGGAGGGTTAGGTATAGTTACAGTATAATATACGCAATCGGGGGGTGGTTAGGGTTAGGCACCACCAGGGGGGGTCTTAGGGTTAGGCACCACCAGGGGGGGTCTTAGGGTTAGGCACCACCAGGGGGGGTCTTAGGGTTAGGCACCACCAGGGGGGGGTCTTAGGGTTAGGCACCACCAGGGGGGGTCTTAGGGTTAGGCACCACCAGGGGGGGTCTTAGGGTTAGGCACCACCAGGGGGGGTCTTAGGGTTAGGCACCACCAGGGGGGTCTTAGGGTTAGGCACCACCAGGGGGGTCTTAGGGTTAGGCACCACCAGGGGGGTCTTAGGGTTAGGCACCACCAGGGGGGTCTTAGGGTTAGGCACCACCAGGGGGGGTCTTAGGGTTAGGCACCACCAGGGGGGGTCTTAGGGTTAGGCACCACCAGGGGGGGTCTTAGGGTTAGGCACCACCAGGGGGGGTCTTAGGGTTAGGCACCACCAGGGGGGGTCTTAGGGTTAGGCACCACCAGGGGGGGTCTTAGGGTTAGGCACCACCGGGGGGGTCTTAGGGTTAGGCACCAATGGGGGGGTCTTAGGGTTAGGCACCAATGGGGGGGGTCTTAGGGTTAGGCACCACCAGGGGGGGTCTAGGGGTTAGGGATAGGTACAGGGAGGGCTCTGTAAGAGTAAGGTTAGGTATAGTTAGAGCACAATATATGTAATATATACAATTTATTAAATTATATATATTTAAACAAAGAGGTGTCTAGGGGTTAGGGATAGATCTGTGTGAGCCTACAGTTTGGTATAATTACAGTAAAATATCTGTAAAACCTACCATTGCATTGCTATGCTTAATACAAGTGTAAATATCGTTTTTGTTAGACGATATTTGACGTTTCTTTTCAGAATTCGTTTGTTGTTAGACGGTATTTTGCCATTTCATTTCCGTTTATTTAACCTATTTAGCACTAAATTTTCGTTTACAACCCCTTAAAAGAAAAATATGGTTTTGCATTAAAAGTTAAAATTTCGGCTATACCCCGTGCCCTTTTTTCCAGGCGCCCTTTCTTGATACACGCGGTGATTGGGTGCAAACAGTGGTCTGGGGGGTGGGCAGGGGTGGGGGGGGGTCTGAGGGGTGCTGTGGGCGATCAGGGGGCAGATCAGTGTGTTTGGGTGCAGACTAGGGTGGCTGCAGCCTGCCCTGGTGGTCCCTCGGACACTGGGACCACCAGGGCAGGAGGCAGCCTGTATAATACGCTTTGCATACAAAACAAAGCGTATTATACGCTTTGTATGAGGCAGATCGTGGGTTAACATCCCGCCGGCGCTTCCGTATGGCCAGCGGGATGTCGTTGTGGGTGGGCGGAGCCTAATGCCGGTTGATGCGCGCGATCCCCGGCCCGGAAGAGTCCCAGGACCCAACGCCAGTGTGCGTTACGTGGTCCTGGGGCTGCCACTTTGCCGCCTCCAATGTGCAGTGGGCGGTCGGCAAGTGGTTAAGGATGTTATTACAGGAAGTAGAAATAATGCATTACTGCATAATTGTGATCTGTGAAGGACACAAATTTGAATAATATCAATCAGCTTTGCCCTGGGAACAGAATTTGGTATTTGCAAATCAAAGCTTTTACTAGCTGCTCCAACCAACCATCAGGTTAGTGTTAGCTGTTGGTAGCAGTAGGTTAGATTAGTAGAAGATGGGTGAAAGGTATTTGTGGGGTGGGTTAGTGAGAGAGGAAGGTTAAGCAAAGCGATAGAATATTAGTAAAATCACAGATATTCTACTATCATCACTAGTAGACCCAAGCCCGTTTAAAAACTGGCTCTAGGTCTGTCTTTTAAACTGTGCATGTGCGTGCACCCGCAGCACATGTGCTGGCACACACAAACGCCGCATGTGTGTGGGCACCCGCCGCCCGCGCCTCCCCGGCTCACTGGCCTCGTTCCCGTCTCAACGGCTGTCCTTGGGTCCATGCTGCGCACATGCGCAGTAGCAAGAAGCACGGACCCAAGGCCACAGAGACAGCGCTACGCAGGGACACGGGTTTATTAGATAGGATTATCCAGCACCCAATAGTAAAACATTCATAACATTGCCAATATTCTACTAGCGTCTTCGCGCGGCACATTGAAATTGCCCTTTTTCAATGTACACTTGGGCTGGCACATATGAAGTAACTATAAGGTAATCTACAAGTACTTGCATTACAAGTATAGGTCAAAACCAGTACTTTAATACATCTGTGGCTCTTAAACTTGTGACATCGGTTTCAGATTTGTTGTCATGATTTACACCACCACTGAAGTCTACAGTAGATGGTAAAAAAAAAACCTTTGAGAAACAAACTGTAATGGTAGGTACACATGTTAGATGACACTACAGGACTGTCACAGCTGAGAATCTAGTGTGTTGGGTTAAGCACTAACATCACAAAGATGCAGCACACTGGATCTTTAGTGAGAGCAACATCCAAGTGGCACATGACCAAACTGTCCCCTCACCCCACCCACTGGAAGTTACTTGAACCATCATGCCTCCCTTCTCCAAAGAAATGGCTGCAACCCTCGGCAATAGCTAGTGTCACCTGAAGGATCAAGCTCAGTCTTGATGACTGACAGACAGGCCCGCGCCCCCCCCCCCCCCCAGTGCGTGTATATAGATTTAGACTTTGACAAGGAAAAACTAGTGACAGTATTTATCTTTGTTTTTTTTCTGTTATGGATCAAAATCCTTTAGCAGCAACAGTTGCTCTTAAAAGGCTCAGGAGGAGTTGAACTCTGTTGAGCTTGGAGTTCAATTAACACCCTGAGATAGTTTATTGGTGTGCTGACCACTGGAATTTAGTGCAAGACCACCAATCAGTTAATCACCTAATCTAGTGTACTGATGATGTGCCAGTACAGAGAGTTCTCTAGATTATGGAAGGATCACAAGTCTATGGCTACATTAAAAAAAAACAGGACTACGTACTCTGTAAAGTGTTGCGGAAGATAATGTCAGTGCTTTATAAATTAATAATAATCTAATAGAAGTTATTACCTTGACATATTCCATCTTTAGGAGATGTTCACTGGAATCTCCAGAAGAATTAATAAGAAGCAGTGGATCTCCTGAAGGGCCTATTGTAAAAAAATAAAAACATTTGCAGCTTTTTAGCCAATATATAAACTAAAAACATTTGCTGTGTATGCACATATTCAACATATGGAGTAGTTATCCCATATAGCTGCACAGGTAGAAGTAGCAAACTGTCTTTTTTCTTGGCACATGTGCTCCTTTGATCTGGGATCTACACTCATTTAACCATCATAACATTTACAATGATTCACTCTTTGTTGTGACATCACAATGCCTATTTCAATGACCTTCTGAGGCACATAAAAGGGTGGTTATAAATACCTGCAAGTGTGGAAGGAATCTTGAAAAGACTGCCGAATGATTACTAAGGATCCAAGAACTTCAACTGACTAACTTGGCATTCTCTAGCTAGATTGAACCTTGGGTAGGTGCGGTAAAAACAGAGCCAAGTTAAATATATACACACTTCACTTGAAATGATCTTTCAGGATTGCTCCAGGAAATAGTAAACCCCAATTTGCTTACAAATGCTTAGCTTCAACCTAAGCAATTAAGAGAAATTGTGACCAAGAATTGGACTTCATCCCAATCAGTAGCTGATAACCCCTTTCCCATGAGAAATCATTCCTTTTCTCAAGCAGATCATCAGGGGGCTCTGTATGGCTGATATTGTGGTGAAACCCCTCCCACAGTGTGATGTCAGGACCATGGTTCTGACATTACATTGTGGGAGCCTTGTTGCATTGTGGGAAATAACAGCTGTTTACAGCCGTTTCCAACTGCCAAAAAAAGCAAGCAGCATCACCTTCCACTGACACCACCTGCGAGCAGTAAAAATGTCACCATTTGAAAAATGTCAATGTAAATCAGGGAGAGGAAAGATTTCACAATGGGCAAACACTGACTAAATCATTTATACATATTTATTGTAAAAATTGAGCACTTTAGTTTATTACGTTATTTTCACTGGAGTCCCTCTTTAAGTTTGTTGGAGAAAATACTTAGTAAATAAGCACGTCCTACGCATACATAGAAGCCTGGGAATAGCCAATAGCAGAAGATCTGTAAAATAATATTCTACTTTTTTTTACAATAAAAATATTCTACAATTTTAAAGTTGTATTTTTTATTAATAAAATATTGGCAAATGTTTACGATATCTACTACAGCAAAACCTAACCCTATTTTCACACAGAACCCTCCCCTGTACGATGCCTAACCTTTACCATCCAACGGCTAAATTTACCACTATTGCTGCGATTTTTACAGGGGCTATTGGCAGCGCCCAGACTGCATCCAATCGCAGGAGCCCTAATTTACTATTTTCACGTCCTACTACTGCTTCCATACAGAATTATGTAAGACCAAGGCCCTATATCAATTAGCTTTTTCACCAAAAAGTGGGTGCAAAGGTAATAGCAAAATGATTTTGAGGTTTTTCTTGGTTGCTGGTGGTTTAAAAGACATTTTATTGATAATGTGTGAAAATATCAAAAGTTAATTGCATATGGGCCCATATGTCAGAGGAACATTGCACAACTGAAAGTAGACTTTGTAACATGGCAAAAATGCTTAACATTCCAGTAAAGTCACCAATGAATGCCTGGGGAAAAAAAAAAAAAAAAAAAAAAATCAGGAGTGGCCAAATCAAGATTCCATTGAGATGCTGTGAGGTAATTTGAAATTGCCATGCTTACAAGGAGTTAACAAGCAAAGTTATGGGAAATCCGATTTACTTACCTGGGGCTTTTTCCAGCCCCTTACAGCTTTCTATCCCAGTCTGACCACTCCATTCGCAGCTAGCGGCCCAGGGTCCCCACACGGTGCAGAGGACAACCTCGAGGTCATCATTAATGTGTCTGCGTGAAGTGCCGCCATCAATCAAGCCCACGTTGTCTGCGACGTACTGCACAAGCTTGCGCATAACGCCGCGGACAACGTGGGTTTGATTGACAGCGGCGCTTCACGCAGGAGCACAAAGGACGACCTCGAGGTCGTACTCTGCACCGTGCAGTAAATTGGATTTCCTATAACTTTGCCTGAAGATTCCTTTAAAAATCATAAATATAGAGCTTGGATTACTGAGAACATTTTTCTACCAGTCAATGTCAGAGACTGGCAAACAGTTATAAGAAACAATTACTTGAGGGCTTCTGCCAAATGGCTGCAAACCATCGGTTACACCTTATAGATTTCACTTTTTTCCATGAGATTATACTTCTTTCCATGGAAAGAAATGGCATATGCCAATTCTGTTTTGCTGAATAAATTAATGAACAGTACATTTTTTTATACCTATTCAGTTGCATGGCTTTTGTATACCACTTGAATTAAAATAAAATGTTGATACACAGACGTTAAATTAGGTGGAAAATGCTTACCATTTCACATTTTAGATCAGCTTACCAAATATTACATTAAGTTTACAATCTCACCCTTAAAGTCATTGCATGTCATACTAATCTTTCGAAGATATACTGTTGCTGTCATGTCATTGCTCCCAATCCTGGTTTCTGCTCCAAGCTGGGAAACCTGAACAACATGGAGGGGAGGAGCACTTTCTCTCTCAAGCCTCATCAACTGAACTTTTACCTAGATAAAGACCAGAGTCAGATCGAACAATGAAGCAGACTTGCATTAATAATTTCTTTAAACATAAGGAAACAAAAATGTTCTGTATATGTAAGGACTGGGAAAAGTTGAAAAATTACCTCTTTAATTTCAAAATTAAGCAGCAGACTGAGTGCAGCCGGTGATTTTACTGTGTCCAGATCCAAAGAAACTTTGTTCATTTTTTTGTCACCAGGCCCAGAAGACTGGATAACTTCCAATTTAGTATCCTTGGTCTCTGTTTATGAGCATAACATATTCAATACAATCTATTCTACTGAAAAACATATTTCTGGTAATTTAACAACTTATGAAAACATAACCATGCTTTATGAAACTGGCCACACACAAGTGTTCTGTTATATCAGCATCAGGTGTACAAATGATGAAGGACCAGAAAGGCAGTTAGGGCCCATTCACACTGAGGCAATTAGCGTCTGTTTACCACTAATCACCGGCGATCACTAGCGCTTTTTAAAGTGCTAGTGTAATGTTAACTGTACGGCAGTGATCTCCCTGCCACGATGGCTAGTGATTCGCCATTTGTGGTAAACGCAAACGCGATACATGCAGCATTTTTCGTGACTGTAGCGCGATTGCCATTGCAATGCATTTAAAATGCGAATTGCAATCGCTCAAAAATCATGAATAATGTACAATTAAACATACATCCATCATTGTGAAAAAAATGCAGCGGCAAAACTATAGCAATAATCACTACAGTTTTGCGATCCCCAGTGTGAACCGGGCCTCATCATGTAGTGTGCAGTCCTTGCCACCAAAGCAACTATTTGCAGCCAGTGGTGTGCCCCCTCTTACTACATGTTCATCAAAGTTGGGTTGGTGGATCTTTAAGGTAAAGCACAGGACAGATCGAAGCATGTAGCTCGATGTGAATGATCCTGTGGATTATCACTACTTAATTTTTATCAGTATGCTCTGTTCCCAACTCAAACCAAGTGAAACCACTTCCATCTAAAGAGAAAAAGAAAAGAAAAAGAAAAGGTAATTTCAGTTATCCATAAATTAAGGTGCAATGCATACATACCACTTTTCTGAGCAACTTGTTCTAGCTGGGAGGTGCCAGCTCTACTCTCACTAAGGTTTTCCATCAGCACACTGAACAGGACACTCAGATCTTCTTGACTCAACCAAATCTAAAGGAAAGGGTAAATTATTAGCAAATAAAACCATAATTTTCTAAAGAAAAGTTGCATTTGTCAGCAGAAACCTTAACAGAACTAAATCTGCCAGATGTGATGGCTAGGTAATGAATGTATTATCATCATCATCCTTCTCCATTAAACATTGACATTTTACACAATATATTACAGATCTTGCTGAATAACTCATGTCAGTAACTCGATCTCAGTGGAGATCACAATCAATTGTCAATACCATATTGTCGACTGATATCCATACCATAGTCTTAAGACAATATTTAAATACATTATGGGGGAAGCCAATTACCCTCTTGTGGACCAGGCTATTTGAAATCTCTGCACAGTTTAGAGCTGCTTATCCCTGCTAGGGTGTAGATTATAACTTCCACATTCACCTGCACACTCTGCTCCCATCGTCTGTGCCAATACTGTGGCACTGCAACCCGCTCACACTGCTGTCATGTTGACAGCAGATCTTATCTCAGTCAATGTAATGGCTCCTGACCCTGTGATTACTGTGAGCCAATAACAGTGATGACTGTTATCTAAAAAAAAACAAAAAAAAAAAACAACAAGACTCTGGTACTTAAAGAGACGCTGAAGCGGAAAAAAATATATGATATAATGAATTGGTTGTGTACTATGAATAATTACTAGAAGATTAGCAGCAAAGAAAATATTCTCATTTTTATTTTCAGGTATATAGTGTTTTTTCTAACATTGCATCATGCTATAATATGTGCAGATTACACAACATTCAGCATTCAAAATGATTCTTTCAGAGCAGACTGTGAACTAATGACCTCTCCTCTGGCAGAGAAAAAGAAAACACTTCAGATAATAAAAGTCAGAAGACAGCCCTCTGCACGACTTTGAAAGTCGCAGAGATTAATGGCTTTTTTGCATAGAGATAACAACTGGAGTTTCTTAACTCTTCCTGTACTGGAAACCATTAGACTGATGTATCTGATCTTAATGTTTTATTTCTTATCTGTACTACACATACAAATCATAATATCAAAAAAAAAAAATTTGCTTCAGTGTCTCTTTAAAGGAATTCTATCAAACTTTCTCTATTTCTGTAAGCATTATAAATCAATTTGCCAACAAAAGTAAGAATAAGCACAGCATATATTTTTGCTGTGCAGCGTGTCATTGTCTTTATTTAACTTACTGTCGGCGTCCCCTGAGAACTGACGGCTACGGGGAATTGGGGCAGTTCATTTTTGCAAGAGGGGAATCCTCTTGCCGAGTATAGCTGTAGTTTACTCTATTCTGATGCTCCCCACACAGCAGTGAGTTATGCAGCACACAATCGGCTCATAAAGTTACTGAGAGGAGCCCTCTCTCACTCCTAGTCTGAAGGAGACTCTGTGCTGAGCTGCGTGATTAGTTTTTTCTACACAGCGTAAACATATGAGCTGGAGGACGGCGCCGTCATTGCTCTGAAGAGAAGCTGTAGAGGAAGATTTATTATGATAATAAATCTTCCTCTACGGGTTCTCTTCAGAGCAATGGCGCACCCTCCTCCAGCTCATATGTTTGCCGTTGTGTAGCAACAACGAATTACGCAGCGGCAGCTCAGCACGGAGTCTCCTTCAGACTAGGAGTGAGAGAGGGCTCCTCTCAGTAACTTTATGAGCCGATCGTGTGCTGCATAACTCACTGCTGTGTGGGGAGCATCAGAATAGAGTAAACTACAGCTATGAGGATTCCCCTCTTGCAAAAATGAACTGCTCCAATTCCCCGTAGCCGTCAGTTCTCAGGGGACGCCGACAGTAAGTTAAATAAAGACAAAGACACGCTGCACAGCAAAAATATATGCTGTGCTTATTCTTACTTGTGTTGGCAAATTGATTTATAATGCTTACAGAAAGAGAAAGTTTGATAGAATTCCTTTAACCACTTAACGACCGCCCACTGCACAGGGGCGGCCGGAAAGTGGATCCCGCAAGGACCGCCGCATGCACAGAGGCGGCGATCCTTGTACGGGCATGGGCAGAGCGATCGCGTCATCCGTGACGCGATCCTCCGCCGGGGATCGATGGCCGAGGACTTACCGACTCCAGTCCCTGGCCAATTAGCAGCGCCGGCGGGCGGAGGAAATCCGCAATCGAGCTAAATTAAGTGTATAAAGCACTTTGCTAGGTAAACAAAGTGCTTTATACACGCTTCCTCCTCGCCTCGTGGTTTCATTGTTCCAGAGACCACCAGCGAGGAGGAAGCAGTAGTAAGTATGCACCACACTTTTTTTTT
Source organism: Hyperolius riggenbachi (assembly GCF_040937935.1). NCBI lineage: Eukaryota > Metazoa > Chordata > Amphibia > Anura > Hyperoliidae > Hyperolius > Hyperolius riggenbachi. The sequence goes on from NC_090648.1 coordinate 219,931,721, forward strand.
TGCCCACAGCCCCCCTGATCTCCCACACTAGCTTTCAGACATAACCCCCCCCCCCCCCCAGAACACTGTTTGCACCCAATCACCCCCCTAATCACCCATCAATCACTCCCTGTCACTATCTGTAAACGCTATTTTTCTTTTATGCCCTAAACTGTCCCCTGCTACCTCCTGATCACCCCCCACCCCTCAGATTCTCCACAGACCCCCCCCCCCCGTGTACTGTATGCCTCTATCCCCCCTGTTATAACCCAATGATCACCTGTCAATCACCCATCAATCACCCCCTGTCACTGCCACCCATCAATCAGCCCCTAACCTGCCCCTTGCGGGCAATCTGATCACCCACACCAATAGATCGCCCGCAGATCCGACGTCAGATCACCTCCCAAGTGCATTGTTTACATCTGTTCGCGGAAATTGATTTTTATTGTTTTTTTTTCACAAAGTGTCATTTTTCACTAACTTGTGACAAAAAATAAAATCTTCTATGAACTCGCCATACACCTAACGGAATACCTTGGGGTGTCTTCTTTCTAAAATGGGGTCACTTGTGGGGTTCCTGTACTGCCCTGGCATTTTAGGGGCCCTAAACCGTGAGGAGTAGTCTAGAAAACAAATGCCTCAAAATGACCTGTGAATAGGACGTTGGGCCCCTTAACGCACCTAGCCTGCAAAAAAAGTGTCACACATGTGGTATCGCCGTACTCAGGAGTAGTAGTATAATGTGTTTTGGGGTGTATTTTTACACATACCCATGCTGGGTGGGAGAAATCTCTCTGTAAATGGACAATTGTGTGTAAAAAAAAAAAAAAAAAAATCAAACAATTGTCATTTACAGAGATATTTCTCCCACCCAGCATGGGTATGTGTAAAAATACACCCCAAAACACATTATACTACTTCTCCTGAGTACGGCGGTACCACGTGTGGCACTTATTTGCAGCCTAAACTGCGCTAAGGGGCCCAAAGTCCAATGAGCACCTTTAGGCTTTACAGGGGTGCTTACAATTAGGCACCCCCCAAAATGCCAGGACAGTAAACACACCCCACAAATTACCCCATTTTGGAAAGTAGACACTTCAAGGTATTCAGAGAGGAGCATAGTGAGTCCGTGGCAGATTTCATTTTTTTTTTGTCGCAAGTTACAAGAAATGGAAACTTTTTTTTTCTTTTTTGTCACAAAGTGTCATTTTCCGCTAACTTATGACAAAAAATAAAATCTTCTATGAACTCACCATGCCTCTCAGTGAATACTTTGGAATGTCTTCTTTCCAAAATGGGGTCATTTGGGGGGTATTTATACTATCCTGGAATTCTAGCCCCTCATGAAACATGACAGGTGGTCAGAAAAGTCATAGATGCTTCAAAATGGGAAAATTCACTTTTTGCACCATAGTTTGTAAACGTTATAACTTTTACCCAAACCGATCAATATAGGCTGAATGTTTTTTTTTTTTATTAAAAACATGTTTGTCCACATTTTTTGTGCTGCATGTATACAGAAATTTTACTTTCTTTGAAAAATGTCAGCACAGAAAGTTAAAAAAATCTTTTTTTTGACAAAATTCATGTCTTTTTTGATGAATATAATAAAAAGTAAAAATTGCAGCAGCAATCAAATAGCACCAAAAGAAAGCTTTATTAGTGACAAGAAAAGGAGCCAAAATTCATTTAGGTGGTAGGTTGTATGAGCGAGCAATAAACCGTGAAAGCTGCAGTGGTCTGAATGGAAAAAAAGGGTCTGGTCCTTAAGGTGGGTAAAGCCTACGGTCCTCAAGTGGTTAAGAGGCTAGAGGCACAGGGTACAAAATAGTTTAACCCATCACCTACGTTTTTAGTTTCAAAAGGTTTTTATTTGTGAACAATGCACAACAAATAACACATTTCAGAATCACTGCATATTTAAAACCACACAGGGGCTTTAGAAAATGCACATAAGACAAACAAAACACTATATGCAATATATAACCTGTGAGGTATAATTAGCAAAAAAAAAAAAATAAATAAAAAGAGAAAAGTATACCAAGACAAAAAACATAAGAACTTACAAAAAAATATATTACATATATCTACTGTCAATCAGGAAGAACTGCAAATCCAGCCATGAACTACAAGATAAGTAATTAAAGTGAACCCAAGGTGATATAAATAATTATATTCATCATCCTACTCCTAAAAATGGCTTTAGATATCCCAGGATTTTATATTTAAACATTTAAAAAGCAGTTTAAATTTTTTTTCCATCTCTCCTCTGCTCTCAGAAGTTGATTTCTGCCAGGAAAACTTTTATGGCTGTTATTTGCTTATCAATGAGGTTTACTATTTCCCAGACAAGCTACTGAAAAGACAGAAGTGGTCACTTGCATACCTGAAAATTAATCACTGTATTTTCCAGAATATACGACGTTCCGGAATATAAGACACACCTAGGATTAGAGGGCAAAACTCAGGGGAAAAAAAAAATACAGTAAACCTGGTGCGTCCATGTTTTAGGAGCGTCTTATACATGTCCCCTCCCCCATTGTCCTCCTATGTTCACTATGCGACCCCTTCTGGCCCCCTGCGTGGTCCTCCAGTCCCCCTGTGTCCACTCCTGCCCCCCTGTGTGGTCCTCCTGACCCCATGTGTCCCCTCATGTCCTGTGTGTGTGTCTCCCCTTCAGCCTGTCTGTGTGGTCCTCCAGTCCCTGTGTCCCCTCCTATGTGTGTCTGTGTCCCCTCCTGCTCCCCTATGTGTGTTTCTGTGCCCCATTTAGCCCCCATGTTGTCCTCTGTGTCTGTTCTACCCCCCATGTCTCCACTCCAGACCCCTCCCAGCATGTCTCCACTCCAGACCCCTTCCCCCTCCCCCCCCTTCCCGCATGTCTTCACTCCAGCCCCCTCACTCCCCCTCCCCACATATCTCTGCTCCAGCCCCCTCCCCCCACATGTCACCGCTTCCTCGGGTAGTAATAAATGCAGAGCGACTCACCTCCCTAAGGATTCCAGCGCTGGGTGGTCCTCTCCGCGTCCATCTTGTCAGCGCTACACCTGTAAAAAAAATAGTTAGTGGCAGAGCGGCTCACCTTCCTCCAGCGGCACCGATCTGCAGTCATCTTGCGTACCGCGCGGCTCCCCCTAGTGACGGCTCAGGTTAATGATTCAATGAGTCATTCCCCATGACTCAATAAGTCATTAACATGAGCTGTCATTAGGGGGAGCCGCGCGGTATGCAAGATGACTGCAGATCGCCGCTGGAGGAAGGTGAGCCGCTCTGCCACTAACGATTTTTTTTACAGGTGTAGCGCTGACAAGATGGACGCAGAGAGGACCACCCAACGCTGGAATCATTAGGGAGGTGAGTCGCTCTGCACTTATTTGGGGAGAAAAAATGTGTCTTGTATTCCGAAAAATACGGTAATTCAGGCAACAAAATAAAACAAGAGAAGCGTTTATTTCATGTCATATGTCACCTCAGATATACTTTAAGCAAACTGCAGGTGGCCTAGATTATCAAGCTTTGATATCCAGAAAGACCAGGGCCCTTATTCAATTAACTTTTACTCCCTACTTTTCTCCTAGGAGATGGTTTTTAATTTTCTGTTTAAGGGCCTGTACACACTGCTGCGCTTGCGCTGCGCTTTTCAAATCGCATGTGCTTTTTAATCGCAAGGTCTTTTGAAAAAATGAAAATCGCGGAGACCTGTACACACTGCTGCGATGCGCTTTTCCTATTCTCATGAAGGCTTGCGCTTTTAAAAATCGCATGCGATTTTAAAAGCGCAGCAGTGTGTACAGGCCCTAAAACAACTTTTCAGCACTTTGCAACTCAAAAAGTACCAACAATTACTGTAGGTAAAACATTACTGTCAAAATTATTCTGAGTATTTTATTGCTTGTTCTTGGCTCAAATGGCGTTTAATGGATAGTGGATGTGAAAATAACACCTAGGAGAAAAGTTTGGAGAAAAAAGTGAATTAAAAGGGCCGAACAGTTTCCAAAACTACCAAAAGTATTAATTAGTTTGCAAACTTTACTAATTCAAGCATCTTGGAGCACATTCTTACCAAACACTTCAACAGGCAACATATGAGGATCTCCAGTTTCCTGGGAAATGAAATTAAGCCAGACATGCTACTACTTGAATGAATTTATGCTGTGGATATTTCACACTCTTAGGTTTAATACCTAAAAGGAAACCAGTGGGGTAAAGTGATAGGCCTGGGATCCCCAACCACCGGGCCGCGGCCCACTGCTGGTCCGTGGGCAGTTTCCAGGTGGGCCACGGTGGATCTGGCCTCTCGCCCCACTCCCCCCATGGCCGCCACTCCTGTTACCTTATGAGCTGGTGGCCGCTCTCCTCTTTGCAGCATCTTCTATTTACAGCAGCGCGTCCCACGGCTGCTGTAAGGAGGGAAGGAAGCGAGAAAGCGGTTCCCATGGTGACGATCGCCGCTACAGGAAGCCACTGTCCTGCTTCCTTCCCTCCTTACAGCAGCCATGGGACGCGCTACAGTAAATAGAAGATACTGCAAAGAGGTGAGCCGCTGGGGGAAACTGAGATAGGAAGTGGCCGCCAGCTAATAAGGTAACAGGAGCGGCGGCCACGGGGGGGAATGGGCTACCTGGCGGCAACTATACTAGCTATGCAGGGGCAACTATACTAAGCAACTATACTAGCTATGCAGGGGCAACTATACTAGCTATGCAGGGGCAACTATACTAGCTATGCAGGGGCAACTATACTAAACAACTATACTAGCTATGCAGGGGCAACTATACTAAACAACTATACTAGCTATGCAGGGGCAACTATACTAAGCAACTATACTAGCTATGCAGGGGCAACTATACTAGCTATGCAGCGGCAACTATACTAGCTATAAAGGGGCAACTATACTAGATAAGCAGGGGCAACTATACTAGCTATGCAGGGGCAACTATACTAGCTATACTAGGATATTGGGGGCAACAATACCTAGATACCCTGTACAGGGAGCAATTATACCTGGCTACCTACCTATCTATACACTCCAAATGGGGGGGGGGGGGGGGGACTCCCACTGCTAACCTCACCTAACCCGAATCCACCACGCAATCCGCCCCCCGGGCCCCAAAGGAAAGTTTGGTCTGGTTAGTGGTCCCCGGGATGAAAAAGGTTGGGGACCCCTGAGCTACACGACTAACGCATGTTTTGGTGATGTGGAAGTAAACTGTAATGAGCAGAACTACCTATGCAGACATGAGGAGAATGAACAAACTTTATGTAGATATTTTCTGGCATTGAACCTGGGACTCAAATCAATCGATTGTGCGGCCATGTTGCAACATCAATCAATTCCAGATTCAAACAATATCATCGAATCAGACTGACACGATGACGCAAATCGAATAATGTATGGGCACCATAAGGGAAGAGTGCTAGCGACCCTGCAGATAATACACAGGTAGACATGGTCAATATCCAGTCAGAAACGATGGGACAAGCAAGAGGCCAAAAACAGAGAGAAAATATCAGTAAGCAATCAGGAGCACAAAAGCCGACTATCGAGGAAGGTCTAGCCACATAAACTTCTGCCTGGCATATGGAGAACCATGAATGCAGTTCTTGGTTTACTCCAGCAGATGGCTGTAGCCTAACACACATTGACATTAAAGCAAAGAGGAAGTGCTGCACTCCGATACTGAGCCATAGTCTGCCAAAGACAGGAGACAGTTCATTAGAAGCTCTGGTGGACAACAAAGTGCAAAAAATGCTTTGATCAAGCTTGCACCAGCTTGTGCTGTAGGTAAAGTTCACACCCGGGAGGCTTTTTGCCTGCGTTTCATGCTTTACTTATCGTCGGCGATCAGCAAAGCGCTGCTGCATGAGTAATCCTATGGGATTACTCACACTGTGGCGATTGCGGCACATTTACAATCTCCAACAATGGCAAACACACTACATGTAGCATTTGCCTGGCGATTGTGGCATTATCCTTAGTTACTTAAAATGAGAAATACAAAACGCAATTGCTGAAAAATCGCAGAACACCGCAATGCAAAATTACAATCATTTGAGTTGCCAAGTGTGAAGGGGGACCTAAAGGGTTGAATACACATTCCTTTTCCATGTGCAGGTGTTCCTACTCTCTCCATAGAGCAATGCACACTGCTCCATTAGAAAGTTTGGTGTTTGTACTGTGAATGATTGTTCTTAAAACTGACATCTAAAATCTAAAAAAGTAACCATGTGTCCATGGATATAAGTTAAAGGATAATAGAGCCGAATATTTCTAATATTGTGATTTGTGATCATTTAATCCTACTTTCTATAAAAAAAAGAAAAAAACCTTCTGAAGACGAGAAGCTGAGTGAATGTGTTGCATTATTACGCTCTCTGGAGCAGTAATTATTAGCAATTATAATAAGAAGCAGATCTGGCCAGCACCGCCACTCTCCATCATCAGTTCATCAGAACACTGAATTTCCATTAGCTTTGCACCATTCACATGTGCAACCTCCTGACCCTCCCATCTATCCCAGTCTTCCTCTGGCTACACCTGTTGCCCTTCTCACCCTTTGTACACATCAGTATCTCACCCTCCAGCAGTGCGTGATATCAATGCCTCTTCCTGTTCTTGTTTCAGCTGCTTTGTGCATGCTGCTGAGCCTCTCCATCCTTCACCATCCCTGCATGTGTCGGCTCCCTTTTGCATACTGCTACACTACAATCAGAGCCTCTCCTGTCCCTCTGTCGGTCGTCCACATGCTGCTTCTCCCTGCTTTCCCTATTGGTTTCTTCCACCAGCCCTCTCCAGTTCTAGCAGGTTGCAGTGACCCTTGGAAGTGCTAAATGTACTTACAACTCAGCATTTGTGAGGGCGATAGATGCAATGAAAAGGAGAGCCACTGCACTCATACAGGCTTACATCCCGCTTGGCTTCACCCCAAACAACTTTCACCTACTAACTCCTATCATCTATCCCCAACAACCCACAACACCTTTAACTTTACTGGCTGCATCCTTGTCCAGGACGCACTACCAAAGTATAGAGGCCAGGCTAGCATTTTCTTATAACTGACAGCAATGGCACCATACATATTTCTGCCAGTGAATTTCCTATACAGTCTGAATGCCAACTTAATCCAAGTAGCATTTAAAAGTCCTTAAGACAACTTAAAATCGAAACCACCACCTGTGAAATCACTTTCATTTATTACACAACACTAATTTATATTTATTACATATTTTAATTCTCCACATTAGTTGTGTTTACCCTGTCATTTGCAAATTATAGACTCATGTAATCTGATAGTCAGCTTGTATTGTTATGAACCACATCAGATATTCCTGCTTCCAACGAGTGTTCAATGAACCTCATTTTGATAATGCAAATGCTTTAAAGGAAACCAAGATATTATATACATTTTCATAGTCTTACTTCTAATACTTGTTGATTTCTCATGTTATATCTATAGATATTGAAAGTTAATTTAAAACAGATACAAAATTCTTCCACTTCTGGATAAATACTCACATCCATAGTATTGAGATGACCTTTCACTTCCAGGCCAGGAATGAGATGGTACCATGAAGCAGCAAGATTTCTGTTTACTGACAAATTCAGGTTGATAGGATGAAGGATCTGAATATCAGATTGGGCTGTAGAAGTGTTCAATACAGTTCTGATGAGAAAAAGAAAACAATTAAATGGCTCTGCGCATGCTAAAGGAAACCAAAGTGGTGATCGTATACAGCACTTCTGAAAGGGACAATTTTTACTGCATCACCATAGTTCCTGAAATCTAAAAAAAAGTCACTGAGCATATGCTGATTTGTAGTTTATAAAACCACAATCTGATATTATATAAATTAGTTGTTAAACAGATGAAAGCACAGAAATTAATGGATTCAGTTGAATTAAGCTGCTTTTAGTTGCTTTGTACTTTGAGGTCTTTTGCGTTATTCCATTTTCTCAGTTTAGTACTGCAGAAAAGTAATAGTGTAAGCCCACATTAAATCTGTAAAATAAAAATGATAATATGTGGCCTTATTAGCTAGGCACTAGCAAACTGCTGCCACCAACAGCACCTTGCCGAGTTATGGTGGGATTCCACATTGAGGTGAAAATTCTACTTTAGACTTAACTACCCTTCTACTCTCCACCTTAAAGCTGCTCGGCCTCAGTATTGGTTTAGAGGCCAGGTTATAACATCAGCAGAGGCGGGAGACAATTGACTTGCATGGAAGAAGCTGAGGGAAATGTGGCAGAGGCAGGAGAGGCCTTGGCTCGGTTAACCAGTTGGTCTAGTTAGCCCAACATCAAGACTCTCCAAGGTTGGCAGAAGCCTGCACCTTTGAGAGAGGTATAGTGTACAGCCCATGCTACTACGTTGCAGTCATGCAGTTTATATAATTGCTTCAACCTTACTCAATAACACAGCATTGACCTATTTCAGAAATACTTAACAGGCAACACTGAACTTCCACATAAGGCCCTGTTCAGACTATGTGCGTTCCTAGCCGTTTTTACAGAACGCATACAGAAAGATTTTGCGCATATAAACGGCTACTAATGTTTTCTAATGGCCTCGTTCACATGTATGCGTATGAAACGCATACGTTTCTCATCCGCATTGCTGCAAGCATTTCTGTGCGTCATGCACAGAAACTGACACAATAAAAGTCTATGGACGTGTATCAAAAATGCGTACTATTGTGTTTTAGTGTACATTTCCCTCTGTGGTTCCCATAATTCTTTTTTTTCCCCGTGTCACGTGTGTATGCAAAACGCAATAGAAAACGCATTCAAACGCAAGAAAAACGCATGCGTTTTTCAACTTGCGTTTCTTTGAATTTATACGCATTCTACAAACCCTGACAGTCTGTCCCAAAAACATCTTGATATAGGCAAAAGAAAACATTTCTGCACTGTGTTAGCAAATGATGTAGGTAGAAAATATAAACATAACACAAAAATGACAATTCCTTAAAAGTACCGGAAAAAATTCATAATGAAATAATTTTCAGACACTAGGCATATTTCCAATTGAAGAGAAAAGGGGGAAAAAGGGACTAGCTCCCTAAAAGCTTGGATTATCAACTTTTTTTCAGGTGGCCAAAGCTATCATTCTTACTACAGTATCAATTATTTGTGTATCAAATTAATGGGAAAGTTAACAGGAAGGCATTAGAGAGCCAGGCACTTGGTAAAATCCAGACTTTATTATCCTAACACCAATCAATGACGCTTCGCAAGATGTAGCCTTACTGCTGTCTAGCATCTGTAAATTGATGTGTCGACGTGCACAATTTTTGGTTTTTGAAGATTCTACAGAAAGTGATAAAAAATTAAAAAAAAAAGAAAAACAGCAACAGTACTGAAACCTCTATAAATAATTCCAGGCCTCTTGCATTGCATTTTCACAATTCTGTGACATTTGCAGGCACGGAATCCATATACATATATATACACACGCACACACACACACAGTTGTGTTCAAAATTATTCAACCCCTAATGCTGTAGAGGGTTTTAGGGAATTTAGTGTACATTTGTAATTGTGTTCAGAATGAAATCTTTTTAAAGAACCAAATGCAACTACAATGACATCAATTGTTTTTGTAATACAGTATTAAATTTTTTTTTTGTGATTTCTTCATTGACAATTATTCAACCCCTTAAAGACTACCACTCTTAAAGGATACCCGAACTGAAATGTGACATAATGAGATAGACATGTGAATGTACAGTGCCTAGCACACACATAACTATGCTGTGTTCCTTTTTTTTCCTTTCTCTGCTTGAAAGGGTTAAACATCAGGTATGTAAGTGGCTGACTCAGTCCTGACTCAGACAGGAAGTGACTTCAGTGTGACCCTCACTGATAAGAAATTCATCCAGGTGGCAGAGGAGGACAGCGAGGGACTGATTAGCCAGAAGGGGCTGGAGGAAGCCCCAGGTATGTATAAAACTTTAATTTCATCTGTCTCAGGTTTACTTTGTTACACAGTAATACTATACTCTACATATGCACTCCCCACAGAGCTGCAGGGAATCCACTGAGAATGTTGTGCACATTGAACACAGAGGTGTTGTCTATCACCCATAAAACTGGTTCAGATTGTGCATGAAGAATGTGAATTAGAGGAAGAATCTCCTTATTCCCCTGCAACGTACCTGCACATCACTCTTACATGTACCCACAGTTACATTGCCCAGAGCCTGATAGATGTTCTTTGTTCCAGCCTATACCTTTTACAAGTACTCTTACTAAGGACTAGTTTTAGTCTATGACTAAAGGGAATAAATATGGCAGTCTCCATATCCTTCTCACTTCAGTTGTCCTAAGCATTGGCAGTTAAGAGACGAATTTCATGTTACATACTTTCAATCAACAAGATTGTAATATGCAAATTAGAGGAGTCGGAGTCGAGGAGTCAGAGTCGGAGGAATCCTAAACTTAGGAGTTGGAGTCGGTGATTTTTGTACCGACTCCACAGCCCTGTAAGATATTTGAAAATGAATCATTTCAGCGAAAAGAAGCCACAGAGCTGAGCACGACACTTACCTGGATAGCTTAAACTTAGTCAAGGTTATGGTCATGCAGTCTATGATTGGGGCAAGATCCTGGTCAGATGCTGCAAGGCTAAATACATTTTGTATTGTTATTAGTCCCAAATCAGCCACTATAGCATTATTGGACACAGAAGACTGAGGGATAATGATCACTGGAGCCTTCAGATGAATATCCATCAACAGCCGGAAACTCCTCTCAGCCAGGTCCTTTACACTGGTGGCCGCAAGTTGTGCTGCTTGGGCTGTGGCTGCACTAACCCTTTCTTTTGCAGCTTGAAAATGATTTAGGAAGTCCTAAAAAAAGGAATAAATTACACAATCACTTGTTATAAAATATGCAGTGTTAACAGAAGAGATTCAACATCCAAAAACATTTGTGTATTTAAACAGAAACTAAAGCAATTACAAATGGGAAAAAAATACAGTATATCCAACTTGAAATATTAAAAGCATCTAGGATATCACACTTGCTTGATATCAGCTAACTGTAGCCCCAAAAGTTTCTCTTTTATTGTGCTTCCCTCTCATCTCCCCAATCCTTGTTGATAAAGGTTATAGTATATAGTTCAGTTAAAAAAAACAAACAAAAAAAAAACTCAATTTCCTTGCACATTTTTGATCCCGGGCAAAAAATGTTAATATGCTGGTTCCAGGCTCTTGGGTACTGATCCTGGTGCGCCAGCATCTGCCTCCGGAGAATCATACCCGGACAGTCCTGGCTTCCTGAAAGCCCGGACCTCTCTGGGATGACCTCACTCAGACAACCGATTTTGGCTGTCACAAATTGTAGCCTCACCTTTTGCAGAGGCTCTCAACCTTCAAAGTTAGTCAATATGTTACTTTTATGTTCATGTTTGTTATACTTGTATTGTTCTATGAATATGATGTATACACTTTCTCCCCCCCTAACCTGGATACAGTGTTCGGCCCCCCTCCTTCTAAACAACCACTTCAACCCAAAGGGCTATGGTTAAGCTCCTTACACTTAATACAAAGGGTCTGAATATACCCCAGAAGAGGCTCTCACTCCTTTGAGATCTCAAGAGAATGGACATAGACATTGCTATGCTCCAAGAGACCCGCCTTCGTATTCACAATTCAATACGACTAGGGGATAGACTCTATTCTGGGACATACCTAGCTTCAGGACCAAACAAAAAGGCAAAAAGGCATAGTTTTGTTGATCTGCAGGCAAAACCCTTCCCCTGCAGATCAACAAAACTATAAAAGATCCTAAAGGGCACTACTTAATCTTAACAGGTATGCTAGCTGGGAAACCAATCACTTTGGCCAATGTCTACGTCCCTAATTACCAGCAGGTATCCTTCCTTTCATCTTTCCTAACAAAACTCCACAAAATATCCACAGGCACTCTCCTTTTAGGAGGTGACTTTAACCTAGCATTCTCCTCCACTATGGATCGTAGCTCCGCCACTTCAACATCCTCAGCTGCCACACATGATCGCAACTCCCGCAAATTCAGAATGTTAATAAGAAAGTATAGCCTGCTTGATATTTGGAGAATTAATAACCCCACCTCAACGGAATATACTTTCTACTCTCCTCCTCACGCTTCACATTCAAGACTAGACTACTTTTTTCTGAAGCTACTCTAATCCCTCTGATGAAGAAATCTGAAATTCACCCAGTAGCCTGGTCCGACCACCAAAGTGTATCTCTTGATTTGGAGTGGCTACACAAACCACATAAACCTCTATACTGGAGACTAAACGAGACACTTTTACAGGATAAATCCCTTATTTCTGAATTTGCTAAAGAGTTGCAATCAGTTTTCCAAACTAACCGATTCAGTATCATCTTATGGCATGTTATGGGAATCACACAAGGCCTTTATTAGGGGCCTCTTTATAACAGAAGGGTCCAGGAGAAAAAAGCTATCCTCTCAAAAATTAATATCCCTCCATACAGCTTTATCCAAAGCTCAAAATTTATATAAATCAAATCCAACCCAACAGCACTTCCTTCAACTACAACAACTTAAACAAAATATCCGCTCCTTACAATCTGCACAGATCGAAAAAAGCCTCCGTTGGACCAAACAGATCTTCTATGAAAGAGGAAACAAACCACATACAATCTTAGCCAGAAAACTTAATCCAAAAAATCCCCAACACCTAATTTATTCTATGAAAGATTCGGCAGGCCACATACATTACAACCCTCATAAAATCGCCCAAATCTTCACGAGCTACTATGAACATTTATACAATCTGCCTGATCATAACAAAGACCCCAATTTCTCATCTAAAGTTGACTCATTCTTGACACCCCTAAACCTACCCCTGATAACTGAACCCCAACGTGCCTTACTTAATTCTCCTATAACCACAATAGAATTGACCGAGGTCCTAAAATCATTCCCCTCCTCAAAATCCCCTGGACCGGACGGACTACCCTACTCTTACTATAAAACATTTCAACACATCCTACTCCCACACTTAGCCTCCTTAGCTTCTAAAATAATGGATGGCCATATCCCTCCCCCCTCTATGTTAGCTTCCCTTCTTACAGTAATTCCTAAAGATGGAAAGGACCCCCAACTACCTCAAAGTTATAGACCAATATCCCTGCTAAATTCCGACCTAAAGATAATAACTAAAGCTCTCGCCAATTGTTTAAACCCAATCCTTACAACTTTAATAAACAACGACCAGGTAGGCCTCATTCTGGGGCGCCAGGCTGGAGACAACACCAGGAAAGCAATAGATCTCATCTCAATAATGAATAGAGGGGGAAAACCTTCGCTTCTCTTGAGTCTAGATGCGGAAAAAGCCTTTGATAGGCTCTCCTGGCCTTTTCTCTTCAAGGTGCTCCAGCATCAAGGCTTCACTGGCCCCTTTTGTCACCCTTTTAAAATTTCTATACTCCTCCCCTACTTCCACAGTTAAAGAGACTCTGTAACAAAAATTGCATCCTGTTTTTTTTATCATCCTACAAGTTCCAAAAGCTATTCTAATGTGTTCTGGCTTACTGCAGCACTTTCTACTATCACAGTCCCTGTAATAAATCAATGTATCTTTCCCCTGTCAGACTTGTCGGCCTGTGTCTGGAAGGCTGCCAAGTTCTTCAGTGTTGTGGTTCTGCTATGAACTCCCCCTTTCAGGCCCCTCTATGCACACTGCCTGTGTATTATATAGATTAGGGCAGCTTCTCTCTTCTCTCTTATCTTTTACAAGCTGGATAAATCGTCATCTGAGCTGGCTGGGCTTTCACATACTGAGGAATTACAAACAAAGGCAAAGTTGTTTGCAGGAAGAAACGAGCAGCCTGAAACTTAAGTGCATGAGAACTGCAGGGGGAAAGAAACACACAAATTATCTCTTGAGATTCAAAAGGAAGGGTGTATACAGCCTGCTTGTGTATGGATGTATTTTCTATGTGTGGACATACTGTACATCAACCTACTTCCTGTTTTGGTGGCCATTTTGTTTGTTTATAAACAAACTTTTTAAAACTGTTTTTAACCACTTTTAATGCGGCGAGGAGCGGCAAAATTGTGACAGAGGGTAATAGGAGATGTCCCCTAACACACTGGTATGTTTACTTTTGTGCGATTTTAACAATACAGATTCTCTTTAAACTACCCTATGTTTCCCCCCTTCCATTTAACATTAAAAACGGCACCAGACAGGGCTGTCCCCTATCCCCTTTACTATTTGCCATCAGTATTGAACCCCTGGCTAGCGCCATTAGACTTAATAGAGACATCTTAGGAATAAAACGCTGGTCACGAACATAAAATCTCATTATTCGTGGACGAGATTCTGCTATCGCTCACCAACCCCACGACCTCTCTTCCTGCTCTCCATTCCACAATATCCTCCTATGAAAACTTATCTGGGTTCAAACTGAACAAAGATAAAACAGAAGCTTTACCAATTAAAATCCCCTTAGGAATGCTACTCGCTCTAAAATCCCATAACCCTTACAACTGGAGAACCCAAACCTTAAAATATCTAGGGATTAACTTGACCACCTCATACTCCTCTATATATAAACATAATTATCCATCCCTGATTCAGAAAATCCTTCAAGATCTACATAAATGGACAACCTACAAAATCTCATGGATAGGGAGAATTTACTCATTAAAAATGAATATATTGCCACGCATACTTTACTTATTCGAGACCCTACCGGTCCAAGTCCCTTCAGGTCAACTGTCTAGACTACAATCTGCCTTAAAATTTGTATGGAACAACAAACGTCCAAGAGTCTCTAAAAAGGTTCTCCTTTCTTCTAGAGAACAGGGAGGCCTAGGCCTACCTCACCTAAAACACTACTATCGGGCAGCACACCTGCGACAGATAACTGAATGGTCCGATTATAGAGTCTTCTCCAAATGGCATTAATAGAGGCCATGGAAGTCTCTCCGCTATCTCTGGCCTCTTTTAAATGGGTTGAGAAACCTCCTAAACTACCCCACAAAGATATAACCCCAACTATACCCTTTACTCTAAAAATTTGGAAAGCCGCAGAATAAACGGCAGGCCTAAAATCTCACCCATCCCCCCTACTTCCCATACTGGGAAACCCTATGTTCCCCCTGGGTACTGCCCCTACTTTTATCGCTAGATGGTATCAACTATTTCAATCTTAAAAATTGGACAGACCCTGCCTCCGGTAAACTACTTATCCCATCTTCAATACAAGAAAATAAAGACCTCTCCGCTAACACTTTTTGAACTAAATCAAATCTACCATTTCCTGCAGAGATTCACCAAGGGATCTACCTCCCTATCTTCCTACATGACCTTTGAAAGGCTTTGTATGCACAGAGGACATCAAAAAGGCTTAATCTCCCAAATATACTTCCTACTGCAAACAAAGTCAGGCTCTTTAGAGGCCTCTTATCCCTACATGGAAAAATGGGAAAATGCTTTCTCAACTACCATTGATAACACAGACTGGGAGGATATTTGGGAGAATGCTAAGCACTCCTCTATATGCACACAAATCAAAGAGAACATATACAAAATACTGTTCAGATGGTACCTAACCCCCGAAGTCCTTTCCAAAATTTACCCTCATACTCCTGATAACTGTTGGAGAGGTTGCCCTCTTAAAGGCTCGTTGGAACATATCTATTGGTCCTGTCCAATAATTACCCCACTCTGGAAAGAAGTCCATCAGCTGATTTTCTCAGTTCTAGATACCTCAATCCCATTAGAACCAATCACTATGCTGCTGGGAAAACCCACCCCCGGTGTGAACAAATGTTCTAAACGACTGATTAACCACATATTAACTGCAACTAGGCTCTCGATTGCCTCTGCCTGGAAGAACATTGCTCCTCCTATCTCAGAAGTTAAAATCAAAATTAACTGGATCAAATCCATGGAACAAATGACCGCTACGCTGAGAGACACTGAGGATCTCTTTCACAAAGTTTGGGACCCCTGGTTACTTCACACACCAGACTATATGCCTCCTTAATTTCTCTAGGCCGCACCACTTTCTCTCACAACCTAAGGGTATCTGACCCTTTGTATCACCATACCCATTGATCCACCTTCCAACATACAGTACACTTCTCCGGGCTGAGGTGGCTGAACACTGTACTCCACTAATCTTCCCTCACCTTCTCCTTCCCCCCTCCCCTAATTCCTCTCCCTCCCTTTATCCCACTCCCCTTTTAGACATCAACCTCTTTAGTCTTTCTTCATTACTAGAGAACCCTATAAGCTACATGTGAGTATATCTTTAACCTTGATCAATATCTAAATGCTGTTTCAATTATAAAATATACCTTGACCATAGGATATGGAAACTTATAGGATGAGACTCTTCTCTTCAATAGACATCCACACAACCTATTCTCAGTTATTTACCTGGACATTTACCTCACATGAACACTCCTACTAGAAAAAGTGTTGGGAGTCTGATAAACTCAGACTGAAGAGGTTGTTATATATATATATGTTTGATCTATACGATCGTCATACTCTGAAGATCTGAACTGTATTCTTTGATTTATATTTTTGGTTAATTCTTAATAAAAACAGAGTTACAAAAAAAAAAGTATCTAGGATATGGCGTTGAATTTTTCTTCCAACCGCACAGCAACACCCAGAGTGTAGCATCCAATTTGAGGCCTATTCGTTCATTCAGCGCTCTAATATTACATTTTCGGACAAGAGAGTTTTTGAAAAAAAATTAATCACACCAGAGCAGAGCTAGCTGAAAGGAATAAAAAAATATTCTGCAAACAAAATCTTTTTCAAGGTTACTAATGGTAGACTATACATTAAAGCCCAGTGTGCTAAAGATTCTACATCCTACACGATCCGCTTAATACCACAGAAAAGCATTTGTATGATTACCGGTAATTTCACTACTAAAAATAACTGCAGCAACAACATAGAAAAGGTAGGCTAGTTTCAACAGTACACAAAACTGTGCAAGTACATTACAGCATACATATAACTGGTAATAGTTAAAGCCTTTATCTGAATCCACTCATGTGACCTACAATGGTGAAGTGAGAGTATAATTTTAGACTTTACGCAATGTCAGCTATTAACGCTCTGGACACAGACATTTGGCCCAGGAATATCAGAATTAAATTAGAAGGGATTACAAATAAACATCAATTTTGTGTCCTATATTAGTAAGCTCTGAAAGCATATGCCAAATCCCACGTGCCTTTAACATGTGACCCAGAATTAATTTCAAACATTTGTTGAGCCCTAACTACACAGTGGCGGAAGTCTGGGGAGGTTCAGAGATTTTGAAGCACACGAGCAGCACGTGGCACAAAGTGTTCAGCATGGGTCATAGGACATTTTCTAAAAAATATTATACTAGTTTCCGCCTACTACCTGGCACCTGCTAGCACAGACTTTATTTTCATGCTTAACAATCACAGGGGAATAAAAAAAAGTTTTTACAGGCTAGAAAATTAACTGGCAAATTAGATTTTGCTTTGCAATCAAGCAGAAAGCACATCTCCGAATAGTTGTAAACATATACTAATTTTAAAGGGCCACTATAGCAATAAGTTAGTTTCCTGGGGTAACCCTGGTAGCATATATCTAATATTAGGAACATTAGATACTAAGCAGTTGTTTTTTTTAAATGTGGGCTTGGAAGGTTATAGACAGATTAAGTGCATATTCTCCCCCTCTGCTAACATAAGCTGCTCTATAACAGCCGATTGGGACAGGCATGGTTACTTGTTCCTTCAAGGGCTTTTTTCTAGTTTCAGCAATACAGCTCTCATGATGGTTCCTATCAAAAGGTAGCTATCAAGTGACATCACAGGGGAGAGAGGATTCTCTAGAAAGAGCCTGTGCAGGAATAAGTAGCTCTGTTTGGGTCAATTGCTGTTCCTAGTGTTAATCAACTCTACTCTTGTTCTAAAGGAATACTTTATACAATATACAATACAATAACATTTCTATAGCGCTTTTCTCCCATAGGACTCAAAGTGCTCAGGCTCTCTCAGATTCAGTAGTTGGTAGTAGGATGAAGTATTCACACAACAAAAGTTATATTTCTGCAAATGCCAAACTGAACAGGTGGGTTTTCAGTCTGGATTTAAACACGTCCAGGGATAAAGCTGTCCTGATCTGCTGAGGTAAGGAGTTCCAAAACGTAGGAGCAGCATGACAGAAGGCTCTGGGACCAAAAGTGGACTCTGGGTATGACTAGATTATTAGTGAGTAACTTGTGGATCTGAGATTGCAGGGATTACTACGCAGCTGTAACATTTCTTTCATGTATCCAGGGCCCAGATTATTTCGTGATTTAAATGTCAGTAGGCCAATCTTGAATAGGATCCTCCATTTTATAGGTAGCCAAGGTGAAGGGCGTGCAGGACTGGTGTTATGTGGCAGTGACAGGGTTGGTTGGTTAAAAGTCTGGCAGCAGTATTCTGTATCAGCTCTAGGCAGTACAAGTACTTTTTTGGAAGGCAAGTTTAGAGAGCATTGCAGTAGTCCAGTCGGGATGTAATCAAGGCATGAACTAAGGTTGGTAGATCTTCAAGGGGGATGAGGTTCTTGATTTTTGCGATGTTCTTCAGGTGGAAATAGGATAATTTCACCACAGCGGAAATGTGAGTTCTGAAGTTTAAATCCCCATCAATTATAAGGCTACGCACATGATCAGAAGTGTAGATCCGTGCCTCCTATTCTCAGTGGTGAAGACTGCAAGTGAGCCCTATTTTTTTTTTTAAACGTTTAACTTACCTGGGGCTTCCACCAGTCCCCTGCAGACGTCCTGTGCCCGCACTGGCGCAGTGGCTTGCAACAAAGTCACAAAAACTGGAAGTGAGCCGCGGCGTGGGACCGGAGGATCATTTTGTCCTGGCACAGGATGGCTGCGGGGGACAGGTAGAAGCCCCAGGTAAATTAAACGGGGTTTATTTTTTACAGTACTCTTTTTTTTAGGGCTTACAGGACTCCTTGCCAATTATTATTATGGGGAAAAGGAGGTATTACATTGTTATACTTAAGAAGTATTTGGCTATACTTATATGGAGAGAAGACCATGGCTATACTTGCTAGAAAGAGGAGAAAATTGGTATCCTTTTGAAACATGACTAATATTAGTCTGTGTGCGTTTGTGTCAGTGTAACAAGGGTAAACTTAATATGGGATAAACAATATGGGCAACACAGCTGCATTTGTCATACATGTTATAAGCAATGAATACACTTGAGGGAAATCACTTTTTTTGTGAGGGGGGAGGGGACATAGGTATAATTGGGAACGCATAGCTCAATAAAAGGAGCGTAAAGCTAAAACGGTGTGCTGATACACTTGACTTTTTGTTTGCAATTGGGACATGCCTACGTCCTAGTATCAAGCACCCGACCTACAGTTGATGGAGTGCCTTCTACGAATTTTATAAATAGTTATAATTGGAACCCAAATATATGGCCTCTCATGAGCTGGGATTGGGGGGACAAGTCTATGCGTTCTTGTTTAGTTCGTTTGGGGGAGTTTTTGGAATGGAATTATTGCATTACAATATTACTTGTGTGGAAGGGGGTTCAATGATGTCAACCTGATAATTGTTTTTTTTATTTGCTGCTGTTTGCAACTGCCTAAAATTCTCACTTGATCTTACAAATAGAAGTTTAAAAGTTGTTAAAGGGGCACCATAGGTAAAATTAGGCTACTGTGATAATCCTGGTAAGCATGTACCTAATAATAGAAGTATCAGATACGAAGTAGTTTTTTTAATTTAGGCTTGAAAGATTTTAGACAGCATATGTAGAGATCCTGCCCGTTGCTTTCCAGGCTAAGCGATATGTACTATCGCTGACTTGGGCAGCGATGCAACAGCTGATGTTGCATTCATCTCCCTGATGAAGCTGTACGGGACATTGTAAGCTGATCAGGGAGTGCTGTAAAGATCGTAGATGTAAACAAATAAGCAAGATAAATGACTTGTTTAGACTGAGTTTTACACTCTGCTCCTTCTGCTCCCAGTGCATTCCCTGCACACTACACCAAGTGCCCTCTTGACGAGAATTAAAAGTTTTCTCGTAGCTGTCTTTTTTTATTTTTTGAACTAATGTCATTTTCTCTTTTACCTCTGGAGACCCTCCTTTGGGTTTATTTTCCCAAGCTCCACTCGGGGCTTGAAGCCGATCCTATAGTTAAAAAAAGGATCAGTTTCCACTAGTAAAAAAAAAAAAAAACAGATCTGAATGCATTTTTCCTGAACAGTAAGCAAAGCGATGGGTGCACGGACACAATTAAGGCATATGAGAACAGTGTCATTTCTCACTAGGCTGGTCGCTGCCTTCACTCCGTTTTGCTCACCATGTTTCATTGCCACCATGCAATACTCACGAGTTCCGCTGCTGCTGATTCCTTTGTTCGGTCCAGGTAAACAGATCAATGCCAAGCATTATAGAGATATATAGATATATAGATATAGATATATAGATATAGATATATAGAGAGAGAGATACATACATCCATATATACACACACACACATACACATACACACATATACATATACACATACACAAGTGGTACACTTTAAATAAAAAAAATTTCAGGCTGATTAAAAAAAAAACCAACTTCCTAGGTCAGTAATGGAAAAACAAATAGGTCTATCAAATTGCAACTGTAAACCAAAAACTTCCAATTCCAATTATACTGAACAAGTTTTCAGATTAAGGTACATCTAAATGAATGTAATCTTGCATCATCATATTCCATGCCTCAGATGTGAGTTAGGACTAATTTATAGAAATTGTTATCAAAAGGTAACATTTCCAACCTAACAAAGAGCTGTTATCTTGGTTAAACAGCAGGGTGAATCACTGCGGATGGCAGGTGAAGCAAGCAGCTCAATGTGCACTGTTCTGGAAAGAGAAGCCCACAACCCATTATCCACGCTGACATAACAAATTACGTGCATTCCGCTCACATGTGCGCACACATTGTATTGTTCCTATAACACACTGCTTCTGCAATGAGGGAAATTTAGATTGCACACACTCTACTGAATGATGAAAATTAAAAAACAAAAGAATACATCTAAAAAGAAAACACCTGCTGCGTGGTACAGCTACTTTGAGATTCATTTGCTGTAAGTAAAAATTACGACAAATAATCATTTGCAACATATTGACATCATGGATTTCATCACAATCACATATTCTAAAAGGTTATATAAATACTATGATCAAGAAAAAAGAAACATGCGGTTAGATGTCCACAACTATCATAACACATTAGAGCTGGAAACTTGTATTTTTGGATCCAATATCTGAAGTTAAACTGGAAGCTTTTCTATTAAAGAACAACTGAAGCAATAGGGGTATGGAGGCAGCCATTTTTATTTTCTTTTAAGCAATACCAGTTTCCTGGCTGTCCTGCTGATCCTCTAATTAGCCATACACCCTGAACAAGCATGCGGCAGATCAGGTGTTTCTGACATTATGGTCAGATCTGATAAGATTATCTGCATGCTTGTTTGTGATGTTATTCAGACACTACTGCAGCCAATCTACAGTAGAATCAGTTCTAAGGTTCATGCACACGTACCAACTATCTGCCATACTATCTGCCCAACTTGTCTGTTAAGCCCCATTCACACACTCAAAAGTGGTCTTTTATGCAGCACAAATTGCCAAACAGCTTTTGTTGTGTAACAAGTATAAACAACTAAAAAATGTATTTTGCTATTCTTCAAACAGCTGATAAGACTGAGAAGAAGTCAATCCAACAGATTGACTTCTTAGTCTTATCAGCTGTTTGAACAACAGCAAAATACTTTTTTTTAGTTGTTTTAACTTTTTTCACAACAAAAGTTGTAGGGGGCTTAACAGACAATTTTTGGGGCTTGATCTGTGAGCACAGGAGACAAATTATGCAGAGTGCCATTGTTCTCTTTCCTCACAAAATTATAATTTCCCCAGGTAACTATAAACTGAAGTGTGCTTTATGTATGTACTAAGCGTTATTCATTCTCTCCATGGCTAGCCATTATATCTTTCAAACGGCTGAATGCTTCCACATGGAAATCTCAGTTATGGTGAGCAGTCTGTGGTGGTATTTCATTTCACACTGTGGGGAAGGGGCAATGAACGATGTAATTAAAACCCAAATTTAAGATAACGTGGATGAAGAGTCAGCAATTTATAACTTATGTTTATCAAAGCCCAAAACAAAATACCAATTATTTGGATCATTACTTATTTTTTAATAAAATAACTGTTAAAATATATTTCTTTGTGGAAAGCATAGTACATAAAAAATAATCAATATAATTACCCTTTAAGTTCCAGCAATAGAATCCTATTTATCTGCTCAAATTTCTATGTATTAAAACAGCACTTAACTGCAAATAAAGCACAAGAAAACTTAAAGGGAAGGTTCACGCTAATTAAAAAATACAAATCCACTTACCTGGGGTTTCCTCCAGCCCATGGCAGCCAGGACGTGCCCTCGGCGCCGCTCCGGAGGCTCCCGCTCTTCTTTGGTGGCGCACCCGACCTGGCCAGGCCGGCTTCAAGGTTGGGCTCTTCTGCCCTCCAACATGCGTCTCGCTGGTGCACGCTGACGTCATCGGACGTCGTCCGGGCTGTATTGCGCAAGCGCAGTAGTTCTGCGCCTGCGCAGTACAGGCCAGAGGACGTCCGATGACGTCAGCGTGCCCCCGTGAGGCGCATTTTGGAGTGCAGAAAAGCCCGGCCTGGCCAGGTTGGGTGCGTCACCGAAGAAGACCGGGAGCCTCCGCCACGGGCTGGAGGAAAAAGTGGATTTGTATTTTTATATCACAGTCCGTGGATCTTCCCTTTAAGAGAAAAAAAATCAACCATGGACTAAAATGAGATTGGCAATCATTGTCATCTTAAAGAGTAGCTCTCACCAGTAGTGACCCAAGGAACTTGTTGAGGAAGACTATCTTCATACAGCCAACTCTAAGGGAAATCTTCCCATCAACCTTGGACACATCCTTATAAGCTTCTCCTTGTGTTGCCTCAGGATAGAGTGTCAAATTGAAATTGAAAACTTCCTCTTCCATGATGCCAACCGCCTAAAACCACAAAACGGAGAGTTAGTCTGATGTAAATAATTCCAATTGATGCAGGATTATACAAGTTTATTATGCAGATCCATGCAGCTTGAAAATGGTCCAATTATATTCCACTGGTCCATTTTTATACTGCATACATTTGTATACAAAACTTCCATACTCTTGCATCAACTCAGAATCACTAGCATCTCACTGACCATCCCTAATTACTGCTTTTATTTGGTCTGTAAAAAAATAAATAATAATAATAGTGTGGTGTCCAGTTAATGTGAGTGATTACATTAAAAGAAAAAAGAACAGCAACCACATATTAAAAAGAAGGATCCAGAGTCCTGGGCAAGGGAAAGTAACAAATGTATTCAAAAACATTAACCGGTATATAAATAAGAATTATCAAGTAAAAAATATGTCAAGTAAATGAGATGTACAGTATAAAACAGACATTCAGTGCTAACTCACAGAGCCTTATCAAAAAGCTCTCACGAAAGAGGCTATATAAAACACGGCTAGACAGTTCCAAAATGTAATGCATGGATTGTACTTGCAGCTGTATATCCCAGAGTGCACGACAATCATTCAAAGTAGTGACTCCTATACTGTTTGATTAACAAACTGCAGTGGTGAAGCAGGATAACTATAATGTCTAAATATAAAGTGAGGTCACTTGCTGGATAGCATTTGTAAGGTACACTAGCAGACCATCAAAAATGAAATCCAGTAGCGTGCAGATTATCCAAATTTTACTTTAATTGGGTTAATCTGGAGTAGGCTGAAGTGGTTTTGCACTAATACATAGATGTCTAAGGACTAAACAAACGGGTACCATTTCCATAGACCAATAGCTTAAAGGACAACTCAACTAAGAGGGTTATGGTGGCTGCCATATTTATTTCCTTTTAAACAATACCAGTTACCTGGCAGTACTGCTGATTTTTTGGCTGCAGTAGTGTCTGAATCCCGCACCTGAAACAGTCATGTGGCTAATCTAGTCAGACTTCAAGAGAACCCGAGGCAGGTATTTTATATCTTGAGAGAACACAGAGGCATGTTCTGTGCATTTTTACATGCTTCTGTGTCTCTGTATTGCCGCCTCTAGTGCCCCCGGGGTCTGCTGTGCCTCCCGAAAAACCGCTAAGCTAGCGACAATCTGCTTGTCGCAAGCGTTTTATTTACCTGCAGCCTGTCATTCTATATCGGCTCCCCCGCCTCTGTTCCTGCCGCTGCCCGCCTCCGTGAAGTACCTTCCAGGTCACGGCTTAGCTTCCGATTGGAATAAGTACACGGAGGCGGGCAGCGGCGGGGACAGAGGCAGGGGAGCCGATATAGAATGACAGGCTGCAGGTAAATACAAGGCTAGCGACAAGCAGATTATCGTTAGCCTAAAGCTTTTTTCGGGGGACACAGGAGACCGGGGGGGGGGGTGGGGGGACTAGAGACAGCAATACAGAGACACAGAGGCATGTGATTATGCACAGAACATGCCTCTGTGTTCTCTTAAGATATAAAATACCCGCATCTGGTTCTCTTTCAGTAAGAAACAAACTGCAAGCTCAATCAGGGTCTATGGCTTAAAGTATTGAAGACAGAAGCTCAGCAGTAAAGTCAAGCAAACTGCATTATTTAAAGTGAACCTAAAGTCAAGGTAAAAAAAATGAGATTTACTCACCTGGGGCTTCCCTCAGTCCCCTGCAGCCGATAGGTGCCCTCGCAGCTCCGCTCCGATGGCCCAGGACCCGCCGGCGAATACTTCCGGTTTGTCCGGAAGTGTTCCGCAATAGCAGCATAGGGGGCAATATACAGGCCTGTCGGCCGGTGACTTTAGGTTCACTTTAAAAGGAAAGAAATATGTCAGCCTACATATCCCTCACACTTCAGATGTGCTTTAAGTGTTAGTTGGTTTATTAAGATATGTGCCTGAAGATGGGTTTGATTTGATAGCACGTTCCTAAGGCAACAGCATTAATTAATTTAACATTACCTGTTTGTGGATAGTTTGTGGGTTGACATCATTGACAATAATATCTTTCAGCCTGGCAAAAATATCCATCTGTCTGGATTCCAAAATGATGGATGTGTCAAGACCTGAGAAAAGGTTTAATTTGATTTAAAAAAAAATCCAAAAATATTTAACAAGGCTAAGACATTGTTACATATCATTAAAATAAACCCATAGGTGTTAATGTTGAAACAAACTAATGCCTGGACAAACATTGGTTTCTTGAAGTTGGACAAGCAGATTTATCTGTCAACTGTAGCAAGGATTGTAACAGGTTGCCGCCACTTCTCATATTCTTCTTTGCGCAATGAGGGTTGGTTTTCTGATTACGCTCATCAATGCAGAAAGCTGAGTTACATATTAATTTAAGGTAAATACTGTATATACTCTGTTTAACAATGCAAAACTGAGAGCAAGCTTGAATATCAGACAGTAAAGCCCAGTGCACACCGGGCGGATCCGCCGGCCGAATCCGCCTGAAAATCTGCATGGCTAATGTATCTCTATGGGCTGGTGCATACCGGCGGTTTGAGGTTTTAAGCAAGCTGCAAACGTGCCTCTTGCTGCACGTTTGCGGTTTGCTAAAAACCTCAAACCGCCAGTGTGCACCAGCCCATAGAGATACATTAGCCATGCGGATGCTGATGCAGCCGGTGAACACCCGGCGGATCACATCAAGATCCGCCCGGTCTGCACTGGGACTAAACTCTGTCATCCACACCCAAAACCGCTAGCGTTTTGTGGATCTGCTAGCGGTTTTGGTGTGCACTAGGCCTAAGTTTAAAAAGAACGGAAAAAAAAAAAAACTGAAATGTAAAGTACATTTTTTTCCTGGCTTTGCTATATTATGTACTGGAAAGGAGGAGGACTAAATGTACTTCTGAGTTGGGCATAAATAGCCGAAGATAATATTTGTATTACAGAGCACATTGATTTTTGGGCTACCAGTGTACTTTGGTTCAGTATTCTGGAAGCAGCATTGCTACATGTATCACCTGATTATTTCCACATCATTTTAAACAACCGAAAAGCCAAACCTTTAGGCTACTTGCGCACCAAGAAGTTGCGTTAGGTGCTACGTTAAGGTCCCATAATGTGCACCTAACGCAAGGCCTGGTGCTCTTCGATGTGGACGTCAGAGTGAGCCGCGTTGTGCAGCTCACTCTGGCGTCAGTGATGCCGTGATGCATACTCTTGGACGCATGCGGCATCACATGGCCCCGCCGGCCAATCGCCGCACAGAGCGGCCGCACCAGGAAGTAAACACTGCACGTCACAACGTGCAGTGAATATTAATTAGCCATGTGCCTGGCCGCTCTCCGCTTCTCCCCAACATGACTGCGCATGTGCAAACAGTCTAACGCGGCTTAACCACTTGAGGACCGCCCCCAGACGATGGGCGGCGGCAAAGTCCGGGCCTAAACGACCGCAATACGCCCATCGGCGGGGGCGGCTGCGGTAATGCGGCGATCGCGTCATTCGTGACGCGATCAGCCGCCGGCGACTGGCTCCACCCCCCTCACGCTGTAACCCGCCGGCCGTTCGGAAGCGCCGGCGGGTTACTAGCACCCGGATCGCCGCATGTAAAGAGTATAATAGGCTTTGTAATGTATACAAAGCCTATTATACTGTGTACTGTATGCATCTATCCCCCTGATCACCTGTCAATCACCTGTCAATCACTGCCACCCATCAATCAGCCCCTAACCTGCCCCTTGCGGGCAATCTGATCACCCACCCACACCAATAGATCGCCCGCAGATCCGACATCAGATCACCTCCCAAGTGCAGTGTTTACATCTGTTCTCTCCTCTAAACACCCACTAATTACCCATCAATCACCCATCAATCATCCCCTATCACCACCTGTCACTGTTACCCATCAGATTAGACCCTAATCTGCCCCTAGGGCACCCAATCACCCGCCCACATGCTCAGATTGCCCTCAGACCCCAGCCCTGATCACGTCGCCAGTGCATTGCTTGCATGTATTTCCCCCCTCTAATCACACCTTGAGACACCCATCAATCACCTCCTGTCATCACCTGTCACCCCCTAGCACACCTACCCATCAGATCAGGCCCTAATTTGCCCTGTGTGGGGTTCCTGATCACTCGACCAAACCCTCAGATCCCCCTCAGACCCCCTTCCGATCACCTCCCCAGTGTATTGATTGCATCTATTTTCCCCTCTAACCACCCCCTGAGACACCCATCAATCACCTCCTGTCACCCCCCTAGCACTCCTATCCATCAGATCAGGCCCAATACAACCTGTCATCTAAGAGGCCACCCTGCTTATGACCGGTTCCACAAAATTCGCCCCCTCATAGACCACCTGTCATCAAAATTTGCAGATGCTTATACCCCTGAACAGTCATTTTGAGAAATTTGGTTTCCAGACTACTCACGGTTTAGGGCCCGTAAAATGCCAGGGCAGTATAGGAACCCCACAAGTGACCCCATTTTAGAAAAAAGACACCCCAAGGTATTCTGTTAGGTGTATGACGAGTTCATAGAAGATTTTATTTTTTGTCAAAAGTTAGCGGAAATTGGATTTTTATTGTTTTTTTCACAGTGTCATTTTTCACGAACTTGTGACAAAAAATAAAATCTTCTATGAACTCACCATACACCTAACAGAATACCTTGGGGTGTATTTTTGCACATACCTATGCTGGGTGGGATAAATCTCTCTGTAAATGGACAATTGTGTGTAAAAAAAATCAAAAATGTGTCATTTACAGAGATATTTCCCCCACCCAGCATGGTTATATGTAAAAATACACCACAAAACACATTATACTATTTCTCCTGAGTACGGCGATACCACATGTGTGACACTTTTTTGCACCCTAACTGCGCTAAGGGGCCCAAAGTCCAATTAGTACCTTTAGGATTTCAAGGGTCATTTTGCGGCATTTGGTTTCCAGACTACTCCTCACGGTTTAGGGCCCCTAAAATGCCAGGGCAGTATAGGAAGCCCACAAGTGACCCCATTTTAGAAAGAAGACACCCCAAGGTATTCTGTTAGGTGTATGATGAGTTCATAGAAGATTTTATTTTTTGTCACAAGTTAGCGGAAATTGATTTGTATTTTTTTTTTCACAAAGTGTTATTTTCCGCTAACTTGTGACAAAAAAAAAAATCTTCTATGAACTCACCATACTCCTAACAGAATACCTTGGGGTGTCTTCTTTCTAAAATGGGGTCACTTGTAGGGTTCCTATACTGCCCTGGCATTTTAGGGGCCCTAAACCGTGAGGAGTAGTCTAGAATTCAAATGCCTCAAAATGACCTGTGAATAGGACGTTAGGCCCCTTAGCGCACCTAGGTTGCAAAAAAGTGTCACACATGTGGTATCGCCGTACTCAGGAGAAGTAGTATAATGTGTTTTGGGGTGTATTTTTACACATACCCATGCTGAGTGGGACAAATATCTCTGTAAATAGACAATTGTGTGTAAAAAAAAATCAAAAAATTGTCATTTACAGAGATATTTCTCCCACCCAGCATGGGTATGTGTAAAAATACACCCCAAAACACATTATACTACTTCTCCTGAGTACGGCAATACCACGTGTGGCACTTTTTTGCAGCCTAACTGCGCTAAGGGGCCCAAAGTCCAATGAGCATCTTTAGGCTTTACAGGGGTGCTTACAATTAGGCACCCCCCAAAATGCCAGGACAGTGAACACACCCCACAAATGACCCCATTTTGGAAAGTAGACACTTCAAGGTATTCAGAGAGGAGCATAGTGAGTCCGTGGCAGATTTCATTTTTTTTTTTGTCGCAAGTTAGAAGAAATGGAAACTTTTTTTTTTTTTTTTCTTTCACAAAGTGTCATTTTCCGCTAACTTGTGACAAAAAATAAAATCTTCTATCAACTCACCATGCCTCTCACTGAATACTTTGGGATGACTTCTTTCCAAAATGGGGTCATTTGGGGGGTATTTATACTATCCTGGAATTTTAGCCCCTCATGAAACATGACAGGGGGTCAGAATAGTCAGAGATGTTTGAAAATAGGAAAATTCACTTTTGGCACCATAGTTTGTAAACGCTATAACTTTTACCAATCCAATAAATATACACTGAATGGTTGTTTTTTTTTATCAAAGACATGTAGCAGAATAACTTTCGCGCTCAAATGTATAGGAAATTTTACTTGATTTGAAAAATGTCAACACAAAGTTAAAAAAGTCATTTTTTTGACAAAATTCATGTCTTTTTTGATGAATATAATAAAAACAAACTCGCAGCAGCAATCAAATAGCACCAAAAGAAAGCTGTATTAGTGACAAGAAAAGGAGGTAAAATTCATTTAGGCGGTAGGTTGTATGAGCGAGCAATAAACCGTGAAAGCTGCAGTGGTCTGAATGGAGAAAAAGGCTCTGGTCCTTAAGGGGCGAAAAAACTGTGGTCCTTAAGTGGTTAAGCCGCTGTAACGCCGTAGCATGCTGCACTTTCGGCAGAACGTGCAGCGGTACATGTAACGCAACGTGGGCTGTGTTAACAGCCCACTTGTGTTACATTGCTGTGCGTTGGGGGAGTGTTAGTAACGTCTTAGTGTGTAAGCAGCCTTAATTAACTAAGTGGCCTCGTCCATTTCCCAGTATCGCTGCAGACATACTGTAACACTTTAAAAAGACCTACAAATGTCATCATTTTTTATAGGAGCAGCAGATGGCTAAGGGGGATATCCCCTAACTGCTGCTGTTCCTTGTAGTTATTCAAAGCTATCTCATTTTGTCTCTCAGTTTACCAGTTTCATACACTTTTGTACATGTATTTTTTTTTATTATTTTTTTTTTAGAGCATTGTAATTTTTTTTTTCATTTTGCATGCTGCCCTACTCTGCAATGGCATCCTTTTGCAGTTGTACCACTCCAGAACGTTTTTTTCAACATCCCACTCTGTTATTTAATTAAGGGTGGAGTAGAAAGTTCTTGCTTATTTAAATGTGTAACCGGTCTTATCTACTGTAAGTAGACTATGACTAAGAGCCAGACTTGGCTCGAAACAAGTCAGCCTTTTCTTCCGATTTTATGTGACTTGGATTAAATAAAGCTGCTGGTCTCAAGAACTTTGGATGTGCTGCAGTTTTAACAAATACAAAGAAAGTAAAAATAAATTATAATGCATTTACTTTGGGACAAATGCACATCTTATATGTTAGTGTACGTATAAAAGTGAAAGCTATTTGACATAGTAATTATTCACCTAACAATGCCACCTAGTTTATAATTTAGACATGCCCACCAGATCTTAATCTTAAGAAACTTGACTACACATCCAGATCAAAATTCTTGGCAATTATGTTGAACCAGCTCTTGCAGCAAAAACAAATAGTTAAAAAAAACATGTTATTAATGTTACAGAGTAGTAATGGACAACCAGAAGCACCAAGATCTCCCTAAGGGGGTTAAAGGAACTACAAAACGTCCCTACTAAAAACTTATGCCAAAGACAACTAAGCATTCCTAAAACAGAAGGCATATGCAAGTAAAAAAATGCTGCTTTGCACGAGCAAGAAATGACTTCAGCTCAGTGAATAGGCGTACTGTAAACTAGGTCAGTCACGCATGTCATCAACCAGGGGTTCTTTAAGCATGTTAACATCTATCAGAACTGGCAGGTTTTGTACTAGTCCATGTCCTCATTAGGGATTCTTAAGGTTTTGTTTTCAAAACTATTCCCTGAAGGGCAGCTGCTATGTCTAACTGCCAGAATAGTGTGCAAGCAAGTAGGGAGGCTGGCTGGTATCTTATGATTTTGGTTAAGCTGCCATTCAGAAAGTGCTTTTGGAAAAAAAAAAGTATCCACCATGAGCAGATGCACTAATTTGAAACCGGTCAGTTCTGTCAGATGTTAACGGCTTACTTCTTTGCTATAGTGGTCTTTTAAGCATTTTAGGGACATAAAAGAAAAAGGTTCACACCATGTCTTCAGAAATCTACCGTTGTTTTCTGTGGACAATTTTTCATTTCTATTGCATGTTTAATGCACGCTTCATGGCGGCAGCGGACTGTGTGGGCTTTGGAAACTGCACGTGGTGGAGATAAACACCATTTACAAATGTGATTAAAAATACTAGGAGCACTAGGTATTTCCCTGATAACGCTGTTCACTAAAATTCCAAGTTCTGTGGAAATCTGTACACAACATAAAAATTAAAAAAAATAATGCTAATGTCTTAGATAAAAAAACAAGCTAGTTCACCAATTTTATGCACCCAACCACACAACTATAAATGCATGGAGTTCCTCAAGAAAAAAAGGATTGAACAAATGTGTACAAACATATTTTGTATAAAAGTTACAGTAATCAAAAAAATTCAGCATAGAAAGAGTCTTTCCTGACTATAGCTCATGTGGTTTTCTTCCCAATAAAGATATTCCAACTCTAAATGTAAGTTATAAGCTGAAAGCACAAGCCATAGACAACTAGGACAAAGTTAAACTTTGTCCTAGCCACTGAATCCGGAAACCAAAACTAACTGATTCTGGCGGATGAGAGCTCCTAATCTAAGCTTACTGCAAGGAGATTACATGAGCGATCAGCATCGCAAGTGTAGGGGCCACTGGCTCAGGGCCTCAGACTATACATTCACCATCCGATGTCTATTGTTATGATCCTTCAGCATACTGCTCATCAATACTATTTAGCAGCAAAATTGCTGTTTATGGCTTATGCATTAAGCTTGTAAGGGACATTTGGTGCTTTGATATCATTATTGTAAAGAAAACTGCAATAACTATAGTCTGGAAAGACTCTCTGCTGGAATTTTTTTACTAAACTTTTATGTAATACATTTTTATACAGGCAATTTCTCAATGCTTTTTTGACTTAAATAGGAACTCAATATATGTATACAAGCCCAGCGCAAGGGTGGACCTAATCACAGTAGTAAACCACTGCTCAGCTGCGTGTTATAAAAGGGGCTCCCTCAACCCCTCCAAATCAAATAGCACAATTTTAGATACAAATAACACGCGCTAGGGAGTCACCAAAAGACATTTATTAGTAATGATCTAAAATACACACTTCGGACGCAGGTCTGCTGCCTAAACATTCAATATGCCACTCATTCCTCACGCATTCAGAAGGGCCCTTCTAAAAATGACACAGAAAATAAAAAGAAAAAATGTAAAAAAGAGAAATAAGAAATATATAAAAGATATAAAATATATCGGGCAATACAGGAGATAATGAGTTATTGCTCTCCTTATAGAAGCATATGTATCCTTTCAGCTGTATTTGAGTGACGCTAATGTCAGTTTCCTTATAAAAAATAGATTTCCATCCAACACTCCGCACAGGTAATATATAGTCCAGTATACAGTTCCTTGTCGGAATGTTAATACACGCACTGCGTGTGTCAAAATACTAATGCTGGGGCAGATTGTACAAAACTCACGTATTCCCCCATGTGTGTCCTCACACCTCTTAAGGTTCGGATGATGTTCCTCCGTTCTGCTTACACAGTCCAATGGCGGTGGCGATAGCTCCAAGTTCCGGCTTCTTGCCACACATCAACCTCTCATCGGCGGGTTCGTTCAGAGCGCGTCACTTCCGCCAATAGATACAGCGGGTCGCTTACTCAGTACTTCCGCCAGGTCCGGCTTCGCTGGGCTTAGTTTACAGATGGTGACGTCACCTTAAGGTCTCTGAACTTTTGCACTCAGGCGGCAGCTGCGCGCAAGCTGCCTACCTAGTTCAGACCTTGTGCCCACAGTAGTCCAGCAATAAAGTGTTGCCCACAGACAGCAACAATGACTCTGCACCTCTACGCGTTTCAGCCACTAAAACGGTGGCCTTCCTCAGGAGGGTTTCCAGCTTGTGGAGCCATCCGCCATCTTCATTCATATATATCTTACAGAGATCCGCCCCTCCCTATGTCATTGGGGGCAAAGTTCATCCTTATCAATTTCATTTGTTTGAAACCGAGAAGCACACATGAGAGGTCCCCCTAGTATTTTTATGTAAAAAGCGTACTACAATAAAAAACTCTAGTAGTGACCCGTTAGTAACCTGTTATCATCCTGTTTCAAAAAAATAAATAAATATAAATAAAAAATAAAAAATAAATAAATAAAATAAAAATGTGAATAGAAGCACACCATACTTATTCATTCACACAATTCCAATGTATTCATAATCCCTTAGCATCTCCCATAAATCAAATATCAATATTTTCCAGTTTAAATAATCAACCTTCCCCCACTCTCTATATGGTGCAGCACTCCCCTTCACTCATTGGAGCTTAATTTCTAAAAAAATGCAAAAAATTCCATTTCGCTATTTAATCCCTTTGGAATCAAGGTATCTAGTAAAAAAATCCACTTCGATTCATTTCTGGACATCTTATGAATATAATTGCCCCCTCTCTGGTCAGGTTCCACTATTTCTACCCCAAAAAATATTGTACCCCTTACACTCCCATTATGTTGTTCCTTATAGTGTTTAGAGAGTGGGTGCCCTTCATCCTTCTTTTCAATATTATTAAAGTGTTCCCCCACCCGTCTTTGAAGGGACCTCTTGGTTCTCCCAATGTACCTCTTATGGCAAGGACACTGGATGCAATAAATCACCCCCACTGAAGTGCAAGTGATAAAATCTCTAATCTTATATTTCACCATATCCAGTGCCTCAATTTCCATTATCCTACCTGGATTACTAGTCCTTCTACAGTTCAGACAAGTTCCACATCTTACAAAACCGCCTCTATCTCTAACTCCACTACCCTTTGGGGGGGGCCCCTCATTTGCCGCTGTGGCTATAGATAGCCCCAAATTCGGAGCCTTTTTAAAGATCACTTTGGGTCTATCTGGCAGTCTCTCACCCAGTATCTTATCTTCTTTAAGGACATCCCAATGTTTCTGGAATATATTCACAACCTTTTTTGATTGGGCCGTATATTGTAGCACCACATTAAATTCATTACCCTCCACACTATTCCAGTCCCGCACATTTCTAGAACCCAGCAACTGGTTGCGTTCTTTTTGTCTTATTTCTTCTTGTGATCGATATACCTTTTCGTTAGGATATCCCTTATCAAGGAAGCAGTCCACAAGCTTTTCAGATTCTTTATCATAGTCGTCTATGTTCGTACAATTACGTCTGAGTCTCGTGAACTGCCCCTTGGGGATATTGTTTAACCAACGTGGCAAATGGCAGCTAGTGTATAAAATGTAACTATTGACATCAACGTTTTTTTGAAAGGTTTTAGTGTTTAGAGAGTCATTTGCCACGAACACTTCCAAGTCCAAAAAATTCACCCTATGTTTACTGATATCCACAGTGAACCTGATGTTCCAGTCATTCGTATTAATGTCATTCACATATTTCTCCAATGACTGAGCGTCTCCTTTCCACACCATCAACACATCGTCGATGAAACGACGCCACAGGACCAGGTCCGCACCAGGGCCCCGCACCCCATAAACATAGAGTTCCTCCCAATAGGACATAAATAGATTAGCATAGGCCGGTGCGAACCTGGTCCCCATCGCCGTCCCACCGACCTGTAGATACCATTTTTCTTCGTATTGGAAGTAGTTATGTTCCAATATGAATCTTATTGCTTTCAGGATAAAATTCTTTTGTGATATGCATATCTCCTCATCCTTACTCAGATAGTAGTCAATCAGAATATAGTGATGCCATGAAGGCATTCGAAAATCTGGTAGAGAAAGACATTAGACGTATGAAAATTAATAAATTTGGGAATGACAATTTAACACGCGGTGAGAGGAAGGCTATAAGGGAGTTGCGGGAAGATTCTAAAATAACAATCCGCCCTGCTGATAAAGGAGGGGGTATAGTGATACAGGATACAGATGTATATCAAGCGGAGGCACTGAGACTGTTGAGTGACCCAGAGACATATCGCGTCTTGGGTCAGGACCCTACAGTCAAATTTGCAAGAGAAATGGAGAAATTACTGGACGAAGGACTACAAGGGGAAGTTTTAAATCAGAAGGAATATGACTTCTTAAATATTAAATTTCCCAGGAAGCCGCTGTTTTATCATCTGCCAAAGGTGCATAAGGACCTGGGAAACCCCCCCGGCCGACCAATTGTGTCGGGTGTAAATTCCCTGACAGCAAACCTTTCAAGATATGTAGATACCTTTTTACAAAAATCAGTCAGAAAGACAAAGGCATACATTGAAGATACTAAACATATTTTGAACGCCTTGGAAGGTTTGCAGTGGGGAGGGGGCTGGATACTATGCACTATGGATGTAGCATCCCTATATACTATTATACATCATGACAGGGGATTGGAGGCGGTTGACTACTATCTGAGTAAGGATGAGGAGATATGCATATCACAAAAGAATTTTATCCTGAAAGCAATAAGATTCATATTGGAACATAACTACTTCCAATACGAAGAAAAATGGTATCTACAGGTCGGTGGGACGGCGATGGGGACCAGGTTCGCACCGGCCTATGCTAATCTATTTATGTCCTATTGGGAGGAACTCTATGTTTATGGGGTGCGGGGCCCTGGTGCGGACCTGGTCCTGTGGCGTCGTTTCATCGACGATGTGTTGATGGTGTGGAAAGGAGACGCTCAGTCATTGGAGAAATATGTGAATGACATTAATACGAATGACTGGAACATCAGGTTCACTGTGGATATCAGTAAACATAGGGTGAATTTTTTGGACTTGGAAGTGTTCGTGGCAAATGACTCTCTAAACACTAAAACCTTTCAAAAAAACGTTGATGTCAATAGTTACATTTTATACACTAGCTGCCATTTGCCACGTTGGTTAAACAATATCCCCAAGGGGCAGTTCACGAGACTCAGACGTAATTGTACGAACATAGACGACTATGATAAAGAATCTGAAAAGCTCGTGGACTGCTTCCTTGATAAGGGATATCCTAACGAAAAGGTATATCGATCACAAGAAGAAATAAGACAAAAAGAACGCAACCAGTTGCTGGGTTCTAGAAATGTGCGGGACTGGAATAGTGTGGAGGGTAATGAATTTAATGTGGTGCTACAATATACGGCCCAATCAAAAAAGGTTGTGAATATATTCCAGAAACATTGGGATGTCCTTAAAGAAGATAAGATACTGGGTGAGAGACTGCCAGATAGACCCAAAGTGATCTTTAAAAAGGCTCCGAATTTGGGGCTATCTATAGCCACAGCGGCAAATGAGGGGCCCCCCCCAAAGGGTAGTGGAGTTAGAGATAGAGGCGGTTTTGTAAGATGTGGAACTTGTCTGAACTGTAGAAGGACTAGTAATCCAGGTAGGATAATGGAAATTGAGGCACTGGATATGGTGAAATATAAGATTAGAGATTTTATCACTTGCACTTCAGTGGGGGTGATTTATTGCATCCAGTGTCCTTGCCATAAGAGGTACATTGGGAGAACCAAGAGGTCCCTTCAAAGACGGGTGGGGGAACACTTTAATAATATTGAAAAGAAGGATGAAGGGCACCCACTCTCTAAACACTATAAGGAACAACATAATGGGAGTGTAAGGGGTACAATATTTTTTGGGGTAGAAATAGTGGAACCTGACCAGAGAGGGGGCAATTATATTCATAAGATGTCCAGAAATGAATCGAAGTGGATTTTTTTACTAGATACCTTGATTCCAAAGGGATTAAATAGCGAAA
Organism: Hyperolius riggenbachi; assembly: GCF_040937935.1. Classification (NCBI taxonomy): domain Eukaryota; kingdom Metazoa; phylum Chordata; class Amphibia; order Anura; family Hyperoliidae; genus Hyperolius; species Hyperolius riggenbachi. The sequence continues at coordinate 219,968,437 of NC_090648.1, forward strand.
TGGAATTTTTTGCATTTTTTTAGAAATTAAGCTCCAATGAGTGAAGGGGAGTGCTGCACCATATAGAGAGTGGGGGAAGGTTGATTATTTAAACTGGAAAATATTGATATTTGATTTATGGGAGATGCTAAGGGATTATGAATACATTGGAATTGTGTGAATGAATAAGTATGGTGTGCTTCTATTCACATTTTTATTTTATTTATTTATTTTTTATTTTTTATTTATATTTATTTATTTTTTTGAAACAGGATGATAACAGGTTACTAACGGGTCACTACTAGAGTTTTTTATTGTAGTACGCTTTTTACATAAAAATACTAGGGGGACCTCTCATGTGTGCTTCTCGGTTTCAAACAAATGAAATTGATAAGGATGAACTTTGCCCCCAATGACATAGGGAGGGGCGGATCTCTGTAAGATATATATGAATGAAGATGGCGGATGGCTCCACAAGCTGGAAACCCTCCTGAGGAAGGCCACCGTTTTAGTGGCTGAAACGCGTAGAGGTGCAGAGTCATTGTTGCTGTCTGTGGGCAACACTTTATTGCTGGACTACTGTGGGCACAAGGTCTGAACTAGGTAGGCAGCTTGCGCGCAGCTGCCGCCTGAGTGCAAAAGTTCAGAGACCTTAAGGTGACGTCACCATCTGTAAACTAAGCCCAGCGAAGCCGGACCTGGCGGAAGTACTGAGTAAGCGACCCGCTGTATCTATTGGCGGAAGTGACGCGCTCTGAACGAACCCGCCGATGAGAGGTTGATGTGTGGCAAGAAGCCGGAACTTGGAGCTATCGCCACCGCCATTGGACTGTGTAAGCAGAACGGAGGAACATCATCCGAACCTTAAGAGGTGTGAGGACACACATGGGGGAATACGTGAGTTTTGTACAATCTGCCCCAGCATTAGTATTTTGACACACGCAGTGCGTGTATTAACATTCCGACAAGGAACTGTATACTGGACTATATATTACCTGTGCGGAGTGTTGGATGGAAATCTATTTTTTATAAGGAAACTGACATTAGCGTCACTCAAATACAGCTGAAAGGATACATATGCTTCTATAAGGAGAGCAATAACTCATTATCTCCTGTATTGCCCGATATATTTTATATCTTTTATATATTTCTTATTTCTCTTTTTTACATTTTTTCTTTTTATTTTCTGTGTCATTTTTAGAAGGGCCCTTCTGAATGCGTGAGGAATGAGTGGCATATTGAATGTTTAGGCAGCAGACCTGCGTCCGAAGTGTGTATTTTAGATCATTACTAATAAATGTCTTTTGGTGACTCCCTAGCGCGTGTTATTTGTATCTAAAATTGTGTTAAATAGGAACTCCATGCATGTATAGTTATGTGGTTGGGTGCATAAAATCAGTGCATTATCATAGGTTTTAACAAAGACATCTGCATTAGGTGTGATTTTATATTCTATAATTACATTGACATTGCTTGAATATAGTAAATACATTTGTGGATTTTTTGTGCTACCATTTTTTAATTTTCAAATATAAATGTGAATGAGCCCACTGATCAACATGGGTTATCACATTTATTGCGAATCTGCAAGCAGGAAAACTACGCACAATTGTTCAAGTGTAAACCCTGCCTCAGGGTAGAACTCCTGAGTCATATAAAGAAGAATATTCACAAAGCCTTCTGTTTTATGAAGAAAAAAAAAATGTACCGTACTAGTCATTGCATTTGAACAGGAGCTTTTTGGTTTCTTTTAAACGTCTACAAAAAGAAATAAAAAAAAAAATCCTAGATTTCTAGTTTTCCAGAACTTATCCAGGTACTCTAACACAGCCACCTTAAAGTGAACCAGAGACGAAGCACCCTCATGTATTTTACCATATAGATCAGTGGGGACAGAGAAAAAAAATCTACCATGCGTTCTGTTTCATTCTGCACTGCACAGCTTGTTTCTTATCAGACCTGATAAAATCCCATACTGAGCATTCAGTCTGGCTTTGCTACAATGACTCAGCTATAAGGATTCCTGAGCAGAGCCAGCAGGGGGCAGGCTTGGACTTGAAAAGACATGAGAGAACATGGACTGAGCTATAAATATTCCTGAACAAAGCCAGACTGAATGCTCGGTCTGAGATTTTATCAGGGATGAATAGAAGCAAACTGTGCAATGCAGAATGAAACAGAAATCAAGGTAGGTGTTTTCTCTAATGTTTCCACTGATATATATATATATATGGTAAAATACATGAGGGTGCTTTATCTCTGGTTCCCTTTAACAGAGGGACATTTCCATGCATGACTTGCACTAATAAAGGCCAAAAAGTTGAAACATCTGCCTGCAAGTTGCATCACAAGAATTGATTGGTACCCTGCTTAACCTCCCTGGCGGTTAATTTTTTTTTCCAAATTGAAAAAATGCTTTTTTTTTTAATTTTTTTTTTTGTTTCATGTAAAGCTACCAGAGTGGTAGCTACATGAAACACCACTAGAGGGCGCATGTGGCCCTCTAGTCCGATGATCGTCGCCGGCATCTATAGCAAACAGGGGAACGCGTTCCCCTGTTTGGCTTCTCCTGTCGCCATGGCGACGATCGGGATGACGTCATGGACGTCAGCCGACGTCCTGACGTCAGGCACACCCGATCCAGCCCATAGCGCTGCCCGGAACTCATTGATCCGGGCAGCGCAGGGCTCTGGCGGGGGGGCCCTCTTCAGCCGCTGCGTGCGGCCGATCGCCGCAGAGCGGCGGCGATCAAGCTGTGCGCGCGGCTAGCAAAGTGCTGGCTGCGCGCACAGCACTTTACATCATGTAAATCGCCCCACCAGGGGCTGAGATCTCCCCCTGCGCGGCATAGCCCGAGCTCAGCTCGGGCTTACCGCCAGGGAGGTTAAAGGATACATCCAAGCTAAATCAAAATCCACTTACCTGGGGCTTCCTCCAGCCCTTGGCATCCATCCTGTGCACTCGCTGAAGCTACAGTGGCTTCCAGAGTCCTCCGCTGCAGAAGCCGACCACGCCAGCTTCTTGTGCACTCCACCGCGTGGGTCACTTGGTCTGGCCGTCATCAGGTCTGTACTGCTCAGAGGACAACGGGAGCCACCGGAGCTGCGGCGAGGGCACAGGACGACTGCCAGGGCCTGGAGGAAGCGCCAGATAAGTGGATTTTGAGTTTTTATTTAGCTTGGACCTCTCCTTTAATAATGTGAAGTGAGGCATTATAGGAAAAACTTGTTGCTCAAGTAAAGCTGAATACTTCCAAACAACATCTGAGCTAAGGTGGTACAACTGTACTTGAAAGGGGGTCACAAAACTTTGTAAACTGTGGTCAGTCTGACAGATCTTGTTACTAATATTTATTATTATTATTCAGGCAAAAGATTGCCCTGCACTAAAAAAAATAAACAGTTATCTATTGAAAGTTTATCTGTGATGCAACCCGACAGATTAAACTGGTGGTAATGCAGAACATTATGAAAGAACTAGCAACTGCTGTGGGAAAGAACTAGCAACTCCTTTCAGGTATGGGCATATAGCAAACCCCCCCAAACACATCATACTCCAGTCTCTGCAGCCAGATGGGATATGGGGTGATCAAAATATAGATCAGTAAGGTTTTTGTGTGACTTAGGGGTTCATCAGTACAAGGCCCCAATTTGAGACAGAAAATGGTCAGGCAAGGAGGTAAAGCTGCAAAACATGTTACTTTAACACACGGTTAGCTGGTTTGCTTTAGGTATCAGATTACTCTGCTTGATAGTTTGCTTGTGTCAACAGCTTCACTTCTTTATGTACACAAGCCTGATATCATTTGAACGTATAAACTATAGTTTTCACATACCCTGTATCTTGATTTCTGCGATATGACTGTTTTCATCCCACACATTCATGCTGAAGGAATCCAGCTTGGCAAAAAGTTTGAAAGCAATCAAGCCCTTATCTTTGGACGTTTTTGTCGCTGATAATAAGAAAAAAAATATATAATTTCAGTGGACCACCTACGTCATAAACATGTCTCCTCCTCAAATTTAGTTGATATAAAGAAACAAATGATAGTGAAATCATCCACACCCAGGACATTGCCATAATCTATATAAAGTAATAGTTACCAGAACGTACAAACCTATGATGAGAAAGTAGCTAGAGAAAAACAGAACAAAACTACACTAAGCTGCAATTATAATTCTGGAGCAGCACAGGGATGATTAGGTATCCTGTTTGTTTATAAGGAAATAAGGTCAGTGAAAGCCATAAAGATATAAAAGCGCAAGATACTGTAATTCAAGTTCTAGTAGCAAATACTATTACATATACTGTGTCTATGCCACCCAGACTTCCCAGGCAATTTCAGACACTCCTCTGTATCCTGAACACAATCATTGTGGCTAAGCATGTCTATAGTACATAAAATGTCATAATTTTTATAAAATCCTCCAAGACATCATCTGCCCCTCAGCTGCATTTTTACATGAATCCTTTGCTAGTTACTGATAAATATTGGAAGATGAAGTTCTTGAGGTGGAGACAGATATAGATTTTTTTTAATTATAATTAATAATGTGATGTGGCTAGGATTATAACTGGAAGGGCAACAATGTCATATGTCAGTGCATGAAATGTCAATGGCTACAGGTCAATCAGTTGGAGACTTGTAGATGCAACAAAAGCTATGGAATTTATAAATGTACACACATCTTCCCTCGCTCTTTCTGGCCCTTATTTAATTCACTTTATCTCCTAACTTTTCTACCAGATCATCATTTTTTTCCCTTTGTTTAAAATCACTTTTCAGCACTCTGCAATTACAAAGGTACTGTCAGAAATATTCTGAGTAGTTTTTGCTGGTTAATGGCTTAAAGAGCAGCAGTCAGCCATACAATTAAAAAAAAAACAAAAAAAACACATATACAAGTAGATACATACTTGCTCTACTTACGTAACATATGTATTGCGCTGTCCACATTTTGATTTTAGTGATTTTTCTATAGAAAAAAAAATCCTTAGGATTTTCCATTTTGATTGTGTCTATCTTGAAGCCAATCCTGACATAATTTCCTCCCTTACTCTGTCTGTGTATCATTGCCCGCCCTCCTCTCAGTCTTCAGACACTCCCATCCAGCTCTGTAGTAGAAGTTGCATTGTCTCAGCATGAGAAATATTGGCCAATCAGAGAGGAACAGAGGTGTGTTAGGGGAAAACGGGAGGGGAAGAGGCTTCAGCCACTCAGGCTGCATTAGTTATGTCTGAGGGGACAGTAAAGAACAAAAAAAAAAAAAAAGAAAACCCAGCATGCCCTGCAACTTCCTTTGTGTGGCGGATGTACCAAATAAGAACCAGGGAAACTTAGGAATAATGTTTTATGGAGAAGAAAAGTAACCGTGATTTTTTACTTTTGGATTGCCTGGTTAGCATCCTTATTACTGGTTTACCAGATAAAAATAAATGATGTTTGATTTTATGCCTGTAATTTCTCCAAAATGATCCAGCACAGATTTTTTTTTTATCAGAAATTACTTTATTGGATCATTAAAACATACAAAAATATAGCTGCATAGCGGCCACTATGCAGCTATATTTTTGTATGTTTTAATGATCCAATAAAGTAATTTCTGATAAAAGAGCTGTGCTGGATCATTTTGGAGAAATGACACGCTATACCCTGTGGGTACAGGGGTGGATCCTCTACACACTTATCCCCAGCATCGCTTGTGTGTGATCTCATACACCTTTTCTGGTTACTGATTTTATGCCTGACAGATACACTTCAAAAGATATTTTATTGTTTAGGTGTGAAAATACTGTAGTTAAAACATTAAATTGAATAAGGACCTCTGTCTTTAAAGCCACCTGTCTTTTTCTCATCTCTCTTTCTGCATGTTGCTCATTTCTTTTTTCTCTTTCCCATTTTGGTACATCACATATTTTCTGTTTACGCCTTCTCTTGCTACACATCATAAACCTTTGCATATCATTCTTTGGAGATTAAACCCGTGTTCACATTGGTTTACTCTTAGTAGTTTATTATGTAGCAGTACCATACGTTTTATTTTTTTTCAAAATGTGTACTGCATACAACACGAACACATGAGAATGAATATCAGCATGATCTGACTGAATGATTTATACCTTTCAGAATAAAAATGGCCATTACCAGTAGTGAAAGGGTTAAAAAAAATGATCTGCCCCCACATTTCACGTTCAGTTGTAGGAAGCAAAGTGATAAGATTTACGCCATAACATCATAGCAGGAGAGGGATCCACAATGAACCAATATTTATCTTGGGTTTTACCTTTCTTGACAATAGAGTCTTTGTCCTGCTGTTTCTGTGCCGAGGCTGGCTCTGTCTTATCAGCAACACTGGGCATGGCATTTGTTACAAAGCTGATGGCAGACAGCAGTGCCTGAGAGTGAAGCAAGAGGTCCACAGATGAAAGGGCCACCTGTTGGAGACAGGGAAACGCTTATGGGACATACAGATCACTGGAAATCTGTATTCAATAAAAACCAAAAAACATGTAAATCATGAATATGACAACATTATGGAAAATTGAAGTGGGGTAATTCCTAAAACTACAAGCACCTTCTTAATTAAGCAAAATAAGCCTCTAGTAAGGAAAAAAAAACATGAAAACCAGTTTACAAAGCGTCTGAGTGATCATGCCAAGTACACATTAAACCTGTAGCAAAAGCGGAGCAGCCAGCCAGGGTCAGCTCCTGAATAAAAAAAAAAAAAAAAAAACTTCACCTGGCCAGAATACATACTGTATTTCAATCTTCCCATCAAAATATTAGATCTAAAATTGAAACCGGCCATTCGAAACTCAACGGTAATTTAGCCAGGTAAAAAAAAGAAAAAACAATGCAATCGAACACATATGGCATGAGTGAATCGTCATTTGCCCAACATTAGCAGTGCAACTACTAATCAGTGGGCCCCCTGGCAAAAGTTTGGGAGGGCCCACTGATTAGTCCAGCAAGAGGACCCATTTGCAAAGGGCCACATAACTGCGGCCATCACGACCCACCAATAATAGTGCACTCCACCAACCCATAGGGAGATTAAACGGGACCTCACACGAGCTCACGTCACTATAAAAAAAAACAGCTGCAGCGATCAGCCTGCCAGCGCCTGATTGGCACTGGCAGGCTGTTCTTTTGATTAATAATAAAAATGTAAATAGCACTGACATCTTGCGCAGCGCTGTACAGAGTATATTGTCCTGTCACTAACTGTCCCTCTGATGGGCTCACAATCTAATCCCTGCCATAGAAATGTAATTTTTACGTGGTGTAAGGCCAATTTAGGGAGGGGCGGAAGGGGGGGAGATATTAAAATGTAAACATGTAGGGCTTTTTTAATTTACCAAAAAAATAAATCAAAATTGCAGCAGCAGCAATCAGATACCTCTAAAATAAATCTCTATTTGTGAGAAGAAAAGGAGGTAAAATTCATTTGGGCGGTAAGTTGTGTGAAAGAGCAATAAATCGTTAACTTTGTCAAGTGCTGAATTATAAAAGTTTTTAAGTCATTCTTTTACTGTACATGCTAAAAAGTTTTAATCATTCACAATGTTTAATATATTTTATTGTGTCAAAATTGTTCTTGCACCAATGTGGTAAGTTAACGTGCAGGAATCCACTCTGGAGCAACAAGCAGTACGTAATGGAACTTCAAGATCCGCATCGTCAAAATAGTAATTTAATTAAGTATAAAAATTAAAACATGATAAAACAGCGACTCAGAGTGTTGGTCCATGAAGGTTTGAGAAAGGACTGTGGACGTCCAAAACGCCTGTGCGTCATCTTTGATCCACGCTATTTTATCATGTTTTAATTTTTATACTTAATAAAATTACTATTTTGACGGTGCGGATCTTGAAGTTCCATTAATATATTTTATTGGAAATGTAATACACTAAACTGGCGTTTCTGGCTAGGTTCTGTAGCCCCACTGCCTGCTCAGTTGACATTACAATTTTATTGAATAGAAAACTGTCCAAATTCATCACACTATCCCATCATCAACCACATGAAGTAGATGGGGAAAGAGCAAAAGCCAGTCTTTCTCAGACCATTACCTGACTCTCCCCGCTCCTCCTAACACGTACAACTCTTCTTTAATTATATTTACAGTTTACGATACTGTATCACCTTTTTATGGTAATACTCTGCTACTATCAGTGCCTAAGATGCCATTATAAATAAAACCGATAATGAAATGTAGTAGCCAATTTCGTCTTGGGGGGAGAATCTGTACAACATCTCATATCCCTGATACTTATGTAATGAGACACATAGGGAGAAGCTGCTCTACATGTGAGGTAGTCAGATGAAATGGGAGGAGCCGACCAGTGAGACCGAGTCCCAGGAAGGTTGGGAGGTCTTTGCTGATGTGGTCATAAACCCACAAATGTCTAAGTGCAGTTGCTGGACTGGATATTACTAAATTTATGAAGTTTAACACTGTGATTTAATAACTTGAGGTGTTACATTCACATGGCTGCTAAAGCTCAACAGTTTTAAAGCTGGAATACAGGATTTATTTCTTGGATTGTGAAGACCAACATAATCAAAGTGCTCATGTCCAAATAGTTTTTTTGGTCAAGAAGCTGGATGTGTGCATTGTGGTGGGTAATGCGTATTTGTTCCTAGAGTAATGGGACATTTGCTGATAACTGTACATGCGTTTAAGCAAGTTCACCATTCTTGCTTGTAACCATAAAGGACAACTGTAACGAGAGGGTTATGGAGGCTGCCATATTTATTCACTTTTAAGCAATACCCGTTGACTGTCTATCCTGCTGATCCTCTGCTTCTAATACTTTTAGCCATAGACCCTGAACAAGCATGAAGCAGGTCAGGCGTTTCTGACATTGTCAGATCAAACAAGATTAGCTGCATACTTGCTTCTGGTGCTCTGCAGACACTACTGCAGTCAAATAGATCAGGAGGGCTGCCAGGCAACTGGCACAGTTTAAAAGGAAATAAATATGGGAGCCTCCATATCCCTCTCACTTCAGCTGTCCCTTAACATGTACAACACCAGCCCCAGTTTCATCATTTTTTCCTTAGGTGGGAATGGCTATTTGTGTTTCTAGGTTTTTGCCCTCTATCATGGCTGTTTACATTAGAGCGAATTAGAGATAAGGACTGCAAGGCTGTCTTGAACAACGTTTCTTGTACTCATTTCCAAAACTGTACCTTCAAAGTCTGCTCTGTATTCTCAAATGTAGTTTGAAAATCTGGACCATTTTTGTCAGCCTATATTAAAAACAACAAAACACATGAATTTAAGTTACTGTAAGTGTATACAAAGAATTCTACACAATAGCACTTATAAGGTACATGCATAGTCATATAATGCTAGACTGCGGAAGGATGCTACTATGACAATTACCTGAAACATTATCTGCACAGATTAAATATCCTTACCTTAACATATTCCACTTTCAAAAGGTCAGATCCTTCATTATCTGAAGAATTAATTAAATGAAGAGGCGGTTTGGAAAGACCTGCAACATTAATAGAACTGTATTAAGATTAATGTTCAGCCCAGGTAATTTTCAGTGTGTTTACAGATCGGAGAACCACGCAGTGTAAAAAGGCCACAGGTTTGGGGATTGACTAAATTAGCAATTAGTCTGTTCTCAGCCAGATCAGGTGATGATCTCATAACTGCCAATGTTTCAGGACACTGGCTTCAATTCATCAAGCATTACCGCATTCGGTAATGCTGAAAACAGCTGACTTAACGGAGCACTTTAGAAAATGTTAATTCATCAAAGCGGTTACCGAATGAGAAGCTGAAATGACAGAGCAATGAGATAAATTACCGACATGTGCTCAACACATGTCAGCAAATGTCAGTAAATGTTAATTCATCAAGGTTACCACATTCGCTAACACATTCGGTGATTATCTCCAGCTCTCCCCTGTCTTTACAGGCTTCCAAAGCCTTCTGTGTGAATGTTTTCATGATTAGCAGGAGCAGGCAGCCAATAGAAACAGCCCCTGTTCTCCTGCAAGTGCTGCTGATAGGTGCTGATAGGTCACACAGGCTTCTCAACACAAGCTTTCAGACCCCCCAGGCAGTGATCAGAGGGAACGGGACAAAAGATATCCCCAGATACCCTTCGGTGGTGTAACCCTTTGAGTCCCTGTTTGAAAATGCAAAGATGCTGGTGGTGAAATCACCAAGCATGGCATTTGTAATGTCTCCAGGAAGTTCATCTACGTTGTGCCAAATAAGTAAAATGCTAAGAAAGACTGATTTATACTCAGAGCAGCAGAGGCAGTATAAATAACAGTAAATATAACACATGTTTACATCTAAAGGGATGTCTGGATGCCTTCTATTGTAATCAGCTTGTAACAACACAGGAACATTCCAAGCTGCTCTGCACCACTCTGCTGTTATCAAACAGCCTTTGATGAATTGAAGCCTAGTAGTTCGGTAACTTAACGAACCTCTACCACACATGTGAAAATATTGATGAATTAGCACAGTGAAGTGTAAAATACCGAATGCGGTATTTTAAGGACTTAGATTTTGTTATCGAACACCCTTTGATGAATTGAAGCCACTGATTCTCAGGGAAAGGATTGTTGACAATGTTGAACATATGAATTAAGGTTTAAAAAATAGATAGAGAAACAATCTTTCCGTATGCAGTGTGGTCACATATCAGGCATTGTGATGTTTAGCACAAACTGCATGCATGTCCCCTTCACAGATTTCCTGGGAGCTTGCAGCTAGAACCACACCTCTTCATGGCAGAGGCAAGCCCTTTAATTGCATTATTTATTATGCCTCACTCACTATACAATGCCTAATCCATCTTCAACCATGTTTAGAGCCCAGTTTTAGGGCTCGTTTCCACTATCGCGAATCCGCATGTGTCCAACACATGCGGATTCGCACATGTAATGCAAGTGGATGGGCCTATTTCCACTGTAGCGTTGTTGAGGTGCGTTTTTTTCAGCGGTAAAAAAACGCACAAAAGAGTCAACGAATTCGCCTGCGAGTGGAATGCATGCGAATCGCCGCTAATGTATTTAATAGGGAAATCGCATGCGGCTTTGTCATGAGGATTTCCCCGCGATTTCGCATGCGATTTCGCATGAAAGCCAATGGAACTTAACACAGGCAGTGACATGGTTAAATTCGCATGGCTCCTTGCCATGCGAAATCGCGGGGAAATCCGCATGGGGAAACGCAGCCGCATGCGATTTCTTCAGCGGTGGAATCCAGGCGATTCCGCACCGCTACAGTGGAAACAAGCCCTTATCAGAATCAGTGAAACTGAGACAAAAGAATTGTTGGGAGAATGTACACACAAGCGCAAAAAATGTGAAAAGAAGATAGTGCTTTTTACCATTAATATCATAGTAGTCCAAAGAAATTTTCCTCAGATAGGACACAGCTTGTAAATTGTAGGTCTTAATGCAAGCTTCTGTACCCAACTGTTGTATACTAAACACCAGGACTGTATTCTCTTGATTCTGTATTTGTTTGGTCAATTTTACTGTCGCCTAGGAGGAAAGCATAATGGAGATGGGAATATTACTTATTTTGTAATGCATGTTGTGAGTAGAAATAATACCACAATACGCAGGTGTCAAACTCAAGGCCCGCGGGCTGAATCTGCTCCTTCCTTACCATTTTATGTGACCCTCCTGAGCTTCAAAATGTGCATTATTGTAAGCAGTAAAAGAATGACAGCACACTACCACCCCATCCAAAGGACCACACCCAGGGCCGGATTACCGACCAGGCAACAAAAGCAGTCGCTTGGGGCCACATTCAGAGTCAAAGGGGCCCCATCAGCACATAAACCAACCCTTGCCATCCTGTCAGCGGTGGATGGATGGTATAATGGTTAAAGGGACTCTGAGCAGTGTAGTAACTATGGAAAGATGCATATCATTTTAAAGCTCTCTTTCTCCTCTTTCCAATGATATATAAACCGCTGCCCTATACCTTTTAGTTTTCGCTATTTTCGTGGCCACGGCACGCTATTTTCGTGGCCACGGCAATTTCGATCGCAGTTTATCTATCATTGGAAAGAGGAGAAAGAGAGCTTCAAAATGATATGCATCTTTCCATAGTTACATTGTATTACACAGGACGACTTTTCTCCAAAGTTGGCAGCTCGATTCAGCACAATGCAATGAAATATAAGGAACCCAGGGGGATATAATTACAAACATCATGCTGGTAGGTGTGAGGATGTAATTAATTAGTTGTGGGTATGCTTAAAGGCATACCCACAGGCACTGCTCGGAGCCCCTTTAAGGTCTCTGCCTCTGACACATGAGACCAGGGTTCGAATCTCGGCTCTGCCTGTTCAGTAAGCCAGCACCTATTCAGTAGGAGACCTTAGGCAAGTCTCTCTAACACTGCTACTGCCTATAGGGCGTGTCCTAGTGGCTGCAGATGTCTTGTCTTTTCAAATGATGCCGTGCGCTGCTGATTGTCTTCAGAGCCAGGCTCTCCTCCTAGGTCCCACTTCTGCTACTGTGCGCTCTGCCGCGCCCACTCCTCCCTCTCTTCCCACAGAGAACCACAGCTGCAGCAAGAATGATCACTCACCTAGCCATGATCCAAGCGATAGAAATCCTATCATCTGAAACCCATCTGTCTCTTCTACAGTGCAGCCGCTCGCTCTGAACTTCCTGATTCTCAGATCAGACAGGAAGTAGGAAGTAGTAATAGTAGTAGTAACAGAGCGGCAGCACTCTAGAGGAGACAGATGGGCTCCGGGTTATGGGACCTCTATTGCTTGGATCGCAATAGGGGAATGTGAGTCATCTGGTGCTGTCATTCTCCCCCGCTGCGGCTGCCTTCTCTGCTGGACTATCGTACTCACTGGAATGGAGGCTGCACTGTGGCTGTCTAGTTTGGGAGGAAATCGGTTGTTCGGTGGTGGGGGTGGTTATGTAATTCTGTCTGGGGAACGGCTTCCAGTTTGGCGGTGTCCAGAGCTTTCTGCTATTGCCAGGCTGGAGATGCAGGGGGAAAGTGCTGCTGCTGTGATATCTGGCGCCCTCTTCACAGTGGTGCCCCAGCCCCTGAGTGCAAATGTCCCAGCCATTCATCTCACACTCTGCATTTTACCGCTGCTATTCCCTGCATTGTGCACCCACAGAGGAAAGCGGGCTGTTACCCACAGCAACCAGTAGCTCGGCTGCCCCAGTGTGTGCGGCATGTTGCTGTGCAGCTGCATCTTCTGATTCTATTAGGACATGATGGGGGGGGGGGGGGGGGGGCAAATCAGTTACTTTGCTTAGGGCCCCATTTAGCCTTAATCCGGCTCTGACCACACCCGTGACTGTCTCTGGTCTAAACTGTCAGTTTGAGGCAGAGCACAGCAACAGCCCACAGGACCTACCAGTGGAATTAGTATCGGGGCCCCCACCCTGGATAAAGAATACCCCTATGTGGCTGGTAACACACATGTCTGCGGACCTCCCTCCTGGCACCTTCTACCCACATAGAGTAGTACAGTGGAGCATTTTCTGTTCTACCTGAGAGAGTGAGCCAGAGGTATGCAGCATAGAGCATGTGTCTGTCGGGAAGAACAGAGGTGCCCCAAGTAGCAGCGGAGCAGGTAAATATTAAGACTACTGCACCACTCTGCAGAATGGGGAGGAGAGTGCCATATCACCAAGCCCCACTCCCTCCATGCTCACTATAGTTTTGCCTCTTTTCCTGTTCAATAAATCTTAACCACTTTACCCCCAGCGGTACGAATTTCTCCGCCCCTTTTTTCTCCCCTAAAAAACCAGGGACGGAGAAATCCGTACCTTCCGCGCTACCGCCGCTGTCCGCGCTCCCGCCGCTCGTGCACGTGCACCCGCCGCTCGTGCACGCCGCCGCCCGCTTGCTCGGAGATCAATGAACGGGAAAATCCATTCCCGTTCGTTGATCTAGCCCCCGCAATGATTTGCTGCTTCTTTCAGAAACAGCGAGATCATTGTGAGTCTCCCAGCCTCCTACTGCTTCCTGTAAGCATCCTTCCGGACGCTTACAGGTCGCATGTAAACAAACACTATGTGGCCATCTTGTGGCCAAATAGTAAACTACACCCTAAAAGCATTTTACATATTCAAACATTACATTTACACAATAAATTAACTCATTACCTCCCACACTCCCCAATTTTTATTTTTTTTTTGTAATTAAAAAAAAAACATACAATATAATAAAAAAGATAAATAGTTAGCTTAGGGACTGAACTTTTTAAATATTTATGTCAAGAGGGTATAACACTGTTACTTTATAAACTGCGGGCTTGTAATTAGGGATAGAAACAAAACTGAAAAAAAAAAGCACCTTTATTTCCAAATAAAATATTGTCGCCAAACATTGTGATAGGGACATAATTTAAATGGTTTTATAACCGGGACAAATGGGTTAATACATTTCATGGGTTTTAATTACAGTAGCATGCTTTATTTAAAAACTATAATGGCCGAAAACTGAAAAATAATAATTGTTTCCCACATTTTTTCCTATTTCCCCATTAAAACACATTTAGAATAAAATAATTCTTGGCATAATGTCCTACCTAAAGAAAGCCTAATTGGTGGCGAAAAAAACAAGATATAGTTCATTTCATTGGGATAAGTAATAATAAAGTTATAGACGAATGAATGGAAGGAGCGCTGAAAGGTGAAAATTGCTCTGGTGGTCAGGGGGTAAAACCCCTCAGTGGTGAAGTGGTTAACAGTTTGGTCAGCGGCTTAGATTAGGTTTTAGATTTTGGTCCCTTACATAATTGAGTTCGACACCCCTGCCATAATACAACAAGTAAGGGTCCCTTTTTAGTTGTCCATATAAAAGTTGTTACTGATAATGCGGTACCATTGATCCCCCCAAAAATGTCATGCACCTCCCCCCCACTAAATTAGCACAGACAGGTGCCATCTTGTCTAACAACAAAATATCCAGTTCAATCTGTAAGCACACATTGCTATTTGTAGATTACCAGATTACTACTACACAGCTTTTCACTTTTCTGCCTTGGATCAGTGACTGTTAAGCCTTTAAAGACAAAATTAAACTATATAGACTTACTTCCTTTACTTCAAATTTTAAGGTCAGATCAGTCAGTTCCATTGGGGTAGCGTCTGCGTCACCCTTGGCCGACGGCACTTTCTCTATAGGTTTAATTTTTATAGCTGCAGTAGCATCATCCCTAGTATCAAAAAACTCTTCATCTGAGTCTGCAAGCATACAATAATCATAGGTAAGTGTAAGTATGAAGTGATCTGTCACAAATTACTTTATCACTGAGGAAGGAAAGACATCAAAGCTATCATTTCTACAAAATCATTGTGTCGTCTTTTCAGAAATTTTTTTATTTATAAATACTTACAATAAATAAAATAAATATCAGGTTATTTATATATAAAAAAAAAATCAATGGGGAACAAATTCTCTTTATATGGAATAAAGTCCCATTGAGGAGGCAGACATTGTGATTTACAAGTCACAGTTGCTACCAGCCAATCTAATTCACCAGCAGCTGTGTTAACTGTTGAGGGCGCCAACTTCCCCTCTCGTTTGAAGCCAATTCACATGTTAGGAACAGTTTTCTAAAATACACTTGTCAGTTCGGTTCATGTCAGTTCAGTGTATGTATGTATGTATGTATGTATGTATGTATGTATGTATGTATGTATGTATGTATGTATGTATGTATGTATATTATATATTAAAAAAGGATTTCAATTAATACCTAGTAAAATAGTAAATCCATAATTTTAATAAGATGATAAAAAAAAATAAGTTAAAAATCGTAAAAGCTTCAAGAGCACTCTTAAACAAAACAGGATTAACCCACAATACATAGGTGAATGGAGTTGAATGGAGGGGAGAACATTTCTAGGTCAATTTTTTGTCATCTTCAGCCGATGGCAAAAAAGATAATAGTAAAAACTTGACATCTGACTTTTTAGGCTGAAGTGGGTAATTTGGGTGCACTACCCATTCAGTATATTGGGCACAGGCATATAATACAATGTCACTTGTGACTACAGCGGCAACGACAAAGTAATTTGGGTGCCGAAGTTCGGCTATTATATTGTCAAACTCCAGCTACTGGTGGGGTCAGTAAGAAGCATACTACATTTAACTACCAGGTAGCTGAACGCTGGAAATTGACCATGGGGGTTAGTACGGTAAGTGGCGCCCAGAGTTCAGCTATTAAGTAGCTGAACTCTAGACACCAGTGAAGCAAGGAGCAGGGATGAGTAAGCAGCGGGTTCCATGGACACTGGTGTTCGGCTATAATGTAGAACTTTGGATATTGGCAGAGGAAGCGGTGAGGTCAAGTAAACTGGCGCTTGGGATTTGGCCATTATGTTGCTGAACCTCAGATCGGCTGCAATAAAGCTAATGTTAATGTTTGTGTTAGGCATAGGTAGAGGGGTTAATGTTACATAACTTCTAGGTGGTTTTACCTGATGAGAATTCCTCTAGGAAGAAAGACTTCTCAATATGTTGTTTTAACAATTTTTCTGGCCTTCTGGATAGTACAGGAACAGTAGCAATCTGCTTTTTAAACATAAAAGCAAAGCTTTAGTACTTGAATTCCTGCAAATGTTACACTTCATAATGTACAGTCATTTATGGTAAAATACTCAGTGCTCTACAGACAGAGTCACCTTTTTCTCCTTTGTAGTCGGAGTCATGTCCTGTTGTTGAGGAAGAGGGATGCTGTTAACCAGTTCAAACACTCCTTGGATGTTATCATGAGACATTTTCAAGCACAATAATGGCAACACTCCAGACACTTTAAACCTGAAATGAACAAGAGCAAAAAGCCTGTAGCACCTGCTAAAACCACAGGCTGACAGAGTTCCAAGAAACAACGAGACAGCACGCATAACACAATTAACAAAATGTTCTCATGTGGTGAGCTACTAAAAGCTTTCCTAAAATAGTACCAAAATTATCTTTAAGTTCACCTTTGCAAATAACTTTGAGAATTCTTATTAACAGCAATGTACACAATATTGACAAAATTATTAGGACATCCCTTCATATCACACTGAATTCAGATCGGCATTCTGAGTCACTTTCATGGCCAAATGTGTATAAAAACAAGCACCTAGGCACGCAGAACGCTACAAACATCTGTGAAAGAATGGATTGCACGCCAGTGTGATACCATGATAGGAATGCATCCGTGCAGTAGGGCCCTTTTGCACTGTAAGTGCTTTAATACTTTTTGGGTTTGCAAGCCTTTTTGCAATGCGCAAGAACCCTAGCACACACTACAAAAAACACTACATAAAAATGCATGGTATCACAAAGCAAAGCAATCACATCACCAGGAGCTCGGTAGACAACTGCAATTTGAAGGTGAGTAGGTGCAGGGGGTATGAACTTCAATACTTGGAGAGAGGGGAGGAAAGAAGTAACAGTAGTGGGTTACTTAAAGAGAACCTGAACTGAAAGTAAATAGTCAAAATAACCATACACAGGTCATACTTACATCCTGTGTAGTCTAGTACTCCATCTCTTTCTCCTTTCCTGCATCCCATTTGTCCAATGATCAATAGATTTTTCCATCCTCCATTTTAAAAATGGCCATTACCCTTTAACAGCTTCCTGGTCAGCACAAAGGTAAACTGCAATATCACCCACTTGAGCCTTAGTGAAACATGGACATTACCTTACACATTCAGTTGCAACTGACAGCTGCTGATATATAACTGACAGCAACTAGTATATTTCAGTTCTGACAAAATATTTTCAGAACTGAAAGGGATCACTGTAAGAAGAAAACTGTGAGCTTCTGAGAGCAACCGACAGTTAGGTTAGTGTGTAATATTCATTTGCAGCTACATCATGTGTTTATTTTAAATAATTTCCCTTGCTTCAGGTTCCCTTTAACCACTTTTATAAAAGTTCTATTTGTAAACCATTAGTGCAAATAGGATCCTACATAATAAACCTCCAGTGTCGTCCGTGTCCCTGTGTCCAGGGGGGCAGGCGTGTGCGCACATGCGCTGACATGTGTCGGTGGCGACGGTGACAGGGGCGGAAGGGGAGGGGAGATGTGAGGGAGACCTAGAGCACGTTATTTTAACAGGCTTGGACCTACTAGTGTTTACATAAATGTCCATTCTGCTGAAATACACATGCACGGGAGGCACATGCATTTTAACACTTCAATGGGCTCTATTCAAAAAACTTCTCATAAATGACTTATTTATCACCTAATTAATAAAAATATCCTTTCAGCACATTTGCAAGCAAAATAATCACTCAAAGTAATTTGTTCGTGATTAACTTAATTTCATTATTACTTTTCTTACCTTTAAGGGGCACTACGGCGAAAAATTGTAAAATTTAAAATATGTGCAAACAGACAAATAAAAAATATGTTTTTTCCAGAGTAAAAGGAGCCATAAATTACTTTTCCCCTATGTTGCTGTCACTTACAGTAGGCAGTAGAAATCTTATATATAAGTGACAGGTTTTGGACTAGTTTATCTCTTCATAGGGGATTCTCAGCAAGGCTTTTATTCTTTATAAAGATATTCCCTAAAAAGGATTTATACAAAGATACTGGCCAGCTTCCCTGCTCGCTACACA
Source organism: Hyperolius riggenbachi (assembly GCF_040937935.1). Lineage (NCBI taxonomy): Eukaryota > Metazoa > Chordata > Amphibia > Anura > Hyperoliidae > Hyperolius > Hyperolius riggenbachi. The sequence continues at coordinate 219,987,021 of NC_090648.1, forward strand.
GTTTTTTTGGCAGTTGGACAGAGCAACTGCCACTCACTAAGTGCTTTTGAAAATAAATATATCCCTGAGAATCCCCTATAAAGAGATGGACTAGTCCAAAACCTGTCGCTTCTGTCAAATTTCTACAACCTACTGTAAGTGACAGCAACATAGGAGAAAAGTAATTTATGGCTCATTTTACTCTGGAAAAAAATGTACTTATTTGTATATGTTTGTACACATTAAATTTTACAGTTTTTTGCTGTAGTGCCCCTTTAATTATATTATATTTTTGCTCTTTGGGGGCTTAAAAATGTAACATACTGTATATGAGGTGAAAACAGAGGAAGACAGGTGAAAAAGCTTTGTGAATCATGCCCAATGTGTGGCATGAAGTGGTTAAATGAGTAGAATTCACAAAGGAGAAAGCCTAACTCATCACAATGCCTGATACCACTTCTTGAGTAATGGCCATTTATGGGCAAGAGCACGAGTACATTTTCTTTTTAAATTGCTCATTCTGAATGTATACTAGGCACACAAGTAATTCATTCTTGAGCACGCCACAGGCGCCCTTTAAGTAAAGAAAATAAAATAGCATTTGACACTTACCTGGGCATTCTGCTGTCCCGCTCTACCATAGCTTTTCCAAGCTGCAAATCAATATCTATAGGCTGTAGAATATGGAGGGGGGAGGAATCCAAACTACGAGCCTTCTTCCAATCCTGTCCTGCAGTCATAGAACAAAATATTGATTCTCATGGCCAAATTTAAAAGTTTGAGGACCAGATAAGAGCTTAAAAATACACTTAGCATGTCAATTTTCTTGTGCAGATAGCCACCTACTTACAAATGGCTCACGTTACAAACGTTTCACACACACAAAGTTGTGCTGACTTACAAAACATTCTGTACTGTTTGTTATTAGACATTTTTGTTATTACAAGTTGCAGTATAATATAAACTACTGTTTGTTTAACCCTTTCAGTAAGAGCTCTCTGTGGCCCCTTAAGGACCAGAGCCTTTGTTTTCACAGAATCCGTGTTCTGATCAACGTGATTGGCTCACAGTAATCAAGGTCAGGAGCCAATGAAATAAGCTACTGGCATCTGGTATTACAGGAGCCAATTAAATTTGCTTCTGACCAGCATACGACATTATGACAGCTGAGTGGGCAAAGTGCAGAGGGGACAGATTGAATGGAGTGCCCAGAACGCGTGGATACGATTGAATAAAATCTACATTCTGGCAGGGATAACAGGCAGTAAACAGTAGATATCAATCAGCTACATTCGGAAGCAAATAAATCACATTGTAAACAACCAAAAACATTGATCATACTTAACATTCAAATCTACAGTGGTCTGAAAGTGAATCATTTACCAACACATATTAATATGTATAACAAATTGCATGTAGAAAAAGGAATGTATAACACATGACTCTACGTATAATAAATCTCCAGTAACAACCTGACTAAGTAGGGGACTACCTATATCTGAAATTAATCCTAACACGTAATTGCTTGTAAACAAAATAAACTATTCAGCACAGTGGGAGCAAAGGGTACTTTAAAAAAGTTGTTCTTTTGCCTACCATTTAAAGATTTTTTTTACATGCTGAAAAGGTATTTTGCAGATAACAAAACTTATCAGTGGATCAATTTCTGCAGAAAAAAGACCAGAGTATTTACTTCTGCACCAGTGTTTTGTTGTAGATCATCTATGAATCACAGTAGAAATCCTTAAAACGTAGTAAATAACTGCTGTTGGCTAAATTGAAAAATATGTGCATTGCTTGGCTGAATGTCAGTGACGATCCCTCTCTGATTGTGCGAGGCAGTGAGCACCAGCACAGTGAGTGGGAGAAAGTTCACGTCAGAAGATTCTCACTCCAGAGGTTTGAAGTTTTATTCATGCTTGCTGATCAATTAGTGTGAGGTGAAGTGCAACAGTGTGACAGATCTTTTACATAACTGGACGGAGACTAGAATATTTTTTTTCCCGTTGCCCTTTCTTGACTATTATTCATTAACTTTCTGATGGTGATTAATACCTAAAACGCACTAGTAAAACAAACTGCCTGATTTAAAGAGGCAATGCAAGAGCACAAATTGTGCTTATAGTCCGAGCAGTTAAAGATAAACCGTAACCAAGAATTGAACTTCATCCCAATCAGTAGCTGATACCCCCTTTCCCGTGAGAAATCTTTTCCTTTTCACAAATGGATCATCATGGGGTTCTGTATGGCCGATATTGTGGTGAAACCATCAGCAATCCAGTATACCTCAAAACAAAGCAGTCCCCATGTGTAAAATCAGCACAATTCATTCAAACATTAGCAACATATATCCATTATAAGCTGTAAAAAGCAATAAACACACCGCATATTCACCAGTTTTGCAGTGCAGTCACAGCCACTGCTAACAGCATCTATCTTTTTTATGAAAATAAAGTGTGTCTCCCTAAGCTCCGCCCTACCGGTTTCATAAGCAACGCAGACTCAGAGGCTTTATAGCTTTATATTTTTAATGTTTAAAGGTGTGTAGCGTCTCAAGAGGATCTGTGGCCTAGGATTGCCACAGGCATCACTTGAACATTGAGCACTTCGTGAATTAGATTGTATGTGTATGGGACTATAGGGTGAGTTTATCCGCAGCGCTCCACCGTACAAAGGACATTATAGGATCACGTGAGATTTTAAGCGCGGTTTACATTAATGCAATTTACGTTTATGACTAACCATTTAATATTTTTCACTTTGTGATTCAAAAGTTTAGAGGCAGAAATTTTGGACACTAGAGGCCATATGCATATCACTTTTTCTCCTGAGTTTACTCCTAGGTGATATTTTCAAACTTGTGAATAAAATGCCTTTTAGACCACCAGAAAACAAAAAAAATACTCAAAATAATTGATAGCACTTTCTCACCTACTTTTTGGCATTTTTTTTCAAATGCAAAGTGCTGAAAAGTTATTCTAAATTAAAGATGAACAGTTATCTCCTAGGAGAAAACTCAGGTGAAAAATGTAATTGCATATGGGCCTAGATTTTTAACTACCGGGATTTATTTTCAGTCAATGATCTGGCTTAAAAAGTTCATTTATGATGTCCACAGAATTAAGTTGGCCACACACTATGCAATCTAACTGTACAATTTTTATACAGCCTTACCAGCATCGATGTAGTATAACAGCCATAGATACACTGTGACTTGGATATATTTTTCAGTTTCAGTTTGATTGTACAGTCAGATTGCATGGTGTGTGGCCACCTTTAGTCATCAGAAAAATAAATTTGCTAAGATTTTAGTTAAGGTAGCTCAAACATGACAAAGGAAGGTAATCCAAGTAGCGAAAACCTGCTGTCCAAACTAACCATGTCAAATCAACACGTTCATCTATGGTTACTTCCCTCCCATAATTTATTCATTAAAAAGTCCCTAATAATGGAAGAAGCAAGGACTCCTGAGACTTTATCCTCTTTGATCCCAATTTGTTGTCGAGGTGGCACACTAAAGTGGACCTCGTGTACTGTGCAGCTCTAAGAAACATCTCCCACCCACAAAAGACACAATCTCTTAGCAGTATAGGCAATAGCAGACAACTCCCATCAAACAAGCGGAGGTACAGAGGCGCCAAAAGGATAAAACACGATAAATGTTTAAAATATTCAGGTGGCGGCGGTGGACCGACCACTCAGAAACAGACTTGATACTGTCGTAAGTAACAAAAAAGGTAATTTATTTACATACTCCACGAACAACAACAACAACGCGTTTCACGGGCACAATCCCGCTTCATCAGGCATTAAACAACGGGAGTATCATACAACTGTAGGTCTGAGACACACACAGAGGTGCCGAGCGTGTCTCAGACCTACAGTTGTATGATACTCCCGTTGTTTAATGCCTGATGAAGCGGGATTGTGCCCGTGAAACGCGTTGCTGTTATGGTTAGTTCAGTATGTAAATAAATTACCTTTTTTGTTACTTACGACAGTATCAAGTCTGTTTCTGAGTGGTCGGTCCACCGCCGCCACCTGAATATTTTAAACATTTATCGTGTTTTATCCTTTTGGCGCCTCTGTACCTCCACTTGTCAAGCATTCCACCCTCAGTGGAAGGGTGATAAACCCCTTTTCTTCTTCTTCAGAGAGCGACATCTTAATCCTGAGTGGGGACAGGTCTAATCTCCTCACCTGCCTATACAGTGGTTGCCATGGTGGCAACCAGGGCTGGGACAAGGTCCACAATCAACAGAGGCTGAGCTGCCCAAGTGCGCCCCCCCTGCTCCGTATGCTTACTGCGCATGTGCAGCTCTCTGATGACTGAGTGAGCAGTAAGCTTACAAAGATCAAACACATTGAATCCAACACAGGAGATGTCAGTGCTATGGAAATACATAATAATAATATGGTAGGATATTAGACTATGACTATGGTAGGATTAGATTGTAAGCTCCTCTGAGGACAGTCAGTGACATGACTATATACTCTGTATACAGTACTGCTGCAGAAGATGTCAGTGTTATATAAATACATAATATGGTAGGACACATTACACTATGGTAGGATTAGATTGTGAGCTCCTCTGGGGACAGTCAGTGACATGAATATGTACTCTGTATAGTGCTGCAGAACATGTCAATGTTATATAAATACATAATAATGTGAATATGGTAGGACATTAGACTATGGTTATGGCAGGATTAGATTGTGAGCTCCTCTGAGGCCAGTCAGTGACATGACTATGTACTCTGTAATGTGCTGCAGAAGATGTCGGTGCTATATAAATACATAAATAACATGGTAGGACATTAGACAATGGCTATGGTAGGATTAGAATGTGAGCTCCTCTGAGGACAGTCAGTGACATGACTATGTACTCTGTAAAGTGCTGCAGGAGATGTCAGTGCTATATAAATACATAATAATAATATGGCAGGACATTAGACTATGACTATGGTAGGATTAGAGTGTGAGCTCCTCTGAGGACAGTCAGTGACATGACTATGTACTCTGTAAAGTGCTGCAGAACATGTCAGTGCTATATAAATACATATTAATATGGTAGAGACTTTTTACACTATAACTATGGTAGGATTACAGTTTAAGCTCTGAGAATAATCAGCAATATTGCTATGTACTCTTCAAAGTGCTATGGAGGGCATCATCACTATATAAATACTTAAAGTGGCCATTAATTATACAATTCTCCAGATGATTGATCGTCTGATTTGATAACATTGATCAGAAACGATCTTTCGGACCCACTAATGGAAGAAAAGCTGCTATCCAATTTGCTCAGATTAATGGAATTGATACTTTTTTGGATCGATTCCATCAATTTGATCGAATTAGATATATCAGCAAGCTGTCATTAGTGGTCTAGGATGACTGATTGTCCGGAAAATTGTATCGGTAGTGGCCACTTTAAAGCGGACCTGAACTTCCTCTCTGCTCTAAAAGATAGGCAACAGTATAATAACCTTTAAAGAAAAAAATTTCGATGTTACAGCTGATACAAATCCTGCAATAAATCTGCAGTGTGTCTACTTCCTGCTTTCATGGAAGCAGACATTGCTAATATCCTGAGCTTTTAAATGAGCTTATATGTCTTATCTGCCATGGCAATCAGGTGGCACAGGGGTGAGATCAAACTACAACTTGTGATTAGTCACAGATGAGGGGGAATTAGACAGGCTAAACTCTCTAAATACATACAGGGTGCATTTCTCTGTTTTCCTTTGTCCTTGGGGGGGAGGTTAAAGGGGTTCTGTGGTGGTGTCCTGGGGTTAAATACAGACACTTACCTGGGGCTTCTATCAGCCCCCTGTAGCAGTAATGTCCCACGCAGTCCTCCTCCGATCCGCCATTCTCCGCCGCCGGCTCCAGTCCAGCGCGGCACGCTTTCAACTGCGGCTGGGCGCCAATGGCCGCGCGCCTGCTCGCTTCCGCCGGCATCATCAGAAGCTTACTGCGCAGTACGAGAAACCTTTGTACTGCACCTGCGCAGTAAGCTTCCACTGACACGAATGGGAGCCCGCATTATTCGTCTGTCGTCAGACGAATAATTGCCCGGAGCCGGCGGGGGAGAACGGTGGATCGGAGGAGGGCGGTGTGGGACATTACTGCTACAGGGGGCTGATAGAAGCCCCAGGTAAGTTTGTTTTTATCCCCAGGACACCCCCACAGAACCCCTTTAAGGGGAAATATAGCCTGATGCCAGAGAAATAGAGTGATAGGGAATGGGAGAGGGGCAGGGGAGTTGGTGACATAGAAGCTAGCATTATCACACACCTGACACAGCACATAGTCACTCCCCCTTGTGCTCTCCTTTGCCCAGCTCTGGGGTGTTAAAAAGCTGCAGTTATTCCTGTAATCTTACAACCTCAACATACTCATGCAGCAGCTTCAGGGACAGGAAAGGAGAGAGAGAGAGAGCTCTCAGCTGAGTGTATCCTGTAGTGCACAAACAAGGCAGCATTAGGGAAACTGATCTATCATGCAAGCACCAGGAACACAGGCAGTGTGTGAGCTGGAAAAGAGCAGAATCATGTGTGCATATTCTGATCTGAACATACCTCTCCCTGCAGTGTCTCTCCCCCCTTCCCCCCCCCGCATAGCTATCTCTTCTCTTCCACAGTCTTCATTCTAGATCGAAATGCCCGGGTTACAGTGCTCAGCCCCGCCCCTCAGTGTCACATGAAGAAGAGAGGAGGGGAGGGGCGCTTTCTATACACACGCAGCCAGGAGAGACTGGGGACAGCGAGCAGCAGAAAGCTGATTATAAACAGCTCATCTGCTCCGCTAGTCTTCCCCAGCAGCCAGCCAGCACTGCAGCCAGAAAAGTGGTGAGTGCAGCATACACAGCGGGGGTGGTGGGCGGCAAGCCAGGCAATACACAGACCTGCTCCTTGCGCCCCTCCCACACAGCAGTGAGCTCCGCCCAGAGGCTCCAGCCTCCTGAGCCTATGTGTCGGCCCGGCCCTGGTGGCAACCCACGTTTGTGAGTACTTACTTTTCAATTCTTCACCTTGATCTAATACATACTACACTATACTGGGCTCTCGGTATCTCTGCTTTAACTCCCATCAAAGTTTTTCAGGAAAAGGCATGGCTAACCAACAAAATCTGTATTTTGTTGTACGGTAGGACAGTTTTTAATCATTTTTACATGCTACTTTATTAAAACTTCTGCTTGGTCTGACAATGTGAGTTTTATTATCACAATCACTTTAAGCTACCGGCATCTGGTACATCAATCCATTAACTTCCGTAAAACTGCAATAGGATTGGAGCATTAATTACTATAGAAGATCAAGAAGTTGTCATTTAAAAAAAAAATGTTTGTAAGGATTAGGGCTGGTTCAGACGGACGTTTGGAGGCGTCGCGTTCATTGGGGTCGTGGCGGCAATGCATTCGGGCTTTCAGCAGCGTTTGCCTTGCGTTCGGATGCTATCGCGTTTTTTCTTCCCCAAGGGGGACATTACCCGTTGCGGTTAACCGCCCCTGGAAGCTACATGTAGCTTCCAGGGGCTCCTTGAACGCCAGGGAAAATCGGGACCCAAACACCGCGTTCATGCAAACGCGCGTGGAAGCTTGGTACAAACGCTCCCATTCACTTGAATGGGAGTGTTTAACGCCAAGCCCCGAACGCTGGCGGTAAACGCTCCGCAAGCGTCCGTCTGAACCAGCCTTTACTCTCCTGCAAGAGATCCGTTCCTGCAAGAGATCCGTTCCTGCAAGAGATCCGTTCCTGCAAGAGATCCGTTCCTGCAAAATGCATTCATAGTCTATGCTATCTGCAGATCCTCATACACACCTTGTTTAACAATCATCTGCAGATCATCTGCAGATCAGATCCACCAGGATGGATTTTCAGATCTGCAGATCGTCAGATTTGCAGATGAAGTCTGTTAAACAAGGTGTGTATGAGGATCTGCAGATCTCATAGACTATGCATTTTGCAGGGACGGATCTTTTGCAGGAACAGATCTTTTGCAGATCTTGATCTTTTGAATGTGTACAGCATCTTTGTGCACATCATCTTCCTAAGATTTTTATCTGATGGGGAGTTCAGCTCAATAGAATAGACTGTGTAGAGTATGGCTCTCATACTACATGGAAGGGGGTAAAATTGGTCTGATATCTTTCAAACATGTACACACCATAACAGACATTCATCTGCAGATCATCCTGCACATTGCGTGTCCTCACTCCACCTTCCTCCCTACAATTCACATCATTTGAGGCCCACACTATCCGCCTCTACAATCCCCTCCCAGCCATTGTTGCAGTCTTATACCGCCCTCCGGGCTCCACACAACAATTTCTCGACAACCTTGCCTCCTGGCTCCCACACATACTCTCCTCTGACCTCCCCACCATCATCCTTGGGAATTTCAATATTCCCATCAATGAACCCAAGAACTCTGTTGTGACCCGGCTACTCACCATAGCCAACTCACATGGCCTAGTACAACACACCAACGCCCCCACTCACACTGCACGTCACGTCACACTCTCGACCTTATATTCACTAAATCCACCACCATTACAGACCTCGACATCGCACCATTTCCACCCTCAGACCATTACCTTCTCACCTTCAACCTCCTCACGGAAGGCACCTCCAAACTACCCGCACACCCACCTGGTCGATGGCAGCGAGACCTACGCAAGTTCAACCCTGGCATCCTTGCTGACTCCCTCCATGGCCTCTCCTTCACTCTCCCCACCCTAACCTGTCCTAATCTTGCTGCAGCTCAGTATCACCAAACTCATCAGCCCTAGAGAAAGCTGCTCCACCAATATTCCGGCGCAACCAACCCCTAACCCCCAGCCCTGGCGCACTACTTATACTCGCAACCTCCAGAGGGAAACACGTGCCACTGAACGAAAATGGAGGAAATCTCGACTAAACAAGGATTTCTTACAGTACAAGACTAACCTGCTGCAGTTCCACAGTGCCCTTGCTCATGCGAAGCAGGAATACTTTACCAAGCTCATCGGAGCACAAGCTTCCAATCTCCGGCGTCTTTTTGGCACCTTCAACTTCCTGCTTAACCCCCCCCCCCACACACACACACCTTCTGTTTCCTCCCTCTCTGCCACAGATTTAGCCACCCACTTCACCAACAAAATAGTCTCCATCCGCCAGGAAATAGCCAATCTTCAATCTTCACCTCCCACCCGCTCACAACCAACTCCTCCTCCACCCTATCCTCCCCTCACCTCCTTCACTCCTACTACCACTGAGGAAGTCAACCACCTACTGCAGACTTCCCATACCACTACCTCCCCCCCTTGACCCTATCCCTTCTGATCTACTTCAGCCTCACTTCACGGATCTGGCCCCAGTCCTCACTACCCTGTTTGACTTCTCCCTATCCACAAGCACCTTCCCCTCAGACTTCAAGCAGGCCACAGTACTGCCCCTGCTACCCTCCAATTACTGCCTGATCTCCCTCCTCCCCTTCGCCTCACAACTCCTTGAGCGTCTGGTTCACAAACGCCTGACCCAGTACCTCAATGCCAACTCACTACTAGACCCACTGCAATCTGGATTTCGGCCTGCCCACTCAACCGAAACGGCTCTCACCAAAGTGGTCAATGACCTTGCCTTAGCTAAAGCTGAAGGTAAATACTCCATTCTCCTCCTCCTTGACCTTTCAGCAGCTTTTGACACAGTAGATCAACCCCTAATCCTCCAGTCCCTCCAATCCATGGGCATTCACGATCTCGCCCTGACCTGGCTTTCATCCTACCTCTCCAAGTGCTCCTTCACGACCTCCTTCAATGAGTCCTCGGTCCACCCCCAACCACCTCTCAGTGGGAGTCCCCCAAGGCTCGGTCCTTGGGCCCTATACTGTTCTCCCTATACACATCCTCCATTGGCAAGGATATCTCCTCCATGGGTTTTAACTATCATCTGTATGCAGATGACACCCAAATCTACCTCCACACCCCTTACATATCCACCACTACCATGGACAAGATCTCCTCCTGCCTATCTGCCATCTCCTCCTGGATGTCTGCTAGGTTCCTGAAACTAAATCTAGACAAAACAGAATTTATGATATTCCCACCCCGGTCATCCCTGGACCTCCCAGATGTGCAGGTCACTGTTAACCAAACTACCATTGGCCCTACCTCTCAAGCCCGCTGTCTGGGTGCCACCCTGGACTTCGCAATTTCCTTCACTCCCCACATCCAAAACCTCACAAAGTCCTGCAACTTCCACCTTCGTAACATCTGTAAGATTGGCCCTTTCCTGACCTCTGCCACCACCAAACTCCTCATCCATGCCCTCATAATTTCCCGCCTCGACTACTGCAATGCACTTCGGTCTTGTCTCCCTATTACCCGAATAGGCCCACTGCAGTCCATCATGAATGCGGCAGCCAGAATTATCCACTGCTCCCATCGCTCCACCAGGGCGGCTCCCCTCCGTGAATCCCTCCACTGGCTTCCTATCCAGTCCAGAATCAGATTCAAGATATTGTGTCTGACCTACAAATCCGTCCACAAAACCTGTCCAACCTACATTTCTGATCTTACTCAGAGATGCACACCAAGCCGCTCACTCCGCTCCTCCAATGAACTTCGCCTGACCGTCCCCCGTGTCACCCAGTCCCATGCACACCTTCAAGACTTCTCAGGAGCCGCTTCAACATTATGGAACTCCCTACCTCCACCCATTAGGGCAGCCCCCTCCAACACCTTCAAGAAGGCCCTCAAAACTCACCTTTTCACTCTGGCCTACCACCCCTCACAATTGCTCTAAACCCACAGCTGAACTTTGGTCCCCTACCTCTCCCTCTAGATTGTAAGCCTTTAGGCAGGGTCCTCCTCCTTTTGTGTCCTACCTGATCATGCACCTTCATTACTGTGCACCCATGTTATGCATTTGAGTGAACCTAACTTGCCTAATCTCCATGCTCCCCTCCAGTGACTGACTAAGCATTACCTTGTACTCATACTGTGCTGTGTGATCTAGTTTTCTTGTATTCCTGTATTGTCATATTGCTGTTTGTCACCCCTAAATATTGTCTGTAACCTAAATTAATGTCCAGCGCTGTGTAATATGTTGGCGCGTTATAAATACAATAAATAATAATATATCAGACAATCATCTGCAGATCTCAAGATCCATCCTGGTGGATCTGATCTGCAGATGAATGTCTGTTAAACAAGGTGTGTATGAGGATCTGCAGATCTCAGACTATGAATGCATTTTGCAGGAATGGATCTTTTGCAGGAACAGGTCTTTTGCAGATATTGATCTTTTAAATGTGTACAACAGCCTTTCTCAACCTTTCTACCCTGGAGGAACCCTGCAAATAACTTTGGGATCTCAAGGAGCCCCTGCAAACCATTTTTTGATGTCGAGGAACCCCTGTATTTATTTTGCAGGAGGCATGGTCTTTACAAGTAGGTGTGGCTGCTTATTTCACTACCCCCTATTACACTGCCAATCATTATACTGTCTTCTGAGCCCCAATTTAGTGCTTCTTGTTACAATACCACCTATTCTAGTGTGCTCTGTTATACTTCCCACACGATAGGGGAGAATGCCAAGGAACCCCTGCAGAGTACTCAAGGAACCCTGGGGTTCCGGGGAACCCTGGTTGAGAATGCCTGGTGTCCATCTTTGTTTTCAGAATCTTGCGAAGATTTTTATATGATGGGGAGTTCAGGTCAATAGAATAGACTGTAGGTATGGCTCTCATACTACATGGAAGGGGGTAAAATTGGTCTGTGATCTTTCATTTTCCAAAGACTGTGGTCTGATGTGTGTATGCACCCTTAGGCTGATTGGGGGGAAACTGTGAATGCTTGGGAGAGAAGTACAGAATGCAGATACGAAAAAGCAGATGCTCCCCTGCAGACAGGGCCGGATTTAGGGCAAGGCCACCTAGGCCATGGCCTAGGGCACCACAGGAGCAAGGGCACCACAGGAGCAAGGGCAGCAAACCAGCAGGCTAAACTAGAGCAAGTTTGCAAATGCAAAAATGCATGAAGAACAGTACTCTGCTGCCAGTGGCCTGTGCAGCGGCCACCTTGCTCTCTGTGCACATTTGCGTTGTGGTTGGCGGCTATGGACTTGGTCAGCATTGGAGATGGAAAGGAAGAGAAAGCTTCTGCACTGGAGACAAGTGAAGAAATGAGTGATACTGATTGCGGCTGTGGTGTGAAGGCAAGCTGGCTACCTATACCGAAAGGGAGGGTGGGGATGGGAAAAGGAGGGATTAAGGGAGTAATCTGGCTACCTATACTGGAGGTAAGAGGGGAGGGGTCATCTCGCTACCTATTCCGAAGGGGGGAGCGGCTGGTGACAGTGGCCTTGGGCGGTAAAGAGTACAGATACGGCCTTGCCTGCAGATCAAATATTCTCTTCCATCACTCATGCAGTCTCTGCAGCATATTACAGGTTAAAGTGAAATTTGCACCCCTCAAACATGTTTTAACAAGTATTATACACAAACATAGTTGCTTTCATTACACAACTTTTTTTGAGTGTGGTCATTTTGGTCCTTTAAGTATACTATGGCTACCAAATGCTTATAACAGAGATCATCATCGCAAACATGTTAGTGGAAACATCTTAAATGTACCAACAAACAAGTCTTATTTTTGGTTTTACTTATACAATAGTAAATGTAGATTTTAAGCCTGATTATTTGAATCAGGAAAATGGGCTTCCCTCCAACAGGAAACAAAGGATGGAAGATTGACTGAAAAGTAAGACCCTCTCTTTTCTATGTATCATGATGTATCCCACAATGTACAGCACTGTAGCTACTTCCCCTCCCATAAGACTGAACAAAAAGGTGGGTGGTAAATGGAAAGATGTACCACAACTCCCCAGAGATGAGAATGGATACCATTTCACCCGTTGCTCTCTCTAGAAGTTGCTGTGCTAGCAGTGGCCAGGAGAAGAAATGATGCATATATTTGGACAACCGGCATACATAATCCAGGAGGAATGTGGCCATAGGAACAGAGTACCCACTAGTAAAAACAAAGATATTTCTTTAAAGATCAAATAAATGCTGCAGAGTGCTCGTGTCTCCAAGCCACTCAGTAGCACTAAGCAGTAGTAAGTGATGAGCTTTAGAAGTTATCAAAGAGGAACAGACAGCAGTTGTTTTTCACAGATAATGCCACCATAAAAGGATTATCATTATTTTTACAACTGTTTTCTTTAAGATAGCAGTAATATTTTACTCTAGCTGTTAACATTTAACAAATGATGTGACATAGGTACCTACAAACTTTAATGATTTCCCATAAAGGAACAATGACCTTTCTCTTTCCATAAATTTTTATTCTCAGTCTAAACACAGACCTATCTTGTTACAATCTGGATAAAACAGAGCTTCCATTTCTGTCATGCTTATATTTGCTTGCAGAAAAGACACAAAAAAGACAACGGTAAGAAGCGCAAATTTTTCAAGAAATATGGACACTGACACAGTAATCAATGCTCAAGTGAGCATTCTCATTATATTGGAGGACATCCCTCATGGGAGATTTTTATCAGAAGTGAGTGTGACTGGATAATAAAAATTTCTATGACTTATGTTTTTTTGTTTTGTTTTGTTTTTTAACGACCCAGTTTCACAAGTGCTCACAGTTTTTCACATTTTGAAAATCATGGGGAGGTGGGTCAGGATTATGTGTTAAAAAAGCAGACCTAATCTACTGCACAGAATACAAGGAAAACACATAATTCCCTCTGTGTGTGTTTAGAGAGATTAGCCTGTTTATTTACCCCTTATCTGCAAGTAATCAGCAAGTGCAAATCAGGGCTGTCAGCTCTGTCTAAACTGTGCCATACTGTGTTGTTCTGGGCCAACACTGGAGGATAACCCTTTGTGTCCTCCCAGAAAGTCAACACTGCAGGGGTTTTAAGGTGCCCATACACTTAAACTTTTCCCGCCGATAAAAAGCAGATTCAATCACTGATCGAATCTGCTGTGAAATCGATGCGCTAACGCTGACTCAACAACAGATTTCCATCCAAAATCGTTAGTTCCCATCGATCTGTCCATGCGGAAGATTTCGCTCAATCGCCGGCAGGTCGGGAGTGAGTCGATAGCGGCGTTCGAATGTCCAAGGACCGACACTAGCGGCAATACATCACCTGTTCCGCCGGCGCGTGTCCCCGCTGTCTCTTCTCCGCACTGGGCTCTGGCTGGCTTCACTTCTTCCTGTCCCGACAGAAAGTTTTAACAGTAGAGCACCCTCTACTGTTTAAACTTCCCCCGACTGGAAATAAAGTGAAGCTGGAGCCCAGAGCGGAGAAGGGACAGCGGAGACCGGATGGCTCGCGCTGGCCGGATCAGGTAATGTATTGCAGGACGGCGGCACCGGCAGCTCCACAGATTGGGAATCGGTTTCATAGTGAAATAGTTTCAAAATCTGTTTGCAGTGTAGGCAGCCAATAGATCCCTCTTTAAACGGATTCGATCACAGAGGGATCTATCTGCTAGTCGATTTGGTGGCAATTGACCAGTATATGGCAGCCTTTAGTGAGATTTCTGTACGCTGTAACACATGTTTTTCTTTACAAGGTTATTATGCTGTTGCTTATTTTTTTAGAGCAGAGAGGAAGTTCTATGCTTAGGTCCACTTTAAAGATTTTAAGATGAAGTGTGAAATGCTGCCCATGTTGAAGGTAGTGGACACCAGCACTTGGATGGACTTTTGAAAGTATGATTTGTCATCATGGTAAGCTCGCAAGGGCAGGGCTCTCTCCCCCTTTTGTGTCTTATATTATACATTTTATTCATCATGTTACTTTTATCACTGTCATTACCAATTCTATATTTTGTATTTTTTATCATTCTTTGTATTTTGTCACTAATTATGTATCTTGTATTTTGGTGTGCACAATTGTCTGTATTATTATGTACCCCATGTTTGTTTCTTACTTTGCACAGCGCCACGGAATATGTTGGCGCTTTATAAATCAATAATAATAATTATAATAATAAACAAATGAAATATTTGAGCTTTATTAATCTGAGGAATACTACCCAGTTGTATGCCTGTAACTATTTCCTACTCATAAAAAGCAGGATACAGCAAACAGGGAGATGGCAGAATTTACCATTGGGGCAGGCAGGGAGAGCAGCTCTTCTAAAGATGGTTGCTATGTGAACCCCTCCAGTCCCTTCCACTACTTATCACACAAAAGGACTCGCAGGACCTAAGCTCAGCCTTTGTACAATTCCAGTGGAGAACACTTAAAGAGGAGCTGTTAGGTATAAGGTCTCAGAGAAAATAAACACATATATCAGTAGCTAAAGATTGGCTGTACTTACATTACATATGCATTTCACTGTCCACGTTTGGATTTCACAGAATTTGTATATAGTATATGCAGAGATAGATGCTCCTGACAGCTCATGGCAGGCTCCATGTTTTTCTGTCAAATGTGTTGTCATGTCCTGCCTGCTTCCTGATCACAGATAAGCTCCTACTTGAACAACACAGTGTGCAGTGAATATTAATGAGCCATGTGGCTAGGAACAATAGCTGACTCCTGCAGAGTACTCTGCCCCGAGATTTATCAGTGCTACACGCTGGACTGATTACAAGCTTCTGTAACGTCTCATTAGCAGCCGAGGGGAGGGCCCCAGAATGCTTTGCAGTTTAGTATGCGGCTTGCGTCCTTATGGGTCTATAACAGACTTGCTGATAAGCACACATCAAAGGTAACTGAGATTTTTATCTTCACTAATGGCTTTTGGGCTTCCTTCTAAACTGTTTAACACAGGAGAATAGAGGTTTAAATTAGCTTCTGCAGCCTGACAGTTACTCTTTAAGCAGAGGGTAGCTTTGTCTAAACTGTGCTTTCCTAGGGATCTGGGGAACTATGTCTGCCACATATTAGAGACTATAATATTGCTGCCGCATGTCCAGGACTGGATAGGTAAATTAAGTACATTGTCAAACTTCAAGCTGAAGGAGGAGGCAGCAAAACCATGGTCCCAAATGAGGTTATTGCATGCTAACTTTAAAAATATAGTGGGGATGCTTGCACAACGTTGTCTCTTTTAAAATACAAATTTGGCTTGGTGTGCATTGAGAAAGTCCATTTGCCATGTGTGGTATTAAAATACATGTAAACATGGGTAAACCCACAATTCATCCCAAGCTGACAAAAAAACAAAAACAAAAAAACAATTTGGACGTGGAGGAGGATGTGAAGCTAGGAAATATTTTAATATGGAAGAGGGGAGATAAATTCAGTTAAAATTTGGTTAACAGGGGAGAGAGTAATTTACATATCATGAGCTGAAATCTTATGCAAGATCCTTGACAAATTTTGTTCAGTGTATAGGGTAATGTACAGTGTTGCCTAGGCCCCCCTCCCCCAAAGTATATACATTTTTCTGTCTCAAGAATAAAAATTAAGAATACACAAAAAAAAAAAAAAACAAGATGAAAAAATCTTTAGCAATTAGTACCTGCTCTTCTAAATAGCATCTGTACTTTGTTGATCTTTACATGAAACTGATCATAAGCTTGATCCATCAGCTCCTCCAGAGATGACGTACCAGCAGCTGGGTGTGAGCCTTGGTTTATACTGTTAAGCTGTAAAATGTAGAAAGAACATAAAAGCAATTCAAGAACAGTTGTAAAATGGTTAGAATGACTGAAGCCATTCAACAGTGTTTTTCTTGGACCTGCTATGTTCTAGGATTTAACATACTATAAAAGTTAGGCCTATATACAATTCACTTTTTCTCCTTAGTTTTCTCCTAGGTGGTATTTTCACAACTTGTCAAAATACTTTTTAAATCCTCAACAAGAAAATCCTCAAAATAATTTTCATAGTACTTTTTCACTACTGGAAACTACAAAATTACATCAAAAACACACAGCAAAAAAATGCATGTGATTGTCGTTTGCAATTTCATTTTATAGTGGCAAAACACCCTTATGCCAGTTTAAGGACTTCATCATGCAAGTGTTCAAACTATGCACGTTACAGCAGGTATCAAAATGCCTTAGCAATAAAACACAAAATAAAATCTAACGTTCATGTAACACAGGCATTTGCATGTCGGGTACAAACTGCAACATATTTAAAAAAAAAAATTGTGAACGTTCAGCTGGTTTCTCTTTTCATTGGCTTTGATGGTAAAGCTTAAAAATTGCCAACGCTGTGTTTCTTATCTATTTACTTTTTGGGCCTTCATGTGAACATTGAAATATCAAGTATCAAGCAAGCACAGGGAGGCTACCTAAGTGTTTCATAATTGCTTGTAAAGTCACTTAAAGAGGAACTGTCGCGGAAATCTTAAAATTTTAAACACATACAATTAAGAAGAACATTTCTTCCAGAGTAAAATGAGCTATAAATTACTTTTCTCCTATGTTATTGTCACTTGCAGTAGGTAGTAGAAATCTGACATTACCGACAGATTGTGGACTAGGCCATCTTTTCAGAGGGGATTCTCATGGTTTTCTTTATTTTTAAAAGCACTTCGTGAATGGCAGTTGCTCCGTCCAAAATAGTGTGCCACGAGCAGGGAGGCTTGCCAGCATCTTTGTATAAATCTTTTTCAAGGAATGTCTTTATAAAGAATAAAGGTCATGCTGAGAATCCCCCATTAAGAGATGGACTAACCCAAAGCCTGTCGGTAATGTCAGATTTCTACTACTTACTGTAAGTGATAGCAACACAGGAGAAAAGTAATTTATAGCTCATTTTACTCTGGAAGAAATGTACTTATTTGTATGCGTTTTACATTTTAAGATTTTCGTGACAGTTCCTCTTTAAATGTCTTCAGCATGTGAAAAAAATGCCGTATTGCCAAAATGCTGTGCTGTATTAGCATTGTACAACTTAAAGAGACACTAAGCCAGAAAAAAAAATTGAGTTTTACTCACCTGGGGCTTCTACCAGCCCCCTTCAGCAGTCCTGTGCCCTCGCAGTCACTCACTAATCTTCTGGTCCCCCGCTGCCAGCTAGTTTCGTTTTTGCCGACAGGCCCGTCAGGACTGGCCACGCATAGCTTTTTCCGCATTCCCGACTGTAATTAGCGCTATTGCGGACCGCAACACGTACAAAAATACGCGTTGCCGCATTACGCACACGCATTGATATGCGACAACGCGTATTTTTGTACGCGTTGCGGCCCGCAATAGCGCTAATTACAGTCGGGAATGCGGAAAAAGTTACGCGTGGCCAGTCCTGACGGGCCTGTCGGCAAAAACGAAACTAGCTGGCAGTGGGGGACCAGAGGATTAGTGAGTGACTGCGAGGGCACAGGATTGCTGAAGGGGGCTGGTAGAAGCCCCAGGTAAGTAAAACTAATTTTTTTTTTCTGGCTTAAGGTTCACTTTAAAGGGATACTTAGGGGGTTGGGGGAAAATGAGTGCAACTTACCCGTGGCTTCTAATGGTCCCCCCCAGACATCCTGTGCTCACGCAACCACTCACCGATGCTCCGGCCCCACCTCCAGTTCACTTCTGGAATTTCAGACTTTAAAGTCTGAAAACCACTGTGCCTGCATTGCCGTGTCCTCGCTCCTGCTGATGTCACCAGGAGTGTACTACACAGGCACAGACCATACTAGGCCTGTGCAGTACGCCCCTGGTGCCATCAGCGGGAGCGAGCACACGGCAACGCAGGCGCAGTGGTTTTCAGACTTTAGAGTCTGAAATTCCAGAAGTGAACTGGAGGTGGGGCCGGAGCATCGGTAAATGGCTGCGTGGGCACTGGATGTCAGTGGGGGACCGTTAGAAGCCCCGGGTAAGTTCAACTCATTTTCCCCCGACCCCCTACAGTATCCCTTTAAACAAACACCAGTGTGAACAAGGCTGAAGAGCATTGCTTTTTATGTATGGCTGGGAGATGTCAATTCTTGACAATATGTGTCCTTCAAATAACTTTCAACACTGATTAATTACATTAGAACAGAACAGCTTACGTAAAACAAATTCTTAGATGACCTATGAAGCCACTTGCAATTCTGTAATAATGCCCTAAGAGTTTCGGTACATCAGAAATTGTTCTCTTTTTATTCTTGACTCTGTAATTTAAAGACGGTAAGGCAAATGGCAATTCGTGGACTGTTGAAGACTCAGACTTTGTAAATTGTTCATTTAACTTCCCAAATAGCACTTCTCAATGTTCTCATTCTTTATATCTAGTGTTACTTAAAGAGTATTTATTGCTTCAGTGGAATTCTCTGCAATGACCACTGTAATCACATTGTGAAACAGCATAACAGACTATACTGATGACGTTCAACAATCCCTGAAGTGTATCATGTGCAAGCCTGAAATGTGTTATTTGAATGGTAATGCATCAGCATGGGGAGAAAGTACTATTTACTGCTAGATACTTGGCAGACTTGTTTTTTTCTCATTTTAAAGAACCAGTAAATATAAACCCTATATTTCATACTATAGAATTCATTTCAAGGAGAACACTCACAAAAAAATACAACCAGAACGGGTGCTACCTGTATTTATCATTTATAAAAAGTCTGATGCACTATTATTTATTCCATTCCACTCACTTAGTATACGATAAAAATAGCAACAACAAAAATGCCAGCCAATTCATAAAGACAGAACATGAGCTAATAACTCCCAGATAGGCATTATTTCAATATACCTGGGAAGCAATTAATAGACACAAAGCATACTGCAGTGCCAATTGTTTGCAGGAGAAAAAGATAAATGCTTTCTGTCTAGTTTTAGAAATGAATCTTTAATGAAGCGTGAATTCATATAATAAACCAATGCAAACAATATAACAGAGGTGCCAAAAATAGAGTAAAAAGTTTAAAAGCCGTTTAAAAAAAGGGGGAGGTAGTGGTGGACTTACCTCCCCCAAGTCAATTTAATCAGCAAAATTCACTTTATTCACCGCTCCAACTTATTTCAACACATTTCATGGGTTTATGCCTTCTTAATCAGGCTTTACAGGGAGCAACTGCTGCAGTATAAGAGCCAGTGTAAGGCACTTTTGGTGCATCTGTATATTGTTTGTATTTCATCTAAAGTCTCCCCTGTGGTGGGGGCACCCCATCTTCTTAACTGTCCACAGAGAGTGACTTTTTAGCCAGAGTGAGGTCTCCCCACCTGCGTTTAGAGTGGCTGCCTTGGTGCCAACCCAGACTTGGGAGTACAAAATCTCATTTAAAGATTTGTCTGTATATCGAACATACTACACCATCAGAGGCGCTCAATCTTCCCTTTTGCATACAATCAATATAGTCCATTTACATGCTTAAATTGGAACTCCTGGAATCTATTTAACCCTCCTGGCGGTATAAAAAAATCTGCCAGGAGGGAGCGCAGCAGTTTTTTTTCTTAAATTTTTTTTCCTATATCATGTAGCGAGCCCAGGGCTCGCTACATGATAGCAGCTGCTCAGCGGCATCCCCCCGCCCTCTTCGATCGCCTTCGGCGATCTCCGATCAGGAAATCCCGTTCAAAGAACGGGATTTCCTGGAGGGCTTCCCCCGTCGCCATGGCGACGGGGCGGAATGACGTCACTGACGTCGGGACGTCATTGGGAGTCCCGGGCCACCCCTCGGCGCTGCCTGGCACTGATTGGCCAGGCAGCGCACGGGGTCTGGGGGGGGGGGGGCGTGCGGCGCGACTGATAGAGGCGATCGTGACCGGGGCGGCGGCGATCAGTGTGCTGGCGCAGCTAGCAAAGTGCTAGCTGCGTCCAGCAAAAAAAAAATTAAACAAATCGTCCCAGCAGGGCCTGAGCGGCACCCTCCGGCGGCTTACCCCGAACTACGTTCGGGGTTACCGCCAAGGAGGTTAAAGAAACTAACAAAATTTCATCCTCATTTCTTCTATCCTATAAGTTTCTATACCTGTTCTTGTGTGCTCTTACTAACTGCAGCCTTTCCTAGTTGCACAGTGGCACAATTATCTCTGTTATATGATCTAATCTTCTCTCCTCTGTCGGTCTGTGGCAGTCAAGCTGGACTGTGCTGTGCTGCTTGTGATTGGATAGAAGCTATACACACCCTCTCCAGGCCCCCTGCACACTATTGACTCACACACTGAGCTCCTCTCAGCCGATCACTTGCTATGTCTTGTGTTTGTAAACACTGCATCAAAATGGCAATTACAAGCCAGGATTGCAGCAGGGAGTGGCAGAAACAGCACAGAAGGGGGCACAGGAGAACATAATAAATAGAATGGTATGCTTTTTATTGTAAGAATTTTAGAGTACAGATTATCTTTAAGTCCTAGGATGTTAGACTCAAACTGTTCCCTGTAAGCGTTGTGACAGAAGAACAAAAAAAAAACCACCACCACATATACCTCTAAGTTAAATACCACTTGACAAGCTGTCTTACTTCCTTTATTCTAACCCTGCTCTATGGAGTAGCATCTTCGTGTAGGTAACGTGCACCCCTGCAACCCCAAACATTCCTCTGTTGTGCTTTGACATAAGTGGGGTGATGTTAGGCTGCATTACTCCAGTGAAACACCTAACATTTTACTAGCGGGTGCTCATTTGGCCATGTTTGACCTCTTTACATTACCACCTTTGATAATGGGTGCCTGGTATTGTTCTCATCTCATCCCATAAATAATTATTAGCGTAAATAAAGATCATCACATATGGTACTCAACCTAGGTTTTAATATTTAAAAAAACAAATATGCTTATTAAAATATATCTTGAACCCTATGTTATAAACATCTATAACAATATACATTTAACAAAGTCTAAAGCTCTCTGCCAACTGAAGTACAAAATAATAAAACAGCGTACCTGAAAGCTACCAAAATCTACAATGAGGATGTCAGGATTGTCATGATAGAAGCCAGTTTTTGGAAGCAGCAAATAAGACGGTTTAAGGTTAATCTGCAAGTCAAGAACTTTCCGAGTTTGAATCATGTGAGACAGGCCTTTAAGAAAGAAAACAGAATCCAAGTACATCAATCACACCAATCAGTGTATCAATTTCACTCAGTAAAACAAAACTACGGGTGTCAAATGCAAAATACAGCTAGCTGAAATAAACAAAAAAACAAAAACAAACAGATAACTTGTAGGGGATAGGAACAGTGACCACAGTGGCGTAGCTAAGGAGTTGTGGGCCCCGATGCAAGTTTTACAATGGGGCCCCCTAAGCAGTCTATACATAGCAATTGATACGGCGCACCAAAACCTGCCAATGGCAACTACAGTGTCTGAGGTGCAAGCAGGGGATGGGGAACAGTTTGTTAATAATTACCACTATTCATAGTATCCATAGAAGTGATTATTATGAGCACAGGACCAATAGAGAGCTAATACTGCAGTTGAGGGATGGCCCTTTGGGGCCCTTCTGGTCCAAGGGCCTCGATGCGGTGGCTACCTCTGCAACCCCTATTGCTACGCCCCTGATGACCACAAAATGCAGGTATACCCCAAAGTGAAAAGGGAGAGGGGTGGTTCTGTGAGATCCTTTCCAACATTCTCATTAGTACTGCAGACATGGCTGGATTCTGGAAAGGCCACAAAGGCTCTGGCCTTGGGTGGCAGCTGGACATGGAAGAGGGATATCTGCATAAGGAAGAAGAGGCTGCAAATGGAATACAGAGGTTGCAAATAAAGAGCAACAGAAATAGGCAGCTACAGCTCAAGAGATATGTATGTAACTGAAGGGGGCTGCTGTATATAAATGTTAGACATAGAAGAGGGGCTGCGCAAGGAATTGGCTGGAGGGGCTGCACATGGAAGGGAAGAAAGTTAGCCTAGGGGACGGAAAAAGGGTAAATTTGGCCTTAAAGCGGATCCGAGATAAAAAAAAAAAAACCTATCTATAACAAGCAACTTGTCTATATATATCTTATCCAAAGTTTAGATAGTTTACACAGAAAATCTGTCTGCGTACAGCTTCAACAGTTTATGATTATTTATTCCTGTGATACAATGAGATCAGCCCTGTTCTGTTTGTCATCATTACACACAGGCAAGCTGCTGTGCATCTACAGCCATCAGCCTGTGAAAACTTCACTCCCCTCTAGCTCTGAAATCTCTGGCTAGTAACCTCCTCCTGCCCAGACTGAGCTCCCATAAGCCCTTGCTACACGGGTCTGAGTGCCTTGGCATTTTGGAGAAGCTGTGGGCGAGGCTTGGTTAGTTTAGGGAATTAGAGTATTAAAAAAAATAAAAAAAAAATCAATAAAAAGTATTTGGCTTGAGGAATGCCCTATGAACTATATGTAAGGAACACAATTATGCAATGAATAAAAGTTAATCTCGGATCCACTTTAACTGTAGTGGTGACACCTATGGAAATCTGTGCCTCCATGCCAGGGCTGATACATTCCCAGCCTCCTTATTATACCTCACTCCATGGTGATGTAAATCCTGTTCAGCTTCTCATTGCCGACACATGAGATTACATGAGGGAGGGTTCATGTTGATATCATTTAGGGGTAGAAGACTGGTGCTGTGTGTCACAGTCAATTACCTGTCCAGGAAAGACGGCTGGTATGCACGGATGTCAGCAGGCGTCCTGGTTCATCTCATGGGGACCCTATGCATGGTGGGTTGCGCATACGCACTTCATGTGTTGCTGTGTAATCGCTCGCAGTCTGTAAGTGTAAACGCTGTGCACATAATTCTGTGTTTGTACATTTCCCTGTTCATGTGTGTGTTTCGTAGTGACATGCGCGTGCTTGCATATGCCCGTTATGGGTGTATCGCCTTACACAATTTGCGCCAAACAGCCTATTTAGGTCTGGAGAGTGCCGCTCTCTAGTGGTGTTGTATTGCAGCTAGTGTGAGTGAATGTTAGGAGCAGAATTATTGGAGAAGATACCACGACAACAACTTTTTATGGGTAACACTATCTTTCTAGCAGAGCTGAAACTTGACAGTGAATAGGCTAAACTAAAACATTTGTTTCAGAATAAATGTGTTGCTATGTGAATGTATGCATTTCTCACATAACTTCCATAAACTGTATGCTGGTATTCTTAGGAACAGAGGCGAAAAGCTAGTTTTACCTGTAGCGGTTTTTTCTTTAATCTCCTCAAGTTTCATCAATGTAGCAGATGTTAACTGTTCTAAATCCATTCCTTTATGAGGCTGGAAGAATTCCGCAAGAGCATTGATTGTTGTCTAGCAAAGAAAGCACATTGACAAAACATATTTAAAGAGGAATTAGTTACCCTAAAAAAGTAGTAGGAGGTGAAAAAATATATGCATTGCAAAGTGAGAAGTTAAAAAAATGAAGAGCGATCAAGAAATATTGATATTTGCTATGCAATTTGTTCATGTTATTTGACCCACAATGAGCCAGCACATCATCTTTACTACTGGCAGACAAGAAAAAAAGTAGACTAAAGTAGACAGCACCAACTAATACTATAACTATAACAACACCCACTAATTAATTGTAAGTAAGCTAGGCTTAAAGGTTTTTTTCACAGATATAAAAATGCAGAGGGGGAAATACTGGTTGCTTGGTACTTGGAGACAGCCATCATATCCCACAATGCACCAAGGTTCACTGAA
Source organism: Hyperolius riggenbachi (assembly GCF_040937935.1). Classification (NCBI taxonomy): domain Eukaryota; kingdom Metazoa; phylum Chordata; class Amphibia; order Anura; family Hyperoliidae; genus Hyperolius; species Hyperolius riggenbachi. The sequence goes on from NC_090648.1 coordinate 220,011,520, forward strand.
AGGAAACTGTCACAACCATGGTCATGATAGGACATTGTATCTGGCTTTGAAGAAGAGTCTCTAAAGCGTGAAACAGCGGCTGTCGCCGCTATAACAATTTTTATTGTTGACATGTCATTTTTTTGACTTTCTCATAAAGAGCTTACAATGTACTGAAGGTGTTGACAGCTTCGTTGGATTTAATATGACCATGGTCATGACAGCACACTGAGGGGGATTCACCACAATACAATCCACACAGAATTTGAGAAAAGGTCAAGATTTCTCATGGGAAAGGGGGTATCAGCTGCTGATTGGGATGAAGTTCAATTCTTGGTTAAAGTTCCTATTTAATTAGATGAGCGACAATTTTATTTTCACAGCTACAACTACATACATACATACATACATACATACACACATACAATATCAGACACACCAATTTGTCTTCCACTTACACTGTAGTGTTGTGCTTGACAAGCTCACAAGATAAAGAACCTTCACTAAGAAGTTTCTATTGGTCCATCCATCTGCTCCACCCCATAATCAGGGATCTCAATGAAATGCAAATAATTGATGCCAATGTTTATGCAATTGTGTGATGCTGTGGCATTTGATCAGTGCATTTTCAAGCTGCACAAATTCACATTAAATTAGCATAAAACTGCATTAAGAATTACCAGTATCTGCATCTCATTGCTCATCCCTATCCAAACATCCCTATCCAAACTACTATTCTTGTTGATAAATGATCATTCCCAAGTTTACCTGTCTCTTATTTGGTACATCTGCCACACAAAAAAGTTGCATTTTCATTGCCCTACGCCTTGTATGATTAGCGCAAGATTGCATATCAATTTCTTGTCACACAAAAAAGTTGCAGGTCATGCTGGGTTGTCCTTTTTTGTTCCTTTAGGCTGGTTTCACACCAGGACGTTGCGTTTTAGGGGACGTTATGGTCGCATAATGTGCCCCTAACGCAACGCCTGGCGCTCTCTGCTTTGGACATCAGAGTGAGCCGCGTTGTGCAGCTCACTCTGGCGTCCGTGATGCCGTGATGCGTACTCTTGTGCACATGCGGCATCATGTGGTCCCGCCGGCCAATCGCTGCACAGAGCGGCCGCTCCAGGAAGTAAACACTGCACGTCACTGAGTGCAGTGAATATTAATTAGCCATGTGCCTGGCCGCTCTCCGCTCCTCCTTAACGTTACTGAGCATGTGCAAGCAGTCTAACGCGGCTCTGCCGCTTAGAAAGTACTGCATGCAGTACGTTGTCTGGTGGCGCAGCGTTACTATGTAACGCAACGTGGGCACTGTGAACAGCCCATTGATTTTTCATTGCTGTGCGGTGGGGTGCATTACAGGCTGCTCTAACAAGCGCCTGTAACGTCCCACTGTGAAACCAGCCTTAATTTCCCCTCAGACTTACCTAATGCAGCCTGATTGGCTATTTATCTACTTACAGTTGTGTTCAAAATTATGCAACCCCCACTGAAATTGAGTGTTTTGGCCAGTTTGACATTGATATTGATGGCAGGGTGATCAATCATGCTTTGGGGCTATTTTCCTTCTGCAGGTACAGGGAAGCTTCAGCGTGAGCAAAGTATCATGAATTTTCTTCAGTACCAAGAGATATTGGATGAAAATGTGATGCAGTCCACCACAAACCTGAGGCTTGGGAGATGTTGGACCTATCAACAGGACAATGATCCCAAGCATATCTCCAAGTCCACTACAGCATGGTTGCAGATTAAAGGCTGGAACATTTTGGAGTGGCCATCGCAGTCACCAGACTTAAATCCGATTGAGAACCTCTGGTGGAACCTAAAGAAAGCAGTTGCAGCGTGCAAGCCTAAGAATGTGACTGAACTGGAGGCTTTTGCCCATGAAGAATGGGCTAAGATACCCGTAGATCGCTGCAAGACACTTGTGTCAAGCTATGCTTCACGTTTAAAAGCGGTTATAACTGGAAAAGGATGTTGTACCAAGTACTAAGAATGAATGTCACTTGGGGGTTGAATAAAACTGATAATGATGTGAGCACAGAAAAGACATTTGTGGTTATTTCATTATAAATGTTATATTTGTCTGACTTACAAGAGCCTCTTTGATTTAATTGTAAACAAGATGACTGAAATGATCAAAATCATTGTCAAACTGGCCAAAACCGTCAATTTCAGGTTGAATAATTTTGAACATAACTGTATAGATGTGTTTTTTTCTGACATAGTATGGCTAGCAGCTTCATCTTTACTTCCTTTTTTGTAAACACTTGCATATCTATCCACACTGATTAAAAAGTGAAAAAACAAAAACCTTTTATAAGGGGTTCAAAATGTATGCCACACAAACTTTTCTTCTGATTATGCATTGTCCACAATGGCCCCACAGGATATCCCAAAATGCTGCACAGGTTATACATTGTAGCACTAAATATAAAAAGTTTACACGAGAGTCTAGTTTATAAAGGTCATATTACTACCGCCAATTAATCTACCTGCAGATCATAAAAACATTGAAGAAAGGCCACAACTCTTATTTTTCAACCCACATTACTTATTAAAAAAGGACTTTTCCTCATGGAGAGTTAAACAGGTGTTGTGATCAAGAAGTCTACCACATACGTATCATACGGTACATGTTCAACCAAATAATTTGCGATGCAAAATTTTGGACAATTTCAGAACTGTACTTACAGCATCATAAATGATCTCCACAGGTTGGGACTGCAGTTTCAGGACTTGATCAGCAGTGCTATCTTGAGGATTAGTTTCATAAATGATTTTAAGGAGGGATGACTCATTGGAGCCAATTGTGCTTACAAGGGATGGAACTGTATTGTGCTGCTTGAGGCCTGTCACATACCAGTTGTCCAGTTTTATTTCCACTCTGAAATTTATATTGAATACAAGTTATTTACAAATATTGAATGTCATATTATGAACTAAATTTCACCAAACATACAATATTTACTGATAACTCAAAATTATACACAGGGCCTTTGCAACACTACATACTTAAGACTTAAGTCAAACTCTATCTAAAATATCTTTCATTTGTGATTGAGTAGAAAATGTTTACATCCTCTTTGGGGCTTCCATGCTAAAGGATCATGGTTGAGGTGAATCATCCTCACTTCCTTTTTTGTAAAGGGGAAAAAGCAAAACCACTCAGGTTTTCACATCCCTCACCCTCCCCCCCGCCCCCCTTTCTTCCCTCATGGCATCATGGGCAAATATTATCCTTCCTCTCTATTCAAGAAGTTTTGGTCTTTAAAGGGAACCTGAACTAAGTAAAATTATTTAAAATAAACATGAGGTAACTTCCAATGAACATTACATAGTTACACCTTGCCATCAGTTCCTCTCAGAAGCTCACCATTTTCTTCTGACAATAATCCCTTCCAGTTCTGACAACATTTTGTCAGAACTAAAATATATCAGTTGCTGTCAGTTATATATCAGTTGCCGTTAGTTATAAGCTGAGAGGACAACTGATGTGCCAGGTAATGTCCATGTTTCCTTATGGCTCAAATGGGCGATGTTACAGTTTAACAGTGTGCTGACCAGAAAGCAGTTATGGGGTAATGGCCATTTTCAAAATGGAGGACAGAGAATTCCCTTGAGCACAGTGGAGAAACAGGACGCGGGAGAGGAAAAAGAGATTGAGAGTAGACTACACAGAAGGTAAGCATGAAGTGTGTATGTTTATTTTGACTTTCAATTTTCAGTTCAGGTTTTCTTTAAGCACTGGCACTGTGGGAAGCCACAGTTGCTGACTTCAAGCTGAATTATTGCAAATACCTTCTATTTTAAGAAGACAAATTGCACTACTTATCAGTAAGAGTTATGCTGCATACACACTTGAGATAAAAGTCTTTGGAAAAGGCAAGATCACAGACCAATTTTACCCCATTACATGTAGTATGAGAGCCATACTCTACACAGTCTATTCTATGGAGCTGCACTCCCCATCAGATAAAATCTTTGCAAGATTCTGCACACAAAGATGCTGTACACATTCAAAAGATTATCTGCAAAAGATCACTTCCTGCAATAGATCCATTCCTGCAAAATGCATTCATAGTCTATGAGATCTGCAGATCCTCATACACACCTTGTTTAACAGACTTCATCTGCATATCTGGCAATCATCTGCAGATATGAAAATCCATCCTGGTGGATCTGATCTGCAGATGATTGCCTGTTAAACAAGGTGTGTATGATGATCTGCAGATCTCAGACTATGAATGCATTTTGCAGGAATGGATCTATTGCAGAAAGAGATCTTTTGCAGATAATGATCTTTTGAATGTGTACGGGGGCATCTCTGTGTGCAGCATCTTGCAAAGATTTCTATCTGATGGGGAGTGCAGTTCCATAGAATAGACTGTGTAGAGTATGGCTCTCATACTGCATGTAATGGGGTAAAATTGGTCTTTGATCTTGCCTTTTCCAAAGATTTTTATCTCAAGTGTGTATGCAGCATTAGGATGTTCCCACTGCAGTCCAACTGCACAGAAACTCATTTAGAGCCCTCTACGGATAACCCTAACATTGAAGAAAAGTAACACATTCAAGTTATGTGGTACTGTACATGTATATGGTCTACTCATCTTATATATCACTTTAGCACTGTGTGGTTCTACAAAGTATTGACTCAGGGGGCTGAATAATTATGCACACCCCACTTTTCAGTTATTGATTTGTAAAAAATGTTTGGAATAATGTATGATTTTCGTTCCACTTCTCACGTGTATATCACTTTGTATTGGTCTTTCATATATATATCCATCCCGGTACACCAGAGCTGTGGCGAGGGACATATCGGCTGCCAGGGGCTGGAGGAAGCCCTGGGTAAGTAGATCTCATTTTTTGCTACCTTGGATGTATCCTTTACAGCAAAATAGGACTATGGTGCAGTTGCATGGGACTTTCCCTTTTTCTCAGCATAGGCTAGATAGAGGCATATGCATTACTGCATGCGTTTTTAAGCAACATTATGGAAAAGTAAGACCTTATAAAGCAATGGCTTTTTGATATGTGCTGCAATGTGAGACAACTAAACATGAACAGGTTAAGCTTTGAATTCAGATAGACCATTTAACTCACCTCATAGCCTGAGCTCCTGGTCTCTGAGAGACTTGAGCGCTGAGATCATTTGTGTTAATTTTCAGTATTTCTGTGGCAAGGAAATCTTCTCGGATGGTTACAGATGTGCTGACAAGTTTAAAGCGAAGGATATGAGCCACGTACTAAAAACAAACAAAACAAACAAACTCTTACAAATGAAGTGTCTTTGGACCAGCAAGTTGGGAGGATTAACAGGACAGAAAAAAAAGAAAAAAAAAAAAAAAAGAAGAAGGTCAGGTGGGAGCCATGCACTCCGCATCATTATTACATTATTACACTCAGCTTTTACTAAACTGCAGATTGAACACACATTGCCACTACATTCAAAATACAGTTATGTGTAAAAGCCATGCTCCCAGCAGTGTAATAAAGGAATAACATCAATACTAATAATAACTAAAGACCGATGGTGCAACCACAAGATATCAGCAAGAAGCACAACATGCAGGCGATACGGAGCGCAAAAAACATGTGAAAGACAAAAGCAGAAATAGAGCAGAAAGGCACGATAGGCAAACTTAGTAAACTTAGTAGATTAATACCCCCCAGTGGGAGTACAATCAGTTATAAACCCTCTAAACGTTTTTTACTCAGTCACCTACTCCTAATTTGAATTTATTTGCATCCATGATTCCTTAAGAATAGAACTAATTTCTATTCTCACATCTAACATTTGGGGGGGGGGGGGGGGCGGCTGGGGGGAGCAAGGCGTGAACACAAAGCAGATTCCAGCACGTTTTTATTCTAAAAGCGATCAGAAACCGGCCTGTGGTCTATGGGCAGCCAACAAATTTCTCTCTTAAAATAATCCTTAAAGGTGGCCACACACCATACAATTTTTTAAACAACTTTTCAATTTAAGAATTTCAATCAATTTGTCTGACTGATAGTAACATTTAAAAAATATGACCAATGTACCACACACCTATGTTAAATTTTTCCCCAATTATGATAAAAATGATTGGAAACTGACAAAATTGCTAGGGTGTGTATATTAATAAATTGACAATCTGACACACACCATACAATCTTCAGAAAAATTGAAGAAAAATATCTGGCATTCCGGATCGATAAAAATAGAAGAAAATGGGAAATCCGATAGGATTTTTCAGTCGAATAATAAAAAAAGAGTTTATTTTTTCGGGAGATCCGATCGTTTTTATCAAATTGCTGTAAAATCTGAATTTTATTGTATCGTGTGTGACCACCTTCAGATTTAGGTAATCTTTTAGATTTTAAGCTCGAGTGCAGGGATCTCTTGACTTTGTATTGGCTATTTATTTTGTTAATTAATTGTTACATTTATCACTGTAATTGCCATGTCTACCAAGTCTGTATTACGTACCAGTGTCTATTTTGTGTAAATCAAATGTCTGTATTAATGTGTTCCCCAAGTTTTGTTTTTTACTCTGTACAGCACCAATAAATATGTTGGCAATCAAAAAGACAATAGACCCTGAACAAGAATGCAGATCAGATGCTTCTGCTGAAGTCTGACTGGATAAGTCACACACTCTTATCAGGTGTGGGATTCAGGTACTGCTGAAGCCACAAACATCAGCAGGGCTGCCAGGCAACTTGTATTGTTTAAAAGGAAATAAATATGTTTGTTTCCATTTGCCTCTCACATCAGGTTCTGCTTAAGAGATTTCCACAACTCAACTGTCCTACCTGGTTCAGACATTCACCTAAATCCCCCCCCCCCCCCCCTCCTCCCCATCTCTGAGACTGGCCTTTGCACCAATACAGGATCTAACCTGACATCACATGGGGTGTGGGAAAGGCCTGGCAGTTGGGATAGGCTGTCAACTGTGCTAAGCCTTGTCCTCATGGTGCGAAATAGCCAGGGATGCTGAGATGGTAAGCTGTATTGTATAACAATCAACTTCATGGCAACTTCAAGTAAATTCATCATCGATTTTCCTACCATCATTTGAGTACTCAATTTCACTTACTTCTTTAGACAATGCAAGATTATGTGAGCTTTCGCTGTATCCTATAGCTGTAAAAAGCTTCTTTTTTTCCTCTGGGGTCATGAGGTCATCAATTTCTGAAATTCAGTGTGACACGGAAATGTGGTTTATCATGATACACACTATTAAACACATATATAAAATAAAAACTAAAATTAAATTCAGTATAACTAGCAAATGCACACTGTGTATTAAAAACAAAACCGTGAAAATTCCTCACTTGCATCAAATACAAGTATAACTCTCTACATGTACGTTTGTGCCTAACAAACGTCATTTTGTAGCTGGTTTCCATTTGTAAACAGTGTCGCTCTTCTGATAAAAGCAATTATCCCCCCCCCCCCCCATCCTTTCAGAACCTGTATGAGCCAAAACCAATTCCGTGTACAAACCCCCGTTTGTACTTGGCAAAATAAATGATTCTGATAATTACTGAACTCCAATGGAGACTGGCCATAGACTTTAATACAAAGTCTGCATGCAGCGGGTTAAAAGTTAGAATAATGCGATCAGTTAATGTGAACAGGCCAATGGATTTGCAGGGGCAGGGAATTGACATGCAGAATTATTCTGCGATGCAACTGACCACCGTGAACAGGGCCTTAAACATTTTTTTTTTTAAAGTGTAAAATACAAATGTTCCTTTTTAGTACTCAATCCAATGAAACATCATGGCATTTTCTTACATGGCTATTATAGGAGTAAAGAGAAGCCGGGCATGGCACCATCCAAGTAACTTATGCTTTTGTTGGGAAATTCAATTTCCCCACTTGAACAAGCTGGAAGAGCTATGACCATCGCTCCTAAACGTTGCTATGCAGGTTTCATTTCCCAATAAAAGAGCATACATTGCTTGGATTGTGCCACCTTCTCTCTTACTGTTATATCAGCCATATGAGAAAATGCCATATTTCCCTGACTCATGTACTAAAGAGGAACATTTGTATTTTACACCTTTTTTAAATGCTTCAATCTTTTAAAAGCCATCAAAGTGCAAGTTAACCTGTAGTTTGTAATGCATGTACATCTGTACAACTAGGACCCAGTGCTATGGGGTGAAGTTTCCCACCCACCTGGTAGTTCAACACAACAGTGTTCTTGTTGTGAGATGCACCATGATGTCATTAGACATATGCACATGAGCCATGTAGAGAAGCCACTATGGGTGCACAAAAGTAAACACTAAAGAGTTTATATATTTTGCAGTGCAAAACTTCTTAAAGTGAACTTCCCAACTAAAAATCTACTCCGCAGCACTGAAAAGGCTTGGTATTTATTTAACAGTTTCATGGCACCTTGCTTTTCTTACCCAAGCCTTATTTTTAGCTGCACATTAGAAAACTGCCTGGGCATTTTTCCCCTGATGGTGTGCAAAGCATGATGGGATTTCTGATGATGTTCTCCTTCTGCTGTTTTGGAGCAAAAAATGTTTTTCTTTTTGTTTTGAATTTGAGATTTGAAGCCTAGCGCACACAGCTGGGAGGGGTGATCAGGACACAGTACAGTTGGAACTGTGTCTCATGTCCCGTCACCTCCTTTCAAACAAAAAGATGGCTACCCCCATGAAATCACAAATATTTGTCGGTTGTTTTAAAACAAGGTGGGTAAGAGATTATATTACCTACTGTATCTATTTTAATTAACATAACTAATGTAACTTAATGACAGTATGTTTGTTTAACCCTCTGGGAGATAATCCCGAGCTGAGCTCGGGGTAAGCCGCCACAGAGGATTTCTCAGGCCCCGGTGGGCCAATTTGCATAATTTATTTTTGTTGCACGCAGCTAGCACTTTGCTAGCTGCGTGTATATACCGATCGCCACCGCTCCGCGCTGATTCGCCGCTACCCGCCGTGCCGCTCCCCCCCCCCCCCCCCAAGACCCCATGCGCAGCCTGGCCAATCAGTGCCAGGCAGCGCTGAGGGGTGGATCGAGATTCCCTCTGACGTCACGACGTCGTTGACGTCATCCCGATCATCGCCATAGCGACGGGGGAAGCCAAACAGGAAATCCCGTTCTGAACGGGATTTCCTGTTTGCTTTGTATGCCGGAGGCGATCGGAGGGGGTGGGGGGATGCCGCTGCACAGCGGCTATCATGTAGCGAGCCCTGGGCTCGCTACATGATTTAAAAAATAAAAAAATTTTAAAAATAGTGCTGCACCACCTCCTGGGCGATATAATTGTATCCCCCAGGAGGTTAAGCTGAAGTTCCCCTTTAAATGTTCCTTTAGCTGCCTAGTTTGCAGCAACTCTGTTTCCAAACTCAAGAGCCAACATTTTAGGCAGCCCTCAAGCAGATTATAAACAAGTGATAATTTAGACACTTATTTAATACATTATGGAAAAACAGACTTAGTGGCTACATTGTAAAGGTCAAAGAAAATGATCACTGTTGCATATTCCACTATTGCTATGCTCTGAAAAGGAAAATTGGACTGAATATAGAAAACCAATGAAAACTACAACTGACAGCAAAGTTCAGTAGTTAATAAGTGAATTACATGACCGGTTACCAGCTCTCTAACCTGCAAAATGACAAATAATTGGGTAAATGGACGCAGATTTTTTTATACAATATTGTTTTCCATATGACTAATGTTTAGTTGGCCTTTCAATTAAAAAGGTTTATCTATAATGAGAAACAAAATCCCTAACCAGTCCGAATATTTTAAAGCTACTATAACTGAGCTGATGAGAACTGTAAGCCATTATTTTAAAAATTGATGTTTAGATTTAAATGTGCACAAAGACCTCTCATCACTTTTAATGAATATGTCTGTAAGCAACAGAAACTGTATACGCAGCTTGCTGTGTTCAAAACATGGTACATGATTTGAATGACACCAATTGACTAGATCCCAACGCAGCCCATAACATTAATGTTGCATTACTTTCTGGTACAGAAGGTTCATCAGAGTCTTCCTTCTTCGCAGTATCCTTCTTTCCCCAGAATCCTCCAAACCAGCCTCCACTCTTCTTCTCTCCACTCTGGGCTGATTTTTTAGCCAGTAACTTCTGTCCTGATCTTACCATCTAAAAGGACAGATACCTTATTTAGATGAGATGATCTTACAAGGTATAATTTATGGTTACCAGATTATAGCTATTCCACCAAAGAAAGCACAAATATAAATGCATTCTTAATTCTTAATTTTGGTTCAAAAGTATGACCCAGATAACAGAAACATAATCCTCTATAATAATCTCCCTGTGTCGCTGCGTCCAGCTGTCCCTGTGTCCTTGTTATTTGCTACTGAGCATGTGCGCAGTACAGACAGCTAGACGGGACCAGGGAGGGCAGGTGCATGCGTGCGCGCGCATGCGCACTGGCAGCAGCAGTAGAAAAAAAAAAAAAAAGACCTAGAGCCAGTTTTTAAATGGGCATGGGGTCTACTAGTACAATATAAAACATGAATGGTCACATTTCCACATAAAAAAAAAATATCTTTCAGGCAGGACGAGGAAAAAAAAAAATTAGACAAATCAGTTTTTATTACCTACGGTGTCCTCCTGTTGCTAAAATTAATTCTGGACACTACCCAGTTGTGCTCGGCGAGTAAACGGATTCTGATGATAGGCATGTTAAATTGGCATTGTTGGGATTGCACGTGGCGGTCTGAAGGGCACTATACATCACTGCAACTGGCCTCAGATCAGGTAAAAAAAAAATGAATGTCTGATTAATCTCTGACCTTGACTTAGAGGTTTTAAAGGTAGGAGGGACCCTCTGGTAATTCTGAATATTCAGTTTTAATACTCAGTGCAGTCTCTCGACTCACAATAGGTCAGGGAAGTAATTACAAAAAGAGCAAGGGCAGAGAGTACCTCTCTGACGTCAGTAAGGCAATATACAGTGATAGAATTAATTAAAAAACATATAAAATATAAAACCTATTAATTGGTATTTCAAAATAGATAAAAGGCATCTATTAACCACTTGTTGCATCCACTGCAGTATATCTACGCCATGGGAAACTTCACCTCAAGTCCCAGGGACGTAGTTATCAGTCTACTGCAGCGAACGGCCGCTGCTAGCTCCCACTTGGGTACACGTCGCCGAGGGGAGATGAATGAGACTGTAGATCCCATTCATTAATCTAAGCCCCTGTGTCAATGATGATCACCGGCATCAATGAAAGGCCGCTGTCATGTTTAACTTCGTAACACCTCCATGCATTTCTTCCCGTTTAGCGTACTAATAGTATGCAATGGAAAGTAATGCGTGAGGACATCTTGTGGCCAAATAGTAAAATTACATATAGATTTTTTTTTTTAATAAAAAGACCTATACTTCATTTAAAATTTAACTCCATACCTCCCACACGCTCCTATAAATACCCAAATAAAAAAATCATAGGAAAAAAAAACAAATAGTTACCTTAGCATCTGAACTTTTTAATATGTAGGTCAAGAGGGTATATTACTGTTATTTTTGAAATTTGGACTTGTAAATCGAGATGGATGCAAAACTGAAAAAAACTCACCTTTATTTCCAAATAAAATATTGGCGCCATACATTATGATAGGGACATCATTTAAACAGTGTAATAGCCGGGATAAATAGGCAAATAAACGGCGTGGGTTTTAATTATGGTAGCATGTATTATTTTAACCACTTAAGCCTATCTGGACAAACATTCTCATCCAGATAGGCTGCGCGCACTCCCTCGGGTCGGATCAAAGCACCCCGCAGAAAAACCAAGGCCTCTTATCAGAGGCTGCTGTTTTTCTGAGTCACAAAGTTTCCCGTCCCCCTAATGCTTTCTGAAAGCGTACGATCGCGCTTCCAGGACTTTTTGAGTGTGGCCAAATAGTAAAACTACACCCTCACCCGTTTTTTATGAAATAAATACATTATTTTACATTTAAAATTAGCCGTTTACCTCTCACACCAAAAAAAATTACCCAAACAAAATGTTTAATTAAAAAATAACATTTTAAAAAATTACAATAAAAAACAAAAACAAAAAACAAATAGTTACCCAAGTCTGAACTTTTTACATATGCATGTCAAAGGAGTATATTAATATATTTTTTTTAAATTATGGGCTTGTAAATAGTGATGTATGCAAATTGAAAAAAATGCACCTTTATTTCCAAATAAAATATCAGCGCCATACATTGTGATAGGGACAGAATTTAAATGGTGTAATAAGCAGGACAAATGGACAAATACAAGTACATGGGTTTTAATTACGGTAGCATGTATTAATTTCAAACTATAATGGCTAAAATCTGAGAAATAATGATTTTTCTCTATTTCTTAATATTCCTGTTAAAATGGATTTAGAATAAATTAATTCTTAGCAAAATGTATCACCCAAAGAAAGCCTAATTGGTGGCCAAAAAAACAAAATATAGATCAATTAATTGTGACAAGTAGTGATAAAGTTATTGGCAAATGAATGGGAGGTGAAAGTTGCTCAGATGCAAAAAATAAACAACCCTGTGGGCTTACGTGGTTAAAACTAGAATGCCCAAAATCTATGAAATAATGAATTTTTTTCCATTTTTTACTTATTCCCATTAAAAGGCATTTAGAATATAATAATTCTTAGCAAAATGTACCACCTAAAAAAAGCCTAATTGGTGGCAAAAAAACAAGATATAGATTATTTCATTGTGATTAGTAGTGATTAAGTTCTTGGCGAATGAAAGGGAGGAGCACTGAAAAGGTGAAAATTGCTCTAGTTCTCAAAGGGAAAAATTTCCTTAGTGGTCAAGTTGAGGACTATAGCACAAAAATCTCTTAAAACATTCATAGATACAGCGGTCAGGCCCTAGACCCAGTCGATAAATGTACACATTGGAAGAAAAGGGGATATGCAAGTTAAGTAACCTGCTGACTCTTCACTACCACACAGGGCCGGGCCGAGGCATAGGCATAGGCTGGAGAGGCTCCAGCCTCAGGGCGCAGTGTAGGAGGGGGAGCACAATTCATTCAGCTGTCATTCCTAATTGTGTTTGAAACAGAAAGAAATAAGAAAAGGGGATACATGGCAGTGACTGCAAGCCAGATAACTAGATATTAAGGTGTTGGGGAGGTTGTGGGCCCTGTGGCGCCTCTTAGTCTAATAGCAATCAGTGTGTGACGGCTAAGGTGGCAGGGATGGAGGGGCGCACTTTGGTGTCTCAGCCTTGGGTGCTAGAGGACCTTGTCCCGCCTCTGCTACCACACATGGCTTTCTTTTCGGGAACTTCAGCAAGAATATAGTATACCAAAACAACATTTCCTAATGTCAAACAATTTATAAGCAAACATTTTAGTAATGTGTCTTGCATAGTACAATTTACGTCATTTGGTAAATTCCTAAAACCAGGGACAGAGAGACTCTTACGCTAAGAACTTCTGAAGCTGATTAACGAAGTCCATTTCCAACCAAATGTTGGGAATACACGATGCGTTGCTGCTCGATTCTCCACTCGATTCTCTTATCTTCTGCTTGTTTTTCTTATCTTTTTCAGTAATCGAGCGGCAAAACGATCGAACGGGAGATCGGATACATCAGAAATTATCTATCGAACCATCTAAATGGCTCCAAAATGAACCGTGGATTCCCAGCATAAAGCACATTTTAATAAGGGATGGCATAAGGTGTTCCCAGACATGCAAATTGGGGAAAGAATTATTAAGAACAACGCCTTTTGGATGTGGATATGTAGAGTAATCATTGAGCACCCTGGAGTGGGGAAAAAAAAAAAAAAAACAGACAACAGGAGACCCAATTGTGTAGTAAGTAACAACAATGGTGGTGCTCATAAGAGGGTTGCAAATGCGCAACTGACCATTGAAGGCAGGTGGAGATGAACAAACCTGTGTCCACTCGGGTGTTCAGATGAACTGGACTTGGTCGCTAAGTAAAAGATTCCAGATAGTTGCAGAAGTGGTAAACACCTAGCCAAATAGATCACCCCTCCCAAGGGAGGATGGGTACTGGGTAGCAAAAGGGGAAAGAGGCGCCTAAAGTGTAATAATACTGTTAAAAACAGCTAAAATATAAAAAAAATGAGGTGGCTTATCTCAAGACGACAAATTCGTATAATAGAAAAACTTTTAATAAGCATATGGCCGCGCATTTCGTGGGTACCTGCCCACTTCCTTAACCACTTAACACCCCGCGGTACGAATTTCTCCGTCCCTTTTTTCCCCCCTAAAAAACCAGGGACGGAGAAATCCGTACCTTCCGCGCTCCCGCCGCTCGTGCATGCCGCTGCCCGCTCATCAATGAATGGGAAAATCCATTCCCGTTCGTTGATCTAAGCCCCCGCAATGATCCGCAGCTTCTATTAGAAACAGCGCGATCATTGTGATCTTCTCAGCCTCGTACTGCTTCCTGTAAGCGTCCTTCCGGACGCTTACAGGTCGCATGTAAACAAACACTGTGGCCATCTTGCGGCCAAATAGTAAAACTACACCCTAAAGCATTTTACATATACAAACACATTACATTTACACAGATTAACTCATTACCTCCCACACTCCACAATTTTTTATTTTTTTTGTAATTAAAAAAAAAAATACAATAAAAAAAAACATAAATAGTTACCTTAAGGACTGAACTTTTTAAATATTAATGTCAAGAGGGTATAACACTGTTACTTTATAAACTGCGGGCTTGTAATTAGGGATAAATGCAAAACTGAAAAAAAATGCACCTTTATTTCCAAATAAAATATTGTTGCCAAACATTGTGATAGGGACATAAATTAAATGGTTTTATAACCGGGACAAATGGGCAAATACATTTCATGGGTTTTAATTACAGTAGCATGCATTATTTAAAAACTATAATGGCCGAAAACTGAAAAATAATTTTCCCACATTTTATCCTATTTTCCCATTAAAACACATTTAGAATAAAATAATTCTTGGCATAGTGTCCCACCTAAAGAAAGCCTAATTGGTGGCGAAAAAAACAAGATATAGTTCATTTCATTGCGATAAGTAATAATAAAGTTATAGACGAATGAATGGAAGGAGCGCTGAAAGGTGAAAATTGCTCTGGTGTTCAAGGGGTAAAACCCCTCAGTGGTGAAGTGGTTAAGCCAACTATAGTGCCAAACAGAAATGCAGCTGGACACAGAACACCTTTTGTGGCCACTAGCCTCTGAAGACACGGAAACCTCAGGAAAAAAAATTGTCAGGCGGGCCCACACTGCCACACAGCCTCAAGGTCATCACCTGGTATGTTATTTTAACCACGTAAGGCCCAGAGGGTTATACTCCCCTAGTGACCAGGCCATTTTTTACAATTCGGCCCTTCACAACTTTAATGGTTTATTGCTTGGTCTACAACTTGGCACCCAAATTAATTTTACCTCTTTTTCTTCTCACAAATAGAGCTCTCTTTTGGTGGTATCTGATTGCTGCTGTGATTTTATTATAATTATTATTATTATTATTATTATTAATTAAAAAGAGCAACATTTTTAATTTTGTTTATCTGCATATAAATAAAATGTGCATTTGTTCCAGAGTTGATTGCACTATACAATTCTCTTTTTCTATGTTGCTTACAATAAATTGTACAAATCTGACAGGTTTTGTACTAGTCCATCTTGTTAAGGGCGATCAGGGTTTTATATATTTTCAGAACCCCTTATTGATTGGCAATTGCCGAGTAAAACTGTCAAAATGTGTGCAAGCGTTTGGAGAGACTGCCAGAATCTCTGTATAGGTCCTTACCATGGAGTACTTTTTTAAAGATAAAAAAATAACTACTGAGAAACCCCCATGGGGAGACCGACGAATCTGAAACCTGTCAGAGATGTCAGATTTTCACTGCCTACTGCAAGTGACCGCAACATGAGAGAAAATGTATCTACAGTGCATTTTACTCAGAGAGAAATGCTTATAAGTTTATGCACATATGTATTTTCAATGTTACTTTTTTGTGATCCTTTAAGTTAACCAAAAAATGGTATCATCCTGATTTAAAACTTCAAATTTTACATAGAACAGAAGAAATTTAAATGTTAGCATTTGGTTACCTCTGCTTGGGCTTGCTGTCTGCCTAGGATTATGTTAAAGACATCAAGATTTTTTTCCATAGCCTGTAATGCAAACGAAAGACACACAAATAACTGACGGAACTGTTAGCTAAGCATGCAAATTTTTGTTCTGGTATTGTGGCGTTGGTACTCTGCTTCATAGCTTGTTTTTTTAAGAGACATTGTTTTTGTTGACAACTTCAATGATTTAACTCCATCGTTCAACTAGTCCTAACCAATTCACTTATTTTTGCATAAACTCCTGCCCCCAACCTTCCCAGTTCAAATGTAGACCAACATAACCTGTCCAAGTGTTTAAAATTTGCGGGACTCCTGCATGTTGCAAACCCAAGGAGAGGAGGCAATAGAGATCAGGAGCTAACTCGTCGCGAATCTCGCATAATCTTACGTACTGAGGCAATGGGGCCTTTGGGCCTCAATGATAGGCTGGAACTATCTTGTTTCCTTGATCCTTGAGATCAGGAGAGATCTGTCGAGCTTCAGGCGCCTCCCCTTTCTCTATAGACTTGTATATGGACTTGGGAATGTGTGGTATTTCCCCTCCCCCCCCTCTCTCTGACTCAAGAGTGTATGGCCCCCAATCTTTTCCCCATTTCCCCCCCCTATTGATGCACCTCCCCCCTCTCCTTTCTTCTTCTCCCTTTCTTATCTTTCCCTCTTTCTTTGGGGAGCTTATTTTCTCGGCATATTGGGGAACCTCTTCGTTTCATACACCTCTGTAAGTGTTTCTCTTTACATTCTGCACATCGGTGGACGTCCTGGGTACAGGAGATTTTGCACCGCCGCTCACGGGCATGCCCAGAGCAATAGTGCATGAAAGGAGTGGGTGGAAGGACAGGTGCAGAGTGAGCATGGAGGTCGTTGTGACAGAAGGTGCCACCGGAATTCTGGTGGCCAAGTTCACTCTCCCTTTTTTATGGGGGAAGAGTTGGGCTGGTTGACACCCTTTTCTCCCCCAATAGGGTAGACCATCCTGCCTATGCACTGTCTGGTCTAGTACACCCCCACCCCATTCCTGGCTTAACCCCAATAGGACGTAGGCTGTGGTGTTAGCCTCATGCGGCTCTCCCTTCCTCTATGATGTTAAGTTGCTCCCCAGTGTTCCCTCTGGTAGACCGCGTGACGGTGGTCTGTGCCCCTCTTTCCCTTTCTTAGCGCCTCCTGATACAATACTCTGGGGGATACTTAACCTGGCCGAACCAATGGTGGTCGGTTTAGAATGGAAAGGACATTAGGTGGGAACAGAGGTTTACACTGAGGGGCTAGTCCTTTGGCTTCGTTCTCCCCTTCTCTCTCCCTTATTCCTCCCCTCCTCTAGTGTTTTTAGTAGGGATACGAGGTGGTTTTAATTTGAATATTTAAATAAAGATGTTCCTTTAATGGCAGCAGACGGAGACCGAAACAGTAATGACAATAGGATCTACTGGGGTGATGTAGATTTTCCTGATAGGTATAGTATATGCACAGTTTTTATAGTTTTATGATAAGGGTGAAACCTTTTTTGGCATGTTAGCCCACAATTGTATGTCGTAGGCAATGTTTGGCACTTGTTGAATATATGCAAGCACGTCACCATTACATTCGCCGGACCTTGGCGATCCTCCCCTATTTCCTCACGGACCCACCCAACAGGCGGATTCATCATCCCCCACTCCCACACTGTCACGTAGCAGGTCTCCTCCCCTCCAACCCGAACACTTCACTCCCCAACACTATGGGCCAATGGCGTGCGTGATGGGCGGGGCTTCCAGGGAACATCTCGGAAGTCCGTGCACGCCGCCATTGCCCTGGGACAAACGCACGTGAACAAGCGCCACACCGGCGCGAAACGGCTGTTGCGCCGTCCTCTCATCCCCTGGTCACCCTCCCGCACCCGTCCTTCACTCAGGTCAGATCGATCCACTGTTTTTACATGTCTTATGCAATGTGACATTGTTTCTGCCTGCTGGCGAAAGAATATGGCGAAATAAACGTGATTTCAGGAAGCTGTGCACGGACTGCCTTGTGTGTTCTGTGATATTGTTATGTTCCCATTTTGTCTGGAAGCACGCTCCCTCATGTATAGCCCACAGTGGAGTGAATAGGACGGAGTTGGTACCTACTGGTGCAAAAGACTTTTCCCTTCACTTGAAACCCCCCACTGCTGAGTGCCAGGCATACCAGCTTCTTTTGTGCATAACCTGTTCTAAGTTCTAACCCATAACTTCCCCTAAAAGTGGTACATAACCCTGCATTTCACCTTTGCACTAAAACATTATTTACAGCAGATTATATGCAACCAGCATATTTTTTTTTTTTTACTAGACCAGCATTCGAAGGGTTACACACAGAGCTTGAAAGTTTAGTGCAGTGAAATGCTGCAGCATCCGAACTTCAGATAATGTTACATTGTGTTTACTTAAATGTATCAAGTGAGGAATGTGACACATTCTCTGACTGCAGAGAAGCTACTGGAGACAGAGAGACACTGAAAGCTTGTCTTCCAGCAAAACAGCAATGAATAAAACCAGTTATTAATAAAATGCAAAGTCAGCTCACAAAGCAAAAAAACTGTACTTTTCGAAACCTATAACTTCTATATGAATAATACTACTTATGCACTAATGCAAATATGATAACCGTATGGCATATAAAAAGTAGGTAAAAATGTTTTCATTGAATATTATGTCAGGGTTTTAACCCGCTTAAAAATAAAATCTAACCCAAACCAAAAATATCAAAATATCCTTTTTAGAAACCCCTCATGACCAACCAAACCTCCCTTTAAGATCAGAGAAAGATATGTTCCTTATAGCTTGGTGCAGCGCTATACTCTGGGCCGTTCATCTACTGCCATTGCCGGCTTGCCACCAATAATTTTCCATTTTTTTTACGATCAATCAACTAAATTAATGATTGGGTTGGTGCATCGATTTCTAGTACATTTGATTGGAGTGACCAAATCTGATCGAATAATATATTCTTGGGATTTGGCAGGAAAAATCATCTAGTGTTAGGGCACCATAAGAGTGTCTGTACTCTTAAAAAAACCAAAAACTTTTGAATACCCATGTGAGTTTACTGTATAACATTATTGAGGCTACAGCAATGTCACCTGTAATTCCTTAACAGTTTCCTCAGGAACTTTGCTTTGGGTGAGTTTGACCTTGTAAGCATTCTTGTAATCTTTTAGGTTTTTCCGGTGTTGTGCTATGTAACTCCAAGACCACATGTGAGACTTCCTTCTTACATTAACTTCCAGGATGCTAGTAATAGCATAGTTCCACCTGCACCCAAACACGAACATGTAGGGGAAGAACATTTGTCATGGATCAAAGGAACATTTGTTTAAAAATGAAAGATAATTTTACTATAGCTCTAAATAAAATGCTTACACAGAATAGTAAAATATTTTAATTGTACACAGTTACATGGGACCCTGAGATGGATCACTACAGCTAATTTATACTTACCTAAGGCTTCCTCCAGCCCCATAAGTGCCATGGCCTTCCCCTGCGTCCTCCTCAGTTATGCCACTATGACCATTGTGTCAGGCCTTCTGTGCATGCTGGCTCGGCTAAGCTCCTCGTCGTGCTCCCGACCCTTGGAGCATTCTGCACCTGCCTGCGCAGTAGTACTACGCAGGCACAGAACACTCCAGGGGACTCCCTCGGCTGGCAGCAAATGACTGGATTACTGGGAATCGAAGTGCCAAAATGGATGGGCTGAAGAGGACAAGGGAAGCCACAGTGCGTATAGGGCTGGAGTAAGCCCCAGGTAAGCATAAATAAGCGCTATTGTGCCTTCTCTGGTACACTTCAAGATTGGTTAATGGAAGTGCTTTATATGAGCAATTAAACACCATCAGTACAGACTGTTCAGTTTTTCATCAACTAAGTAATTTAAAAAATTAAAAAAAACCTCTTATAAGTCAGTTATATATAATAAACTATTGAAGTATATTTAAACCCCTTTTTGTCTTCAGCAATACTCCAAAAAACCTTGAACTGATATGGGATGTTAAACTATAGGAGTTGCACGCACATTGTCACATTTTCAACTAGCTTATAACAAGTGACGGTTGATTATCAGCATTAGGAATGAGTAGTACCTCCTTACAATGAGATCATACTACACGTTGCTAAGTTAATTCAAACAACCTCAGCCAAGATCATAAATATTGTAAAGCATCTTTTCATGCAAGGCGGTCTTCAGTCACACATCCTGGATTACTCATGCTGCAATGTGCAAACATCATGAGACAGTTCTTCTGAGGAACAGAACACATACGTTGGTAGCAGGAAAAAAGGGCAATGGCGGCTAGTGGATGGAAAGTGCACCACCATAGACTCTAATGCAATTATCGTTAATATGGCGGAAAAAAAAAAGCAGAAAAAAGGACACCTGATAAATATTGTTAACAGCATTAGGACATTAAAGTTTTCGAAGTATGTTATCGTTTTAGAAGCTTGCAACGTTATAGTTTTTGTCATATTTCCTTTGTCAGCACGGTGGCGTAGTGGTTAGCTCTCTCGCCTTGCAGCGCTGGGTCCCTGGTTCGAATCCCAGCCAGGGCACTATCTGCAAAGAGTTTGTATGTTCTCTCCGTGTCTGCGTGGGTTTCCTCCAGGCACTCCGGTTTCCTCCCACATTCCAAAAATATACAGATAAGTTAATTGGCTCCACCTAAAAATTGGCCCTAGACTACAGTACTTACACTACATAATATAGACATATGGCAATGGTAGGGATTAGATTGTGAGCTCCTTTGAGGGACAGTTAGTGACAAGACATATATATACATTGTACAGCGCTGCGTAATATGTCGGTGCTATATAAATACTAAATAATAATAAATAATAATAATAATAATTGTATGTACAGACTTTACGTTATAAAAGATAGAATCATTTCTATGTGTAAAAGGGTGTTTCTGCAGGGGGAGTGGTTAGGGTTATGCACCACCAGGGGGGTGTTTAATGACAGGCACCACTGGAGGGACATTAATTGGGTTAGACACCACCAGGCGCCCTTTTTTCATGCACGCCATAAGTTCCTAGAGTATCTGCCATTCTCCTATTTACCTAACATTTTAAAATAAGCCGCCTCTCTCCTCTTGATCCCACAAACATCTGGATTTTTGTGGTAATGGATTGTGTGACCTCCCAAGTTTCACTTGCATATAAAAGCACTGCTTCTATGCACTGTTTCTCTAAGGCCTAGTGCACACCAGAGCGGTTCTGCTGCGGTTTGCGATCTGCTTGCGGGTGCGGATCCGCTAGGGTAATGTATTTCAATGGGCTGGTGCACACCAGAGCGGGAGGCGTTTTGCAGAAACGCATACTCCCGGGCTGCTGCAGATTTTGGATTGCGGATGCGTTTCTGCCTCAAAGTATAGGAAAAACGCAAACCGCTCTGAAAAACGGCACTTCAGAGCGGTTTGCCAGGCGTTTTTTGTTACAGTAGCTGTTCAGTAACAGCTTTACTGTAACAATACATGAAATCTACTACACCAAAAACGCTTCACAAAACCGCAAAATGGTAGCTGAAACGCTACAGAAAAAGAAGAAAAAGCGTTTCAAAATCTGCCAGCATTTTTGCGGATCTGCTAGCGGTTTTTGGTGTGCACTAGGCCTATAACAGAACTGTTCTCTAGAAATGTATCTGAATGTGTCTTAAACTGGCCTGGATTTATATCACAGGAGCCTATAGGCACAGATGTCCTGGCACCCTAGACTTCACCGTCCATGAACGTACAAACCCCCACCACAAGTGTGCTGGCTGGCCCAGCTGTCACTTCTCCCTTAGTTCCCTTACCTGTCATAGGTAGCTACAGGTGCCCCTTAGTATTAGGCAACCAGAGCTATTCTTGATATTAGTATTAAAAGGTACCTAAACTGAGAAGGATATGGATTTTTTCCTTTTGAAATAATACCAGTTGCCTGACTCTCCTGCTGATCCTGTGTCTTTTACTAAATACTTTTAGCCACAGACCCTCAACAAGCATGCAGATCAGGCGTGGTTAGTGGAAAGGACGCCTTGGAAGCAGTACACCAGGTATATATGACCTGTACACTTTGCCGGTGCTCAGTCTCGACCGGATTGCCCAAGCGGTCGCTGGTTCACCATAAACAAACGAAAAATAGACGGCACACAATTGGCTGCAAAAACTGTTGCTGTGTATTATGGAGCAAAGCACTGCATTGCAGTGCTTTGCTCCATAATATACAGATCCGATGCTCTGATTGAAGTCAGACTGGATTAGCTGCATGCTTGTTTAGGCGTGTGATTCAGACAAACAGATCAGCAGGACTGACAAGCAAATGGTATTGTTTAAAAGTAAACCTCTATATCCATCTCAGCTAAAGGTTCCCTTTAAAGGGATCCTGAAATGAGGAAAATTATTTAAAATAAACACGTGACATAGCTGCAAATGAATATTACATACTAATCTCACCATCAGTTCCTTTCAGAAGCTCACCGTTTTCTTCTTACAGTGATCCCTTCCAGTTCTGACAATATTTTGTCAGAACTGGCAAGATTTCGTCAGAACTGAAATATACCAGTTGCTGTCAGTTATATATCAGCAGCTGTCAGTTACAACTGAATGTGCAAGGTAATGTCCATGTTTCCCTATGGCTCAAGTGGTGTGATATTACAGTTTAACAGTGTGCTGACCAGGAAGCAGTTATTGGGCCATTTTCAAAATGGAGGACGGAGAAATCCATTGATCACAGTGGGCAAATGAGATGCAGGAGAGGAGAAAAAGATTGAGGAGTGGACTACAGAGGAGGTATGACCTGTGTATGGTTATTTTGACTTTTTATTTTCAGTTCAGGTTCTCTTTAAAGGACAACTGAAAAGAGAGGTATATGGAGGCTGCCATGTTTATTTCCTTTTAATCAATACCAGTTGCCTAGCAGCCCTGCTGATCCTCTGCCTCTAATACTATTAGCCATTGCCCCTGAACAAGCATGCAGCAGATCAGGTGTTTCAGACTTTAAAGTCAGATCTGACAAGACTAGCTGCATGCTTGTTTCTGGTGTTATTCAGATACTACTGCAGAGAAATAGACCAGCAGGGCTGCCAGGCAACTGGTATTGATTAAAAGGAAATAAATATGGCAGCCTCCGTATACCTCTTACTTCAGTTCCCCTTTAAGATATTAGCTAGAGGTGTCCCAAAGTATTAGTAAACTACAGCTTCCCCAATTGAAGGGAGCTCTGGTCAGTGGAATGCAGAGACCAGAGTGAGTAACCTCACATTTACACTTCACTTTGGACTCTGCATATGGAAGGAGGGAGGCACTTGGGGAGGGGAGTGATCAGCCTTTCCATCATCAGGCGCCTGTAGGCAAGTGCCTACAGTGCCTTATGGTAAATCCGGCCCCGGTCTTGAAGCAGAACTCTGAATATCCAGTCTTCTGGCTAAAACAATGTTTCTCTAAAGTAAATGCGTGGTTCTATAATTAAAGAACCTAATCCCTAAATTCTTACACGTCTTCCCATAACACGTTCTAGTCCTTCATTGGCCTCAAATCACTAAGCTTATCTCCTGTCTTTAATAACATTTCTAGAGTCATCACCATGGTGATAAGGCATGTAGTATTCAGGAAATATTTTACCTCAGGCAAACCTAAAGTTAACTCTTCAATCCTTAAAATAACTTCAGAATTCTAAAGTTAAAGACAGGCTGTTAATCAACTACATATGAAAATAACTACAGAGGAGGTAACTTAACCTTCCCAGCGTTCAATTTCCCCAGGATTTCT
Source organism: Hyperolius riggenbachi (assembly GCF_040937935.1). Lineage (NCBI taxonomy): Eukaryota > Metazoa > Chordata > Amphibia > Anura > Hyperoliidae > Hyperolius > Hyperolius riggenbachi. Next base: position 220,035,367 of record NC_090648.1, read on the forward strand.
GTGCAAACAGTGATAAAATTTATTTTTAAAACTTTTTTTTCCCTGTAACTTGCCAAAATGTGTCAAGCAAGGGTCTAGTATACAGTGCAGGAGAGTATTGATGTGTATGCATGTTTATACTGTTCACAGCATGTTTTTTTGAACGGACATTTCTGTCCATACCGCTAGGGAGGTTAAGGAATGAAGAGATAAGATAACTCACTGTGCCGTGGCAAGTTTTCTCTTGCCTTATCTCAAGCATGATCTTAATGAATTGAGGCCAAAGTCTGTTTCAATTTTGGGATGTATAGATCCCATTATTATTATAATAATAATAATAACAACATCGCCTATATTAGTCTTTCTTATAGTTTCACATAATTGTTGGTAAATGAAGAAGGGGACAGCCTTGAAAAAACAGTGGAAGAAGAAATCAGAAAGATGGGAATATTGAAAGAGATCAAGAGAAAAGCAACAAATAGATCTGAATGGAGAGTCTTCACCAATGCCCTATGCTCCACTGGGAGTTGAGGAACAGAAAGATATTTTAAAGTAGGTTTATATACACAGATGACTGTAAGTGAATAACAATAATTCTACTTAAATTATGTAGTCATAGAAACAAAATTCTTAAAATAGCTGCATTTCAAAAGTCACTAATAAAATAGACAAAAAGGAGGAGACTTCAGTTTTATGCTTTTACTGTTGATTTTCTTACCCTACAAAGACAAATTGTATGTTGCTGGGGAAAATTTAATAGCGATAACACAGTAAAAACATTTTACAAATTGCCAACATACCACTCTTTGCAGCCTTCTTTCAATGTTACCAGTGGTCGGAATTTTCGGTATGGAATGTTCCTCACCATATAATCTACCGACTCCAATAAGTCAATCATACTGAGGTACTGTAAATAAAGGTTTTAACATATTCAGTCAATGTTGGCTGCAACACAAGGACAACAACACGATCCAGCTTTATAACAGGGCTGTGGAGTTGGTACAAAAATCTTCCGACTCCTCAGTTTATGAAACCACGACTCCGGGTACCCAAAATGGCTCAGACTCCTCGACTCCGACTCCTTAGTCTAATACTTCACAGTGCTGTGGATTTTGTACAAAAATCATCCGACTCCCGACTCCTCAGTTTATGAAATCAACGACTCCGACTCCGGGTGCCCAAAACTGCCCAGACTCCGACTCCTCGACTCCGACTCCACAGCCCTGCTTTATAACCTTCATTAAAGAAAATGGGGTTCTCAGGATTCCTTCTACTAGACAAGATTGGCAACACTACAGCATCTCACCCAAACTGCAGCATGCAACACTATCACAGAACTGAGGAATAATGAGTGCAGATCTCATCTATGTGACAACCAGCCAAGCACAAGAAAGGTTGTAGATGGAAAAAGTAACAGCTGAAAGTTCCTGAATATTACCTACCTGTGGCTTGGTCAGTTCTATTGCAACATGCTGAATTTCCATGTTCCAATCTAACTTTGGAGTTCGCTGTTCCAGCTCTGAATTAGGGTTGATATAAAGCTTTCCTGATGCGGATACCGGCTGAAAGACTTATGAAAAATGTGATTTAATTGCAACATATTAATGTTATTGCACTGAATCTACCGTCCATAAAAAAGGACTACAAAGCATTTGAACATTACCTTTAATATAATTAAATACAATGTATTATGTATCAGAAAAGTTGCAAACTTAAAGTGAACCAGAGACGAAGCATCCTCCCTGACTGAGAATTCCGTCTGGCTTTGCTCAGGAATCATTATAGCTGAGTCATAGCAGAGCAGGACGGGGGCAGGCATGGGCTTGAAAAGACATCAGAGAAGAGACTGGGCTATAATGATTCCTGAGCAAAGCCAGACTGAATGCTCAGTCAGGGATTTTATCATGACTGAACAAGCAGGCTGAGCAGTGAAGAATGAAAGAGCAGGGTAGGTGTTTTCTCTAATGTTCCCACTGATGTATATGGTAAAATACATGAGGGTGCTTCGTCTCTGGTTCACTTTAAACTAATATCAAGCATTTGTATAACAGGTGTTTAGGTTGCGACAACAGTAAATGAGATACTATAAACATGTTTTTACTACAAGCAAATATGTCAAAGATTTTACTTACTATATTGGTAACCTATGGGTTTTCCGCTACTGGATGTAACATTTGATTTCAAATCAGCCTAAAAATAAAATAGAACATAGCATGAGCTGCTTCACAAAGGCAACAACTTTCCTCAGTTGTCCCCCACTAAAATTATTTTAAGAGAAATTTCAATGGGGTTCCAAAATTGCTACATAGTTTGGTGATTTAAAGCAGAACTGTAAACTGCTTAAAAAAAAAAGTGTTTCACTTACCTGGGGCTTCTGCCAGCCCCCTGCAGCCGACCTGGTCCCACGCCGCGGCTCACTTTCACTTTGCGCAGTTAGGGGAACTGCGCCTTTGTGGCCCTGGCCGCACGCCTCCTCGTTCATGTTCCCGTAGCCGGACGCGTACTGCGCAGGCGCAGTAGAGAAGTTCTCATACTGCGCCAACCACTCTTGGCTACAGGAATGCGTACTAGGATACACACGGCCAGGGCGCAATGCAGGTTGACTTCGAAGTCGACCTCCATTAAGGGAAAAAAAAAGTGAGCCGCGGCAGAACCGAGGATCGGTCCAGGACTGCGAGGGCATAGGTCGGCTGCAGGGGGCTGGCATAAGCCCTCAGTAAGTGAAACTTATTTTCTAAGCGGTTTACAGTTCCGCTTTAAAGGGAGCCTGATGTGAAAGCAATATGGAAGCTACCCTCATTTTCTTATAAACCATGCCAGTTGCATGGCTGTCATTCTGAGCTTTTGGATTTAGTGGTTTTTGAGACACACCTGCAACAAGCATGCAGCCAGCGGAGACAGACCAGAGTCAAAGCATCTGAGCAGCATGCTTATTCTGGGCCAGTGACATAGTATTGGAGGCAGAGCATCAATACAAAAGTCAGGCAACTGGCATTGTTTATTAGGAAATGAAGATGGCTGCCTCCGTATTCCTCCTACTTCAGGTTTCCTGTAATGGGAACATGATTATGTAATTTTAGTTTGCAGACAGCTAGGGATGCAACAGACCGGGACTCAGACACACAGCTTTCTCTGCCAGTAATCCTTTGGAATTATATTTTTTTGCATATATTCAGCAGTGGTGCCTGGGAGACATCTCGAGCTCACTCCAACCTGAATTATCGCAAATTCTTTCTGTTTTAGGAAAGCAAATTTTTGTTTTTCTGATAAAAAGGAAGTATGGGAGTTCAAGGTAAGTTTGCCAAAATGTGTGCATGACTATAGCTGACTCAAGATGAATGCTTCTGTCCTATCATCCTAATAATTTATCTTTTTTAGAATGTCTTTTGTGAATCCTGTAAATATCTTATTTCCAAGATTCACTTGATGAAGGTCTGGGTCTATCTTCTGGTAATATCTTTAACCTCTTCTACATAATCGGTGATGAGACCCCCTTGGCTGCTTCTGGCTTGATGAGATTCTGGTCATTTCTAAGATTAGTAGCGATCACTGTTTGTTCAGAGATTTATTACGGTTTTCATTGGCTTTTATTGTCCCACATTTTTGTCAAGATATAGAAGCCTTCATTATATTCCAAGAGGTTAGACAGACATTTTAACTAGTTAGCTTTAACTCCGTATGTACAGTATGTGACATTTAGTTGCCATATTCTTCTAATCAGTAATGATCACTCTCACTAGTAATAAAAGTAATACGAGTGATAAGAGTGATGTGTTCTACAGTGTGACCATTATTGTAGGCTTTTGATAGTTTAAGAGTGAGCCATCTTATGAAATACATTGAAAGCACTGAGAGCAAACCGTTCCTGTAGATAGGTTTGCTTGCTTGGGCAAAAGTGCATGTCCTCGTTGAGGACCTTTTCCTCTGTTCTAGTGAGTACACTGCACGGATTCAAATGCAGTGCTCCAACCTTTCCTGAAAATTGTACCCAAGGTTGGCACCTCTCATCTTTACCCAGCACTGGGTATGTTTAGATTGCATATATGACTGGACTGGTTCACGACTTTCGATCAGACAAAAAAAGACAATGGAGCAGATTTTTCAACATGACTGCATACAAATATATTCTTGCAATGGAGCAACCTCTTGTTTTGCACTAGTTTTACACAAGCATTGCTTACATTTTTCATGCTATATTAATGAACTTCTTCTGAACTACTGAGCATGTAATACCATGAATTATTAGCTGGTCATGTCGTAGGCGTGGCTCTCACATAAATCTGTACATTCCTGATCCAGTCTAGTCCTGCCCCATCGGCTTTACCTGACTGGCCTGGAAATGTACAACTTTTAAGTGTGAACACACCCATAGAAACGCATACAAAACGGATACCAAATTGACAGGACTGGTCTAGACCGGAAACGTACAGATTTATGCATAAACACATCCAAAGAAACACATACAGTGCTACAGAATACGTTAGCACTTTATAAATCAATAATAATACAAAACTGATGCCAAATACCAAAGACTGACAGGACAGACCTTGATGCCTTTTTGTGTCTGAACCAAGCCTTAGTCTTTTCAAAGTTTCACTGGCTGTTCTGTTTATTAACAGCTGTATACTAAAAAATGATTGCATTCTTATGCTATCTAGGATTTATTATAGAATTGCCATGGTCGTTTTGAAGCTAAGCTGGTGTAGGAAAGGTGGCGGTTATTGCATACTCTTAACTATATTAAAGTACACTTTGCATTTACAAAATTTTCAAAAAAAGATCATTGGCTGTCCATGTGCAGATTCAAATAAACTGTATAACATTGGCCATATACATCAATCGTTTGCCAGATGTCTTTTCATAAATCTAAAATATAGTAATAACCAAAGCATATATAGCCCATCACTGGTAATTAGGCAGTAGAAAGTTGTAGACTTCCATTGAGACCAACAGTCTCTTAAAATATACTCGGTTTCCTGAACAAATGCTAAACATAATTTAATCAGAAACATCACTTGTCAGTATCAAAAAATGCTCAAAATAGACACTGAAATGATATTTCATTGAACAGTATCATGTAACCGCGGATGACTAATTTATCTGCTAACACATATCACAAAGTAACACGAATATTGATGGATTTATAATCATCATGTATTTCAGAGGTAGATTCATTACCCCTCAGACAGAGTGTGTGCCAATAGGAAATTAAAAACTTAACTCGATAAACAAGTTTTCACGCATTTGACGCAAGTTCCAACAGAGTAAATACATTCTAGCGCCAACATGAAGTGGAGTTCAGCTCAGTGAGAAACACAAGGAAAAAGAACACTAATCAATATTTATATATAACACATTTATTAAGATAATGTAGTGTGGTTTTCTTGGAAAACCCATAAAACAGAAGAACAAAACATAACTATTGACTCCTGTGTGCAGGTAAATTTCCATGAATAATCTGGACATAACCGTACAATCAACTGAAAGCCCAGCAAGTGAACCTGACACATAAGACATACACAAACAAAAAAAAAAATTATATATATATATATATATATATATATATATATATATATATATTTATTTTTTATAGTGGACTTGAACTCTTGCACAGCCTGTTTAATTCCCCCTCATTTGTGACTAAGCACAAGTTGTAATTTGATCCCGTAGCTGTGTCAGTTGCCTGCCACAGCAGAGTTCATTGGTAATGGTAAACACAGGATGTTAAACATTTCTGCCGCCCTGACGTGATACTCACGTCCGGGCGGCTGCTCTGCTGCGCTTCGGCACACTCCTGCGCTCGATCGCGCCCCGTGCTGTCCCCCAGTAGCCCTGGGATCAGTGAACGGGAACATGGTTCCGTGTCTCCAGCAGAAAAACCGAAGCGCTCTAACTAGAGGCTTCAGTCTTTCTGCAAAAAAAAATTCCCCATCCCCCATGTGCTTCCAGTAGCAAGAAGCACAAGGAGAAAAAAAAAAACAGAAGGTGGCCATCTTGTGGCCAAATAGTAAAACTGCATCTACATATTTTTTAAATTATACATATAACATTAAAAATTAACTGTTTATTTCCCACACCAAAGTATTATCCAAATAAAATTTTTAATGGAAAAAAAAATACAATTAAAAAACAAAAAAATATTTACCTAAGGGTCTGAACTTTTTATATATGCATTTGAAGGGGGTATACTACGAACATTTTTTTAAATTATAAGCTTGTAAATATTGATGGACGCAAAACGGAAAAAATGCACCTTTATGTCCAAATAAAATATTGGCGCCATACATTGCGATAGGAACAAAATTTAAATGGTGCCATAACCGAGACAAACAGGCAAATAAAAAACATAGGTTTTAATTATGGTAGCGTGGATTATTTTAAAGCTATAATGGACAAAAACTGAGAAATAATGAATTTTTTCCATTTTTTTCTTATTAATCTTGTTAAAATGCATTTATAAAAAAATAATTCTTGGCAAAATGTACCACCCAAAGAAAGCCTAATTAGTGGCGGAAAAAACAAGATATAGATCATGAAATTGTGTTAAGTAGTGATAAAGTTATTAGCGAATGAATGAGAGGTAAAAAAAATTGCTCTGATGCATAAGGTGAAAAATCCCCGCGGGCTGAAATGGTTAACCACCCTGGCGTTCTAGTAAGATCGCCAGGGCGGCTGCGGGAGGGTTTTTTTTAAATAAAAAAAAAAACTATTTCATGCAGCCAACTGAAAGTTGGCTGCATGAAAGCCCACTAGAGGGCGCTCCGGAGGCGTTGTTTTGCTTACATCGTCGCCATAGCGACGAGCGGAGTGACGTCATGGACGTCAGCCGACGTCCTGACGTCAGCCGCCTCCGATCCAGCCCTTAGCGCTGGCCGGAACTTTTTGTTCCGGCTACGCTGGGCTCAGGCGGCTGGGGGGACCCTCTTTCGCCGCTGCTCGCGGCGGATCGCCGCAGAGCGGCGGCGATCAGGCAGCACACGCGGCTGGCAAAGTGCTGGCTGCGTGTGCTGCTCTTTATTTGATGCAAATCGGCCCAGCAGGGCCTGAGCTGAGCTCGTCCATACCGCCAGGCTGGTTAAAGGACCACTATCGCAAAAATCGTAAAATGTAAAATACATGTAAACACATACAAATAAAAAGTACATTTTTTTCCAGGGTAAAATAAACCATAAATTACTTTTCTCCTATGTTGCTGTCCCTTACAGCAGGTAGTAGAAATCTGACACAACAGACAGGTTTTGGGCTAGTCCATCTCCTAATGGGGGATTCTCAGCATGGCCTTTATTCTTTCTAAAGACACTCCCTGAAAAGGATTTACTCAAAGATGCTGGCCAGCCTCCCTGCTCACTTCACACATTTTTTAGCAGTTGGACGGAGCAACTGCCATTCACTAAGTGCTTTTGAAAATAAAGAAAACCCTGAGAAAACCCTATGAGGAGATAGGATACTCCAAAACCTGTCGGTTCTGTCAGATTTCTACTACATACTGTAAGTGACAGCATTATAGGTGAAAATTAAGTTATGGCTCATTTTACTCTGGAAGAAATGTACTTATTTGTATGTGTTTACATGTATTTTAAATGTTACGATTTTCGCGATAGAAATGTCTTTCTTTAAAGGTTATTATTCTGTTGCGTATCTTTCAGAGCAAAGAGAAAGTTTTGAGTTCAGGTCCGCTTTAATGCAAACATACACTAGGACTATAAACAAGCATGATGTGAAAGTGTACTTCTATATCTTATGCAAAGCCATAGACTCCAGATAAAAAAAAAAAAAATATCTTAGGTTAACTATTGACTAAATACAGAAAGAAGAAGCAGAGGGAGCAAGCAGCCAGTGCTTGACCTGTTTACAAGCTACCAGAGTTTTTGGTTGGGGGGGGGGGGGGGGGTGTGAGGGGATAAAAACACAGGAACAATGACAAAATCACTGTTCTGCCATCAAAACTAAACACATACACCTGACTGATGCTTTCTCTGTGTGCATCGGATAAGACAGGGGTGCCCACATATTTTCGACCAGGGGCTATGTCACCATTCTTGGGATAGCTAGGTGCCGAACTAGTGAAATTAGACGTGAGATTCCCTCAAGAGGTACAGTATGTTGGTTATATTTTGTCAAATAAAAAAATGACACAGGAAATAAACCATTACCATGTGTGCTGTCAGCATGCAGTGTGCAGTGGCAGCTGCTGGCATAGTGGTGCCTACTGTTGGTGTAAGCGGCTACCAATCACTCATCCAGTAGAGACCCATGCCTCTGTACTTAGTCCTCCGCTGTTCCTCCTTCTCGATCGGGACTTCGGCGGCCATTTTCCTGAGTCCCATAGTAATCACTACAGGACTACAAAAATGCTCATATATTTTCCAGTGTATGGAAAATATCTCCAGTAACTATTTCATTGTAATTCAACAGTAATTCCTATGGGACTACAGGAGAGTCGAGGGTGAGGCAGAGTGGTGACACAGGTTGGCTCTAAAAATTGATGCAGCACCGCAGCATGGCCTATGGGCCGCATGAAATTGAAGTCTCACTTTGAGGGCCGCTGGGAAAGGCTTGGAGGGCTACGTTCGGCCCTTGGGCGGGCTTTGGACACTGAGATAGGATGTGCAACTCTGTATATGTTCCTTCAAATACTTTAATTCCAGGAATCCCTTGAACCAAAAACGGTCATCTTTATTGAGAAAACATTTAACACTACTTAAAGACACACTGAAGCGAAAAAAAAAAAATATGATATAATGAATTGGTTGTGTACTATGAATAATTACTAGAAGATTAGCAGCAAAGAAAATATTCTCACACTTTTATTTTCAGGTATATAGTGTTTTTTCTAACATTGCATTATTCTATAATATGTGCAGATTACACAACACTCCGCATTCAAAATGATTCTTTCAGAGCAGTCTGAAGTAATGACCTCTCCTCTAGCAGAGAAAAAGTAAACAGTTCACTTACAGTTGAGATAATAAAAGTCAGATAACAGCCCTCTCCATGACTAACTTAGTCAGAGAGCTTAATGGCTTGTTTGCATAGAGATAACAACTGGAGTTTCTCAACTCTTCCTGTACTGGAAACAATTAGACTGATGTATCTGATCTTAATGTTTTATTTCTTAGCTGTACTACACATTTAACATGTAAAGCCTTTAAAATATATATTTACAGGTAACATGTAAAACTATGCATATTTTTGTTCTCGTTTTTCCAGTCTTGCTATGCTTTAACTGTACAGAATGTTATGACAGACTAAAGCTTTTTTTCAACATTGCACAACCCTCTGTGCAAGGTAAGACAAGGTATGGTGAGCCAAACAGGCAAAAATCTCATTTGGGCCCTTTTTGTTTTTTCCTATAAAATGCATTAGACTGAAAGATTTAACATGATCATAAGTCCTTCACGAGGTAGATGAATGCTTGCTTAAGGAACAATTGATAAGGCACATAGAGAACCTTACTGGGAAGGTTTCTAAGATACACAGGAAAACATAGGCTTTTATTACAGGCCGATAAGTATGGTCTGACATTACATCATCCGACAAAGTAGGGGTTGCTATATGGCTGGCCAGCAGACTGATAAACGAGTAATTTGTACAGGGCCATAGTAGAAAATACTAATTGCACAGGGGCGTAGTAGAAAATGCTAAGTTTAACACCATTCATTCTAGAAACATAATGGTAGCAATAACTGTGCAAGTGTATGTTAGCTATAAAGCCCAGTCACAGGAAACAGCTGATCTTTTATGAAAACCTGTCAATGCAACTGGATTAAGTGGAGAAAATGAAACCAGAACAAACAGGTACACTGCAAGGCTTAAACCTATAACGATTATACATTAACCCACTCTGATTACCCAGGCATTAGTCTAATAGGTTTAAAAGGAATGACTGAATTCACTGGTCTGAGATCATGCTATTGTAAAGGGCTCATTAAAACCATTGCATAAAAAAAAAAAATCACATGTACAAGTACAAAAGTCAAGTGACCTATATTATAAAATTAATTCTCTACTGCACAAAATCTGTTAATGTTTCATTACACATCGCAAATTACTTCAATACAGAACTTTAACCGCTTCAGGACCAGCGCAGTTGAAATCTACGCCGTAGGTTTAGGACGTAGATTTCAAACACTTCCATACCAGCAGTCTCTGGCCCCATAAGGACCAGAGACTATTGGTACCGCAAAATGGCACCTACCAACGATTCACCGCACAGACCCATCACCTCCGCCAGTCACGCCTCTCTCCCATCTCCGTAGTTCCCTCTTTCTGCTGTCCCTACGACGGCAGAGCTCTGTGAGCAGGTCAGGAGCCCCTTTCATTGGCTCCTGACGCTGTCCATCAATGTAAGCTAATGGGATTGGCTGACAGTGATGACAGGGTCAAAAGCCAATGAAATCTGCTCCTGACCGGCTTTCAAAAATTTTCCGTCATAGGGACAGCAGAAAGGGGGAACTACGGTGATGGGAGAGAGGCGTGGCTGGCGGAGGTGATGGGTCTGTGCGGCAAATCGTCGGTAGGCGCCATTTTGTGGTACTAGTAGTCTCTGGTCCTTATGGTGCCAGACACTGCTGGTATTGAAGTAGTTAATTACCTTAAGGAGGGGGGGAAGGGGCAGTAATGTGGTTTACAAAACAAATGTTAAACTGTAATTCATCATTACATGTATGTAAAAACAGAGATATGGGTCACAAGCTAAATGTAATAAATATATGCCAAAATAAATGCAGTTTCTATTACAGCTTCCGGCTTTCATACTACATGTGTGTAGGATAGTCACAGTCTGCTACCCTTGTCATAATCTAAGGTTGATTGGTTAAGGGGGACTAGTATTACGTTTGGATGTGAGAAGAAAAAGTACTTCAGAAAAGAACCCATCAAGAACGTATGAATTCCAGAGTTCAGGCAGAAAACTGAACCTGGAACACAATGCTGCAATGCAAGGATGCTAAGCCTTCATGCCACTATATTCAGAGATTTTAAACATATTGGTGATGATTCACTAATAAAGGAATTCACTGAAGAGAAATAAAGGTTCAATATGATCACTTCAAACCTTCAATCATGCAGATAAAGTCCTGCGTGAGTGGAGAGATGACTGCATATTCAATGCGCTTAGACATACATTTTTTTGGGTATTCAAGACTACACTTTAAAAAAACTTAAATATATTTACCAGAATAGCCTCAGTGGATTGGTGGTGATATAGTTTACTATTCACATTCCAATAGGTGCTGAAACTATCCAGACGAACCAGCTAGAGAAAACAGAAAAGTACAAGGTAATTAGCGATGGTGCTGCTACATTAAGAAATTAACTTCATGACATCAACTGACTTCATAAACTAATAATTCCATGAGACACTAAATGAAAAGCTAATGAATGGTGCAAATAAATCACACAATGTCTTTCATTCATTAACTAGACATACAGTTACAATATCAAATTCAAGATGCTCCACAGGTATCCATCCTGTGACATTCTAAAATATATTCTGCTAAAGAAGACCGTCTGTCACAGACTCACAACACATAGTACTGGTTTTATATTTGGGTTTTTAGAATTGGATTTGATGACTGCAAAGAGAGGGTTACCTTATATATAACTTTAGCTGCTTCATTTAGAATACACGGTGTCCAGAACTCATTGCATGTCTGTCAAAAGGAAACAGATTGACATGAAAAGTTTAAAAACACAGATAATCTTTACATTAATTCCTTGTGCATGTATTAAGAAAGAAGAAAAAGAACCATGAGAGAAGATCATCATATTTGGCATATAGTTCACCAAGATAGCAATTAATGCAATATAAAACTTAATAAGAGTACATCAGCTGTTCCATAATATACTGTGCATGTTAAGTTTGAAATGTTAAACGATAAAACTAAGCAGATTGAAATATAACATCAGCTGTATGTTTACAGCTATATATAAAAAAAAAAAAAAAAAAAAAAAGGAGGAAAAGTTTACTTTGGCTGGTGTTGCTAAAGGATTATAAAATAGGTTCCAAGTGAACTTCAGTTTTCTACTTAACTGCCAACTTAGGCAACATGCAGGCACCTAGAGGTGCATGTCAAGGTCTTCAATATATGTAGCACTCTAAGCAAAGAGCTGCAAATGCACTCACCATACAACTGCAAGCTAATTACTTTCTGCCTGGTGATTACTGATTGGGGAAGTTCATCTAAAGATACCCCAACAGTGAGTCTCATGAGGAGGTAATAGGAAACACTAACGAACTAAATGCAGAAAAGCTGTGATTTGCTATACTCTATAAGGGCTGAGACACACCAGAAAAGCTCCCCAAACGCTAGAGGTTTCAAAAGCTCTTCCCAATGTAATGCTATGTTTTTTTCACAAAACCTCATTGCTCCAGTGTGCATAGACACATAGGATAACATTAGCAGCAGGTTTCAAAAACTCAAAATGCTCAGAAAAACTCTGGTGTGCACCAGGCCTTAAGCTACGTACACACATGCGACAACGATAGTTCGTTGTAAACGATGAACGATCTTTTAATTGAGGAAAGAACGATCTAAGTAAAGTTAGCTTTTAAAAGTGTGTAACGATCTGATCGTTAGAACGAACGTTACATCAAGTAAAGCAACTATTGCGCTTGCGCATCAAAATGAAAAGTTCCATGGAGAAATAGCGAAATGCGCATGTCAAGCCTAGTACGAACGACCGTTTCCAACGATTAACTACTTTTGCAAACGATCGTCGTTGGAAAAAATCCGCCAAGCTAGAGCGTTCGTTTTTAACGATCTAGCTCGTCCGTCATTAGACTTAATGGTCGTTGGTTGCTTTTTTTTTTTTTAAACGATCGTCGTTTGAAACGATCGGGGAACAATCGTTTCAAACGACCATAGTCGCATGTGTGTACGCACCTTAAAGAGGAACTCCAGTGAAAATAATGTAGTAAAAAAATTGCTTCATTTTTTACCATAATTATGTATAAATGATTTAGTCAGTGTTTGCTCATTGTAAAATCTTTCCTCTCCCTAATTTACATTCTGACATTTATTACATGGTGACATATTTACTGTGGCCAGGTTATGTAGCTGCTCCTAGCTGTTTTGGCTGTTAGAGACAGCTGTAAACAGCTAATTCCTGTCTGTGAACCTTGTTACATTGTGGCAGTTTGCCCAGAGTACCGCGGTACTCAGAGCTTCTTGTGGGAGGGGTTTCAGCACAAAATCAGTCATACAGCGCCCCCTGATGGTCTGTTTGCGAAAAGCATTATATTTTTCATGTAAAAGGGGGTATCAGCTACTGATTGGGATAAAGTTCAATTCTAGGTTGGAGTTCCTCTTTAAGACTGCCAGTCAGACTGCTATGGTATACTGCAAGGGATCTAAAGTCACTTAACAGCACTGTTCACCCGTTGGCAGGATAAAAAAAATAAGAATGCAGGTTTAGGACTTCCGGTTCCGGCGCCCGCATGGTGGAAGCTTAAGAGAGGAGCTCCGTCTGTTGGCCTCGCTTATCAGTCCGCTAACCAGCGATTGCCCGCCGAGACGACAGTTACTCTGGTCAGGGAGACGCAGCTGCCCACGGAGAGACCCCGCGCCAGTGGATGGACCGCTACCTAACGCGCCTTAGTCACAAAACGAGGGCAGACGCCGAAAGCACTCCCAAGATGGCGGGCAAGAGAACACGGAAAACAGCGCTGCAGACCCAAGATGACGAGACGCAGTCTCGCTGTTCCAGCTCGGAGGGAGAATCTGAGGTGGGCTCACGGAGGGGAGGCACGAAAAGCGGCATGCAAATAGACTACAAGAAGCTAGCAGAGGAGGTAAGCAAGGCCCTAGCGCCAGAGATACAGGCCATCATACAGAACACTATTAAGCAGGCCTTACAAGGCATCAAGAAAGACGTGCAGCAGCACGCAAAAAGAATAAAAGAGACTGAGCAGAGAGTGGGGACCTGTGAGGACGACCTACAATCTGCAAACCGTAAAATAGAAACCCTCCTCAGAGATAATGCCCTAGCTTACAATAGAATCGAGGATCTCGAAAACAGATCCAGACGTAATAACGTAAGAATAGTTGGATTATCTGAGGAGATACCTGATTCTCAACTGTTTGACATATGTGCCAAAGAAATCCCCACGGCACTGGGCCTAGAAGCGCCTCTGAAGGTTGAAAGGGCACACAGAGTCGGCCCTATACGCAAAAAACAACTCCGCAATCTGCCGCGCATGGTAATGGTGCGATACTTAGACTTTGCAGACAAGACTAAACTAATGGCTGCCTATCGTAACGGTGACCAGCTTGAGATACAGAACTGCCCTTTGCGCCTGTTCAACGACTACTCTGCTGAAGTTTCTAAAAGGAGACAGGCTTTTGTACCCTCGTGCAATACTCTAGCCAGCAGGGGAATCAAATTTATGTTACTCTATCCTGCCACAATGAGAATCATAGAGGCGGATGGAAAACAGCGCAACTTCTCCACACCCGAAGATGTGCAGCATTACCTTCTCAATGCAAAGCCCTCTGCACGTTCATCTCCTGAGAGACAAACATCGCCTCCTAGAAGTGAGCCTGAGTAATCAACCCAAGCTATGTTTCTGCAGCCCTCTCAAAAGGCAACTTTTTCCTTATTTTACAACATAGGACTATTTTGAGCAAGCGTGGCCAACTTGGAGCAGTTTGGAGAGCCACCATCGGGAAAAAAAATTAAGTCCATGAACGGGAAAGGTGATTTTTCCCTGAGAGATACTCTTTGGTTAATGTCAAACGTTTTACTTTTCCTCGTGAGAGAGGACCAAGATGTCAGGGAAGGGATTCAGGGGGGGGAGGGTTAAGGGTCACACTATGTCGCTACTCATCTAATCAACTAATCTTTCTGTGCCTTATTGTTATAAGTCTAAAAGTCATATACCATGCTGAGCTTGTCATAATATGAGGTTAGTATCGTGGAATGTAAAAGGATTGCAATCGGCAGGAAAACGATCACGCATACTAAATCACTTAAAAAAATTATCCCCTGATATATGCCTCTTACAAGAGACACATCTCACGCAGATGCAATTTCAATACATGAGGAAAAAATGGGTAGGAGAGGTATATGGCGCCCCCGCAGAAAACAAAAAGGCAGGAGTGCTAATATTGCTACACAGAAAGCTTAAAACAGAGATCTTATCTTGTGACGCAGATCCGCATGGTAGATGGCTGTCTCTTGTGCTAAAGGTTAATGATGAAGTGTATAATGTCTGGAACATCTATGCCCCAAATGAGCAAAATCAGGTCTTTTTCGATTCTTTAACATCTAGACTAGCAAAAATCACCTACCCTAATCTCATAATAGGAGGGGACATGAACTCTGTAGTTGAGACCAGTGAAGACAGATCAGGATTTAGCCCTTATACAAGATCACACGATAAGAGATTGGCTACCTTGATCGAAGCCACCAGCCTAATTGATGCTTGGCGCTTTCTCCACCCTGACCTGAGAGAATACTCACATTACTCCCACAGACACAAGACGCACTCGCGCATTGATGTTATTCTTATTCGTGACAAACTCTCATCTAGGCTTTTGAACGCAAGTATACAGGACATGGTCATTTCAGACCATGCCCCAGTACTCATGGAACTGCATGACTCAATGCCTAAAGGAGAGAATTTTATGTGGCGTTTTCCTTCCCACCTCTACGCGGATGAAAACTTTTCTCTATTGATCAAAAACTGGTGGCTGGAATATCAAGGAGACAATTCTCAACATGTAGATAATCCTATCTTATTCTGGGAAGCCTCCAAAGCCGTCCTTAGAGGTAGAATTATGGGATACTTAAAGAAAAAGACAGAGGCAAACAGAAGTTACACAGAGGCAGTATTAAAAGTGAGAAAAGCATACACAAAATATAGATCTAGTCCCACGGACCCAAATAGAAAAGCCTGGATAACTGCTAAATTAACGTGTGATACGTGGCTTAGAATGCGTGAAGAAACCCATAGACCATACATTAATCTCCAATATTATAAACATGGTGAAAAAATTGGGAGGCTGCCCAACTGTGAGACTGTCACATAGTCAGCAATAAGACACCCGAAAAAGACAACACCACGAACTGTACACTAGAGTTCCATGACCCTTTAAGAAGAGTCCCCTAGGTTAGACCTTGCTAGTTATACCCCGGACCTCCCTACGGCCGAGAGTATACAATACCATGAGATAAGCAATGCTAGTGGTTCTGCTACATTTCCTGAGTTTATGGATAAGGTATATGGTTATCTCCTTAGTGTGATAATTGCCCACTAGCCATTTAGAAGCTTTTAAATCGCTATGTATGACCAAAAGTATATAACATCCTTGCTTGTTACCCTTTCCTTTCTTCCTATCTTCTTACACTTTACCTCCTACCTGATGTCTATAGCGCTCCTTGCTAGTTTCTATTGGTTGTTAAGATCTGCCAAAATTAGCTTAGAATACTATTAGAGTTTCATACAATGGTTTACGAGTAATGAACTATCTACAACCAAGGACATTACAATGACATTCCAATATACTTGATCCCTAGCATGGCGTGTACAAATATGTTTGTTGTTGATGACCAATGTTAAAAGAAGTTTGAAAAATTCAATAAAAAAGTATTGAAATTAAAAAATTGGGAGGCTGTTAGCATCTCTGACCAAAAAGACCTTTTTTTAACATGAGACCAATAGCAGTTAGAGATAAAAAGGGAGTGCTTGCTCACCACCCTCAATCAGTAGGCAACCTATTTGCTGATTTTTTCCAACAGCTTTATACGTCTAAAAATCCGCACCAGATAGATATACATGCGTGTCTACAGAAGATCCCCTTAAAAAGAATCTCAGATGAAGAACAGGACTTACTTAATGCTGACATTGGCATAGCTGAGATCAAGGAAGCCATTGCCTCCTTAGCCCTGGGAAAGGCACCGGGTCCTGATGGACTTTCCTCTGAGTATTATAAAATCCTTAAAAATGAGGTTACTCCGACATTAGTGGCAGTCTATAATGAGATACTTCACACAGGTAATTACCCCTCCACGGGCCAGCTGGCTCACATCAAGCTGATTCCTAAAGAGGGGAAGGACCCTGAGTTGGTCTCCTCTTATCGACCCATCTCTCTCATAGATTTGGACGTAAAAATCCTTTCTAAAATTTTGGCAAATAGATTGGCAGACATTATGCCGAGGCTAATCCACCCCAATCAAGTAGGCTTTATTAGGAACAGAGCAGCGGTAACTAACATCAGAAAAGTACTCACCATTCTAGAACAAGTAAGAGCATACCCCATAACTCATAATTCAGCAGCTCTCCTGAGCATAGACGCGGAAAAGGCCTTTGACCAGGTGGAGTGGGATTGGCTGTTTGGGGTTCTAAGTCGGCAAAATTTTGGAGGTAAATTCCTTAACGCATTGAAAGCAATGTACTCTAACCCCAAAGCCCAAGTCTCTATGCCTGGTTTCCTGTCAAAAACTATAGAACTGAGAAGGGGAACGAGGCAGGGATGCCCACTTTCCCCTCTTCTCTTCAATTTAGCACTGGAGCCATTAGCGATTCTTTTGCGAGCCAAAGTGGAGGGAATAGAAGTAGGCACTAAAAAAGTCCAGCAGGCGTTATTCGCGGATGACATCCTTCTCTTCCTGTCCAACCCTGTAGCCCAAGTCCCTATAGCAATGCAGATCATCCAAGAGATAGGCGCACTTTCAGGATTTGTGATCAACTTAAATAAAAGTGAACTCCTCCCTCTATCTCCGAAAGCAGATACCACCTCCTGGACGCAGTTAGGAGTAAAACTCACCACAACGAAAATTAGATATCTAGGAATAAATATTACCAGAGATCCCACTCAACTCTATGCTCTTAATTACTCCCCGTTAATCCGGAGCATTATCACTCAATTAGAAAAATGGCAAAACCTCCAGATAGGCTTTGCGGGACGAGTAGCCATAATAAAAATGATTTCTATGGGAAGACTACTCTACCCCTTGCAGACAGTCCCACTCCTCCTGAAACATAAAGATGTAATGGCAGTTAACTCAGCGTGGTCAAAGTTCATCTGGAAGTCAAAGAAACCTAGAATTTCAAGAGCCACATTATCCTTGCCAAAAACATTGGGGGGGTTAAACCTCCCATCCATTAGAGATTACAACCTTGCAGCTATGCTTCGCCACTCCCACGATTGCATCACCTCAAGTGAGCAATATTCCAACACAGCGTTAGAGCAAGAGCAAGCACTCCCTTGGTCACTCACAGGTCTCCTACATGCCTCTGAAAAATCTCCCGCTACGCCTAAAACACAACTCTATCTTCAGAGACACAATTGCGTCCTGGAAAGCTGTTAGAAAAAAGTGTCAGCTCCCTTATAAAATATCCAAATATCTTCCAATCTGGGGTAATCCCAACTATCCTGCCAGCATTCAGCAAAAGACATTTGCTCAATGGGACGAAAAGGGGCTTAAAACTTTGGGGCACATGCTCAATATGCGAGAAGGAAAGTGGCTTACTTTCCTGGAACGGAGGCTGAAATTTGGCCTACCTAGAGGTGATTTTCTAACATATGCCCAGATGAGAGCAATGACTGCTGCGAATCTCCATTCTGAATCCTCCATTATGGTACCAACAAAGTTCGATGCTATCTTAAAACCGACACTTAAAGTTATCTCCCTAGCAGAACTGTATGATACAATTAGAAATCTGACAAGCTCTGACACTGCTGCCTCTACCATGAAAAAATGGGAATCAATACTAAATGAAGAAGGAGTGGGTAAATTGATTTTAGAGGGAAATATGATGGTTAGGAAGGTCATCAGCGATGAGAAGTGGAGATCTTCGCATCTACTATTAGTTCATAGAGGCAAATATGCTTTTAACATTAAGTACAAAATAGCTCCACCTAACTATAAGCCACATTGTCCAAAATGCTCCTTACCTAATGCTGATCTAATACATTGTATGTGGGAGTGCCCGAATATACAGATATTCTGGGATGGGGTACTCCAGTATACAAATAAAATATGTAAAAAGAAAATAAAAAAGTCAAGAATGCTGATGGTGTTTAACTACTTCTTTTCCTCCTCCAATGCATTACAAGAACATCCCTCCTCTTTGTGTCATATCATAATGATAGCTGCCAGGAGAGCAATTCTTTGCAAATGGCTTGACTCCTCTCCCCCGGATCTTGCAATCTTAAAGCAGGAACTCCTATATATTTTTCACATGGAGAGACTTTGTACCCTTCAAGCGAAAGAACTCAAAACGAGAACATTCTTTAAAATGTGGAGGAACTTTATTCTGCATCATTTCAACTCACATCAAGTCAAGGCCCTTATGAAGGATTTCATATACACTTCCTGGTACTGTCTGGAAGATCTTGGAGGAACACTAGGCCAACTTAAAGTCCTGTCCTAAAGAATGTGAGGACTATATAACCTTTGACCAATAGCCTACAAATGGTTGGGGAAAGCGACATAGGGTGACTCTGGGTGGGATAAAGGGGAGGGGGAGGGATTTAGGGGGGAAGGGGGTAAGACACAGGGGAACTACCGCCTTATATACAAATTTTACTACAGTGATAAATGTTTCAAAGTTCCTTTTGTGTCTGTAAAATTGTTGAAATACCAATAAAAATGTTTTGAAAAAAAAAGAATGCAGATTTAAACTAACGTTAAGTTCCATCAAAGTAGGCAATGCTAGCAATTTGCAAAAAAAAAAAAAAAAAAAAATCTAAAATGCAAACTTCCACTGAACCAGGAAGAAAAATACATGAATCAAAGCCAGCCACTGTTGATCTGTAGCTGGCAGCTAGCTAATTATCTACAAGCTATAAATATTGGATTGGTTACATTCAGGGCTGTGGATAACAAAAATCATCCAAATCAAACTCCTCAGTTTACAAAACCAACTGACTCCAGGTACTCAAAAACTGCTCTGACCCCTCTGCAAGGTTGTGTATAAAATAGCAGCCATATTGTATCTCCTGAAAGACATATTTCACATTTTCTGTCTGCTGTGTATTAGGTCACATGTATAGGTCTCTTAGAAGCCATCTGGCTTTGGGGTATAATTGTCACCTGGCTGAGGGACCCTGCCATTTTGAGTTTCTGTATGTCAATGTAAATTACAATTGCATTCAGTGTCCAGCAAGGCAGATACCATTGTCTGCATTGAATAGACCAGTTACTTTGAATAGCCAAAGAAACCTGGACATTTAATTAGGAAATATCTACCCAGCCTCTAGCAAGGAAACGCTTAGACAATTACCCGACCAGTTGGGCTGGAAGCGTTGAATTGCTTTGAAGTCTATACATGTAAACAGCCAATATACAATCGGACTGACTGAAGTCTGCAAAGTTCAAAAGTGGGACAGGAAACCCCTGAAGTTTGCATATCACAGCCAGCAAGGATATGACAAGCGTTCTGTGCACCTTCTGAGGAAATTAGAATTATATCTAGATGTGTACCCTGGTGATACGCTGCTTGCTATAAAGGTCTGCAGAGAACCTTCACAACTTGTAGTTCCTTGGAGATAGCAAAGACGCTAGAACTGCCCTGGTCCAACCAGCTGCAGCGGTCTCCTGCAAACAAAGTTCAGACCTTCATGCTGTTAATATTTTATCCCCGTTTTTATTTTTGAGCAACCTGTCTTGTGTGTCTTTGTAATTTTTTATTTTTTTTTGTAAATATTCCTGTCTGCACGGTTACACTTTTTGGAATATTAAATATTTATTTAATAAGCCTGACTTCTGATGTACTAACAGCTCATAGCCTACAGAGAGACTGCAGTGTAATTTGCGTTACAAGTTCAGTGCCTGATTGTGCCTTGCTACTGTGTGATTGTGTTGTGTGTGGCTTTCTCGTATTTGGCCTAAGCGCGAAGCTGACCCAAATACGAAAACACTGGAGTGCAGACCACTCGACAGCAGAGTGGGAATTGTTGAAGTGTCTAGCAGCAGGTAGTGGTGGCAGTGAGAAGTGTTTTTGAGGGGTGACAGCCTTGTGTTAGCTTGAATAAGGCTGCTTCCCCTCGCTATCTGGTCAAAATCTCAGTCGGGAACAGTTTCTGCAGGTGTGCCGCGGGGGCCGGTTCCTGGCACCCTCAACTCCACAGCCCTGGTTACATTTAACAACCTCCATTGTCCGTGTAAGTTGCATGCAAAAAAAAAAAAAAATTTTGTTTATCACGAGTACCAGACAGTGCAACTTTCTCACTTTGGTGTAACATGATTAAATAAACATAGGTACATATACTACTAGCCCTAATAAGAAATTGTCTGACATTGTCTATTTTCCTGCACTACAAGTGTAAGGGCCTATTTACACTATGCACAAATCTGCAGCATTTCCACCTCAGGCAGGAGGGGCGGGAAATGCTGCCCATCTAGGTTTATGTCATGCCATCTAGACTGCATTAACTTGTCTGTGGATAAGATAAAACCTGGATTCTCCAGCGAAAATGCCAGAAATTATTTTACCTTAATACATTTTACTGTGAAATGAAAAAGGAATTTCACTGACAAATATAGCTTTATGTCTATAGTAAAAAAAATTATCTAAAAAACAGTTGCTTTCTTGAAGAGTACAGATGTTATTAGTAAAACTGATGCAGAACTGAATGCCTAAACTTTCTCTGAGGCTTAATGTGGTCAAGGAGGCAGATTTCAAATAGTTAGGTAGAACATGATATTGCCTTAGGTGGAGTAGGGATCAATCCTAAACAACAGAAACTCACTGCTGTCAAATTGGTCAAGAACAAAATTCTGATGTATATTTTGGAAGCTAAGAGCCTCCATTTTTGCAACGAAATACAATTTTGCTGAGACTGGATTTTGAGTGTAGAGGATTAATGATCATTTGTATGTAAACTGACCACTCCCCTCGGCACCTGCTTTTCCTTTAAAGGGAACCTGAAGCGAGTAAAATGATTTAAAATAAACACGATGTAGCTGCAAATTATTACATACTAACCTCACCATTTTCTTCTTACAGTGATCCCTTTCAGTTCTGACAATATTTTGTCAGAACTGAACTATACCAGTTGCTTTCAGCTATATATCAGCAGCTGTCAGTTACAACTGAATGTGAAAGGTAATATCCATGTTACCCTATAGCTAAAGTGGGTGATATTACAGTTTTACAGTGTGTTGACCAGGAAGCTGTTATGGAGTAATGGCCTTTTTTAAAATGGAGGACGGAGAATTCCATTGATCACAGTGGACAAATGGGACAAATGACAGGAGAAAGAGATTGAGAAGTAGACTACACAGGATGCAAGTATGACCTGTGTATGGTTATTTTGACTTTTTATTTTCAGTTCAGGTTCTCTGAAGTCAGAGCAGGATGGACATGGCTACCCTTGCTTGTGTATACAATCCTAAAAGGGCAGAATATGTAGAGCTAAACGTAAATGACACTGAGCCTCATTTTGAAGGATGTAACCTCTCTCAGTCACTTGACTACATGTAACAATCAAAAGGTACCTGAAGACTGAGCTCCGCCAAGGTGATTCCAACAGATACCGGGAGTGTGGCATCTGTAATCTGTGAATATTAAGAGATATTATAAGAATGTCATACCATATAGTACTGCATATGCTGTTATTTAAATTCCCTGGTATCATCAAAATTGTCATTAAAGTGGACCTGAACACAGAACTTCATCTCTGCTCTAAAAGATAAGCAACAACATACTAACCTTTAAAGAAAAATATTTCTTTGGTACAGCTAAAACAAATCCTGCTATAAATCTGCAGTGTCCACTTCCTGCTTTCATTGAAGCAGACATATTAACATCTTGTGTTTACCATTAGCTGCTCTGCCATAGCAGTCAGTTGACATGGCTGAGGGATCAAATTACAACTTGTGTTTAGTCACAGATGAGGGGGAATTAGAGTCTCTTCAGAAACTCTCTCAATACATACAGGGTGCATTGCTCTATTCTTTCCTTCTGTCCTGTGCAAGCGTTCAGGTTCACTTTAAAAATAGCTATCCATTTTCACCAACTTCTGAAAAAAGTTAGTTTTGTTTACCAGTTTTCCTAAGCTGTATTTTCATTCTATCGACATAACAAAAAACGTACTAAAGCTAGAGGATTCCTCATAGCCAGGAAACTAGCATATTATAGAAAAAAATACCAAAAACAGCAGTCTGCGTTTTTTATATACAGACAAGCTGTGTTTGACCATGAAAATGCTCAGCTTGCCATTAACTAATGATTCCCATATCTGAAAATGGGAGATAAGCAGGTATGGCAGGAATCCGCTTATTTCCCTGCCAAGAGCACAAATCATTGTCTCCCCAATCTGCTAGTACTGTCTGAAAATATTTCAGTGATGGTAATCCTAGAGCATTTGACTGTGTATTCTGTACACAAATATGACCCAAAATGGTGTAGTGGATATTGGGTGTGGTGAAGAGATGAGCACACAATGCAGTGAAAAATGCACATGCCATTAGAGATGTTTGCATCAATGCCTTTTAACATGGACAGGAGGAATACAATGAATACAGTATAAACTTGTGCATAAGATAAAACCGTGTGGATAAGATAAAACCTGGATTCTCCAGTGCAAATGCCACAAATTATTGTATCTGTTTATAAACCCCCCCCCCCCCCCCCCCCAAAAGTACTGCAGGTACCTTAGATCCATATGCGTAGTTTGTGTTGGAAAAACATGCCAAAGACTTGCGGCAGTGCCCAAAATAAGGGTAACCAATCTCCAGAAAATTCTGCTCTGCATGGAGCATGTTCTATAACTTGCAATCTACCTTGCTTCCACTGCAGGGGAAGATCTGGGGGCTCTGTATTATAGTCAAGAGCCCAACTATTGGATAAATCAACCCTCTTATTAAAGAGGCACTGTATCAACATAGCAGAATGCAATAAATTATTCAGGATACCCACTTCAAGTTAAATATCCTGGTTTCCATTGCTTGCAAGATTTACAATGTGTACTACTAGATTCGCTACGACTATTTACGGTTTGCTGATTCTTACTGGTTCTGTGTATGTATGATGTTCAGGTCAACATCCTGTACGAGCAATTATACTTATTTCATTAAAAATCCAAAGTGACAAAAAAAAAAAATCCTGGTTTCAGCATCAGAAATGCTTCCTATAGCTATATATTGCTGCATAATGAATGTAGCCCTGCCCTCGAAGCGATTATTAACCTAGGCTGATTAGCTATGCAGAATTACCACAGAATACCTACACAAGTCTGGTGGCCTCCATGCCTTACCAGGTCAGAGTGATTCTTCTAGCTTAAGAAGGACCTATACAGTTTAAGGCAGGTCGTTTTACTGCTTGGGCAGACTAAAAACTTGGTAAATAAAAATTATAGTGCTGGAATTTCTGAAGCAAAACATTAAAGTGAAGCTGAAGCTTCACCTGTCAGATGTCCCCCCAAAAAATTTCTTGGGGAGGGGGCATCTGTTCTGCGAGCAGCAACGGGGCATCCGGGAGATGCCTTGGGAACCCTCTACATGACCCAGAGGCTCTCCTTTTTGACCCAAGCTTCGGCTTAGGTACACTTGGAGGCTTAATCCCCCCCTTACGTTTTCTATGACGATTAACAACGGATGATCAGGCATGTAAAAAGACGTACGAGAGGAATCGACGCCAGGAGACTTGGGCGCAGTATACAGCCGGTATGGCTTATCGTGCTTCTGCACAAGTTCCCGGCGACAAATACTATTCCCTCCCTAGGCCACCATGGATGGTGGGGAATTAAATAATTTGGCTTCCAGCAATTGCTGGAGGCCGAATTATAGTGTTTAAGTAACTTCAGCTCCGTCTTCGGATGGCGCTGAAGTTACTCACTGTGCCCGGCTGTAGCCGTAATTCCTATTACGGCCTATGGTGGCGCCGGCTGCGCCTAAATCTCCTGCGCTGGAATGGAAGTGTTCGTGTAAAAGATCCTATATAAACTATGGGTTCTGTTTACACCTGTCAGTTCTGTCCATGTCTACTGTGACTATTGTGAAGACCGAACACAAACTCAAGTCACTGCAGGACTTCTCCAGACACGGATAGAAATTGTACATATCATAATAGCCATGCTACTTCTAAATTAGCTAGCATTTCTAAAAGTTTACTAGTTATACTCAGGAATAAAATGTTTTTGTGTTTCTATGCTTATTCAATTGAATAGAATGTAACAAATGGTGAGCGTAATAGTATGATAGTTTTTTTTCTAAGTCATACAGCAGGACTGTCTCCTCCACGCCAATTTCAGAAACAATGCCAGTCACATCTTCTGTTAGTTTTGTTGATCTGGGCGGCTGTTTTAGTATCTGCAGCCGTCACTGTTGACGTGTATTGCAGTTAATTATCACACATCTCATGCCTGTTTTGCTGAGATAATATGAATGAATGTTAGTAGTACCGTGCTAAGAGAATAACAGAGAGTGAGTGTGTGTGTGTGTGTGTGTGTGTGTGTGTGTGTGTGTGTGTGTGTGTGTGTGTGTGTGTGTGTGTGTGTGTGTGTGCGTGCGTGCGCGCGCACGCACGCACGCACACACACACGTGTGTGCTCAGAGCAATGGGGAACCCTGGGAATACTTTCATTTAAAAAAATAATACTATATATTTGTCTATTATCATCATACTATTTAACCACTTTAGCCCTCAGTCGTTTTCACTTTATGCATCCGAGCAATGTTCACCTCCCATTCATTAGCCTATAAAACTTTATCACTACTTGTCACAATGAACTGATCTACATCTTGGTTTTTTTCCGCCACCAATTAGGCTTTCTTTGGGTGGTACATTTTGCTAAGAGCTACCTTACTGTAAATACATTTTAACAGTAAGAATAAGAAAAAAAAAACGGAAAAAAATCATTCTCAGTTTTCGGCCATTCTAGTTTTAAAATAATACAGGTCTCCATAATTAAAATCCAAGTATTGTATTTGCCCATTTGTCCCGGTTATTACACTGTTTAAATTAAGTCTCTATCACAGTGTATGGCAACAATATTTTATTTGGAAATAAGTGCATTTTTTCCGTTTTGCATCCATCACTATTTACAAGCTTATAATAATAAAAAAAAAAAAGAATAATATTTAATCTTTACATAGATATTTAAAAAGTTTAGACCCCTAGGTAAATATTTGTGTTTTTTTTATTGTAATTTTTTTTTATTATTTAACATTTCATTTGGGTATTTTTGGGAAGGTGGGATGTAAATAGTATTTTTTTTTATTGTAAATATATGTTTATTTTATTTTTTTAATGTAGATGTAGTTTTACTTTTTGGCCACAAGATGGCAACCTTAGGTTTGTTTACATGACTTCACTCTAAGCGTAACATGTACGCTTAGAGGGACATAGGGGGACGTAGGAGGAAGAAAAAGCAAGGCTTCCGAGAGAAGCTGTCGCTTTTTCTGCAGGGGGAGAGGAATCAGTGGTCGGGCACCATTATTGATTCCTGGGCTAACGATCCGCGGCCGGGAGCACGAGATTGGCCGCAGGAGCGCACATGGCCTCCTGGACGTAGCTACTACGTCCAGGAGGTGGAAGTGGTTAACAACAATGACTGCTTTGTAGTTCTGACTAATGAGATGCTGATTTTTTGAGTTGGCTGCAAATAGCATGCAACTTGAAACAAAGCCAGATAAAACCAGCAAATTGTTAGTTTGACTAATGTTATAACAATGTTCGACATGCACGCTAGATACTTACATCATCTTCATATCTTATGTGAATGTTTGTAATTTTGACCTGTAGATTCTTGATAACCTGTGCTGCCAGTTTTTCAATAAATGAGTCTTTTTTTTCTTCTTTTGGCTTGTCTTTATAAAGAGAAATAAAAAAAAACACAGCAATGAAACACTTGTGAGTTATTTGCTGGATACATTCCAGTGATTCTCATACGTGACCGATTACTCCCTAGGTACACGAGTATGTTTTTTGTACTTGTAAGTAGAAATTGTAGAATACTGGGTATGTTTAATGCTTAAGTACAAAAAAATAATAGTACAGTACACACAAAATTATATAAAACTCCCCAGAAATAAACTACGGTGTTATATAAAATGGAAAAAGAAGAAAAATAATGCAGTACCCCCAGTAGGCAATCAATCTTATTTTGTGATCATCTCCATAATCTGATCATGCTTAAAGCAAATCCCTGTGAGGCCAAGAAATAACTCAATGGGCTGGCAGATGGCCCTAGCCATCTTATACATCATCTGCCAGCTTCTACAGTCACAGATTGGAACAGAACATTTGCTACCACTAACATGATCATAACATAATAGGACTACCCACCTTTTTTACTACCATGAACTTTAAAACGTTTCTTAAAATGTTTGTGCTTTTTACGTTTTGGTCCTTTATAACGCAAGCATTAGTGTGAGGAAAGGATAAAATAAGCATTAGTAGGGGTTGGTGAAGTATTTATAAATGAAGGAAAACAAAACATTACACACAAAAACTGCTAGAATATGTGTAAAGCTGTAAATATATAAGAATAAAAAGCCACATGAATGAGACAGTTTATCAACAGCAACCAATGAATAGAACAATTTTAAATTAAAACAAAATTTGTAAACCCGAAACTTCATCTATCCAATGTAATTAATGGTAGTTATAAATCTAAAATAAAATATTGTGAAAAGGGGATTATAAAAACATTTAAAAATGAAAGCTGTTTGGATGATGCAACACAAAAAAAAAAAACAAAAACAAAAAAAAAGGAAAGAAAGTACAGATAATTTCATTACAATCAGCTGCCAGCAAATTAACCTTCCTTTCAGGGTAAGCCAGAGTATTTCAGGTGTTCAAGGTAGCTATCTTCGTCCACGGCCCTTTCAACATATCAAAAAAAAAAAAAGCCTGCCTGCAGTTACAGGCACTTCAGACTCAGGGTACCTATTCCCTTTTAGCAAATCTCTTTGAGCATGACAGTCATATTGTGCAAGCTGTGATATAATTTCCAGTTGCTAGGCTCTGTCTCACACGCATGTCAACGATACACCGAATAGATTAAACTGACAAAGATTTAACAAGAACAACAATATGCAAAATATTAACGGTAAGAAGAGAAACTCCAAGTGCTGTAAAACTCCATCTCACTTTTTTTTTTTTTTTTTAAATATATTTTAACAGGCTTACCCCTCCTGAATAAACATCAAAACATTCAATACACCACAAACATTTATTCACTACTATGCAACATATTTTGTAGGCTTTTAAGTCTACTCCCTCAGGTATAAAGTAAAAATCCTGACTGTATAGTGTAATAAGTGCCTCTCATGTCATCTGAACGTCATATTACTTGCGTAGAGCCCGTTTCCACTGTAGGCGGTGCGATGCCACTACACAGATACATCGCACTGCGGCCGAACTGAAACCAATGCACGACAATGGAAGAGTTTCCATTGCATGTGCGGAGCGGTACAGATCGATCTGAGAATCTGCAGCATGCTGCAGATGTTCACATGGCCTCATCAGCCTGCCGCCTCCTATACACTTCCGCATCGGGGGATGCGAAAGTCATGCGAAGACGCATCGCATCCCTTCAACTCCCATTCGCAAGTGGACATGGGCCCTTAGCAGACAATGTTTACAGTATATGGTTCATGCTAAATCAACTTTATAGGTCTGTTTTTACTGATTTACTTTTTTCAATACAATATTAACAATAACATTTTAAGGAGAGAGAACAAACCAACATGATTGGGTAAAAAGACTGTCAATTTCTCTAAGCAAGCACATGCAATTCCTTACATGCCTATAAAATGACCAACTTTTGCATGCTCATTTTGAAAACTATGACTATTGAGATTTTCTAAACTACTACACCACAAGGACTCCCAATATATCAATTTTACATCTGAATGGACCATTTCTACAAAACAAACAAAAGTAAAAAAAAGAGCAGCTTGTGGTACATTTACTAAAGGGGGTGTGTAGTAAAAACCTGTTTTCCAGTCAGGGGAAAAAAAAAATGCTTCTCTGCATTTCTCAGAACACTGAAAAGACTGCACAGAAAGTGCACTAATCAGCATGTCTGATTCAGTAAAATAATGGCTGCTCCGTTAGCCCTGACACATTAATAGCTTTTTAAATATCGGTAAATTGTTTCACAGAGCAGCTGGTTTAGATGTCTGGGTACCACATTGCAGGTTATGCTAGAACCTATACAACGCAAATACATTATTCTATCTACTGTATGTAACTAGTCAATACCAAAAAATACAGAAATGATGGCAAACCATCTTGCATAGTTATTATAGAATTGTTACCAAATAACTCTACTTGGGTCTCATCCATCCAAAGGACATCATTCCAGAAGCCTTGTAGTTTGTCAGAAGCAACTTACGGTAAACCTAAGCTATGCCACCATGTCCTTTTCACAAAGCATGGGTTTTCTCCTGTCAAGCCTTACAAACCCATCCATACGTGTTCAGTCTTTTTCAACCCTTTTGACCATGAAATTAATTTTCTGGGATGTCTACACTTGGGAAGATTGGAAGATGTCCTCAATGTTTTCCACTTGGTAATAGCCTTTTTCACCACAGAATTATGGACTTTAAACGGCTTAATTACCCTTCCCAGACTTCCAGTTGTCCTAAGATGATGGCTCATCTTTGGTGTTGTGTTGTGTTAACCCACGCCTGATCACTCTGTTTATATAAAAGGTGGTTACACTTGCTAATGACCAATTAATCATGTGCATGATTAGCTGAATGTGACTACAGCATAACCTTAATTCCCATAAAATAGTAAGGGTGTACATTAATTTAGGAATGAGTAGCTAAAATACAGAATACAGAAGCGGAGTTTAAAAACTTATGACACAGTGTAATAGGTCATGTGTTCTTCATCTGAGGCATTTTAAGATATGCTGAGCATCAAATGATTTAGTTTGTGTATTATAATGTCCTGGGGCCTATGCTAATTTTACAGTCAATCATAGTACTAGCTTCTACTGGGTTCTTGCATTAAACTGCCACACTAATAATGTTCACCATCATGACATCAAAAAGTCACTGGTGTTACTACTGTATTTGGCAACAAAGATCAATGACCCAGTCTTTACTTTTACAGCATTGCTGAGAGATTAACAAACACAGAACAAACAAACCCAGAACATTTATATTGCGCTTTTCTCCTGGCGGACTCAAAGCGCCAGAGCTGCAGCCACTAGGACGCGCTCTATAGGCAGTAGCAGTGTTAGGGAGACTTGCCTAAGGTCTCCTACTGAATAGCTGCTGGCTTACTGAACAGGCAGAGCCGAAATTCGAACCCTGGTCTACCATGTCAGAGGCAGAGCCCTTAACCATTACACCAGCCACCAGCCTTAAATAAGATACTATGAACATGGACAACAACATGGGTCATGATTACATGGCACATGTACTGGTGTTAAACCTCAGCTTTAGCATGCTGAAATGTAGTAGCTTTAGCATACAGGGCCAGACTCCGGGTCTGTAGGCCGAATTGGCCCAACTCACCATTTTTTGTGAGATTCAAATGTACATGACTGCAAGAAGTAAAAAAAAAAAAAAAAAAAAGGGAGGAAACAGAGCACCAACCTGTGCTGTACACATACTAACAGCAGACTAGAAGTTAAACATAGTAGTATGCATTATTTATATGGAGCTTATGGGCTGTTACTTGTGCATACATTATTGTGCCATGTTATATATCTATATCATAGTCTTACTAGCTTATTTCCTTCAGAAATAGTGACATAAAAATTAATGTGTTAAAGCAGTGGATCTTTACCAAAGCAAAACTGACTCACACAATTGTGATATTAAAGGACAACTGTAGTGAGAGATATATGGAGGCTGCCATATTTACTTCCTTTTAACCCTCCTGGCGGTCAATTGTCCTGCGGCTGCGTGGCCGTGGGAGGTTTTTTAAGCCTAATTTTTTTTTTATAATGTAGCTAACCTAGCACTAGCTACATGATTCCCCCCTCCCTGCGGCCTCGCTCCCACCCCTCCGATCGCCGCCGGCGATCTAGCCCATCTGGAAATCAAGTTCTATACAGGATTTCCTTCAGTGCTTCCCCGTCGCCATGGCAACGAACGGAGTGACGTCATAGGGAGTCTCGATCCACCCCATAGCGCAGCCTGGCGGCGATTGGCCAGGCTGCGCAAGGGGTATGCGGGGGAGGGGGGGGGGGGAAGACATGGAGGAAGCCCAGTTTGGTCATGCTGACCCCCTACACTTGTGGAGCCATTACCTGGCAGCCTGAGATGGGGCACAGGAAAAAGCCACTACTCACAGGCCCAGGAAGTAGCAGCCTTTTGCTACCAGTGAACTGCCAGGGAGGGGCCACTGAGACTCTGCTCTCACACTTTGACTGACCAGTACCGCACGCTGGCAGTGCAGATGTCGGCCAGTCAAAGTGCAAGAGAGCAGTGTCAGTCTCCGTGGCTTCACTACTTTGTGTCTGACCGTGATCTACCCAGCAGTCCTTCACAAACTACTGGTAGATTGTGATCGATGCATTGGCACAGTTGATGTAGGACATATTACTGATGAGTATGTACAACTTAAAGGAAACCAGAGACGAGATAATATAAAAGATTTATACATACCTGGGGCTTCCTCCAGCCCCATGTGCACGGATCGCTCCCACACAACCGCCCTCCGCCTTCTGTATCGCCGGTATCGGGGTCCCGTAACTTTGGCCAGGCTGCGCAAAAGAAGCCACTGAAGATGTGTAGAGGGTGCACTTCTCTTGCGTAGACTGGCCGAAGTTATGGGACCTGGTACCGGTGATACCGAAGGCAGAGGATGGTGGCGTGGGAGCGATCCATGCGCATGGGGCTGGAGGAAGCCCCAGGTATGTATAAATCCTGTATTGCGGCGGGTAGCGGCGCATCGGCGGTGATCGACCCAAACACTCTAAAAAAAAAAAAATTATGAAAATCGGCCCAGCAGGGCCTGAGAAATCCTCCGCGGTGGCTTACCCCGCCAAGAAGGTTAAGCATTACCAGTTGCCTAGCTACCCTGCTGATCCTCTGCCTCTAAAATGTTTAGCCACAGACCCTTAACAAGCATGCAGCAGATCAGGTGCGTTTCTGACATTATTGTCAGATCTGACAAGATTAGCTGCAGGTTTGTTTCTGATCTGATTCAGACAATGCTGCAGTTAAATAGATCAGCAGGGCTGCCAGGCAACTGGTCCTGCTTAAAAGGAAATGAATATGGCAGCCTCCATATACCTCGCACTACAGTCGTCCTTTAATTGTAATCACATGAAGTATTAAAAAGTACTTCATGTGATTACAAAGGTGTAGTCACCTTTTTTCACACATTCAGAATTGCTAACTTCCTAAACCAGTTTGACACTCCATCTTTGATTAAGCTCAAACTTTCTGCAATCAAGCATATCATTTGTCAAAGGTCACTTTAGCTGGCTACTGAACTACTGAGCCATCTCAGTTACAGCTTACCAATGTATTCCTGCCCCCTCACTTCCTTTAATGAGAAGTTCTTATGGGCAGAGCCCTCTCTCCTATAATATATTGCTTTTGCTGTCACTTGTTGATTTACTCATTTTTTCTTAGCACACGATGGGCTATATAACTGTTGAGGATCCAGAATGCCCTTGTTTTTCTATATAAAACTTGCCTATAAAATATTTATGCATCCAGTGCCACAGAATGTGTTCCCACTATATAAATCAATAGTAAGTCTAATCGACTTGCAGCACTGGGTCCCCGGTTCGGAACCCAGCCAGGGCACTATCTGCAAGGTGTTTGTATGTTTTTCCCGGTCTGCATAGGTTTCCTCCAGGCACTCCAGTTTCCCCCTTCATCCCAAAAGCATATACATAAATTAATTGGCTTACCCCTAAATTGGCCCTAGACTACAATAGACATAGGACTATGGTAGGGATTATCCATAAAGCACTGTGGAAGATGTCTGCGCTATATAAATACCAAATAATTTACAATGTTCCTATAGTACAATGATACTGTGCTGCATGTGCTCCTCTTGCTTTTTGGCAGAGTTTTGACACTTGTCATTAGTGCTCATTAGCTTCACTTATGAAACTATTACATTGTAGTGGATTTGAATCATTTCTTCTTTGTATCATTTGCATTTTGCTTATGACAACCTAATTTCCTAACCACAGTAGTAGAATTTCCCTTATACAGCAACAGAATAAGAAAGGCACTCACCAGGTAATATACAACATTTTATGCATACCATCTGTGAAAAAAATCCCAAAATTTAAATGTATTCCCTACCAAAAATATAAAAACAAAGGGAAAAAAAACCTCCCCCTTCTGGCAGAACACCTTCTACACATACACCCAATACCTGAGTAGACTTTTAGAAGCCTATAATAGGGCTGACAATGTTAGAATTCCTCACAGAATGGATTTGATGATTTGAGGATTTTTGAGGATTTTTTCCCAGCTTTTAACACATTTAAAAATTTTTTAATGTAGTCAAGTCTCAGACTGCACACTTACCGTATACATTTGACTATAAGTCGAGACATTTAGGACTGACTCACCGTAAAAAAGTTTAGAAGTCTCCCCATACTCTAGTCAGTCCTAAATTTCTTGCCTTACAGCCATTGATAAGGGTGCCTCTACTTTCTTTCCCCCTCTCGCTGCACCAAAGCCATTACTGTACTTTTAACCCACCTTCCAAACACCACCAATCAAAGTGTGTCTGCCTCTTTCCATCCATCCCCCATGTATCATACAGACTGTGGAGAACGCGAGCAAGCTGTAACTCCCTGGTCCAGCGCCAGGCTCAGTCTCATCTCTTCTCCCTCACTCGTTCCAGCCTGTGGGCATTAGCACTGCTCTGGCTCCCAATGTCACATGACACATGAAGTCACATGACATCTGAAGCCAGAGCTATGCTAATGCACACAGACCGGAACGAGTGAGGGGGAAGAGATTGGGCTGCGCCTGGCCCTGGACCCGTGAGTGACAGCTTGCTTGCTCCACAGACAGCAAGATACACTGGGGATGGACAGGAAGAGGCAGACACACTTTGGGTGTAAATACAGTATAATTACACCCGGGGAGGGGGGGTAAAAGTACTGTACTCGCGGAATACATAACAATTACACAGGGGAGTGGGATAGAAAGGGTGTAAAGTTTTTACACTAAAAAAAAAAAAAAAAAAAGTCAGGCAGTGCTGTTCACACCTCAGAGCCATTGGGAAAAAGTACACTGGCCACTGCAGTTCGGTGGTGGTGGTGGTAAGGTGTTAGAAAATATCAGCCACAATGAAGGGAAAGGAGGGGGACATATTTGCCACACTAAAAAGTGGCAGGGGACACATGCTGGCCTAACTGAAAGGGGAACACAGACACTAGCCACTTTTATGGGAGTATGGGCTCAGATCAGAGGGTTAATGGCAGCATGTGGGAGACTTGAGGAGTCACTGGCTGCACTTGGGGGCCAGGAGGGATTAAACAATACAATATTTTATGCAGTGCCTGGTCCCAAGTGCAGCGATTGACTTTGCTGGATGAACTTATACTTGAGTCATTAAAAAAATTCCAGCTTAAGAGGGTCAAATATTGGTGTCGACTTATACACGACATCATAATCAAAAAACAATATCAGCGCAGCCAAGCAAATCTTAACATGTGGAACACTACATATATCGCAGCCAAAGTCCAACGTCTCAGCAAAACGTCTTCAATTAACATAAATAGTACACTTCAGCGCGAATTCACTTGTGTCCACCACCGAAAACACCATAAAAATAATACGCTTACCAGATTATCACAGACCTTAACTACAGGGTCTGCAATATGGCTTAATGAGGTCAGCAGCAGGTATCTTCGCAGCCGGCCTCCTCTCCAGACAAGCCGAGCAATCTAATCCTCAATTGCAGTATTTCACCAAAAATGAGGCATGCAAAGAGACAAACGCACATCTAAGCGTATCTACAGCGATTTTAATATCTCATTTAAAAAAACATAAAAGTTTTTTAAAAAGTCACTCACATCTGGGCCCTTATGACAGGGACCCACAAGGAAAAACAGCACTTAAAACATAGGACGCCGTCCAGCCACACGTCCGCCTCGTCCGACCGGTTTCACTGTCAAAGTTTCATCGGGGACTAAAAGACAAAGTGGCTGGATATACCCTTTTATAGTATTTACCTTAATTAGGTTGCAATTTATGTTAGACTTATACACGACGCTGACTTCTATTCAATTATATATGGTACATCATTTTAGAGCACGGGTAGGGAACCTATGGCTTGGGAGCCAGATGTGCCTCTTGATGGCTGCATCTGGCTCAGATACAAATCAGTAGGGGTCGATTCACTAAGCTACACTGCTCAAGCAGCGCAAGTCAAATTTTCAAAGCAGTGCACACTACTTTGCACTATTCACTTACTCCCGCTACCCCAAAACAAACAGCTGCTCCAATTGTCCCACTCTGGACCCCGTCAAGTCCAGTGACTTTGTAGGACCAGATTGGTCCAATAGGGTGCCTGTCACTTGACAGGTAGCCTATTGGGCCAAAGTGCAGGGATCTCATCCCACAAAGTAAATCAACTCCCAAGTCAGCTAGCTTATTGTACAAGCTGTTACTCGGTATTGCACCTGTCTGGCTCTCTGGGAAATTGCTGATGTTGCTGAAACCCAAGAGAAGCTAAAGACATGTCTGACACTTCTGCTGCCCAGCAGATCAACTGTATACACATCACCATGGCAACAGGGAAGTGAGCCCTCTGCTGGGCGTGAGCACTGTCCCAGTTTGAAACATATTGTATGGCTCTCAAAGAATTACATTTTAAAATATGTGGCGTTTATGTCTCTCTCAGCCAAAAAGGTTCCTGACCCCTGATCTAGAGTATTCACTTATGCTGGAAGGTAATCTGCTAGTGAGCAAGACATCTCCAGGCTTTCAGCTACAACCAATACATTGGTTTCCAACACAATGACAATCACAAGAAATGGGATATTTGCAATTCGGGTGTTTGTAGTCAGGGACCACCTGTGTTTGGAACATTGACATTGTATCATTAACAAATAAACTTACTGTAAAAGATGGAACTTTAAAATTTTGTACAAGTTCAAGATAACTAAACAGACTTATTAAAAGACAACTATATTTAATTTTTGTGAATAGCTAGATGAAAGGAGAACACTTTTTGGAGTCTGTACAGATCAAGTCTAAGTGGAATTATACATTTTTTGGCCTAATCAGCCCACGCTTAAACATTATGTGTGTGAATAGCAAGGTGTGCGTATGTGGGTTTTCTGCCAGCAGGGATAATGCTACACTAGCTTACATTTTAATAGAAAAGTATTTACATTTTGGCGTATCATCATCACAAATGTTTCTTAATATGTATTGAATATGCTGTATTTTGTCAATGCCTGTTGAATGGCTTTCTTATTTTGCTGTATAAAATAAAAGATTACCTGGTGACAGCTGGGTCAGGAAATTAGGTCATCATAATTAAAATGTAAATTTTACTATGAGGAAATTAATAAAATTCAATGCAACTGGATCACAAACAAAGCTAACAAGAGAAGAGCCAAAAAAAAAAAAAAAAAATCTGACGGCAGCAAAGGGATATATTATTCCTGAATCCTGTATTATATTGTCACTGTAAATAAGGCATGTGACAACTGAAGTGTCAAGAAACTACATGACTCATATCAATTGCATAGAGTCTACAGAAAAAGCCACCACAGATAAAATTAAAAAAAAAATATACTCATGTAATACATTATATACATCTGGGGGCAAAGAACATCATGTTCCTTCTTTGCAAATGTGATCAAACATGTTCCACATGCACACACTCATTTTACACCACTTAAAGAGGAACTGCAGTGAAAATAATGAATAAAATTGCTTTTTCTATGCACACAGGGAGATATTGCTTGCTTGGCAGCTGGGGGAAAAAACTTATTTCCCACAATGCAACAAAAGGTTCAGACAGCACACCATCAGGACCATCACACTGTGGGAGGGGTTTCACCACAATATCAGTCACACTACAGTCTTTGCAGACCGTGACATTACTACAGAGCTCTAATGTCTCCATCAGTGTCTGAATCCATAATTATACATATATAAAGGCGAGATAAAATGAGTGCATGTATAATGTTGCAATTAATAATGCAACTGGGTGTCACTTAAGCGATTTCCTTTAATCTAAATACCAGAGAAAAGGCGGACTCTATAATTTGCTGTGCAAACAATTGCTGTCCTTGTTTTAGTATCTCTGTGACAACACACCTTTTTAAAAAAACTCAGATGTTGATTTAGGCCATATCCAAAAAGATAACACCTACTGGTATGGTCAGAGAAATGTAGGCACAATGCATGAGATTAATATAAGACAAAGGTGTAGGGAGCCAAGAAAGAAGGGGTTAAACAGAATAAAGGAAAAGGGAAGTAAGGGAAGAATGAAGGAAGGAAGGAAGGAAGGAAGGAAGGAAGGAAGGAAGGAAGGAAGGAAGAAAAAGTCAGAAGGAAGGCTGGACAAACAGAAGGAAAAAGACAGTCGGAAGTAAAGGAAGCAGAGTAAGCGCAAGGAAAGAAAAAGAGTGTCGGGAAGAAAGCGAGTAACAAGTAAAGAAATACACTATGATGTTGGCTGTACCTTAACCACTTGAGGACCATAGT
Organism: Hyperolius riggenbachi; assembly: GCF_040937935.1. Lineage (NCBI taxonomy): Eukaryota > Metazoa > Chordata > Amphibia > Anura > Hyperoliidae > Hyperolius > Hyperolius riggenbachi. The sequence continues at coordinate 220,072,918 of NC_090648.1, forward strand.
CTTTTCGCCCCTTAAAGAGAAACTCCAACCAAGAATTGAACTTTTTCCCAATCAGTAGCTGATACCCCATTTTACATGAGAAAGACAATGATTTTCACAAACAGACCATCAGGGGGCGCTGTATGACTGATTTTGTGCTGAAACCCCTCCCACAAGAGGCTCTGAATACCGCGGTACTGCTGGCAAACTGCCACAATGTAACAATGTTCAGAGACAGGAAATAGCTGTTATTAGCTGTCTATAACAGACAGAGCAGCTAGAAACAGCTAAATAACCTGCCCACAGTAACAATGTCACCATGTAATAAATGTCAGAATGTGAATCTGGGAGAGGAAAGATTTTACAATGAGCAAACACTGACTAAATCATTTATACATAATTATGGTAAAAAATGAAGCACTTTTTTTACTACATTATTTTCACTGGAGTTCCTCTTTAAAGCGGAATATAACCCTGCATTTCAACTTTGCTCTAAAATATTATTTACAGCATGTTATATGCAAAAAGCATATTTTTTTACTAGACCAGCATTGGAAGGGTTAAACACAGAGGTTTAAAGGTCCTGGAGAGATATGCAGAAGTTCAGATAGATACATTCTATTTAGTTACATGTATCTATTGATAAACAGTTACACACTCTTTGGCTGTCGTCCAAGCTCCTTCTCAGTGAGAGAGATGAGTCACATTCAACACTTAGATACATTATGTAAACAAAATGTATCTATTTCAGCTTCGGATGCGTCTGCAGAAATCTAAAGGAACTTTAAAGCCCTGTGTAACCCTTCCAATGCTGGTCTAGTGAAAAAAAAAAATGCTGGTTGCATATAATATACTGTAAATAATGTTTTAGAGCAAAGTTGAAATGCAGGGTTATATTACGCTTTAAGGACCAGAGCCTTTTTTTCCCATTCAGACCACTGCAGCTTTCACGGTTTATTGCTCAGTCATACAACCTACCACCTAAATGAATGTTACCTCCTTTTCTTGTCACTAATACAGCTTTCTTTTGGTGCTATTTGATTGCTGCTGCGAGTTTTAGTTTTTATTATATTCATCAAAAAACACATGAATTTTGTAAAAAAAAAAATGACTTTTTTAACTTTGTGCTGACAATTTTCAAATAAAGTAAAATTTCCTATACATTTAAGCGCGAAAGTTATTCTGCTACATGCCTTTGATTAAAAAAAACCAAAAAAAAACCCCACCATTCAGTGTATATTTATTGGATTGGGTAAAAGTTATAACGTTTACAAAGTATGGTGCCAAAAGTGAATTTTCCCATTTTAAAGCATCTCTGACTTTTCTGACCACCTGTCATGTTTCATGAGGTGCTAAAATTCCAGGATAGTATAAATACCCCCCAAATGACCCCATTTTGGAAAGAAGACATCCCAAAGTATTCAGTGAGAGGCATGGTGAGTTCAAAGAAGATTTTATTTTTTGTCACAAGTTAGCGGAAAATGACACTGACAAAAAAAAAAAAAAAAGTTTCCATTTCTTCTAACTTGCGACAAAAAAAATGAAATCTGCCACAGACTCACTATGCTCCTCTCTGAATACCTTGAAGTGTCTACTTTCCAAAATGGGGTCATTTGTAGGGTGTGTTCACTGTCCTGGCATTTTGGGGGGTGCCTAATTGTAAGCACCCCTGTAAAGCCTAAAGATGCACATTGGACTTTGGGCCCCTTAGCGCAGTTAGGCTGCAAAAAAGTGCCACACATGTGGTATTGCCGTACTCAGGAAAAGTAGTGTAATGTGTTTTGGGGTGTATTTTTACACATACCCATGCTGGGTGGGAGAAATATCTCCGTAAATGACAATTTGATTTATTTATTTTTTTACACACAGTTGTCTATTTACAGAGATATTTCTCCCACTCAGCATGGGTATGTGTAAAAATACACCCCAAAACACATTATACTACTTCTCCCGAGTACGGCGATACCACATGTGTGGCACTTTTTTGCACCCTAACTGCGCTAAGGGGCCCAAAGTCCAATGAGTACCTTTAGGATTTTACAGGTCATTTTGCGGCATTTGGTTTCAAGACTACTCCTCACGGTTTAGGGCCCCTAAAATGCCAGGGCAGTATAGGAACCGCACAAATGACCCCATTTTAGAAAGAAGACACCCCAAGGTATTCCGTTAAGAGTATGGTGATTTCATAGAAGATTTTTTTTGTCACAAGTTAGCGGAAATTGATTAATTTTTTTTTTCACAAAGTGTCATTTTCTGCTAACTTGTGACAAAAAATAAAATCTTCTATGAACTAGGGGCTGATTGATGGGTGGCAGTGACAGGGGGTGATTGATGGGTGATTGACAGGTGATCAGTGGGTTATTACAGGGAAGAACAGATGTAAATAACGCACTGGCGAATTTATAAGGGGGAGTCTGAGGGCAATCTGAGCGTGTGGGCGGGTGATTGGGTGCCCGCAAGGGGCAGATTAGGGTCTAATCTGATGGGTAACAGTGACAGGTGGTGATAGGGGGTGATTGATGGGCAATTAGTGGGTGTTTAGAGGAGAGAACAGATGTAAACACTGCACTTGGGAGGTGATCTGATGTCGGATCTGTGGGCGATCTATTGGTGTGGGTGGGTGATCAGATTGCCCGCAAGGGGCAGGTTAGGGGCTGATTGATGGGTGGAAGTGACAGGGGGTGATTGATAGGTGATTAGTGGGTTATTACAGGGGGGATAGAGGCATACAGTACACAGAGGGGGGGGGGGTGATCAGGAGGGAGCAGGGGGCAGTTTAGGGTTAAAAAAAAATAGCGTTGACAGATAGTGACAGGGAGTGATTGATGGGTGATTAGGGGGGTGACTGGGTGCAAACAGTGGTCTGGGGGGTGGGCAGGGGGGAGGGTCTGAGGGGTGCTGTGGGCGATCAGGGGGCAGGGGGGGGGGAATCAGTGTGCTTGGGTGCAGACTAGGGTGGCTGCAGCCTGCCCTGGTGGTCCCTCGGACACTGGGACCACCAGGGCAGGAGGCAGCCTGTATAATAGGCTTTGTATACATTACAAAGCCTATTATACGTATTGCGTGCGGCAATCCGGGTGCTAGTAACCCGCTGGCGCTTCCGAACGGCCGGCGGGTTACAGCACGAGGGGCGAAGCCAGTCGCCGACGGCTGATCGCGTCACGAATGACGCAATCGCCACATAACGCCCGCCACCGCCAATGGGCGTATTGCGGTCGTTTGGGCCTAGCCCTTGCCGCCGCCCATCGGCTTAAGGCGGTCGGCAAGTGGTTAAGCCTCTACTGAATCCGCTGCAACTAAGCTACGTGCCAATTGTACTTACAGTGATGCCCTCAACACTATATGATGGCTGGATCCTCTGTGATGCATCATCAGGCTCAAGCACGGTCATGTGGATGATGTGCATGCTAATGCAATACAGTATAATGCAATGCAATTTTGAGAAAGTCAATACTGGAACTGGATTGATGATGGTGATACTGTTCTGGTTTGCTAGGGCAGTGTAGGCAGGGCTGGATTTACCAAAAGGCACTGTAGCCACATGCCTACAGGCACCTGATGATGGAAAGCCTCCCTCCTGCCTTACCTATGCAAACTCCCGAGCAGAGTGTAAATGAGAGGTTACTCACCCGGGTCTCGGCATTCCACTGACCAATGATCTTCCTTCAGTGGGTGGCACATCTAGCTACCTAATACTTGGGATCAACTCTACTGAAGATAGCTCTGGCTACATATTACTAAGTGGCACCTGTAGCTACCCATGACAGACAAGGGAAGTAAGGGAGAGGTGACAGCTAGAACAGCCAGAACACTTGCGGTACAGTTTGGCGGGGGTTTGTAGGTTCCTGAAGGGTGAAGTCTAAGGTGCCAGGACATCTGTGCCAATAGGCTCCTGTAAGATAAATCCAGGCCCGAGTGTAGGTGATAAGTTGTTTCATATGTCATTACCTTATGGTGCCAGGTTTTATGTATCGGGTTTAGATTTAATATTTCTCTTTAGATTTTAAAAATGATTTATCTGTACGAACCAGGTTTGTCATTAGTATACACGAGGCTTTGCAAGTTGTAGCAGTCTCCAACAACTCCCTCTTCTGCTGGCCAGCATTAAGCAATAGAAACAAAGAATTAACCAAAATTGCCACATTCATACAGAGCAATCGCAGTGTTGGGTACTGTACACATTCAATGAATTTTACAAGAGTAACAAGTCTACCTTTCTCGGCAGCTTTTTGGAGAGCCTCCTCGATGCGCTGCAACTCCCGCTGTTTGACTTCTTGCAGCTGCTTCTCTTCTTTCTCTGCATCATATTTTATGCCTGCAATGAATTACAGCATAAGTCTATAGTTGTTCAAGAGTTGAAAAGGCAGAGTAGCATGTCAACTCAATACCATATCACAAGAGTAGGTTCTAATTCCCTTTTGAAAGTGAAATGGCTCATATACAGTTTCTACCCAACGATATCCAAATCTTAGGTAGCGTTCACATCCAATTTTGACATCCTCCTCAAGCCCACCAATCCAGAGTTGGGACCCTCTAAGTATATCCAACAATGTGTTTTCATGGCCACACTCCCTTCCATGAATAAAGGCAGCTGTACTGCCATTGTCAAGTATAGTCCACCCCTGGCCAACAGCAGAAAGCAACTCCTGCATGGCTTTTTTCCTCTGGGCATGCCAGAACCATACTCATACTCACGCATGCACAGAACGGCCCCGCCCTTGAAGCCTGACCACAAAGGAGGAGAGGTTCCCAGCAAGCAAAATAAGGGTAAAGAAGTTTTTCTCCACATAGGTTTTGCTTTAAACCATATGAGAATCCCAGGACAGTGTTTGCATTCTCCTAATCCACTTCAGTCACAGACTGCTACTTGAGTAAAATGTTTGTTCCTATAATTCAACCAATTTATTTCTGTTTAACTTTCTTATACAATGTTAGAAGATATTTCAGCATGTCACAAGACTTATGGTTAGTCACAATTTGAAAAAAGCTGCCAAAGTATGTTGAAAGTCTGTAATGGTTAAAACATTAAAAAAAAAGTAGGCTGATCAGAGCTGTTGCCTGTATGACTACTGTATGAGTAATAGAACAGAAATGTAAAAAAAAAACAAAAAACAACAAAAAACGAGTGCTCAGTACTGGGCAGAAAAGTGCTAGAACATCCCCAACGTAATTTATGCACTTCTGTTCGAGATCATAGATTAAAGTTACCCGTGTTCTTCAGTTTACAGCAGTACAAACAAAAATAAAATAACCCCAAACCCTCCTGCTGTTAGTGAGCGTGTATCCAACTGCTGCCCACCTTTCTCATTAAAATGCATCCACTGGCAAATGTAACCATCTGTTGTCATGTGGTTTTGGTGACAGGATAAGTGGGCACTAGTCTGGTGACAGTAGGCCAATGGGAGCAGTTTAGCAAAGGAGGAAGTGGCAAGCCCAATTTATGGGTTGGGCCATGTACACATCAATTAGCGCAGATGGCCGTGCAATCGGAACGCAACGCGTAAGATCGCACGTCATCTGCACCTCTATGCACTGCGCTGCTGATCGCATTCAATACAGTGAATGGGTCAGGGCTGCGATTCCTGAAAAATGCAGCACATGTAATGGGAACGGTAGAAATGCTGTCTACGCACTTCTACCGTTCTTGCGTGTCGCACACTATATGCACTGCTGAAATTCGCACCACAGCATGTATAGTGGGAACAAGGCCTTAGGCCTAAATTTCAATCCATCAACAGTTACATATCGGTTTACATTAATTGAAAGCGTATTATGACCTTAAGAACAAGATTTCAACATATGGCAGCAGGAGGAGGAATTCCAGTAGTAACAAAAAGTGTGTGGAATAAGAACCCTGCAAACTTGAACAAAGTTCAAGTGTTAACCTTTACTGAGACTATGGACACGGTTTATAAAAGTGGCAACCTGCACAATAGCACTTTTCACTTTTGCATATTAAATGTTGACTTCCTTCAAAATTATGTATCCATGCTTTTGATTGACCTGTAACCCAACAGTTTTGCTACTGCTTTTCCTTTCTTATTGTATGCGTGTGGTGACAGTCATTGGACTCTCATTCGTAAAAAACAATAAAAAAATTAATTAAACTGCCGTTTTCTGACTAAGAGTACATTGTTTCCAGGGTAGCGGTATCACTTGGAGGGAATATTAATTCACCCCAAATCGCTTCAATTGAGTACTCTTCCCAGGAGCTGGGGAAAAGCAGCTACAACTGAGGTCTTCTAAATTAACAATGCATCTACATATTCCTTCAACTGGTCACCTGAAATTAATTATTATCAAAGAGATACTCACTGGCTCCAGGTACCACCAACAGATATAAACCCTCAAGTGTAGCAACCACTGCATCTCCATATAAATTCTTCCATGGAATTTTCAGTGTCAGCTTTTCTGTTAAAAGGAGAAGAAAGGGAAAAAAACAAAAAACAAAGGAACTTCACTACAGGAAACATGAATCACCGCGTGCAGATTTCTGGGGGGAAAAAAAAGAAAAAAAAAAAAAGAGAAAAGCATTCTCGGCAATGCTCCCATGGTCCCATTGTAGTTTGTCACATATTCAGCAAGATAAAATGGAGGCAAGGTAGCACTCACCTCATAAATGCATTGTGTACAAGTTAGGTATGGGATATAAAGATATTTTTGGCACATGTACAACACTTTGCAGGACCAGCCAACTTTTGCAAGTAATACTGTATGTCTCACAATGGTATTAGCACCTCTCAGAGACACAGCCATATAGACATTTTACCTGAAGACGTGGGCCAGTCTCACGAAACGCATTGTTCATGTACCGATTACTTTATTCCTCATACCTGACTTCTATGAATTGGTTAGGCAAGTGCTGCACTTAACTCTTATTTCATTTTAATATTAAATACTAGCTGATGGCCTGGCATAGCCTGGGTATGTATTTGGCTGGTGTTTGCTTCGCCCACCTTTTCTAACCCTAAAACACAATTACTCAATGACCTAGTTCGTGAGCTTTGCGCTCTTTGGCATCAATCATTTGCATTGAAATGAAACAAATCTAATTGTCTGTGGCTCCACCCCCTTTTCTGAATTTGAACCCCAGTCTCCAAATGAACCAGGTTTGAGGCTTGTGCCAATAACAGTGCAAGAATGGCAGCAAATAAATATTCCCTTTGAAAATCAATTGTTGAATTTTGATTGGCTTTTGCAGGCTCCACTTTTCTGATTAATCCCAGTCTCCCAGTGACCAACTGTGCAAAGTTTGAGAACCCTACCATTAACAGTGTAAGAATGGCTGCGGTTTACATTTTCCCAATGAAATTTGTCTCCGCCCACTTTTTGGTTTTGGGGATAAAAAGGTATCCTATATGTTATTCCAGGTAATGTACTATGTGTGTGCCAAATTGCATTCAAATCCGTTCAGCCATTGTTGTGTTATTGAGTAACAAACAGCAAAACTTTCACATTTATAATATTAGTAAGATTTAGCACCTAGAACCAAAGTTTTAATTTTGCAGTTGGTTATTCCCCAAATAGCTTCTCCCCTAACCTGCCTATGCCCCCCCCCCCCCCATCTCCTTACTTGCAGCTTAGAGTAGGACCACCCAATAAGAGTTATATTCACGCACTTTTACTCAAGACAGTTCTTGAGATAGATATAAAAAATATTATGTATACATATATACATATATATATACACATATATATACATACATACATACATACATACATACATACATACATATATACATATATACACATACATACATATACACACATACATACATACACACACACACACACACACATATACACATATACATATATACACACACACACACACACACACACACACACACACACACACACACACACACACACACACACACACACACACACACACACACCTTTTGAGTAAAAGTGGTTGAATACTGCTCTCACTGGGTGGCCGCACTCCAAGCTGAGCTGCAGATTGGGGGTGTGGGGGAAATAGGGGGAAGCCTCCTGCTTATCCCATTTCTTTTTAGCTCCCCCCCCCCCCTTTTAAATTTACTGAGGGTCATAAATAAATGCATTAGAACAGAAAAGGTTTATTAATGACACATGCTCTCTTTAAAAAACAAAGTTAAGGGTTACATCAAAAAACGTTAATCTAAAGCAAGCTTTCTAAAATGTTTTGTTTATTCCCACAAGCACAGCTGTCTACTTTGCCAGAAAAAGAGCCCACTCCAGCACATTAATAGAGTCATCTGCATGTTAACCATCTCCTCTATCAATTTCTGGCATCTGATAATAAGATCAAACAGTGATTTGCAAAGCCTGCGTAGATGAACATCTGTGTGTGACTTTGATATTTGTCTAATAAAAGGTTCAGTGATTTTATGCACTTAACATGCATAAGCAAAAGAGAATGCCACATCCATGGCAACAGAGCATCATTTTGGAAGCTGTGGGATGACATTATTCAATGGACTGCCTGGAGTTTGTTGTAGGCCATATTCACATTTATTAAAGCATGTCCAATACATGTGCCCACTGACATTCTGGAGTGGATCGGTTTTCTCAACCATGCTCTTATCTCAGGAAGAACACAATCCTGGAGCAGAATAAAATGACAGTGCCTCTTGACAAAGAATACTCCGCCCTTGCTGTGTGGGCACAGGAGCAGATTTAACAGCTGTCTGTGGTCATTAAGAACAAGACCGCAAAAAAAGCTAAAAAAACAACCTTAAAATTCATTGTGACGCCGGGCGACGCCCAGTCGGCCAAAATGCGATTGTGGTCGGTTAGCGACGCAGATCGTTAAACCAAGATTTGATGTGTAGTATCCCTCTGCCTAGGAACAGCTGGAGGATTTGTCTTGGCTGAGTGAAAGCCTGGGGGGAGGTGTTAATGAGCTTGGACATATTCCCTGTGGAAGGCAGAATAACCTGGAGGCATTAACTCCCCTTTCTGTTCTGGGAACCAGGTGACACCTAGATGTTAATTAGCCAGCAAAGAGCCCACTCTGCCTTTTGGGAAAAGACAGGATGAGCTCACAGCAGGGGGCTATTCAAAAACCTGCTTTGCTCTAGACTGGCCGGAGCCATATAGGCAGAATAAGAAAGCATGGAGTTTAGGATTTTGAGCATGTTTAAGCAATACCGTTCAGGTGAGAAATGTGGAAGTTATATCATTCTGCTGGACCGGATCTTGTGAGTATTTTGATATTAAATTTGGGCCACTGGCATAACCAGAACTCTGGGAATTCCACAGTTTCTTTAACTGGGCATGCAAACATGCCCAAGTTTGATATCATATTAATCAGTAGGTTCTGGGGATCGAGAATATGTAATAATTATTTGTGTGCCGGCCGCGCAGGTCTGTCTAGAGAAGTGTCAGGGTTATGAGGGCTTGTGGAGGCCCCTGCCCCAGATGTGATTACCATAGTCCGGCCTGGGGGCCGACCAGGGGAGGACTGGGACCTTTTGGCCTGGGGGGACAACACAAACTAGAGGCCCGTTTCACGGCATCCCCAGCCCAAAGCCATATCTTTCTTGTGTGCAAATCTTTAAATTGTGATGACTAACACACACACACACACACACACACACACACACACACACACACACACACACGTACCTGATGCCTAACCCCATTTCTCCGCACAATCTACCTGTCTGTGTCTGATGCCTAACCTTAACCACCCTGGCGTTCTGATAAGATCGCCAGGGAGGCTGCGGGAGGGTTTTTTTTAAATAAAAAAAAAACTATTTCATGCAGCCAACTGAAAGTTGGCTGCATGAAAGCCCACTAGATGGCGCTCCGGAGGCGTTCTTCCGATCGCCTCCGGCGGCCAGAATAAACAAGGAAGGCCGCAATGAGCGGCCTTCCTTGTTTTGCTTACACCGTCGCCATAGCGACGAGCGGAGTGACGTCATGGACGTCAGCCGACGTCCTGACGTCAGACGCATCCGATCCAGCCCTTAGCGCTGGCCGGAACTTTTTGTTCCGGCTGCGCAGGGCTCAGGCGGCTGGGGGGACCCTCTTTCGCCTGCTCGCGGCGAATCGCCGCAGAGCGGCGGCGATCGGGCAGCACACGCGGCTGGCAAAGTGCCGGCTGCGTGTGCTGCACTTTATTTGGGGCAAATCGGCCCAGCAGGGCCTGAGCGGCAGGCTCCGGCGGTACTGGACGAGCTGAGCTCGTCCATACCGCCCAGCTGGTTAAAGGAGTTATCAGGCTTTTTTTTTTATGAAAATAAGTGCTACTTACCCAGGGCTCGTCCAGCCCCAAGCTCCCAGCATGTCCCTTGCTGCAGCTCTGCAGTCAGCTGTTCGCTGCTGCTGCCTCCCAGCCCCCGGCGATGACGTCAGGCCAACTGCGCCTGTGCGAGCGGCGCTGTCAATCACCGCCACATGGACCAGAGCGTACTGTGCAGACGCAGAACTACTGCGCCTGCACAGTACACTCCGGTCCACGTGGCGGTGATTGACAGTGCTGCTCGCACAGGCGCAATACAGGCCGACGTCCAGGTCGGACTGGTGCCATCGCCGGGGACTGGGAGGCAGCGGCAGCGATTGGCTGACTGCAGAGCTGCGGCGAGGGACATGCTGGGAGCTTGGGGCTGGACGAGCCCTGGGTAAGTAGCACTTATTTCATTAAAAATGCCTGATAACTCCTTTAAACAACCCCCCCCCCCCACACACACACACACACACACACACACACACAAACCTACCTACCTGGTGATGCCTAACCCCACTCCTGCTCACCCACCATACAAACTACGTGTCTGACACCTACCCCCCCTTCCCCCCTCCAACTACCTGTTTGACAGTGCCTAACTGCCTGCCTCCCCCCTCCCCTGCCGCCAATCACACCACAAGAAGAAAAAACGTTCCCCCTCAGGCCAGGGTCAGAATGAGGATGATTATTACACACAAAAAAAAACCTCGGAGGGCACTGGCCTGGGCAGAGAATTGAATTTGACAGCAGTAGCAGGCAGGCAGCAAAGTGTGAGTAACTCAGTGACAAGAAGGGAGAAGAAGTACAGAAACAAAATTTATAAAAAACCACCTTCTCCTCTGGCAACCTGGACCCAACCTCCTCTATCCTCCTGTCTCCTCAGTCCTACACCTCCTCCTCCTCCACAGCAGCAAGCAGCTATAGGTGGCATCTCCGACTCCCAGCCCCCAGAGTGTCCGACTCCTCCAGCCAGGACAGCCAGCCAGCCACTCGTAGCCGCAGCTCCAGGCCCCCAGCCCCCCCAGCACAGAAAGCTGAAGAGTGAGACAGCTCACTCCGACGACACCTCAGGCACAGCAGCACAGGGGAGGACTGTGTTCGACTCCTCCAGCCAGCCACTCGTAGCCACAGCTCCAGGCCCCCAGCCCCCCCCCCAGCACAGAAAGCTGAAGAGTGAGACAGCTCACTCCGATGACACCGCAGGCACAGCAGCACGTTGCGGGCGGCAATGGCTCCAGGCGGGGGCGGAGTCAAGCAGGGTCAACCCACCGGGCCGGAGAGGACCTAAGCTATTTGTGTCCTTGTGCCGCTCACATCCACCGCAGACGCAGCCACGCACAAGGGCACACCACGGCCGGCCGCCTCAGCCCCTTCTCTGATTGGATACTTCAACTTGCCGGGAAATATCGTGCGAGGTTGCGATCTCCACTGCGAACCTGTCACCTGTGGTATGTCTGCGGCCACTGCGTATAGCAGCGTCCGGCCCTAATTACTTAAGATTCGGGCGGCCCGGGGGGCAATTGCCCCCCGTCCCCCTGGGCCAGTCCTCCCCTGGGGCCGACTCTGGAAGCCCGCCTCTGAACTCAGCTCCATTAAAAGTGAATGAGCTGCCCGGGCAAATTATTCCTCCATTTCCTATCTTCCTGAACACACGGCCACCGTGAGGAACGAGTGGTGGCCATCTTGCCGGAACTGAACAAAGGACATCCTCCATGTTGTGTGGATTTTAAATCTGGCTGAACTTTGAGTTCATCTCTGGAACAAAGAACTTTGCGAACTTGAAACCGTTTTGCTTGGACTTGATGATTTTCCCACAAAAGGACATATTTCCGCAAACCCTAAGTATTTTCTCCCTTTTATTTTTCATACTGGCTATTACTGTTTTAATAATTGTTGATTTTAATAATTGTCTGTATATATTAATTATTTATATTGCTTTCAATAAACCGACGCTATCGTCAGTTGTTGTTCTAGCTACCCTACTATTCAGCACGCACACAACTGAACCAGACATCTGAAGAGACGTTACTATTGTTTGTTGTTGGCTAGACAGAATACAGCGTGTTTTAACCGTTTTTATTCGCAGGACCAGTCAGTCAGTAAATCGGGTCCACTGGCCCACACCAGTGGTGGTGGCAGATACCCTGGAATCGTGTGTGAGTTATAATTACCCATATCTCACAGGCTCCCTTCTGGTTTGTCTGCGGTTTGTCCCAACGGTTCCTGCGCATTGACTGCGACCAGAGTTCGCACGATCCGTGCGCTGGCACCGTTTAGAAGGCCAATTGCAGTCTGACCACCAGGGCTCCTGTGACATTCATGCTTTCGTATAAAATGTGCATTTCACCCACAGTGAAATGCACAATAAATTACTTCTGTCACTTACAGCAGGTAGTAAAATGTCTTGGGGAGAGGGAGGTCTCTGATAAAGTTCAATGAGGGAGTGGATAATGCCTGGATTTAAATTTTAATCTTACATCAAACCACTCCGTTCAGTCCATAAGAGCTCTTTAGCTTAATTACATTCCATACATACATAACTCCACCACAGTTACTAGGGATGGGGGAAAACTGCTGTTTTTTTCCTTTTTTTTTACCTTAATCAAAAAAGGAATAATAATATTAACATCAATTTACCACGTTAATCAAATAAATCCTCAAACGTTTAAAGTCAGACAATTAAGACAAATAAAACTTTAAAGTAATCTTGCTTTCAACAACTAAGAAAATATACAATACTGTAAAATAAAAATAAAAAAAACCCATCAGCTTCACAAAAAGGCAATTTACTGTAATGCAAGACACATTGCACAATACATACCGATTAAACCAGCTTTTATTTTAAAGGGAACATCAAGTTCACTCTGAAAGAAAACAATTATGTGATTAACCATACACAAAAATCAGAGCGATTTTTACAAAATAAAAAGCTATAAACCTAACATGGCTGTTCTGAAGATAAAATTAGCATTTATAGAACGTGAGAGAGGTTAGTTATTGTATTGCTTTCAGTCACTTCATTTATTTATTTCTTTATATACGAGCTCCCATGTTTATAGTCCACCATAACGTCTAATTACAAAAAATGCACACATATTCATATTCCAGTGGTGTAGCAATAGGGGATGCAGCTCCCAATTGGACCTGTGCTGGTAATTACTTCTATAGATGCTTTGAATAGTAGTAATCATTAAAGGATCACTGTCGAGAATATCGTAAAAATTTAAATTATATGTAAACACATACAAATAAGAAGTACTGTATATCGTCTAATATAAGTTGACCCCATGTATAAGTCAACTGCAATATTTGAGCCTTTTAAGCTGGACTTTATTGACTCAAGTATAAGTCTACCCAGCAACGTTTATTTATGGCTGCACTTGGGCCAGGAAGAATTAATAGCTGCACCTGGGGATCAGGAGGGGTTAATGACTGCTCTGCATACAGTATTGCATCCATTAACCCCTCCTGTCCCTAAAGTGCAGCCAATAACTTCTCCAGGCCCTCACAATTGCAGCAAATATTCACTCTTGTTGCTGTCACTTACAGTAAGTGGTAGAAATCTGACATTACTGAGAGGTTTTGGATTAGCCCATCTCCTCGTGGGGCATTTTCAGGGATTTTTTGATTTCAAAAAGCACTTAGTGAATGGCAGTTGCTCCGTCCAACTGCCCAAAAAAAGTCTACGGTGAGCACGGAGGCTGGCCAGCATCTTTGAATAAATAATTTTCAGGGAGTGTCTTTATAAAGAACAAAAAGGTCAATCTGAGAATCCCCCATTAAGGTATGGACTACACCAAAACCTGTCAGTAATGTCAGGTTTCTACTACCTACTGTAAGTGACACCAACATAGAAGTAAATTATGGGTTATTTTAGTCAGTAGTCATGACAGCCGGCAATCTCACTATAGGGTTACAGCGTCACCCAGAGGACGGAGGGAAAACTGCAGCGCTGGAGCCCAGAGAGGTGAGTAAGTTCTGGGGCTGCTGCAGACTCTTGTGGTATGATTTTTTTTTTATGCTTTTAGGGTCTAAAAGCACATGAAAAAAATTGTACCACTTTTAGACCCTAAAATCATAAGGAATCATACCGCCAGGGTTGTTTAACCTCCTGGGCGATACAATAATATCGCCAGGGGGCGGCGCAGCACATTTTTTTTAAATTATTTTTCTTTAATCATGTAGCTAGCCTAGCGCTAGCTACATGATAGCCGCTGTGCAGCGGCATCCCCCCCCCCCCCCCCCCCCCGATCGCCTCCGGCAATCAAAGCAAACAGGAAATCCCGTTCAGAACGGGATTTCCTGTTTGGCTTCCCCCCGTCGCCATGGCGACGATCGGGATGACGTCAATGACGTCGTGACGTCAGAGGGAGTCCCGATCCACCCCTCAGCGCTGCCTGGCACTGATTGGCCAGGCTGCGCACGGGGTCTTGGGGGGAGGGGGAGCAGCGCGGCACGGCGGGTAGCGGCGAATCAGCGCGGAGCGGCGTCGATCGGTATATACACGCAGCTAGCAAAGTGCTAGCTGCGGGCAACAACAAAAAATTTTAAGCAAATCGGCCCACCAGGGCCTGAGAAATCCTCTGTGGCGGCTTACCCCGAGCTTAGCTCGGGATTATCCCCCAGAGGGTTAAGGACTACTATCCCGAAAATCATAACATTTAACATACGTGTAAACACATACAAATAAGAAGTACGTTTCTTCCCCATGAAGAGATGGACTAGTCTAAAACCTGTCGGTTTTGTCAGATTTTTACTACCTACTGAAAGTGATAGCAACATAGGAGAAAAGTAAATTGTGGCTCATTTTACTCCGGAAGAGAAAGACCTCATTTTGTACGTTTACACACATTTTACATTTTTTGCAATAGTGGTCCAGTAGCCTCCCTGGTGGTATGGACGAGCTGAGTTCGTCCAGCAAAAACTTGCAAAAAGCATTAATGACGAGCTGAGCTCGTCCATGCCGACAGGGAGATTTCCTATTTATCTGCCCCGCCTGCTGCATTTTTCTCATCAGAGGGATTCCCCAGGATGGCTGGATGCCTGCTTGCACGCTGTGGGTAGCAATCTGAGCTACCCACAGCGTGCAGAACAAGCATCCAGCCACCCTAGGGAATCCCTGGGCAGCCAGCGGGGCAGGGAATGTGCGGAGTTCCCCCTTGTATGCGGAAACTATGTGGGCGGGTGGGGGGATCCCCTTCAATGGTGGCTATGTGTTGCCGGGGGAGGGATCCCCCTCTGTGCGGGTGGGGGGATCCCCTTCAATGGTGGCTATGTGGGTGGGGGGATCCCCCCTCTGTGCAGGTGGGGGATCCCCTTCAATGGTGCTATGTGGGCGTGGCGATCCCTCTCTGTGCGGGCGGATCCCCCTTCAATGGTGGCTATGTGGGCGAGGTGATCCCCCTCTATGTGGGCGGATCCTCCTTCAATGGTGGCTATTTGGGTGGCTATTTGGGTGGCCTATCCCCCTTCTCCCCCCTCTGACGTCACCAAGTCTCGTAATGTAACTGTACGGAGAACGAGACTTCAGAGATGGAGGAGGGAGTGCGCTGCAGCCGTCGCTGGAGAAAGCCCTCGGGTGAGTACACCTAATTACTTAACGGGCTGAGACGGGGGGGGGGAATCGGGAGGGGGGGGGAGGCCTATCCCCCCGATAGGCCACCCAAATAGCCACCATTGAAGGGGGATCCCCCGCCCGCACAGAGGGGGATCCCCCCGCCCACATAGCCACCATTGAAGGGGATCCCCCCACCCGCACAGAGGGGGATCCCCCTGCCCCTCATCCCCCCACCCGCACAGAGGGGGATCCCCCCGCCCACATAGCCACCATTGAAAGGGATCCCCCCCACCTGCACAAAGGGGGATTCCTCCCGCCCACATAGCCACCATTGAAGGGGATATCCCCCCCCGCCCACATAGCCTCCGCATACAAATGGGAACCCCGCACATTCCCTGCCCCGCTGGCTGGATGCTGGATGCTTGTTCTGCACGCTGTGGGTAGCACAGATCACTACCCACAGCGTGCTAGGATGGGGGGGGGGCATCTGGCAACCTATAAATCTTGCTAAACACCTGGCTCACTATATGCCTGGCTGCACATCTGGCTCACTATATGCCTGGCTGCACATCTGGCTCACTATACCTGGCTGCACATCTGGGTACCTATACATCTGGCTATACATCTGGCTAACTGTACCTGGCTGCACATCTTGCTACAAATACTTCCGGGTCTTATACTCACCATTGGCGTGCTGATCCCTCGTCGCATACCTCTGATAGCTTCCCCAGTGCCTTCCTACATGTCCCCCATTGATCGGCGTTGATGACACCAAGGTCATCGGCGTTGATGACAACAGCATCAACATCTTGCAGAAAAAAAAACTTTTTTTAAATTAAATTCAATACAATAACCTGTATTGAATTCAATTTAAAAAAAAAAAAATTTGAAAAAAAATAAAAATGGTTGAAAATTATTGGAATTTAATTGAAACACTTTTCGCACAAAAATCCTGGGGAAATAGAACGCCAGGGTGGTTAAGGTAGGGAACAGAGAATAAACCAATATCTGAATATCTGTCCCACAAAGCCTACAGAGCTGCATGCTTGGCTTGCTCTGGGCCTCAAACTTTGGGGGGGGGGGGGGGGGGGGGGGTGCACAGGAGCAAGAGACTTCTGATTGGAGAATGCAATTTCTTTAACCTGTGGGGAAATCCTTCCTGCACAAAAATTCAAACTACTGATACATGTAGCAAACAAAATGTATCATGGAGCAACTCACCAGGGCATTTTCCTGAATCCTCAAATTTTCTAGTGCCACATTTCCTAAATAGAAAATATAGTATTTTAAGCACCCATACATTTTTACTCAGACGAATGTAAACTACACAAGACAGGACAATACAAATCTAAAGCACATTATTAATGGTAGTAATAATAATAATAATAATAATAATAGCCATGTTTCGTAACAGAATTTGTGAACTAAGAAGAGATGGATGAGTTTTGTTGCAGAGTTTAGTATGGACTAAAATGGCACCAGTCAGTAAGTTTTTAGAGCCACAAAGGAGATTATAATTAGAATGAATCCAGGACATACTTATAACATGCACTAATATTTTATCTGCATCACTTTTGTGGAAAGGATAAATGCAGGATCTGTTTTTAATCTGAAGATAGCACAATATGGTGAGCAAACTGAATGGAGTAAATCATAAAGAACAATCAGCATCATCCCTATCTAGCATGCTTGGCAGGCTGAAGTTACGGAGACATTATGGACTATCAACATTTCTAGCTGGGAGGAGGATTGAGATTGTGAGAAAATTATCATTTCAGTTTAATTCTTGTGAGGTTTTAGAAAGTAAGAGGACATAAAAATAAGATACAGCAGAAATACAGAGACAGAAGATAGTATGGAAGTGAGTTCAAGAGCTGAAAAACAGACTTGTGTTTCGTATACAGTTCATAAAAACGTAATAAGTTACGTTACCAAAGACCATCGGTATGGAGGGAGAAAAGAAAGGAATTAAAGGACAAAGTACTTCACCACAGGCTATCTTGAGGCATTTCAGACAGTACAGCACCTTCCAGGATGATCTAGTCTCTGGGCTTAAAGAGACTCCGAAGAGAGAATAAATCTCGCTTCAGAGAGAATAAATCTCGCTTCAGAGCTCATAGTTAGCAGGGGCACGTGTGCCCCTGCTAAACCGCCGCTATAGCGCCGCTAAACAGGGGTCCCTTCACCCCCAAACCCCCCACTGCGACACTTGGTCGCAGACTTGGTCGCTCCTGGAGGCAGGGCAAACGGCTGCAGCCCTGCCTCCAGTCGCGTGTGTCAGCGGCGCATCGCCGCCTCTCCCCCGCCCCTCTCAGTGAAGGAAGACTGAGAGGGGCGGGGGAGAGGCGGAGATACGCGCTGACAGACGCGCGTGGGGCAGGGCTGCGGCGGTTAGCCTTGCCCCAACCAGGAAGCGCTCCCCCGCATTACGGAGGGGATTTGGGGGATCAGGGACCCCCGTTAAGCCGCGGGATAGCGGCGGTTTAGCAGGGGCACACGTGCCCCTGCTATCTATGAGGTCTGAAGCAAGATTTATTCTCGCTTCAGACTCTTTAAAATACTACCTTTATGCCAATGACACTCAGATTTACCTCCATACCCCCCCCCCCCCTGATCTTTCCCCCACCACAATGAAAAGGGTTTCCTCCTGCCTCTCCACAATTTCTTCCTGGATGTCAGAAAGGTTCCTAAAGCTCAACCTAGACAAAACCAAGTGCCTGATCTTCCAGTCCTGTGCTTCTGCACCCCTCCCAGATATATTCATGCCCTATTGCAATGTCCTTCTGTCAGAACTGACAAACTGCATCTCCCTCCTTCAGTCAGTCATGAATGCAGCAGCTAGACTCATTATTCACACCCCTCTGCTTCCAGGTCTCCCTTCTGCAAAGCCCTACACTGGCTCCCTATGTGCTTCAAGATTCAAGAGTCTGTGCCTGGCCTACAAATCTGTGCACATCACTTGCCTTACCTACATCTCTGAGCTTTTTCAAATATATATACCAGGCCATCCCCTCTGCTCCTCCAAAGATCTGATCTGACCTAACCTCCCCACGCATTCCTACTCCCATGTGCGCATACTGGACTTCTCAAGAGCCCCTCCCACCCTATGGAGCAGCCTCCCACTTCCTGTCAGACTCACCCCATCCTTTAACACCTTTAAACAAGCTCTCAAAATGCACTTCAAGATGGCCTACCTACCCTCTACCACACTAACTCCCTCCTCTGTACACCTATTCTATACCACCACCTAGGGTGTCCCAAACCCCTACTCTTAGATTGTAAGCATTCAACAGAGTCCTCCCTTCCCAAGTGTATCCTACATGATCATGTGCCCTCATCACTTGAATCTTCCCATTGACTGACTAGGTTTTCTTAGTCTTCAAAAGCATTCCCTAATAAGCAGCTGCTAAGTCCAGCTGCCTAAATAGTATGCAAGTGAGTAGGGGAGGCTGGAAGTTAAATCTGCCACAATAGTAAGATACCAGCCAGCCTCCCCTACTCACTTGCATACTATTTAGGCAGCTAGACTTAGCAGCTGCTGTTTAGGGAATGCTTTTGAGAACAAAGAAAACCCTGAGAATTTCATCATGAGGAGATGGACTAGTCCAAAACCTGTCTGTTAAGTCAGATTTTAACTGCTTATTTTTTTTTAGCTAAAGTGGTCCTTTAAAAAGTAACTGAAGTGACATTCAACACAACGAGATAAACGTGGCTGGTCAAAACTAGAAGTGGCCATCTCGCTGCGTCGAATGTGCGTAGTGAAGATTCCCGGCGGCATAAAAATGAATGAATTCCCCGCCACAAGCAATGCGAGAAATTAATCTGGCTCTTTGGCTCCTCACCCTGCCCCTCTCCTATTCAGCTCTTGCATGGCCCTCAGAGTCGTTCGTCGCGGCAGGGAAGCAGAGCAGGAAGGCTGCAGATATTGCTTCTGCCAGCACCCACTCTGCAGAGGAACGAACAGCAGGAATCCCTGCCGCGACGAACGACTGAGGGCTATGCAAGAGCTCAATAGGAGAGGGGAAGGGGAGGAGCCAGCTTCCTTTCTTGCATTGCCTACTGCGGGAAATTCATTCATCCATTTTTATGCCGCTGGGAATCTTCATTACGCGCACTGGCAGCAGCGAGACTACCACTTCTAGTTTTAACCGTCCAGAACCCAAAGTGGCCAGACTTTGGGTTGCAGCCGTAACATATATTCAATACCAATCCTTTTTTTCTCACAGTTACAGTTTATAATTCAGGGCTCTAAATGACTCTCTGTAGTCAAGTCTGTAGTACATAAAACACGCAAAAAAAAAAAAAAAACTTACAGTGGAGGAAATAATTATTTGACCCCTCACTGATTTTGTAAGTTTGTCCAATGACAAAGAAATGAAAAGTCTCAGAACAGTATAATTTCAATTGTAGGTTTATTTTAACAGTGGCAGATAGCACATCAAAAGGAAAATCGAAAAAATAACCTTAAATAAGGTAGCAACTGATTTGAATTTCATTGAGTGAAATAAGTTTTTGAACCCTCTAACAATAAAAGACTTAATACTTAGTGGAAAAACCCTTGTTTGCAAGCACAGAGGTCAAACGTTTCTTGTAATTGATGACCAAGTTTGCACACATTTTAGGAGGAATGTTGGTCCACTCCTCTTTGCAGATCATCTCTAAATCCCTAAGGTTTCGAGGCTGTCTCTGTGCAACTCTGAGCTTGAGCTCTCTCCATAGGTTTTCTATTGGATTAAGGTCCGGAGACTGACTAGGCCACTCCATGACCCTAATGTGCTTCTTGAGCCACTCCTTTGTTGCCTTTGCTGTATGTTTTGGGTCATTGTCGTGCTGGAACACCCATCCACTACCCATTTTCAGTTTCCTGGCAGAGGGAAGGAGGTTGTCGTTCAGGATTTCACGATACATGGCTCCGTCCATTTTCCCATTAATGCGATTAAGTTGTCCTGTGCCCTTAGCAGAAAAACACCCCCAAAGCAAAAGGTCTCCACCCCCATGCTTGACGGTGGGGACAGTGTTTTGGGGGTCATAGGCAGCATTTTTCTTCCTCCAAACACAGCGAGTTGAGTTAATGCCAAAGAGCTCTATTTTGGTCTCATCAGACCACAGCACCTTCTCCCAGTCACTCACAGAATCATTCAGGTGTTCATTGGCAAACTTCAGACGGGCCTGCACATGTGCCTTCTTGAGCAGGGGGACCTTGCGAGCCCTGCAGGATTTTAATCCATTGCGGTGTAATGTGTTTTCAATGGTTTTCTTGGTGACTGTGGTCCCTGCTAATTTGAGGTCATTCACTAACTCCTCCCGTGTAGTTCTAGGATGCTTTTTCACCTTTCTCAGAACCATTGACACCCCACGAGGTGAGATCTTGCGTGGAGCCCCAGAGCGAGGTCGATTGATGGTCATTTTGTGCTCCTTCCATTTTCGAACAATCGCACCAACAGTTGTCACCTTATCTCTCAGCTTCTTGCTAATTGTTTTGTAACCCATTCCAGCCTTGTGCAGGTCTACAATTTTGTCTCTGACATCCTTGGACAGCTCTTTGGTCTTTCCCATGTTGGAGAGTTCGGAGTCTGCTTGATTGATTGATTCTGTGGACAGGTGTCTTTTATACAGGTGACTAGTTAAGACAGGTGTCCTTAATGAGGGTGACTAATTGAGTAGAAGTGTCTAACCACTCTGTGGGAGCCAGAACTCTTAAAGGAAAACTTAAGTCAAATAAAAAAAATGACATTTACTCACCTGGGGCATCCCTCAGCACCCCAAAGCTGGATGGTGCCCTCGCAGCCCCGCTCCGATCGTCCTGTCCCCGCCGGCGGCTACTTCCGGTTCGGCGACAGCCGCCGACAGGCTGGGAACGCGGCTGATTTTCCGCGTTCCCAGCCGCTGCTATCACCCTCTATGCTGCTATAGCGTATATATAGACGCTATAGCAGCATAGAGGGTGATAGCAGCGGCTGGGAACGCGGAAAATCAGCCGCGTTCCCAGCCTGTCGGCGGCTGTCGCCGAACTGGAAGTAGCCGCCGGCGGGGACAGGACGATCGGAGCGGGGCTGCGAGGGCACCATCCAGCTTCGGGGTGCTGAGGGATGCCCCAGGTGAGTAAATGTCATTTTTTTTTTTTGACTTAAGTTTTCCTTTAATGGTTGGTAGGGGTTCAAAAACTTATTTCACTCAATGAAATGCAAATCAGTTGCTATCTTTTATTTAAGGTTATTTTTTTGATTTTCCTTTTGATGTGCTATCTGCCACTGTTAAAATAAACCTACCATTGAAATGATACTGTTCTGAGACCTTTCATTTCTTTGTCATTGGACAAACTTACAAAATCAGTGAGGCGTCAAATAATTATTTCCTCCACTGTATTTGCTTGCAACAACGTAACATTTCAAACTCTCCACTATTACAGGGCTTCTGCAAAAATCAGTTTTCATAGTTGTTTGTGTGGGTTTCCTCCAGACACTCTAGTTTCCTCACACATCCCAAAAACAGATAGGTTAATTGGCTTCCCCTAAATTGGCCCTAGACTGATACATACACTACACAAAACATACCTAGACATAGGAGTATGGTAGGGATTAGATTGCGAGCACCTCTGAGAGACAGTTAAGTTCCAAGATTCTATACTCTGTACAGCGCTGAGGAAGATGTCGGCACTATATAAACACTAAATAATAATAATAATAAACATTGTCCTTTAACCTTATAATACAAATTAAGACTATGGGATTCCATTAAAGTCCCTTTTAGGATTACGCCTGTAGATGCAATTCTTTACTCCCCCCCCCAGTTTATTTTCACTTGAGGCTTGCTTTAGTGGTACTAGATTGTAAATCAGAGAAGGGGAAAGAAAATATTGCAGAGTCAGTAAAGGGGCCCATACACCTAACGATTTTCCCGCCGACATACAGCAGATTCGATCACTTATCAAATCTGCTGTGAAATAGTTGCGCAAACGCTGACCGAACGATCGATTTCCGTCTGAAACCAATCGTTCGCGTCGAGCCGTCCGTGCGGAGGATTTCTCTCCATCGCCGGCTGGTCGGGAGTGCGTCGATAGCGGCGTTCGAATGCCCGACGACCGGCGCAATACAGCGGCAATAACATTACCTGTTCCGCCGGCGCATTTCCCCACTGTCACCGCTGTTCCGTCTCCGCACTGGGCTCAGAGTCCAGTAGGCTTCACTTCTTCCTGTCCCGGTAGGAAGTTTAAACAGTAGAGCGCCCTCTACTGTTTAAACTTCCCCAGACAGAAAGAAGTGAAGCCAGCCGGAACCTGGAGCCCAGCGGAGAAGATGACAGCTGTGACAGTGGGATACGCACCGGCGGAGCAGATAAGGTGTGCGGGGGGGGGGGGGTGGGGGGGGCAGTGCCAGCACCACCACAGATTGTGATCGTTTTCATGCTGAAATCGATTCACAATCTGCGAGGAGAACGCCAGCGCATACCACTAAGGCTGCATCCGAAATGACCACTAGCTCAGTGTGCAGCACCTAAATAGATTTTCTGCACACTTCGCATTCAATTCAGATGCAAATCATATGCAAATCTGCTACTAATTATGCAAACAGGAAACTCAGGAGGAGGGGCTGGGAGCAGCTAACCTGACAGTTACATAGTTACAAAGTTAAGAAAAGGTGGGGGGAAAGGCTGCGCTTCCCTAAACACATGCTGCAATTGAATGGTTAATCGCACAGGCATACACCGCCTCTGCTAGACTGAAAAATGCATGCCCTGCATCCAAGACAAGTGCTAACATTTATTAAACTAGGAGGAACTTTAGCTTCCAACATAGTTTGCATGCAAAGTATATTATATTATATTATATAATAGTTACTCCTAGTTTAATAAATGTTAGCACTTGTCTTGGATGCAGGGCATGCATTTTTCAGTCTAGCAGAGGCGGTGTATGCCTGTGCGATTAACCATTCAATTGCAGCATGTGTTTAGGGAAGCGCAGATTTTCCCCCCACCTTTTCTTAACTTTGTAACTATGTAACTGTCAGGTTAGCTGCTCCCAGCCCCTCCTCCTGAGTTTCCTGTTTGCATAATAAGTAGTAGCAGATTTGCATATGATTTGCATCTGAATTGAATGCGAAGTGTGCAGAAAATCTATTTAGGTGCTGCACACTGAGCTGGTGGTCATTTCGGATGCAGCCTTAGTGGTATGCGCTGGCGTTCTCCTCGTTCAACCAAATGTAAGTTACACATTTTTTTTTGCTTAGCTGCTCCCAAGGTTTTAAATTTAGGTTAGGTCACTTGCCCGGAGGTTTGCCTCACCGTGGCGCAAGTGTCTAGTATAATATACTTTGCATGCAAACTATGTTGGAAGCTAAAGTTCCTCCTAGTTTAATAAATGTTAGCACTTGTCTTAGATGCAGGGCATGCATTTTTCAGTCTAGCAGAGGCGATTCACAATCTGTTTGCAGTAAAGGCAGCCATACGATCCCTCTCTGATCAGATTCGATCAAAGAGGGATCTGTTGGTCGATCTGATGGCAAATCGACCAGTGTATGGCCACCTTTAGAGTAAAATGTTGCTCATATGAATTGGTTGCAAGTACTGTTTTATCTCATATAATGTCCATAACCTGTGTACACAACTTTGACTCAAGTCATTCGGTGGGGATCAGTACTCTTGGGCATCATCACTGGGCTGGCCTGTACAGACTCGTGTCAGCCACACACATTCTTCTGATAAAGAAGTTGGCCATCGCCAATCGCTGGCCAGTGGCCACTGTACACATGCCTATCGGCTGAGGCAGTCTATCAGCCACCTCAGCCGACTTTAGTTAGGTGTGTATACGAGGCTTAATATGAGAAGTAAATATTTCAGGACACTAAGGGCTTGATTCACAAAACGGTACTAACTGTTAGCATGCTGTGAAAAGTGCTTCGCATGAAATTTCGCGTGATAATGGTTTTCGCGCTCAAAAATTTGCATTTGCGCGTTTAACAGTCCCTTCCGCGCCATAAATTCACGTTACGACACGAATTTTTGCGCACGAAAATCGTTTTTTTTTTTTCACATGAAATCGCGGTAAAACGCAAAAACCCGTGCTAGCAGCACAGTTTTGTGAATCAAGGTTTAAGAGTTCCACAACTATTTTTTTTCCCAACACCTATTTTAATACTGCTTTAACCACAGTGAGATCCAACACAACTTCTCATGGCTTGAAACAAGCTACAAATGATACAGGAAAGAAACAAAAATTAATTTGTAGATCAATTTACAGATCTCTGTTTTAGAGTAGGCTGAGTTGCCTAGTTACTCCGCTTAGACAACAAACTAGACTGTTTTTCACCTCTCTAAAGTGCTGTGGAAAAAATAAAAATGTCAAAACTCAATAAATGAATAGTAAGCAAAATGAATAATGTATTTACTGTTGCTCCTGCAGTAAAAAGACATTATGCACTTTGGGGGAAAAAAAAATACAAGTGGGTGGCTGAATAAATGGGTTTTCTAATTCACAGAAGTAAGGGACATCTTTTGGGCTTGCGTAAACAGACATTTTACATTTGTAGCTTTTCTTGCACGCATTGCTTTAAAGTGAGTCTGAAGCTAAATTAACACCCCCCCCCCCCCCCCCCCCGCAAAAAAACCCCACACTCTGGATCCCATATAGAGCCTATGATCCGTTTGTTCCATCGCTGTGTCCCCCGTTAAAAGTCTAATTGACCGATGTATCAGAGGCTGCTCTCTGCCACTGCAGGCGGCTTCGGAAGTCTTCGGGATTCAGGGCCGCACCGTCCTGCACAAGCACGCATTCTCACGTACTCGCGCATGCACAGTACAGAGCAGACTGTGTTCAAGAGCACTTGAGCTCTTGAAGACTTTCCAAAGCCTCCTGCAGGCGGGGGAGTTGAGCGGGGAGCCAGCGCTGGAACAGGCAGACCGTGAGAGGAATGGGAAGGTGCTATATGACCCAGAGCCTTCCTCTCTTTAGATAACTTTTTTTTTTTAAATTCTCAATTAAAATTACGCTTCAGACTACCTTTCAAACAAAATCCTTGAAGTGTACCTGAGATGGCAGAGGGGGAAAAATATACATACCTGGGGCTTCCTCCAGGTCAATTGCTCCCTCCCCATCCTCTGCCTCCTAGATCTTCTGAAATTGGCCCTGAAAAATCCCCCATTCCGGGCCAGTAAGCCTAGTACTGCACAGATGCAGAATGCTCCCAGTCACGTGAGCGTGGCCAGGATCAGCATGTGTAGTACACCACGGACAGTAGGACTTTCCGGGGCCAATTTCAGAAGATGCAGGAGGCAGAGGACGGCGAGGGAGGGATCAGCCTGGAGAGGGCTGGAGGAAGCCCTAAGTATGTATACTTATCCGCCCACTCCATCTAAAGTTTACTTTAAAAAGGGTACCCAAGGCTATATGTAAAATAAGATTAACATGTGTATGTACAGTACAAAACATCCAAAACCAGGGGGGGGGGGGGAAGGTAGGCACGGAATATGTTAAAAATTTGCACCAATTTTACTGATAAATTTCAAAATAACAGTTCCACAAACTACAAATGCAGTACTTTAGCAAGACTTTAACACGTGCAACGTTGCTGGGGAGATTCCAAAAGCCACTGCGCCTTACAGCTATTTCGCCCCATTCACACACCCTCATCAGAGGACCCCTTGGTGGTTAGGGCTCCCCATCGGGCTGAAAATTGCCGCAGAGTACTCGTCCTGCTGCTAGTACGGACGCTCGTTGGCTTCTAGTGTGGCGGAGAATCGGCGTCTTCCCACGTTTTTGACATCACGCCAAACCACCTCCTATTTCCACTCTCCTGCGTCTCGGGTCCCGCTCTGGCCGTTGCCAAGCAACGGTACTGTGTAACTCAGCCTTTTCCCTAATAATCTAGTGGCCAACTTACTAACTGTGCTTTCTAATACATCACACACAAGCAATAGAACACAGCAGTACATGCATCCAGCTACATTTAAGTGGTCTAATACATGTTGCCCTGTTCTGCCCAGCACCAATCTGTTGGCAGAAAAAAAAAAAAGTGTGAAGAGACTCCAAGTACAAAAACAGGCTGTTTTACTTGTTGTATTATGGTACCTAAAAGAGTTTCGAGGCATGTAAGTGGTAGCTTCTGTCTTGTCTGTACCTTCCTTGTCAGGAAAATAGTAAACATCACTGATTAGCATTACAACCATAAAAGTTTTCCTAGCAGAATACTAAGAGCAGGGTGAGATAGAAAAAGGTCAATAGTTCATGTATTTTAACTCTGGTGTATCCAAGATGGGCTTAAAGAATTTACTTAAGATTTTATACTTACCCGGGGCTTCCTTCAGCCCCATGAGCACCGGTGCCCCTCGCCGTCCTCCTGAGCGCCTCC
Organism: Hyperolius riggenbachi; assembly: GCF_040937935.1. NCBI lineage: Eukaryota > Metazoa > Chordata > Amphibia > Anura > Hyperoliidae > Hyperolius > Hyperolius riggenbachi. Next base: position 220,100,012 of record NC_090648.1, read on the forward strand.
ATTCACCTGGTATTGGTTCCTGTAATCTGGCCAAGTCACTCCAGTCAGCACTTCTGCTCATGCCCGGCCCCTCCACGCATGCGCAGAAGAGCCCGACAGGTGTGCCTGGTAATTTGAGTGAGGTTTAAGCCCTAATATAATTAACGGCTATGGCGTCGCCTATGCAGCAATTTGGACCCTGGAGTTCGGCCTTGTGAACTGCACATAAAAATAAACCATAGGCAAAAAAAACACTACAGTGTCCGGTTAGGACAGTACAATCCAGATGTGCTGTCCTTCCAGGGCAACTGCAAAACCCGCATTAGATTTAGAGATGGCTCAAACCTCCGATTTTCGGTTCGTGAACCGCAATAGACTTCAATGGAGAGGTGAACTTAGAAATTTAGCAAAAATTATGGCGGCCAGAAAAATGATGGAAAAGATGTTTCAAACTGTCTAAAACCTGGACAGAGGACATGGTTGAGTGGGATACACGTCAAAAGTCTCAATAAAAAAACCTAGATTTGATACAAACCACTGTTTTAAGGTCAGAAATCTCATTGAATGTTGAATTACAGGCAGGGGCGTAGCAATAGGGGGTGCAGCGGTAGCGACCGCATCGGGGCCCTTGGGCCAGAGGGGCCCCAAAGGGTCCACCCTCTATCACAGTATTAGCTCTCTATTGGTCCTGTGCTGGTAATAATCACTTCTATAGATGCTTTGAATGATAATAAGGATTAACAAACTGTTCCCCATCCCCTTCTTGCACCTCTGACACTGTGGTTGTCCTTGGCAGGTTTTGGTGCGCCGTATCAATTGTTATGTATAGAGCGCTTGAGGGGGCCCCATGTCAAACTTCCACCGGGGGCCCATAGCTCCTTAGCTACGCCACTGATTACAGGACTACACTGCTTTACAAAATCAGGAAGTGTAATCCTCCCTCTCTCCCTTCCTCCCCTCCCTCTCTCCCTCCTACTCCTCCGGAGGGTCTTGTCTTCCAGGGAATTGTAGGATTTCAAAAGCCAGGTCACATACATTGGCCGGGAGTCTAACCCAGGTCTAGTGCTTGGTAGGCAGCTCTCCTCACCGCTATACCACCACCAACACTACATGCTGAAGCCAGCCTAGCATGTACCATTATGATATATCCAAGAGAAAAATTAGCTTGCTTAGGGATTTGTAGGATGTCAAAAGCCAACTCACATACATTGGCCGGGAATCGAACCCAGGTCAACTGCTTGGAGGGCAGCTATGCTCACCACTATTCCACCAACACTACAGGCTGAAGTCAGCCTAGCTGGCCTGGGAAGGATGAAAAGCTAGGTGGCCATGCAACCATTCCTGCTAACCTAAAGCTTACTTGTGTCCTTTACAACACATTGGCTTAAGACTTTACCAAATCCAATGCTCAAATATGGGGAAGCTTCTGTGTTTGCTATTTTTTTGTTTTGTTTTGATTTTAAGTGTGGTGTCACAGTTCACTCATCTAATTAACTACAAGAAAGGCCCAGGAGTAGTCTTAGCTACCGTAATATCTATGTTAAGGCAGGGCCCTTATTACACCTTCTCTTACAGGGCAATGGAAACCGTTTTGAACATGCGATAAAGCTAAGTGCAAAAATGAAATCATGCCTAGCAGAGGTTGGTTTTGATCCATCAGCCTCTGGGTTATGGGCCGAGCACACTTCTGCTGCGCCACTCTGCAGTCTGCTTACATTTGTATACCATCTTCAAGTTTAAGAAGGGTACATTAGTTGAAATAGTTACACTGCAATCTATGTTACAGCAAAGCCCTAATGACACTTTCTCTTAAGGGAAGGGAGGAAGGGAGGGAGGGAGGAGGGAGAGGGAGCTGTTGTGGGGTGCTATATAAGGAATAACAATCAGCCAGGAGCAAGCTAACAAGCCTACAAGAGCCTAACTAATGTCTCCCTAGCAGGGTCTGTCAGCAGCTGTCCCTTAACTAATTACTGTAGGCAGACGAGTGAGTAAAACGGCTGGAGAACCTTGCCTTTTATAAGGGGGGGTGGGGCTCCAGGAGTGAGTGTAGTCTGATTGGCGATAATGTGCCTGCTGACTGATGTACAGGGTCAAAGTTGACATTAATGGAGCATTATGGGGGCGAACCGAACTTCCGCAATAGTTCGCCTTTGCTGGCGAACGGGAACCACCCAAAGTTCGCCTGGAACCGTTCGCTGGTGAACCATTCGGGCCATCTCTAATTAGATTATGAGTAGGGCCTGGATGTTAAATGGCCCCTCTTTTCAGGATTACACCCAAAAGAGCTGTACAAATACCACCTTAACTCGGGCCAATATCTTGGCAGTACATTAAAAAAAAACAAAAAAAAAAAAACACCATATAATTTGTTAATTCATTTGCAGTTAAGAGAAGATAACCTCCCATTGCGTAGATTCCTGACTGAGCACACACTCAGCCTATTTGGATGTCGTGCTCAGGGCCCCTTCATTGTTGCTTCTTCCTGAGGTCTGGCTGTTTGGCGAGAATTTAGTAGGGAAAGACAAAAGACTGGGTCTCTACCAGGATTTTAGGTCAATAGGCCAGTTTATTGTGAGTAACAGTGCAGAGCACATTTCGACCAGTACGATCTTTATCAAGTGCCTCCAGGCACTGGCTCAACGGCTGCCAGCTGGTTCAGGTGGTGTGTCCCAAAATCCACAAAGAGGGGAACCCAGGCAGGCCCATAATCTCAGGAAGTGGAACTCTCACGGAGAATATCCCAGGGTATGAATGAATGAATGTCAGAACATTTTGAAACCTCTTGTCTGTGAAAGACCCAGCTACATACAGGATACTACACAACTCCTGAACCAACTAGCGGCCATCGGCCCAGTGCTTGGAGGCATCATTCTTGCCACTATGGATGTGGAGTCTCTGTACACCAACATACCCCATAATGACGGTATTGCGGCCTGTCGCAAATATCTTCAAGGTTTGGACACACCGATAAAGCCAATTGCTGGACTGATGAAATTCATTCTCACCCACAATTATTTCACTTTTGGAGAGGACCTCTGTTTACAGCAAATGGGAGTGGCAATGGGCTCAATATTTGCACCGTAGTACGCAAATCTCTTCATGGCAAAGATTGAAGAAGAAAACCTTGATACTAGTCTTATAAAACCCATGGCCTACTTCAGTTTAACAGACGAGATCTTGATCATCTGGTCTGCAAGTGAGGAGGATCTTATCCAATTTCACAGGAACTTCAATGCCTTTCATCCCACAATCAAACTGAAAATGAGCTACTCTCACAGGGAGATTAATTTTCTTGACACCACCATATACAGAGGGAACAGCCTACAATCGTCTATGCACAGCAAACCGACAGATCGTCCCACATACCTCAGGTATGACAGTTTTCACCCCAAACATATGAGGAATTCCATAACTTACAGCCACGCAATAAGATGCAATCGGATCTGTTCTGGCAGGGACGACGGAGACAAACACCTGGGTTACCTGAAGAAGAATTTTATTAAACAGGGATACAATCCTCTAATGGCTGAGACCCGAATCAAGAAAGCTAACACCACCCCTAGGACTCAGCTCATGGAGTACCAGGAAGAGAGCAGTGTCCCACTAGTGGTCACCTACTACCCAGACTTGGAAATCTTAAGATAGATTACAAAAGAACTTCATCCTGTTCTACACAAGGATCACAGACTGAGAAAAATATTCCTTAACCCGCCTCCTAGCATTCAGACATCTACACAATCTTCAACAGATGATTGTCATGAGTGCCTTTAATATGCCAGGAACAGAAAGGAACATTCCCCTGCTGAGGGAAAAGGGTGTGAGACATGTAAACACATCAATTCCATCAACAGGATACTAATACCAGGTACACAACAGGAATACAAAGTACAAGGCACCTTTTCCTGCGATTCATTTAATCTGGTATACCTGATCAGGTGTGCAAAATGCCCCAAAGGAATTTATGTGGGAGAAACAGGACAAACTCTAAGTGATCGCATGAAACCACAGGTTCACTATTAACCACAGAAAAAAATGGATATTAAAAAAATATACTAATCTCCCAATACCCACACACTTGTTTACCTGGACACAGTTTAAGCGATTTTCTCGTCACTGCATTAATGGGTGGCAGGGATTAGTAACTGATAAAATCCGAATGACTGATCCGGATTTCATCCTCCTAATTAATGCACCTGAGCGTGTGGGTGCAGGGGGCTTAATCTTACCCAGCAGACGTCTTGTTTCATCCGTCCCACAGCGCCTCCCACACTACGTTCCAAGCCATAGTCACGTAACAGTCACGTTACAAACACTTCCTCCTTCCAGTTTGAAGGAGGAAGTGTTTGTGGTCACGTGACGCTGTTTGGAGCACAGCGTGGGAGGCACCGTGAAATGCGTTAAAGATGATGCCTGCTGGGTAAGTTTAACACTTGTAGTAAGCCCACTGAGGCTTTTTCACTGGCCCCCAAAAACAAAATGTATAATTTATAGATGCAGCTGACTACACCTTTAAACATCATGATGGGAGAACCAATACCTAGATTCAATGTAAGGTTTTTCAACATCATATGTATGTTCCGGCCCCCCAGCAGTCTAAAGTATGTTCATCCGGCCCTTTACAGAAAAAGTTTGGCGATCCCTGCTGTAGAAGATGGTTTAAACAAGGACTCCAACGTCTTATGCTGGTGCGATGGGTTTTAAATGCCACAATTTTTTTTATTTTTTTTAAATAAACTTCATTTTGTGTTTCATAAGCTGGTAAGATTTTTACTGTCACCATTCATTTTATTTCATGTGCTGGGAAGATGGTTTTAAATTCCACAGCTCTCTTTAGCTTAGAACTAATGGTGCATGTAGTCAGCCCAGTCACATTTGAACTCAGTATTACGAGGTCTTCCCCCTTCACCAGAGTCTGTTTTATGCTATGTAGTAGGAAACTTTTGAGCTTATCAATTTACCCAGGACGTCTGGGAAAGCCTCCCGAAGTGACAGTTAAGGCATCTAATTACATTTATTTATGCTTGCTAAATAATGTTTCTCCTCTGAATGTCAGTATATATATATATAAGCTGTGTTTTTCACATTTTGTCAGGAACAAAGTCCAACTAAGGCATATTAGCCAAAAGCTTACAGTTTATTCATCTCTAAAGCCCCATACACACATTCAACAGCAGTCTTTTAGGCTCTCACAACTTTTCATGTGAAACACCTAAAAAAATCTCTTGCCATTGATCAAGCAGCTGATACGACTGATATGAAGTCAATCCAAATGTTTAATTGACTTATCTGTCTTATCAGCTGCTTGAACAATAGCAAGAGATTTTTTTTAGCCGTTTCACAAGAAAAGTTGTGAGAGCCTAAAAGACCGCTGGTGAGTGTGTGTATAGGGCTTAAGTTAGCCAATGAATGGTATCATCCTGATTTAAAACTCCTTGGCAATTGGAAACCGCTCCCCCCCCCCCCCCCCCACAATGCAGCAAGGTTCATAGACAGGGACCGTCAGGGCCATGCTCCTGACATAACACTGTGGGAGGGGTTTCACCACAATATCAGCCATACAGATGTCCTGGATAATTTACTGGAGAAAAGGTAAAGATTTCTCATGGGAAAGCGGGTATCGCTATGGATTGTGATGAAGTTCAATCGGAGGTTTAAGTTCCTCTTTATCAGACTTGAGCACATTCTTGTAAACATGCCCATCTGGTGTTCAAACAGTATGTGGTCTGCAGAGCAGGTATATGCCTCAGTAGTATCTTGAGAAGCCCTGTGAGTTTTAGGATACCCAAGGCAAGCAGTTCCAGAAAAATGGATGCTATATGTGTGTCGGAAGTGTGCAGACGTTTACCGCACCTCCCGTGTGCCAACATCCCTCTCCGTTGTGCAGTAAAGAGGCCCTGTTTTGTTAGTGGTTGGCGCAGTTTGGGCAGTTTGCCCCCAGGACATCTGCAAGTGCAATATGTCAGGTCGGCAGCCTTCAGACCGCGCTCCCCGCTTGTCTCCTATGTGCACTCTAGCAGGAAACTGTCACAAGGCTGCCAACCTGAAATACTGCACATGCGCAGCATAGTATGTCTGGGCCAAAGGGTGCCAACCACAGTAATGGAACAGGGCCTTTTTACTGCACAATGGTGGGTAGAACACTGGCAGTACGCATCCGCACACCTCCCCACACACACATACCGTCTTTTTGTAACTGCTCGCCTTGAGTATCGAAGTGCAGGGGTCAAAATCTGAAATTGTATGTAGAAGGTGGAAGTTATTTCAACTAAAAACTGGAGAAAGGTACGAAAGGTAACTCCAGGCAAAAATGAGGGTCCTTTAACACTTCAGCCGTAGCGTCGCACAAACATTGCATCCGGGACTGAATGCAAGAACGCTGCACAGAATGCTCCAGGCCATGTAAGTGTGATCGCGAGCAGTCCAGCGCAGTTGCAGAAGACGCCAACCTGGCAAGGTCAGCATCTGCAATGGAGCAGACGCTGGGACACCGGAGCTGCGGCGAGAGACATATCAGCTGTCAGGGGCTAGAGGAAGCACCCGGGTTAGTAAGATTAGGGTTACATTTCTGCAAACGAAGGATCGGGATTTTGTCAAGATGAATGGTGTTTCTAATCTGAAAAATAGAAGCAGATATTTATCTTTCATGCAATGACCTTCAATGATATGTCTAATTTCCAGTATATTTTTTTGCAGCAAAACAAAATTCTCAAAAAGCCAGCTTAATTAAGAACTATCCTCAGGACCAAAAGTCCTGGAAGTGATATTATGGCCTGTACAGAGCTCTGATCTTATCAAATGGGTCTGAAATTGCATTAAGAGACAGCCTAATTTGAGGCAGTCACATGCACAGAAGATCTGACTTCGTTATGCAAGATGTTTTGAAAAACCTACCGCGTTCCTTCTATGTGCAACTGTACCTAGAACTTGAAGGCAAAGGGTGGCAACACCAAATACCAACTTTTTACTGTATTGCCTAAAGTATCGAGACATCTACTTTTACACACATATGAACTTGATAAATCGGTACCATTCTTGGGGCCTGATTCACCAAATCTTTTCTGTTAAATTGTGAGTTAATAAATAAGGTGAGATAATGTATCTCTCCTTAACTGACATAACTCACGATTTGCTTCTCCTTATCTAACTTAACTCATGGTTTCGCTTTCATCTATTTATCTCATGTTTTCTCTCTTCTGAAGCCCAAGTGCTCCCAAAGACAGGCGGCTCCGTACTGTGTGAGTGCGTGCTCTCCAAAGAAAACATGGAGTTTGCCTTACAGCCATGCCTGGGTTGTTAATGGAAAAACAAGCAAGGCAAAGCTAGGAAAATTTCTAACCCCTTACACACACAAAACAAAATACTACATGGCATTCCACCATATTGCATTTGTTTTTGTTATTGTCACATATTCTTTCCATACCATTACATGACTGCACTAGATAACGACATAATTCCAGGCTAGCAAATTAGTTATAGGATACTTAACTTTCAAGTACTTATGGTTCAGTCACACAGTGCAGTCATACACTTATGCCTTTTGTCAGATCTGACATGGAACAGATGTGAAAAACTGGTAGAACGTGTCCCGCACTAAGGTTAGTTTACAAACTGTCACAAATGAGGTGGGGCTATACAAAGGGAATACTAGCAATTTCCTTTCCCAAAATAGATTGTTCTTTTGTGTTCCCTGAGGAAACCTAAATCCAGCAGTAAGGCAACAGGCTCTGCAACACTTCAGGAAGATGTAACTTGACTTTATTACTATGTGTCACTTTATGCGCTAAAGGGAAAGTCCCTCCAGGAAGAAGACATTTGCAAATGCTGGTCCTAGCACAGCAACAAATAAGAAAAACTTGGCTATTACAACATGCACAGATGCCAATGTTGACAATTATTTTCACGGACATTTTACAGCTTAGCAGAGGCCTCCAAGTACGTCAGACAAAGCTGCCTTTGCAGACAAAGCATCATTATGACCAATCGAACAATAACTATGAGGCTATAGTTGACATTTTAAGTAATTATCTAAAGAATCTATTCTGACCCCCAACCATAAACAAGGAAGAATATGCATGTTGTAAAGAAAAGTTGTGGTGCATAGTCTCAGAATTGAGTGTGTTCATTCCTGAATCCCTTGATTAGTGCTTCTTTTTTTTGGTGCCGTATCATTTTAGTCAACTTTCGCATACTTTCTCATGGGTGATTTAATTTGTCTATATGTAACTGGCTTTTGGTGACCCCATTCCTACTCAGCATTTCAATATCTGTTATCTCCATTCAAGACACATTCGGCCTCAATCCTTCTCCACTGACGAAAGCAGTAGTGGTACCAATCACTCTATTAAGACCTTTCTTTATGTTGCCCTATGCACTTTTTCACAGTTCCAGTTGTACACAGTAACAGTATGGTGAAGGTGTATATGAAAAATATGATTTTTTTTTCCTATTATTCTGCTGAACATACAGGTAAAATCCCTAAATCATAAACCTTGCTAAAGAAACGCCGTGGTGGCCCAAAACAAAAGCATCATCTAAAATAGTAGGTCATAAATCACACACACACACACACACACACACACACACACACACACACACACACACACACACACACACACACACACACACACACACACACACACACACAGTAAAATAAAAGTAAAAAAAATGTAACATGGATGGCTGCTTACCCAAGTCTACTCAGTATTTTCTGCACTCTGGGGAAAAACTATCCTTTAAAACAGAGACCTGCCTGTTACTCTAGACACACACTTTATGTCCACTTAGCACAATTACCTATGTTACATGGTGAAGCCTGGCACCAACGCCCAACTGAACCCAACTTGTAATTGCCATTTTTAGGCAGTGTTTACAAACAAAAGCCATGGCTTCTAACTAGAGCGTGATAGGCTTGAGAGTAGCTCAGTCTTTGACTCATACAGAGCTTGGAGAGGGTGTGTATAGCTTCTGCCAATGACAAGCAGTGCAGCACATTCCACACATTCCAGCCTCAGCCGATGGAGCCGACAGAAGATAGAAGATTAGGTCATATAACAAAGATAACACAGCCACTGTGCAACTAGAAAAGGCTGCAGTAACACAGACCACATTAGAACAGGTCTAGGAACTTCTAGGATAGAAGAAATGAGGCTGAAAAGGTTTTTACAGAGTCTCTTTAAAGATGTATTGCAAGCAACCAAAATAGCACACAAGACAAGTCACAACATTATTACATAACAGAATAATTTAGTGTGTCAAATACCAAGAAATGGCTTTGGAGTATTTACTTCTGAGTACTTTGAGGTGCTTATTCCATTTCAGCTTAAAATAGCAAATCAGGTAAATTGGTAAAAAGCCAGATTTCTGTCTAGTAGCCCCCTAAAACAGACAGTACAATAAAACATGAATTTCTAAGAAAAAAAAAAAAAAGTGCATGAGTTGAACTGGCTCCACGTGCAATAAAATACCAACTCAGAACAGACACAGCTAAAGGTAAGACACCTACCCCCATAAAGTCAATTAGATACTATGGAGCCTGTATATACTCAAGTATAAGTCTACAAATTTAGGTGTGATTCACTTCATAAAAGTATAGGGGTCGAATTATACAGGATCTTCTCAAAAAATTTGCATATTGTGATAAAGTTCATTATTTTCTGTAATGTACTGCTTAACATTAGACTTTCATATATTTTAGATTCAAATACACACAACTGAAGTAGTTCAAGCCTTTTATTGTTTTTATATTGAGGATTTTGGCATACAGCTCATGAAAACCCAAATTTCCTATCTCAAAAAATTAGCATATTTAATCCGACCAATAAAAGAAAAGGGTTTTTAAAACAAAAAAAAGTCAACCTTCAAATAATTATGTTCAGTTATGCACTCAATACTTGGTCGGGAATCTTTTTGCAGAAAGGACTGCTTCAATGCGGCGTGGCATGGAGGCAATCAGCCTGTGGCACTGCTCAGGTGTTATGGAGACCCAGGATGCTTCGATAGCGGCCTTAAGCTCACCCAGAGTGTTGGGTCTTGCGTCTCTCAACTGTCTCTTCACAATATCCCACAGATTCTCTATGGGGTTCAGGTCAGGAGAGTTGGCAGGCCACTTGAGCACAGTAATACCAAGGTCAGTAAACCATTTACCAGTGGTTTAGGCACGGTTAGCAGGTGCCAGGTCGTGCTGAAAATTAAATCTTCATCTCCATAAAGCTTTTCAGCAGATGGAAGAATGAAGTGCTCCAAAATCTCCTGATAGCTAGCTGCATTGACCCTGCCCTTGATAAAACACAGTGGACCAACACCAGCAGCTGACATGGCACCCCAGACCATCACTGACTGTGGGTACTTGACACTGGACATCAGGCATTTTGGAATTTCCCTCTCCCCAGTCTTCCTCCAGACTCTGGCACCTTGATTTCCGAATGACATGCAAAAGTTGCTTTCATCCGAAAAAAGTACTTTGGACCACTGAGCAACAGTCCAGTGCTTATTCTCTGTAGCCCAGGTCAGGCGCTTCTGCCGCTGTTTCTGGTTCAAAAGTGGGTTCATGCTTCCATCTGCTGAAAAGCTTTATGGAGATGAAGATTTAATTTTTCAGCACGACCTGGCACCTGCTCACAGTGCCAAAACCATTGGTAAATGGTTTACTGACCATGGTATTACTGTGCTCAATTTGCCTGCCCACTCTCCTGACCTGAACCCCATAGAGTATCTGTGGGATATTGTGAAGATAAAGTTGAGAGGCGCAAGACCCAACACTCTGGTTCCCTTTAAGGCCGCTATCGAAGCATCCTGGGCCTCCATAACACCTGAGCAGTGCCACAGGCTGATTGCCTCCATGCCACGCCACATTGAAGCAGCCATTTCTGCAAAACGATTCCCGACCAAGTATTGAGTGCATAACTGAACATATTTGAAGGTTGACTTTTTTGTTTTAAAAACACTTTTCTTTTATTGGTCGGATGAAATTTGCTAATTTTTTGAGATAGGAAATTTGGGTTTTCATGAGCTGTATGCCAAAATCATCAATATTAAAACAATAAAAGGCTTGAACTACTTCAGTTGTGTGTAATGAATCTAAAATATATGGAAGTCTAATGTTTATCAGTACATTACAGAAAATAATGAACTTCATCACAATATGCTAATTTTTTGAGAAGATCCTGCACACTAGTCACTGGCAACACTGAGCACACTAAGTTATGTGTGTACTAATAGTGACATTCTCATTTGCAGCAATTTACCCTGTGGTAAGGGATACTTTGAGGAAAGGAAATGCCAAGAAAACACATGTCTGAAAATCCCGGCCACAACAATTGACAAGGAAAGAGGCAGGGGGAAATAGTGGGCTGCAGGAGGAGGAGTGAATAATTGCTGCACTTGGGGGCCTGGAGGAGGCATTGGCTGCATTTAAAGGACAGGAGTGGTTAATGGCTGCAATTCTGTATGCAGTGCAGTCATTAATCCCTCCTGAGCCCCAAGTGCAGCCATTAACTGATGCGTAGACTTATACTTGAGTCAATCAAAAATTCCAGCTTAAGAGGGTTGAATATTGGAGTTGACTTATACATGAGGTCGACTTGTATTCAAGTATATACGGTACTCTCCTGTTCAGCAGCAACAAAACAACATATCTCCACAGAGGAAGACACTTAACCGTATACTGAATACCAGTGCATCTCAATAAATTAGAACACCATTGAAAAGTTAATTTCTATAATAACTCAATTAAGGAAGTAAACTTCATATATCAAGTGGATTCATCACACACAAAATGATATATTTAAGCATTTTTTTCTTTTCATTTTGCAGATTATGGCCTACAGGTAATGAAAAACACAAAACTCTGTATCTCAGAAAAAAAGAACATTAGGTAAAAGTTCAATATTTGGGACTTGTGATGTTTCATTCCACTCAATTAATTAGTACAAAATATCTACAAAGTGTCCTAAATCTTTAAAAGACCTCTGTCGTGAAAATCTTAAAATTTAAAATACATGTTAATGCATACAAATAAGAAGTACGTTTCTTCCAGAGTAAAATAAGTCATAAATTACTTTTCGCCTATGTTGCTGTCACTTACAGTAAGTAGTAGAAATCTTACATTACTGACAGATTTTGTACTAGCCAATCTTCTCATGGGGAGTTCTCAGGGTTTTCTTTATTTTTAAAAGCACTCCGTCCAACTGCCAAAAAAGTGAACGGTGAGCAGGGAGGCTGGCCAGCATCTTTGTATACATTTTTTCAGGGAATGTCTTTATAAAGAATAAAGGCCATGCTGAGAATCCCCCATGAAGAGATGGACTAGCCCAAAACCTGTCGGCAATGTCAGATTTTTACTACCTGCTGTAAGTGACAGCAACATAGAAGAAAAGTAAAGTAATGTATGGCTCATTATACTCTGGAAGAAATGTACTTATTTATATATTAAATTTTAAGATTTTTGCGACAGTTCCTCTTTAAATGATCTCTCAGTCTGGGTTCAGTAAGCCACACAATTATGGAGGAGACTGCAGACTTGAGATGTTCAGAAGACCGTCATTGGACATCCTCCAGCAAGAGAGCAAGTTGCGTATTCAAGCATATTAATTGAAAACTGAGCTGAAGGGGGAAAAAAAAGTGGCAAAATTAAGTGTTCAAGCAACAAGATAAACCACACCCTTGAGACGATGGTCAAACACAGCCCATTCAAGAATATGGGGGAGATTCAAATGGAGCAGACTGCAGCTAGTCCGTGCTCACTAGAGGTGAACCGTTCGCCGGCAAACTTCCGGGGTTCGCGATCGCTGAGAACTGCGAACTTTTCCAGAAGTTTGATTCATCCCCATAGTGCATCATTAGGGTCAACTTTGACCCTCTACATCACAGTCAGCAGGCACATTGTAGCTACACACCCTCCTGGAGCCCCACCCCGCCTTATAAAAAGGCAGGCAGCGTCAGGCATTGGACTCACTCGCGTGCCTGCAGTAATTAGAGAAGGGAGAGCTGCTGCTGCAGAGAGCTATAGGGAAAGCTTAGTTAGGCTCTTGTAGGCTTGTTAGCTTAATAATAATAATAATAATAATCCGAGTATTTATATATAGCGCTTTTCTCCTGTTGGACTCAAAGCGCTCGAGAGCTGCAGTCACTAAAGGCGCGCTCAGGAGGCCACCCTGCAGTGTTAGAGAGTCTTGCCTTCAACTCCTTACTGAATAGGTACTGACCCTAGCCAGGATTCGAACCCTGGTCTCCCATGTCGAAGGCAGTGCCCCTAACCAGTACTCTATTCAGCCACTGTCAGCTTGCTTCTTGCTGATTCTTATTGCTAAAAAAGCACCCCTCAACAGCTCTTTTAAGAGCTAATCTTGTTCTAGTGATCTATTTTTTTTTTTGTAGCCCACTTGCATTATATACAGCCCTGTCAGTCAGTCACAGCTGGCCATTGGCCCCTTGGTAGTAATTCCAACTGTGCCACTGCCAGGCCCAGCACAGAGTGAGTGTGAGTGTGTGTGTCATTTGTAATCCCAGTCACTGCACCTGTTCACTGCACCTACCTACATGAGTGCATGCATTGTTAATACCCCCAGTCATTGCACCTGTTCACTGTTCAGTGCACCCACCTACGTGAGCACAAGCAATGTAAAATACCACCAGTCACTGCACCGGTTTACGGTACCTGCGTGTGACAGCTGCACATTTGTAATACCAATCCCTGCAAACCTGTTCACTGCACCTGTGTGACCACACGCTGTTTAGTATACCAGTCTGTGCATACCTGTTAACTGCACTTGTGTGACAGCTGCACATTGTATTGTAATAACAGTCACTGTTACCTTTCACTGCACTTGTGTGACTGCACATTGTATTAGTCAAGTCAGTGCATACCTTTCACTTCATCCCCCCCTCGATATGGAGAAAACAACAGGCAGAGGCAGACCCAGAGGCAGGCCACCCGGCAGGTCTGTCGAGGTCGTGCTGACATGTTTTCATGCGGCCCTAGACCAAAGTACAGTGCTCAGAAGAAGGCACGTCCCATCAACTCCCAAGATTGTCAGGAAGTGGTTGACTATTTAACACAGAACACCTCATCTTCCGCAGCCACCAGCGCTACTCCAAATACCACATCCGCTAAATTTGACACTTCGCAGGAGTAATTTAGTGGAGAAATCACTAATTCACAGCCATTATTGTTACAACAAGATGAAGGCGCTAAGCAAGTTACACCACCGCATATGTCTGACATAGGCGACACTATGGACGTAAGGTGTGAGGAGGAGGATGATGAAGTACCACCATCCTTGACACCACCGCATGTCTGACATAGGCAACACTATGGACATAAGGTGTGAGGAGGAGGAGGATGAAGTACCTGCTGTTGGTGCAGTTTTGGAGTTGTCTGATACAAGCGAAGCTTTGGAGGAGAATTATGATTATTATACTGCCACGGATATCACGTGGGAGCCTAAGAGACACGATGACCAAGGGGACAGTTCAGAGGGGGAGTCAGAGAGAAGTAGGAGGAGAAGAGTTGCTGAAAGAAGCAGGAGGTAACTCGTCGTCAGAAACAGCTGGTGGCAGTGTCCAGCGCCATGTATCGCCACCTATGGACAAGCCAGCCAACATGCCCTTCAACGTCAGCTGCTGACGCCACCATAGTGCCCACACCCCAGGGTGGCTCAGCGTTGGACATTTTTTAGTGTGTATGCCAAAGATCAGAGCAATACCATCTGTACTCTCTGCCACCAAAAATTGAGCCGTGGAAAGGCCAACACCCATGTAGGGACAACTGCCTTACGAAGGAACATGCAGAAAAGGCACAAACTGCAATGGGAAGACCACCTGAGCAAAAGCAGCACACAATAGCAAAGCTACACTCTTCCTCCTTCAGGTGCATCATCATCTTCAGCCACTTTCTCCCTTGCATCTTCACAATCACAGCCAACCTCCTCCACTCCGCCTCTCACCTTGAGCGGCTCCTGCTCCTCTGCCCACAGCAGTAGCCAGGTGACCGTGAGTGAAATCTTTGAGCGGAAGAAGCCAATGTCTGCCAGTCACCCCCTTGCCCGGCGTCTGACAGCTGGCTTGGCGGAACTGTTATCCTGCCAGCTGTTACCATACCAGCTGGTGGACTGAGGCCTTCCGAAAATTTGTGGCCACTGGGACACCGCAGTGGAAGATACCAGGCCGCAATTATTTCTCTGAAAAGGCAATACCCAAACTGTACCGGGAAGTAGAAAGGCAAGTGGTGTCATCTCTGGCCCACAGCGTTGGGTCAAGGGTCCATCTGACCACGGATGCCTGGTCTGCCAAGCACGGTCAGGGCAGGTACATTACTTACACAGCCCATTGGATCAACCTAGTGACCGATGGCAAGCAGGGAGTACGTGGCTGTGCAGCGGACCTAGTTGTGACACCACAGCTTGCAGGCAGCTGCCACCTCCTCTCCTCCTCCTACTGCATCCTCTTTGCTGTCCTCCTCCTCCTTGGCAGAGTGGCAGTTCAACTGTACTGGGGCTGCAAGCTCCTCTCCAGCTACACAGCTCCAGCTCCCCAGGGCCTATGCGGCATGCCAGGTAAGACTGTCACGCCATCCTAGACACGTCTTGCCTCAAAGCGGAGAGTCACACTGAAGCAGCTCTCCTGGCTGCGCTGAACAAACAGGTGGATCAGTGGCTGACCCCGCACCAACTGGAGATCGGCAACATGGTGTGTGACAACGGCAGCAATCTCATTTCAGCTTTGAATTTGGGAAAGTTGACACATGTACCCTGCATGGCACATGTGCCATGCAATCTTGTAATTCAGAGATTTGTTTCTAAGTACCTAGGCTTACAGGACGTCCTAAAGCAGTACAGGAAGGTGTGTGGGCATTTCAGGCGGTCTTACGCGGCCATGGCATGCTTTGACGATATTCAGCGGAGAAACAACATGCCGGTGAGACGCTTGATTGGCAAGAGCCCAACTCGCTGGAATTCGACCCTCCTGATGGATGACCACCTGCTACAACAGGAGAACGCCATCAAACAGTATCTCTACAACTACAGTCAAAGGACACAGTCTGGGGAGATGGGGATGTTCTGGTGACTGATAGGCCACGGGGCAGCGGGACCACTAAAAACTATGAATTTTAGGAAAGCAAAGTTCAACCAAATTAGGCAGGCACCACGCTTGGTGAACTGGGATAATGTACTACAAGGGGAGGACACTGAAGGGAAAAGGCAAGCTTTTAAACTTATTCTCAATCAATATTGTAGTATGTATATCCCATATGGAAACAATATGCCTAGGAATAAAAAAAGGCCTCTATGGATGAATAGAAAGATTATGGATAAAATTAAGAGGAAAAAAAGGCCTATAAGGTCCTAAAAGAGGAGGGGACCGAGGCTGCACTAAGCAATTATAAGGAGTGCAATAAAAATTGTAAAAAAGAAATTAGGCTGGCAAAGATTAAAGCTGAAAATCAAAATCGCTAGGGATAACAAATCTAACCCAAAAAAAGTTTTACAAGTACATCAACTCTAAAAAAAGAAAGGTTGACTGTATAGGACTCCTAAAGGATGAGGGTGGGAACTCAATGGTGGATGACTAAGGTAAGGCAGAGTTATTAAATGCTTTCTTTGCTCCTGTCTTCACAAAAGGAAACAGCACTGTTGCAAATCACAGAGGCAGAAGAGTCTCAATCTTCTAACTGTAATATTAAATACTTAACGCAGGAAGAAGTGAAGGCAAGATAGACAATTCACCAGGCCCGGATGGCATGCATCCTCGGGTCCTAAGGGAATTAAGTTCAGTTATAGATAAACCCCTTTATCTTATCTTTTGTGACTCTCTTGCAACTGGCAGAGTCCCAGTGGATTGGCGTACAGCCCACGTTTTCCCATTATTTAAGAAGGGCAAAAAATCAGATCCAGGAAATTATAGACCTGTAAGCTTATCAGTTGTATGCAAACTATTTGAGGGGTTACTAAGAGATACTATACATGACTTCGTAGTAGAAAATAATCTTATTTCTCCGCATCAACATGGGTTTACTAAAGACAGGTCCTGTTTGACTAACATGCTCAGCTTTAATGAGATAGTGAATGCTAATATGGATATTGGGTATGCTGTAGATGTAATATACTTGGACTTTGCAAAGACTTCGACACTGTTCCCCACAAAAGTCTGGTGCAAAAGTTGAGGATGCAAGGACTGGGGAAGAGTCTGTGTGCATGGATAGGGAACTGGCTAATGGACAGAAAACAAAGAGTTGTGGTCAATGGATGGTACTCAAAATGGGAGACTGTTAGCAGTGGGGTCCCACAGGAGTCCAGTGCTCTTCAATTTATTTATTAATGACCTAGTAGATGCAGTAGTGAGCAATGTTGCTATTTTTGCAGATGATACAAAATTGTGCAGAATCATCAACTCTCAGGAAGATAGTGTCATATTGCAACAGGATCTGGATAGGATGGCTATATGGGCACATACATGGCAGATGAAATTCAATGTTGAAAAATGTAAAGTCATGCATTTTGGTCGTACCAATGGTCTAGCACCATACAAAATAAATTTGGATACAGTTAGGGACATCAAACTTGGAGAAGGACTTAGGAGTACTCATCGACAACAAGTTAAATAATCATACTCAATGCCAAGCCGCTGCAGCTAAAAGCTAACAAAATTTTGGGATGCATTAAAAGGGAAATAAAAACTCGAGATGCTAGCATAATATTGCCCATGTTTAACTCTCTAGTAAGGCCACATCTGGAATATGGAATTCAGTTCTGGGCACCACATTACAAAAAAGATATTGCAGTTTTAGAGCAGGTGCAGAGACGAGCAACAAAATTGATACATGGGATGGAAGGTCTCTCTTACCAAGAAAGGTTAGATAAACTGGGTTTATTTAGTCTAGAGAAAAGACGCCTTAGAGGAGATCTAATTAACATGTATAAATACATCAGAGGGCAATATAATAGCTTGGCAGATGAGCTTTTTGTTCCTAGGCCTTCTCAAAGGACTAGAGGACATGATCTGCGCATGGAAGAAAAACGGTTTAGCCATTTATTTAGGAAAGGGTTCTTTACAGTAAGAGTGATTAAGATGTGAAATGCATTGCCACAGGAAGTCGTTATGGCAAACTCTATACCTGCATTTAAAGCTGGCATAGATGCTTTCCTTGCGTTAAAAGACATCCATGGCTACAATTACTAGGTAATGCCTAATGATGTTGATCCAGGGATTTTATCTGATTGCCATCTGGAGTCGGGAAGGAATTTTTTCCCTTTTGGGCTAATTGGACCATGCCTTGTAAGGGTTTTTCGCCTTCCTCTGGATCAACAGGGATATGTGAGGGAGCAGGCTGGTGTTGTATTTTGTACTGGTTAAACTCGATGGACGTATGTCTTTTCAACCAAAATAACTATAGAACTATGTAACTGATGCGAAATGCCTGCAGGCTCATGCGGCCATTTGAGGAGGTGTCAAACCTGGTGAGACGCAGTTAAGGCGCCATCAGCGACTTGATCCCATATGCTTTCTTCCTGGAGCGTGCCGTGCATAGAGTGGTGGATCAAGCTCTGGAGAAGCGTGAACAAGAACACGAACAGGAGGAAGAGTTGTGGGATTCTCAGCAGAAGCAGATGATTCCTCAACACCTGCGGCAGCACAGAGGGGGGGGAGGGAGGAGGAGTCGTCGTGTGGGGATGAGGAGTCAGATGATGAGGAAGGTGTTGTTTTGGAGGAGGAGGAGGAATAACGACCGCAGCAGGTGTCGCAGGGGGTTTGTGCTGCTCAACTTTCCCGTGGTATTGTTAGTGGCTCGGGGGGGGGTGGGGGAGGGGGAGGAGGAAAACTTAGCTGACATCACTGAGGAAGAGCAAGGGGAGATGGATAGTACGTCTGCATCCAACTTTGTGCAGATGGCGTTTTTCATGCTGTCCAGCCTGTTGAGGGACCCCCGTATAAAAAAACTCAAAGGGGTATGAGCTTTACTGGGTGGCCACGCTACTAGACCCTCAGTATAGGCACAAAATGGCGGAGAGGTTTCCAAATCACCAGAAGGCAGAAAGGATGCAGCACTTGCAGAACAAGCTTGCAACTATTCTTTACAAAGTGTTTAAGGGTGATGTCACAGCACAACGGAATAAAAAGGTACCACTGCCAGTAATCCTCCCATGTCCACGCAGGCAAGGACAGGACGCTCCAGCGATCTCATGGTGATGTTGGACATGCGGACATTTAGTCCAACGCTTCGCCTTAGCGCTCCCGGATCCACCCTCCATCAACGCCTCGACCGGCAAGTAGCCGACTGCCTGGCCTTAAAGCGGAATATAACCTGCATTTCAACTTTGCTCTAAAACATTATTTACAGTATATTATATGCAACCAGCATTTTTTTTTTTACTAGACCAGCATTGGAAGGGATACACAGGGCTTTAACCTTCCTGGCTGCACGTAGCTAGCACTTTGCTAGCTGCGTGCAGTGCCCGATCGCCGCCGCTACCCGCCGATCCGCCGCTATCCGTCGCGCCGCAGCCGCCCCCCCCCCCCCCCCATTCCCCGTGCGCTGCCTGGCCAATCAGTGCCACGCAGCTCTATGGGGTGGATAGGAATCCCCTTTGACGTCACGACGTCGATGACGTCGGTGACGTCATCCCGCCCCGTCGCCATGGCGACGGGGGAAGCCCTCCAGGAGATCCCGTTCTTTGAACGAGATCTCCTGATCGCCGATGGTGATCGGAGGGGCTGGGGGGATGCCGCTGAGCAGCGGCAATCATGTAGCGAGACTGTCTCGCTACATGAAAAAAAAAAATGTAAAAAAAAAAAATTTAAAAAAAAAAAATTGCTGCCCTCTGGCGATTTTTTAGCAAACCGCCAGGAGGGTTAAAGTTCCTTTAGATTTCTGCAGACGCATCCGAAGCTGAAAAGAGATACATTTTGTTTACAGAAATGTATCTAAGTGTTGAATGACTCATCTCTCTGACTGAGAAGGAGCTTGGAGGACTGCCAAAGAGTGTGTAACTGTTTATCAATAGATACATAGAATGTAACAATCTGAACTTCTGCATATTTCTCCACGGAACTTGAAACGTCTGTGTTTAACCCTTCCAATGCTGGTCTAGCAAAAAAAAAAAAAAAAAAAAAATGCTTTTTGCATATAATATGCTGTAAATAATATTTTAGAGCAAAGTTGAAATGCAGGGTTATATTCCGCTTTAAGTGTGGATGTAGACACTGAGCAGCGATGAACCCTTGGACTACTGGGTGCGCAGGCTTGACCTGTGGCCAGAGCTGTCACAATTTGCCATCCACCTGTCTTGCCCTGCCTCAAGCGTCCTGTCAGAAATTACCTTCAGCGCAGCTTGAGGCATTGTCACTGAGAAGTCGCCTAAGTAAAAAAAAAAGTGTTAAGTACCTCACCTTTATCAAAATGAATAAGGCATGAATCCCGGAGGGCTACTGCCCGCCCGCCCGAAATCTAAGTCAGTCCCCACAAACAGCATCTCTGCCTGCACGCCGTGTGACTGCCTGCCCCATGACTAAGTCACTCCCCACACAGTATCTCTGCCTGCAGGCCGCTTGACTGCCACCACCAACAGGGTCCAGGACCAGGGCTGTGGAGTCGGGGCAATTTTGGGCACCTGGAGTCGGAGTTCCATAAACTGAGGAGTCGGAGTCGGGTGATTTTTGTACAAAATCCACAACCCTGTTAAATATTAGACTAAGGAGTCGGAGTCAAGGAGTCGGGGTCATTTTAGTTACACGGAGTCGGAGTTGGAGTCGTGGATTCATAAACTGAGGAGTCGGAGTTGGAGTCGGAAGATTTTTGTACCGACTCCACAGCCCTGTCCAGGACTCCAGGTGGATTCCTGAATTTCTAATGCTACGTACAAACATGCGACAACGATCGTTCATTGAGAACGACGAACGAACTTTTAATTGATGAAAGAACGACCTAAGTAAAGTTAGTTTTAAAATGTGTGTAACGATCTTATCATTAGAACGAACGTTACATCACATAAAGCAACCATTGCGCTTGCGCATAAAAATGAGAAGTTTCATGGAGAAATAGCGAAATACACATGTCAAGCCTAGTACGAACGACCGTTTCCAACAATGTACTACTTTTGCAAACGATCGTCGTTGGAAAAAAACCGCCAAGCTAGAGCGTTCGTTTTTAACGATCTAGCTCGTCCGTCGTTAGACTTAATGATCGTTGGTTGTTTTTTTTAAAACGATCGTCGTTTGAAACGATCGGGGAACGATCGTTTCAAATGACTATAGTCGCATGTGTGTACGCACCTTAAAGAGACTCCGTAACAAAAATTGTATCCTGTTTTTTATCATCCTACAAGTTCCAAAAGCTATTCTAATGTGTTCTGGCTTACTGCAGCAAGTTCTACTATCACCATCTCTGTAATAAATCAACTTATCTCTCTCGTCAGACTTGTCAGCCTGTGTCTGGAAGGCTGCCAAGTTCTTCAGTGTTGTGGTTCTGTGATGCATCTCCCCTCTCCAGGCCCCTCTCTGCACACTGCCTGTGTATTATTTAGATTAGGACAGCTTCTCTCTTCTCTCTTATCTTTTACAAGCTGGATAAATCCTCCTCTGAGCTGGCTGGGCTTTCACATACTGAGGAATTACATACAGGCAGAGCTGTCTGCACTCTGCAGGAAGAAACAGCCTGACACTTCAGTGGAAGATAGCTGCAGGGGGAAAGCAACACACAAATGATCTCTTGAGATTCAAAAGGAAGGGTGTATACAGCCTGCTTGTGTATGAATGTATTTTCTATGTGTGGACATACTGTACATCAACCTACTTCCTGTTTAGGTGGCCATTTTGTTTGTTTATAAACAAACTTTTTAAAACGGTTTTTAACCACTTTTAATGCGGCGAGGAGCGGCGAAATTGTGACAGAGGGTAATAGGAGATGTCCCCTAACGCACTGGTATGTTTACTTTTGTGCGATTTTAACTATACAGATTCTCTTTAAGAGCGCTGCTAGCAGCAGCCACTATAATAATTTTTCTGGTGCGTGTACATGCCTGCCTAATTTTTCTGGCTGCACTGCGGCTGAAACAACAAAACAAATGGAATCTACATGTGTCAATTCCCCTTCGTGATAGTTACCTTGCCGCGGTGAAGGGGCTTGCGTATCACAATGAAGCAATGACCGACTGCTACATGAGTGTGTTGGTGTTGGGGGGCACACCTCACCTAAGAAGATAATAAGGTCATTGCTTCATTGTGGACAGACCTAAATCGATCAGCTGGACTCTCAGTCACTGTTCTGTCATTCAGCTACCTCAGCCCGGCCACCATATGGGCTTGAAAACCGCCATGGTCTGCACTCTGGCCATGGTGCGCACGAGTCCAGCACGGCCGTCACTACACAAAAAGCTGTTTGCGGTGCGTTACACAGTGGGTTTGTCAGTGTGACGCAGTACTCTAATTGCACTCCCTGATTGATGTATACACATGCAAGATGTTTTAAAGCACTTTAGGCCTCCAATTTAGCATGCAATGTGATTTCTGCCCTTAACCACTTGAGGACCGTAGGCTTTACCCCCCTTAAAGGAAACCTTAACTGAAAATTAAAAGTCAAAATAAGCATACACAAGTCATACTTACCTCCCGTGTAGTCTACTCCTCAATCTCTTTTTCCTCTCCTGCGTCCTGTTTGTCCACTGTGATGAACGGAATTCTCCGTCCTCCATTTTGAAAATGGCCATTACACCATAACCGTTTTCTGGTCAGCACATAGTTAAACTGTAACATCGCCCACTTGAGCCATAGGGAAACATGGGACACATCAGTTCTCCTCTCAGCTGTAACTGACAGCAACTGATATATAACTGAGAGCAACTGATATATAACTGAGAGCAACTGATATATAACTGAGAGCAACTGATATATTTCAGTTCTGACAAAATGGTGTCAGAACTGGAAGGGATCATTGTCAGAAGAAAATGGTGAGCTTCTGAGAGGAACTGATGGCAAGGTAACTATGTAATGTTCATTTGAAGTTACCTCATGTGTTTATTTTAAATTTTACTCAGTACAGGTTCTCTTTAAGGACCAGACCCTTTTTTTCCCCCATTCAGACCACTGCAGCTTTCACAGTTTATTGCTCGCTCATACAACCTACCACCTAAATGAATTTTGGATCCTTTTCTCGTCACTAATAAAGCTTTCTTTTGGTGCTATTTGATTGCTGCTCCGTTTACTTTTTATTATATTCATCAAAAAAGGCATGAATTTTGTCAAAAAAAATAAAATGATTTTTTCAACTTTCTGTGCTGACATTTTTCAAATAAAGTAAAATTTCTGTATACATGCAGCACGAAAAATGTGGACAAACATGTTTTTAATTAAAAAAAAAACCCATTCAGCCTATATTGATTGGTTTGGGTAAAAGTTATAGCGTTTACAAACTATGGTGCAAAAAGTGAATTTTCACATTTTGAAGCATCTATGACTTTTCTGACCACCTGTCATGTTTCATGAGGGGCTAGAATTCCAGGATAGTATAAATACCCCCCAAATTACCCCATTTTTGAAAGAAGACATCCCAAAGTATTCACTGAGAGGCATAGTGAGTTCATAGAAGATTTTATTTTTTGTCACAAGTTAGCGGAAAATGACACTTTGTGACAAAAAGGAAAAAAAAAAAAGTTTCCATTTCTGCTAACTTGCGACAAAAAAAAAGGAAATCTGCCACGGACTCACTATGCTCCTCTCTGAATACCTTGAAGTGTCTACTTTCCAAAATGGGGTAATTTGCGGGGTGTGTTTACTGTCCTGGTATTTTGGGGGGTGCCTAATTGTAAGCACCCCTGTAAAGCCTAAAGGTGCTCATTGGACTTTGGGCCCCTTAGCGCAGTTAGGCTGCAAAAAAGTGCCACACATGTGGTATCACCGTACTCAGAAGTAGTATAATGTGTTTTTGGGTATAATTTTACACATATCCATGCTGGGTGGGAGAAATATCCCTGTAAATGACAATTGTTTGATTTTTTTTTTATTTTTTTTTTTTTTTTTTACACACACACACACACACACACACACACACACACACACACTTGTCCATTTACAGAGATATTTCTCCCACTCAGCATGGGTATGTGTAAAAATACACCCCAAAACACATACTACTTCTCCTGAGTACGGTGATACCACATGTGTGGCACTTTTTTGCAGCCTAACTGCGCTAAGGGGCCCAAAATCCAATAAGTACCTTTAGGATTTCACAGGTCATTTTTGTTTCAAGACTACTCCTCACGGTTTAGGGCCCCAAAAATGCCAGGGCAGTATAGGAACCCCACTAATGACCCAATTTTAGAAAGAAGACACCCCAAGGTATTCCGTTAGGAGTATGGTGAGTTCATAGAAGATTTTATTTTTTGTCACAAGTTAGCGGAAATTGATTTTAATTTTTTTTTTTACAAAGTGTCATTTTCCGCTAACTTGTGACAAAGAATAAAATCTATGAACTCACCATACTCCTAACGGAATACCTTGGGGTGTCTTCTTTCTAAAATGGGGTCATTAGCAGGGTTCCTATACTGCCCTGGCATTTTAGGGGCCCTAAACCGTGAGTCTTGAAACCAAAATGTCGCAAAATGACCTGTGAAATCCTAAAGGTACTCATTGGACTTTGGGCCCCTTAGCGCACTTAGGGTGTAAAAAAGTGCCACACGTGGTACCGCCGTACTTAGGAGAAGTAGTATAATGTGTTTTGGGGTGTATTTTTACACATACCCATGCTGGGTGGGAGAAATATCTCTGTAAATGACAATGGTTTGATTTTTTTTTTACACACAATTGTCCATTTACAGAGAGATTTCTCCCACCAAGCATGGGTATGTGTAAAAATACACCCCAAAACACATTATACTACTTCTCCTGAGTACGGCAATACCACATGTGTGGCACTTTTTTGCAGCCTAGGTGCGCTAAGGGGCCCAATGTCCTATTCACAGGTCATTTTGAGGCATTTGTTTTCTAGACTACTCCTCACGGTTTAAGGTGCCTAAAATGCCAGGGCAGTATGGGAACCCCACAAGTGACCCCATTTTAGAAAGAAGACACCCAAAGGTATTCCGTTAGGTGTATGGCAAGTTCATAGAAGATTTTATTTTTGTCACAAGTTAGTGAAAAATGACACTTTGTGAAAAAAAAAAAAAAAACAATTTCCGCTAACTTGACAAAAAAATAAAATCTTCTATGAACTCGTCATACACCTAAAAGAATACCTTGGGGTGTCTTTTCTAAAATGGGGGTCACTTGTGGGGTTCCTATACCTACCTGGCATTTTACAGGCCCAAAACCGTGAGTAGTCTGGAAACCAAATGTCTCAAAATGACTGTTCAGGGGTATAAGCATCTGCAAATTTTGATGACAGGTGGTCTATGAGGGGGGCAAATTTTGTGGAACCGGTCATAAACAGGGTGGCCTTTTAGATGACAGGTTGTATTGGGCCTGATCTGATGGATAGGAGTGCTGGGGGGGGGGGGGGGGGGGGCGACAGGAGGTGATTGATGGGTGTCTCAGGGGGTGGTTAGAGGGGAAAATAGATGCAATCAATGCACTGGGGAGGTGATCGGAAGGGGGTCTGAGGGGGATCTGAGGGTTTGGCCGAGTGATCAGGAGCCCACATGGGGCAAATTAGGGCCTGATCTGATGGGTAGGTGTGCTAGGGGGTGAAAGGAGGTGATTGATGGGTGTCTCAAGGTGTGATTAGAGGGGGGAGTAGATGCAAGCAATGCACTGGCGAGGTGATCAGGGCTGGGGTCTGAGGGTGTGGGCGGGTGATTGAGAGCCCTAGGGGCAGATAGGGGTCTAATCTGATGGGTAGCAGTGACAGGGGGTGATTGATGGGTAATTAGTGGGTGTTTAGGGTAGAGAACAGATGTAAACAATGCACTTGGGAGGTGATCTGACGTCGGATCTGCGGGCGATCTATTGGTGTGGGTGGGTGATCAGATGGCCCGCAAGGGGCAGGTTAGGGGCTGATTGATGGGTGGCAGTGACAGGGGGTGATTGACAGGTGATCAGTGGGTTATTACAGGGGGGGATAGAGGCATACAGTACACAGGGGGGGGGGGGAGAATCTGAGAGGTGGGGGGATGATCCGGAGGGAGCAGGGGGCAGCTTAGGGAATAAAAAAAAAAAAAATATATATATATATATATATATATATATAGTGTTGACAGATAGTGACAGGGAGTGATTGATGGGTGATTAGGGGGACGATTGGGTGCAAACAGGGGTCTGGGGGGTGGGCAGGGGGGTCTGAGGGGTGCTGTGGGCGATCAGGGGGCGGGGGGGGGGAAATCAGTGTGCTTGGGTGTGCAGACTAGGGTGGCTGCAGCCTGCCCTGGTGGTCCCTCGGACACTGGGACCACTAGGGCAGGAGGCAGCCTGTATAATAGGCTTTGTATGCATTACAAAGCCTATTATACTCACGGATCGGCGGAGATTTCTATTCCTCCGCCCGCCGGCGCTGCTAAGTGGCCGGCGAGCTGGAGGCTAAATCCCCGGTCATCGATCCCCGGCGGAAGATCGCGTCACGGATGATGCGATCGCTCCGCCCATGCCCGTACAAGGACCGCCGCCTCTGTGCATGCGGCGGTCCTTGCGGGATCCACTTTCCGGCCGCCCCTGTGCAGTGGGCGGTCGGGAAGTGGTTAAAACGCCGCTTTGCGTCAAAAACAATTTTTTTTTTCCCCTGGGACTTTTGGCGTGTATCCCACTCATCCATGCAAAAACTCAGATGTTAGACCCCTTGAAACATCTTTTCCATCACTTTTGTGGCCAGCATAAATGTTTCTAGTTTTCAAAGTTCGCCTCACCATTGAAGTCTATTGCGGTTCGCGGAAGTTCGCATGTTCGCAAACGTTTGAGGAGGTTCAGGCCATCCCTAGTGCTCACTGATCTTTTAGTAAATGTAGCATTTCATTTGGAATTCAAGGACCCAGAGTCTGGAGGAAGAGTGGAGAGGCACAGAATAAAAGTTGCTTGAGGTCCAGTGTTAAATTTCCAGTCAGTCATGTAGGAAGAAAAAAACAAAGTCTTGTAAAAGTAATACCTTTTAATGGCTAACTGATAAAGTTCAATAATTCAAGCTTTCTGGGAACTAGTCCCCTTCTTCAGGCATATTTCCAGATGTTAGGTGTAGTAAAACACTGATGCAGGTAAACGGCAAATACGAAGATAGTTATGCTGGTTGCGGTTTAGCAGTTAGATGTCAGGTGATCAGCAGGCTGGAGCCAGTGAGCTCATGCAAGCAAACATGAAATCTAGCAGGTTTCTGAAGATCATGAAGCCAAGTCAAACATGTTACATAAGGAGTCATGAATCCCGTTCAAGACATTAACAGAAGGGTTAAATTGTGGAACATTTTCAAAAATGTGTACTCGGGAATCTTTCTTGCTTGTTCATTTTTGAAGTTACCCTTAAGAATAAGTACTTTGAGATCTTGCATGCTGTGTCCTGGTTCACAGAAGTGTTGGCCCACTGGTGTGATGGTTCATTCTTGTGCGCAGTTTTTGTCCTGTTTCTCTATATAGATTCCTCGAGGGGCATTTCATGCAGCGTGTCATGTATACAACATTGGATGACTCACAGGAAAATTGGTCTGATATTTGATGATATTTCTGTGAGTTTGGTATTTGTATTTGGCTTGTGCACAAGATATAAGGGCAGGTCTCAAACTTTGCGTTATTGCGGTGTAAAGCGCCTGGCGTTTCTGGTGTAGATAATGCACTTCTGATAATCATTTGTCTCAAATTGGGAGGTTGTCTGAAAGCAAGCAGTGGTAAATCAGGAAAAACTTATTTCAGGCGTTTGTCTTTGTGAAGTATAGGTTGCAGGGCTTTTGATATCTTCCTCAGTGTCTAATCTTGGGTTGTAGGTGACCACTATTGGGACTCTGTTTTCAGTCTTTGGTGTGTACGTCAATAGTTCCTCTCTAGATTTTAAAGTTGCTCTGTGTATTTGATAAACAACGATTTGTGGATGATATCCCTGATCTATGAATATATTACGTAGCGACATAAGTTGTCTGTCTCTGTCCTCTGAATTAGAACATATTCGGTTATACCTCAGAGCCTGGCTGTAAACAATAGATTTTTTTGGTGTGTTCCGGGTGGAAACTATTCCACTTGAGGTAAATATGCCGGTCAGTTGGTTTACGGTAGATGGATGTTTGTAAAAATCTATCTTGTACATAAATTGTGCTCTCCAGGAAACTAATATGGGAGGATGAAAAGTTGAGAGTTAACTTGATCTTGTGGTATTCTGAGAAGTTTTTGTGGAATTTGATTAATTCTTCTTGTGATGCTGTCCAAATTAATAGGATATCGTCTATAAATCTGAATTAAGCCAATGATTTAATTTCACAAGTTGAAACGAAGTTTTCCTCCAATCTGGCCATAAATAAATGTGCATACGGGGTTTACATTCTACTTCCCATAGCACTGCCCATTGTCTATATATACACATTATTCCCAAATGAAAAATAATTATGAGTTAGTATATATGTGATAAGTTGTAGTGTGGGCTCTGTTGGTAGATCATTTAGCTGAAGAAAATGTTGGCAAGCTGCAATACCGTCCTCATGTCGAATGTTGGTATAAAGGGATTCAACATCAATTGTAGCCAGGATAGCACCCTCTGGAATTGGACCCATGGCAGTCAATTTGTTAAGAAGGTCAGTGGCGTTCTGGATGTAGCTGGCTGTATTCCTTACCATGGGTTTTTTTACACAGTCAGCCATGGGATTTGGGAAACCATGTCATCTGCTGGTTTAGGTACACTTTTTTCCCCCCCAAAGTCAGCACAGCCGTCTACCAAGAAAACCTAACCCAAAAATACAGACAAGCTGAACGCTGCTATCAAAGTGTCTGGGCTTCCATAACACCTCAGCAGTGCCATAAGCCAGTGTGATCTGCAAACTTGGCTCTCCAGCTGCTAATGAACTACAAGTCCCACAATGCATTTGGGTCTAACAGCCACAGGCATGATTCATAAAGGCAAATGCATTGAGGGACTTGTAGTTCCGTAACAGCTGGAAAGCCAAGTTTGCATATCACTGCCATTGGCTGATGCCCTGCATTTCATGCCGTGCCACATTGAAGCAGTGATTCATGAAAAAGGATCCCCAATCAAATATAGACTGCATAGATGGGCATACTGTACTTTTCAGTAAGCCAACATTTCTGTATTAAAAAAAAATGTTTTTATTCGTCTTCTGTAATATTCTAATTTTCTGAGATACTAAATCTTGGGTTTTCATTGCATGTAGGCCATAATCAGCAAATTGAAACTAAATAAAAACTTGAAATACAGGTAGTCCCCGGCTTACGAACAACTTGCCGATATGAACGCCCGCCAATGTTGTCACGATGCGGGGGACTACCTGTTCTTCTGCCCGCCCCTTGTGCAGAATAGGCGCAGTGGAAGCCGCATGGAGATTTCTCACCTGTTCCATGGTGGTAAAAGGTCTAAGCATGCTCCCGGGAAGCTGCGCGGCCCGTTCTCTGTCCCTTCACTGTTCCCCGGCGGCTCCTCTTGCGTTGCATAATGACGCAATCAGGAAGAGCTGACACAGGCTCTTCCAGATTGCGTCATTATGCGACTCAAGAGGAGCCGCCGGGGACCAGTGAAGGGAGAGAGAACGGGCCACACAGCTTCCCGGGAGCGTGCTTAGACCTTTCACCACCATGGAACAGGTGAGAAGTCTCCATGCGGCTTCCACTGCGCCTATTCTGGGTAAGGGGACATAGGAGGCAAAAGGGGGCTGTAAGGAGGTACGAGGGAGACAAATAAGGGAATACTGGAGGCACAAGGGACAGGGATAGCACAATGTCCCGACTTAAGAACGGATTCAGGCTAAGAATAAACCTACAGTCCCTATCTCGTTCATTAACCGGGGACTACCTGTATATCACTCTTTGAGTAATTAATCTATATTCTACAAGTTTCACTTCCTATATTTAATTACTGAAATAAGTTGAGGATATTTAAATTTATTGAGGTGCATCTGTATACTGTATATGCTTATGATTAAGTCTCAGCTAAGCACTACCAGCATTTTCAATATTTCATTACTGGGAATGTCCCCAATGCATCCCCTTCTGTGGAAGCAAACAAGAAGTGAAAAAAAAAATCCAGGTTTGATTACTACCTTAGTAGAGGGAAGGCTCTGGATAGCATAAACCCTTCCCGTACCCGTTCAGCCCATCACTCCAACACTGTCCTCTGGGTGCAGCTATTTGATCCCAAGTAGGGATGGGCTTGTCCTTGGAACTACTCAGGGACGCAAGTAGTTTCAAAGAACCAGTGGGTCTAATAGCTATACAGAGGACAGGACAACACTGAAACAACAGGAAGACTATGTTATCCAAGCCTTCCCTCTACTAAGGTTATGTATCAAACCTGATGTTGTGTCACTTCAGGTTTGCTTTAAACTATACACATTACTAGCATGATCAATACTTGAACGGCTAAACTCTAAGGAGAGGTTTTTCCAGTTATTTGCAGTACTAATACGTGGATGGGAGAGCTGCAACTGGAAGGTCAGAATGGTCTTTGTGACCATCTTCTGCTTCATGGTCGTGCTTAGGCCTCTGCACAGGCACACTGAAGGCCCACACCTGCACAGTTGCATGGTGCAGCTCGCGATTGAGGAAAAAAAAAAAAAAAAAAAAGTGTGCACGAGCAGCTCATGCTACTGCGCAGCCCATCTTGTGCCTGCGCAGTGCAGCCACTCGTACATGGACGTTGTTACCACTTCTACACGCAGGGTAATACCTGAACAATAAAAGTCTATGGGGCCTAGCTCAATTACCTTGTCGCATCGCACCAGAAGTTCCCATTTCACCGCTGAGCCATTGCAAAGATAAAGAGTCATAGTTGGATTTCCGTGGCGACGCATCAGCAACACAAGTAATGTACGTCAATTGCCAACGAAAACATTTTAAATACAATGGCGGTATGGCACACATATGCAGAATGAAGTAAATATGACAGGGAATCCAGAAGTCCCAGCAACGTACTTCCTATCCAGCAGAGAATACAGCGCTGGGCGAGGGGTGGTGAAGGGTGCGTACGGGGGTGGCGTAATTCATATGAACCTGTCGGCGCATTCTGCTCCTGGGTCATATGAATGACGATTTGTGCAGTGTGAGGAGGGTGAAAGCATTGCACCAGAAACGTACTGGCCAGGTATAAAACCAGCCTAAAAAAACTATATAGTCTAAAATAAACATTGTATGTATCCCCTGGTCATAAAAACATAATTTTACTGAGCCTTTTCTCTCCAACTCAACCCCACTTAGCCCCGTGTGTGTCGGCTTCTAGTGCATAGCCCTGTACCCTTACAGACGAGTGCCATCTGTATCAGAGAGAGTGCTTGTGCAGTAGCACAAAGCCAAACAGGCTTGGTTTCTTCTGCTGAGCCCCAGCAGTAGCTCCTTGCTACTGTGCAGGCGAGAGTCAACCTGCACAGTGTGGCCAAGCTCTCTAATGTACTAGCAGCCACAAACTTCTGAGGATCTCAAAGCTTGATCAGTGGTCATTAGGAGGATGTTGATCAGTGGTCATTAGGAGTCTTCAGAAGCAAAATCGGCCTCCTTAAGATGGAAAGATCTGTACTGCACACGCACAAGTGCACGATAGGGGACACTTGCACGTGCTCAGTAAGGAACAGCCCATCTTCAGAAGGGAGCCCGAGTGCTTTCCGAAGACTGCTGAAGCCCAGCAGGAAAGAGCAGTCTACAACCGATCGGTTGTAGACTGCTAACGGGGGTGCCTGGGAGGAGGGGGGGGGGACCCACACTGGGAGGAGGCCGGGAAGGCTCTATAGGACCCAGAGCCCTCCCTCTCTTTAGGTGGGTATCTGTTTTTTATTTTTATTTTCGATTCAGACTCCCTTTAACCACTTCAGCACCACAGGGTTTTTTGCTTAAAAACCAGAGCAATTTTCACATTTCAGCGCTCCTCCCATTCATTCACCAATAACTTTATTGCTACTCATCAGATGTAAAAGATCTATATCTTGTTTTTTTGCCACAAATTATGCTTTGTGAGGGTGATATTTCCTTTTAGTAATTATGCCATTATCTGTGCATTTTAAAGGGAAACATGAGGAAAAAAAAGAAAAAAAATACACTATTTCTCCATTTCCATGCACTATAGTTTTCAAATAAACAATGTTACCAAAGGTAAAACCCACACATTGTATTTGCTAATTTGTCCTGGTTATCTCAACATTTAAATAATGTTCCTAGTACAATGTATGGCGATAATATATTAGTTTCTGGTTTGTGTTTTTTTGTTTTCTCATTGTACTCGATCAGTAATTAAAAGCCCTTATCTTTATCATTAACAGTAATACACTCTCATGGCATACATATTTTAAAAGCTAAGTCCCTTGGGTAACTATGTATTCTCTTTTCAATGCTGTCACTTTTGGGTTTTTTTACAAGTATTTATTTAGGGGTATAGAGTACATGAAAATAACAGTTTTATTGCTTTTCATTCAGTTTTCCGGTAAAAAAAAAAAAAAAATCACATGACTTAGCCCTCAGTTGTCAAACAACACAAAATCTATTCTCTCACTTGTCACGGTTAAAATGATACCCTATATACATAATCAGATAGCTTATTGGGCATACAGCACACTGTTTACCACAAGTACGCCTATCTACTCCCCTGAGCTTCAAGTAAAGTTTTGTGGGGATTAGATAAGCGTAGCAAGGGAGGTGAAGTGGTTAATATTGTGCTCTGCAACAAAAAAACGTGCTGGACACATCACACTTCCTACGAACCCTATTGCTGCTTGTTCACTTCTAGGGCTAGTCAATGAGATGCAAATTTCGAGAGGATGCAAAATTATGCCAATTTTTATGCAAATATATGCAGCTTGAAAATGGACCAGTCAAAGCCACTGCAGGATTCAATTGGTCTATTTTCAAGCTGCATAAAATATTGCATAACTTTGCATCAACCTGGAATTATTTGCAGTATTTTTACCATCCCTATTGAGGCTAGGTTCACAGTGGGACGTTGCGTTTTGATGCGACGTTACAGTCGCACCGCAAACTTACAACGCAATGCACCCAAAAAGTCGCGACGCAGCGTTAGCATCGCATACAGCAGATACAGTAAAAAATACAGGCAATGAAAAGTATGCTTCCAAGTCATTAACAGTCCAACACAGCTAATAACGTGTATAACGCACTGCATGCAGTACTTTTACTTAACGTGCAGCGTTGGTCACCAACGCAACGTGTGCACTGTGAACGGGGTATTGATTTTTCACTGCAGTGAGTTATTCTGCGTTAAAGAGAACCCGAGGTGTGTTTAAAGAATGTTATCTGCATACAGAGGCTGGATCTGCCTATACAGCCCAGCCTCTGTTGCTATCCCAAACCCCACTAAGGTCCCCCTGCACTCTGCAATCCCTCATAAATCACAGCCATGCTGTGAGGCTGTGTTTACATCTGTAGTGTCAGTCTCAGCTGCTCCCCCGCCTCCTGCATAGCTCCGGTCCCTGCCCCCGTCCCTTCCCTCCAATCAGCAGGGAGGGAAGGGATGCAGGCAGGGACTGGAGTTCTGCAGGAGGCGGGGAGAGCAGCAGACTGACACTATAGAGATAAACACAGCCTGCTCTGACAAGCTGTTTGTCAGCAGCAAGGCTGTGATTTATGGAGGGATTGCAGAGTGCAGGGGGACCTTAGGGGGGTTTGGGATAGCAACAGAGGCTGGGCTGTATAGGCAGATCCAGCCTCTGTATGCAGATAATATTCTTCAAACCCACCTCGGGTTCTCTTTAAATGCTGTTTTAATGTGCAACTTTAACGTCCCACTGTGAACTTAGCCTCACTCCTAAAACCACACTGAAAATGTTGAAACCCAGCGTTAAATCGTCAGCATCTAGTTTTTCTGGCCATTAGGTGACAACAAAAGCAGCAACAAACACAGCAGATGAAAAAAGTAAAAGAAACATAGTATCCTCACTTACATTACTTAAATATGGGTACAACATTGCTGTCCTACTTTTCATATACTGTATATTATTAACCAGTCTCTTTGTCTAAACCAGGCATGGGCAAACTTGCCCCTCCAGCTGTTAAGGAACAAGTCCCACAATGTATTGCAGGAGTCTGACAGCCACAGTCATGACTAAAAAGCAAATGCATTGTGGGACTTGTAGTTCCTTAACAGCTGGAGGGCCGAGTTTGCCCATGGCTGGTCTAAGCCATTCTCATACACATGCAGACCTCACCCTTTTACAACAAGCTATTTGACCTCTGGCACAACACTGAAGACAAGCCTCTATTGATGCCAGCTAAGGTTTGAGCTCACTCAGCCCTTATTTGTTTAAGTTTCATATATGAATAAAGGCTTAAGAATCACAGTGAATGCAACATAGATGCATTTCATTTCAAAACCCTAGTTAGACTTAACTCTTTAACCACATTTAACACAAATTCACTTATAGTATGCATACAAAATTAAATTGGAAAATCGTTTCATCTTTGCAGAATATCAGTGTAAAGCAGGGCTGTGGAGTCGGTCCAAAAATCCACCGACTCCGACTCCTCAGTTTAGGATTCCACCGACTCAGACTCCGACTCCTCCTCCTCTAATTTGCATATTACAATTTTGTTGATTAAAAGTATGTAACATGAAATTCGTCTCTTAACTGCCAACGCTTAGGAATTTTACAAGACAACTGAAGTGAGAAGGATATGTAGACTACTATATTTATTCCCTTTAGACTAAAACTAGTCCTTGGTAAGAGTACTTGTAAAAGGTACAAACCGGAACAAAGAACATCTATCAGGCCTTAGGCAATGTAAGTGTGGGTACATGTAAGAATGATGTGCAGGTACTCTGCAGGGGAATGAGGAGATTCTTCCTCTATTACACATTCTTCATGCACAATCTGAACCAGGTTTATGGGTGACAGACAACACCTCTGTGTTCAATGTGCACAGCATTCTCAGTGGATTCCCTGCAGCTCTGTGGGGAGTGCATATGTAGAGTATAGTACTACTGTGTAACAAAGTAAACCTGAGACAGATGAAATTAAAGTTTTATACAGACCTGGGGCTTCCTCCAGCCGCCTTCAGGATAATCAGTCCCTCGTTGTCCTCCTCCAGCACCTGGATCTTCTGCTATGAGTCCAGGTACTTGAGCCAGTCGGGCGTAGTGCGCATGCACACACTCCACCGCCAGGAGCATACTACACCTGGGCAGCACTATTGCCCAGGTGCAGAATGTTCCTGGCTGTGGGAGCGGCATGCAGCCGGACAGCGCTGACTGGCTGAATTACCAGGACTCATAGCAGAAGATCTGGGTGGTGGAGGACAGCGAGGGACTGATTAGCCTGAAGGGGGCTGGAGGAAGCCCCAGATATGTATAAAAAAAAAAACTTTACTTTTCATCCGTTTCAGGTACCCTTTAATTTGTAGTCTCCAAACCAAATTTTAACAACATATCAAATTATTTGATTTCATCAGCAAAGGGAGTGCATACATCAGCATCAATGCAGAATTATTTCCATCTTATTGACCATCTCTATTAGTGACACAGCTACACATCAGGCTTTATTCTTACAGCATAGATGTTATTTAGTATATATAAGAGATTCCTGTGTACACATCATATATACAGTCACAATCAGATCTGTATATCTGACCTTAAAAATACGGGGACTGCTTTATTGAAGCAGCACAAGTAACTACCGTATTTGCCGCCGTATAAGACGCTCCGGAATATAATACGCACCTAGGTTTAGAGGGTAAAAATCAGGGGGAAAAAAAAAAAAAGTATATACTAAACCTGGTGTGCCCATATTCCAAGAGCGTCTTATAATGTTCTCCCCCAACTGGTGTCCTCTTCTGTCCTCTCTTCTGTCTCTTGTGTGTCCCCAGATGTCTCCTCCTGTCCCTTGTTTATCCCCAGGTGTCTTCTTCTGTTGACAGGTGTCCCTGTTCTGTCCTCTGTGTGGCCGCTCTGCCCAGCCCCTTAGCTAGTGTGTCCTTTCCCTGTGTATTAAGTGTGTGTCCCCTTCTAACCCCTGTGTGGCTGCTCTGTCCAGCCCCCTAGCCTGTGTCTCTGCTCTGTTGCATTAAGTCCCCCCCCCCCCCCCCCCTTGTGACCCATGTGTGGCCGCTCTGTCTCACCCTCTTGTCTATGTCTCCAGTCCCCTGCATTAAGTGTCCCCCCTCCCCTGACCACTGAGGTCTGCTGTGTCCCATTGAGGCCCAATGCCAGTGCCTAACGCTTCCATGCTGAATCAAACTGTCCCCAGTATCTGTTCCACCATTTATCCAGTACCAGAATTAACACACTCGGTCCCGCCCGCTTTTCCGTGTCTCCGTTCCCCTGCCTGTTGAATGTTGTGACAGCCAGCGCGTACCGAATTCATGCTGCCTGGGATCGGCGATGTCCTGATTTACCCCTCTAGTGACAGGCGCTTGTGTAGATGGCCGCTCGGTCCCGCCCACTTGTCCGTGTCTCCGTTCCCCTGAATGTTAAATGAAGTGTCAGCCAGCGGGGTACCGAATACATGCCGTCTGGGATTGCCGATGTCCTGGCTTCCCCCTCTAGTGATCCGCGCTTGTGTGACATCACACAAGCACCGGTCACTAGAGGGGGAAATCAGGACATCGGCGATCCCAGGCAGCATGGATTCGGTACGCGCTGGCTGTCACAACATTTAACAGGCAGGGGAACGGAGACACGGACAAGCGGGCGGGACCGAGCGGCCATCTACACAAGCGCCGGTCACTAGAGGGGTAAATCAGGACATCGGCGATCCCAGGCAGCATGGATTCGGTAAGACGCTGGCTGCCACAACATTCACGGGAGCAGAGACACAGACCAGCGGGCGGGACACAGCAGACACTCAGCGGTCAGAAAGAGGGGGACACATCGCAGGGGAGCAGAGACACTGACAAGGGGGATGGACAGAGCAGAGACACAGACACATGCGGCTGGGACTATGCAGGGAATCCCCAATGTTGCGGCGGGTCGGCGGTTTGCATCGGCGGGCGATCAGTTGGGGATTCCCTGCCTTTGCCGTATAAGACGAAGGGACTTTTTCTCCCCATTTTTTGGGGAGAAAAAGTGCGTCTTATACGGCGAAAAATACGGTAATTTTGATTGGTTTATTTCATTTTTGTGGACTAAGCACAGCTATTACTGTATATATACTGTATATATACATTATTTTTAATGACTATTATCTGAGAAATACAACAATTTATCATATTTTCTATTTTAATTACAGCTACAAATTCATTAGGAGTCGGAGTCGGAGCATTTTTTCCCGACTCCGACTCCAGGCACCCAAAATTGCCCGACTCCACGACTCCGACTCCACAGCCCTGGTGTAAAGTTACTACTACATACCAGTTGGCCAGTAGGGATGGTCAATGAAATTCAAATAATTGTGATCGAATTATTTTCATTTCATTGACCATCCCTATTGGCCAGCTCTTCACCACTAGAGATGGCCAATTAGATGCTAATAATTCACACACATACATGCCAGTCTTGCACTGTCAGCAGACATTATCTGACCTCACTCTCTGTGGTCAGCAATGCAGCTCTGCAGAGTCTAAGTAACTATTGTAGCTGTAGTGCCGAAGCGGCTTAGAAATTTTAATATTTCAGCAGAAGGGAGAGTAGCTGGACCTTGATAACGAATTACTAGCTGGAAGTAGCAATGGTCAGTGAGATGCTAGTAATACCAGACTGCATTCAAATGTAATTTGAACAGTATGCAGCTTGGAATTGGGCTAACCAATTGTTTGGTCCAGTTCCAAATTGCATACAGTTTGCATCAAATATGTTTGCAAATCAGGATTATCATCTAATGGACCATCTCTATTCACCACTGACCATTTCAAGCCTGCGACTGTTAATTGCTGTAATGTGGCACACATCCCGAGGACAGGACTGATCCCAATCTCCATTGCAATCACACCATGCAGTAACTGACAATCAACCGATAGCCATAATGGTGGCATCTAATGATCCAATCTTTTTCATCCAATCTTATAATTTCTATGTAATATAAGGGAACTGCCTAAATTATCCATGCAATACATTTACTCAATTTACCCTTATATTATATAAATTTGGTAAAATTGGTTGAAAAAGATTGGATCATTAGTGGCCACTTTAAAGAGAACCCGAGGTGGGATTAAACTATGCTAGTGGGGCACAGAGGCTGGTTGTGCACACTAACACCAGCCTCTGTTGCCCCATGGTGTGCCTCCATGTCCCCCCTGCGCGCCGCTATAGCCCACGCAGTGCTGGCGACACGCAGCGCGTCGCCAGCACAATGTTTACCTCAGCGCTGTCTGTCAGCGCCACTCCCCCGCATCGCCGCTACCCGCCTGCGTCACTTCCCTCCTATCAGCGGGAGGGAAGGGACACGGGCGGGCGCTGCGTGTCGCCAGCACTGCGGGGGCTATAGCGGCGCGCAGGGGGGACATAGAGGCACACCATGGGGCAACAGAGGCTGGTGTTAGTGTGCACAACCAGCCTCTGTGCCCCACTAGCATAGTTTAATCCCACCTCGGGTTCTCTTAAAGGTCACTAACCTGTGGCAGGTATTGTAGGCAGCCTGGCCCTCCCATGACATGCCCTGCGTGAGTTATGGGGGAAAGTGTAGAAGAGTAAGGTCGCATTCACAGTGGAACGTTATGGTCACACGTTATGAAGTCATAAAACGCAGCTAATCCAATGGGCCGTTCACAGTGCGACGTTAAAGTCGCATTAAAAAAAATGTTGCGTTGTGGTAACTCACTGCTTGCAGTGCGTTACCTCTTAACAGACACGTTGTGACTTTAATGTCGCATTAAAATGCAACATCCAAGTGTGAATACAGCCTTAAAGAGACTCCGTAACAAAAATTGCATCCTGTTTTTTATCATCCTACAAGTTCCAAAAGCTATTCTAATGTGTTCTGGCTAACTGCAGCACTTTGTACTATCACAGTCTCTGTAATAAATCAACTTATCTCTCTATTGTCAGACTTGTCAGCCTGTGTCTGGAAGGCTGCCAAGTTCTTCAGTGTTGTGGTACTGCTATGAACTCCCCCTTCCAGGCCCCTCTATGCACACTGCCTGTGTGTTATTTAGATTAGAGCAGCTTCTCTCTTCTCTTTTACAAGCTGGATAAATCGTCCTCTGAGCTGACTGGGCTTTCACATAGTGAGGAAATTCAGACAAGGGCAAAGCTGTTTGCAGGAAGAAAAGAGCAGCCTGAAACTTCAGTGCATGAGAGATGCAGGGGGAAAGAAACACACAAATGATCTCTTCTTGAGATTCAAAAGGAAGGCTGTACACAGCCTGATTGTGTATGGATGTATTTTCTATGTGTGGACATACTGTACATCAACCTACTTCCTGTTTTGGTGGCCATTTTGTTTGTTTATAAACAAACTTTTTAAAACTGTTTTTAACCACTTTTAATGCGGCGGGGAGCGGCGAAATTGTGACAGAGGGTAATAGGAGACGTCCCCTAACGCACTGGTATGTTTACTTTTGTGCGATTTTAACAATACAGATTCTCTTTAAGGATAATAGTCTAGGCTGCATGCAGGCTTAGGACTGGAACCCACTAGAGTGCTTTAAGATCGCCGCTTTGACAATTAATTTCAAGGATGGGCTAATTGCAAATTCAGGACAGGCAGCATTTTGGGCTCCAATGCAAAGTATACAAGCGCTGCAAAGTTGCTTTTGAATCACTTTTCAGATACATTTTGCAGTAATTTGGGAGTCCAACGTTTTTTGTGGTTTCTTTTTTTAATTAAGTTACTCACCTGTCGTCCCAATTTCCATCTAACTTTTGTTGTCTAGCCCGCTAACAGAGGAGGTCAGAGGCGCTTCTTTGATTGGAGCTACTGAAGCACCTATGACCAATTTTGCTAGGGCACGGGCGGAAGCAAGACATTGGGTCACCCGGTGAATATATAAAACTTTATTTACACAGGCTAAATCGGTAGGGCTGTACAGTTAAGTGTACATCGCTTTAAAACGCTGGTAATCGCAAATGGAATCACTGCACAGAGTGCTTGTTAGATTGCTAAGCGCTGCTGCGCTTCCTAGTGGGTTCCTGACCGAAATCGAGAAGGATATGGCTTTTTCCTTTTAAAATAATACCAGTTGCCTGACTCTCCTGCTGATCCTATGCCTCTAAAGGCAGCCATACACTGGTCAATTGCCACCAGATCGACCAGCAGATAGATTCCTCTGTGATGGAATATGATCAAAGAGGGATCTATTGGCTGCCTACACTGCAAACAGATTTTGAATCGATTTCACTATGAAATCAATTCACAATCTGTGAAGCTCCCGCCTCCCCCAGCATACAGTACCTGATCTGGCCGGCACGAGTCCCCGTGGTCTCTTCTCCGCTCTGGGCTTCAGCTTCACTTTACTTTACTTCCAGTCGGCGGAAGTTTAAACAGTAGAGGGTGCTCTACTGTTTAAACTTCCCCCGACAGGAAGTAAGTGAAGCCAGCCGGAGCCCAGTGCGGAAAAGGGACCGCGGGGAAAGGCGCCGGCGGAACAGGTAATGTATTGTCACTAGCGTCGGTCATTCAAACGCCGCTATCGACGCACTCCCGACCCGCCGCGATCGAGCGAAATTTTCCACGCGGACAGATCGACGGGATAGATTGATTTTGGATGGAAATCGGTCGAACGGTCAGCGTTTGCGTATAGATTGCACAGCAGAATCGATGACAGTGATCGAATCTGCTGTCTACCGCCGGGAAATCGAGTAAGTGTATGGGCACCTTTATACTTTTAGCCACAGCCCCTTAAAGGACAACTGTAGTGAGAGGTATATGGAGGCTGCCATATTTAATTCCTTATAAGCAATACCAGTTGCCCGGCAGCCCTGCTGATCCTCTGCTTCTAATACTTTTAGCCATAGACCCTAAACAGGCATGCAGAAAATCAGGAGTTTGCCATTATTGTCAGATTTGACAAGATTAGCAGCATGCTTGTTTTTGGTCTGATTCAAACACTACTGCAGCCAAATATATCAGCAAGGCTGCCAGGCAACTGGTATTGTTTAAAAGGAGATAAATATGGCTGCCTCCATATACTTCTCACTACAGTTGTCCTTTAACAAGCATGCAGATCAGGTGCTCTGACTGAAGTCAAACTGGATTAGCTGCATGCTTGTTTAAGGTGTGTGATTCAGCCACTGCTGCAGCCAAAGACATCAGCAGGACTGACAAGCAACTGGTATTGTTTAAACGGAAACATCCATATCCCTTTTAAAAGACAACTGAAGTAAGAAAAATATGAAGACTGTAATATTTATTTCCTTTTAAACGATACCAGTTGCCTGGCAGTCCAGTTGATCTATTTGGCCGCAGTAGTTTCTGAATAACTACAGAAACAAGCATGCAGCTAATCTTGTCAGATCTGATAATGACGTCAGAAACACCTGATCTGCTGCATGCGTGTTCAGGATCTATGGCTAAAAAAGTATAATGCTAGGCATACACGGCTCGTTTTATATTATCAATCGAGCCGCTGATGGCTTGATTGATAATATCCGACATGTCCGATCACCGCGCCGGATCGATACCACGCTCGATCCCCGCGGGCGAACAATGGAAGAAACGAAGCAAAGATAAGGAAGTGCCCACAGGGACGAGCAGGAATCGATCCACACGCATGCACGGAGACGCGCCGGCAGCTCGATTCCGGCACATAAACGTGCCGTGTATGCCCAGCATTAGCGGCAGAGAAGAAGCAGGATACCTAGGCAACTGGCATTGTTTAAAAGGAAATAAATATGGCTGCCTCCATATCCCTCTAGCTTAAGTTGACCTTTAAGGCCAATTTCCTCATTATCTGTTGCAGCAGTAACTATACTTTTTACTCTGCAGAAAGCTAATGAATAACCATGACTGTAACTAAATATTTTGAAATTAAAAAAAAAAAAAGGGGGGGGCTTAACTGAAGCTTTAATAGAGAACTTTTTTAAAAAACTACATCCCTGCCTTATGTAAA
The DNA here is from genome assembly GCF_040937935.1 of Hyperolius riggenbachi. NCBI lineage: Eukaryota > Metazoa > Chordata > Amphibia > Anura > Hyperoliidae > Hyperolius > Hyperolius riggenbachi. The sequence continues at coordinate 220,142,020 of NC_090648.1, forward strand.
AATCAGTTTCAAAAGTTAAAGTAAAAATGTTGGTACTGCAGTTTACAGCAAACCTGAAGTTAGGCTTGACAAAAGACTTCTCTGGAATCCTACAGTCTTATTTCTATGTTTAAAAGGGAAACTAGCATGGCAGTAAGGTCCCTAGTTTAACTTACCTAGGGTTCCTTCTAGCCAACACTCCCCCGTAGTTCCGTTTACTCGCTGTCCCTACACTCTTCTCCCTTCAGCTGTTGTGCCCCTCCAAAATCAGGCCAACTCAGCCAGACACAGGCTATTCCACATACATGGCCCTAGGCCGCATTTTAATTGATCGCACTCCCTTTGCAGCGCTTGAGGCATGTGCAGTTGCAGTTTATTCAAACTGCACAAGTGCATGCCGTTCCCAGCCACAGGAGTGAGAACGACGCGTGTGCAGCCCCCCAGACCGCGCATGCAGCTTTCTAAGGAGATAGCAGCTAAAGGGAGAAGAGCAGAAAGACAGCGAGGGACCAAGACAACTACAAGAGGCTGGAAGGAACCTTAGGTTAGTTAAACTTACCAGTTGCATGTGCAAATGGCCTAAAACGCACAAACCTCCCCACTAAATACTCACCGAGCACTGGAGGCTCAGTAAGTATTTAAAAGGCTGCAAACATCCCAAAAACAAAGTCCCAGTTACCCCTCAGGCATGCCAGTTAGTTCAGACTTCTGGTTGTCTGAGTTCTGGAAAACAGGGACTTTGCTGTATAAAGAAAGCACAGTATGTATTTAGTAAATTAGAAACACAAGGAAATGATTGGATAACATTCCCATAAAATTCTGGATGCCTTCCAATCACAGTAAATATGTATATGCATGAAGGGTACCCAAAATGATTTTATACATAACAAGGGGTACTTGGAAATCGCTGCCTTTTACGGCTATAATTATGCTGAGAAACGCTGTCATAGTTGAGAATATAGGCAATACACACCTTAGAACTGCAATCAGTGCAAAGCAGAAAATATACTGCTATTCCCCCTCAACACAAAGTATAACATGGTTTACATAGCTTGGCTAGTACATCATCTGAAATGTCAGAAGGCAAAGAGAAAGTGATAAGGAAACAGACATGTGTACTTAGTGTGTAGGGGGTTAGGCTGGGCCCTGCTGTTATGGGCCTGGATATAGCTACACCTGCAGCAACCAAAAGGTGGTGGACATTAAACTGAAAGAAAAATGGGGAATTCTACTCTACAGCTATGATATTAACAAGAGAAATTCACGATTGTCACTGCCAAAGAAGACCCCCTCCCCAAGCACAAGATTAACTGTTTGTTTAATGACAAAAAACATCACACAGTTAGCAGCACATATGTGATCTTACCCCCCCAGATCCCCAGCTTCAGCTGAGATCTGTCGAGATTCTCCACGTAATCTCCCAGGAACCTGTTCAGGAGATCTGCCACCACAGACTCCAGCATGATCGCCTGCGAGCAGGAAGTGTCCGCGCAGAGAAAGGGTGGATGCAAAAAATAAGAAACGAAAGCTTATGTAAAGCAAACAATGTCAGTGACTAACGGTGGGCGCATTGGTCTGCTGTATTCATTAAATGTGACACCGTGTCATATCGCAGGAACGTCAGTTCGCAGACATAATAATGCACTGTGCTGCTGCAATTGCAACTTTGTGCTCATTAGCTATGACTTGCTGCAGGAAGCATTATTTTAGTTGCCATTGAAAGCTAATGCGGCTAATAATAATCAGCACAGCCTGCGCGAGTCAGTGCGTAGCCGTTACGCAAGCAGTTCCCGGTACAGGCTTCCTGGCTGCTACCCTGTCATACAGCGGATCCTGCACGGGTCGTGTATGTGTGTGTATATGTCATGGGGCTTGTCACGTGACGCGGAGAAAAGGCTCTATAATATAGTTCATGTGACAGGTCGCGCGCAAGCATTCTCGTAGTACACGTGACATGGCGCGCGCGCACAGTAGCGTAGTCCTTATCACAGTGCGCGTGTATGGAAAGGGTTCTTGACGTTCAGCGCATTTGCAAAACCGCTCAGCAAATAGCCACATCCAAAAAAACGGATGCAGAACTAGTGGAAATAGGCCCTAACGTTTACAATATGTGTTAGCATTTAATTTAATACTATATTAAAAAAAAAGATACATTTGTATATGTTATCATTAGAGGTTGTCAATGAGATGCTGTCATACTTCTGCCCTGTATGCAAATGTATTGCAAGTAATATGGAGTTTGGAACTTGTTCCTGAGTTGATGAAATTCACTCATAGCATTTTTGATTGGTCAAGTACTACACACCATTTGCTGTAAATTTTCATGCAAGCTGACATTATTATTGGTTTATAAAGTGCCAACATATTCCGTAGCGCTGTATAAAGTAAATACGCATCTCATTGACCATCCCTAATCACCTGGGCGCTAGTGTACTTGGGAAACCTCTCAGGGCCCCTTTTCACAGGTGGCTGAACTGCGTGCTCAGTGAGTAATTACCAAGCAGCAACAAGCAGTTGTGAGATTTAGACAGTCTTTTCACTGCCTATCAACTGCTCATGGAAAAGATCCTTTAGGGCAAGCGATGTAAAACAAGCGCAGGAGATTTTGGGACAGCCAGCATCACCATATCCCGTAATATGGCTACAGTGTCCCTCAGTGAGTAATTAGGGTGCCATATTACTACAAAAACACTGTAATTTGGCTTCCAGTAATCGCTGGAAGCCAAATTACTTATTTCCCCCACTATCCATGGCAACCTGGAGGGAGGTATTGTAACTAACGCCGCCGGGTATTGTGCAGGAGCAGGGTGAGCCGTATATCAGCTTTACCCTGTGCCCAAACCTCCCTACAGCTGAATTATAGGTATGCCCTTAGAGGGACTCTGAGGAGTAAAGAAAAACAAAATCGGAACTTACCTGGGGCTTTCTCCAGCCCAACGTAGGTCGGAAAGGTCCCCCGGTGTCTTCCTGGCTCCTCTCCCGGTTTCTCCACAGAAATCACGACCGGCTACACCAGGGCCGAGTGTCGGGCTGACACTTCCTGAACGATGACGCTCCTCGTCATCACACCGGCCGCTACACGTCATCACGGCGGCCGGCGTGACAGTACTGCGCATGCACGGTTTTCTAACTGTAAACCGCACATGTGCAGTACTGTCACGCCGGCCGCCGTGATGATGCATAGCGGCCCGCGTGATGACAAGTCTCATCATCGTTCAGGAAGTGTCAGCCCCGGTGTCGCCGGTCGTGATTTCTGCAGAGGGACCGGGAGAGGAGCCAGGAAGAGGCCGGGGGACCTCCCGACCTATGGTGGGCTGGAGAAAGTCCCAGGTAAGTTCCGATTTTGTTTTCTTTTACTCCTCAGAGTCCCTTTAAGGAACAGTTTGAAGCATTGTAATTGGCTGAATAGTGTGGGTGTAGTGATTATTACAACCTATTTAAAACCTAATGGAGGCTATCAACAATACAATCCTGTGGCTGATCGATCATTTTCCGATCACTGCGGAAATCAATGGCTGAATTCCTGCTAACCAATTTGACTAGATTAATGGAAATGATCCTTTTCCGGTGTGATCAGATTGGTTAGGGGGAATTCATTCAGTAATGGGCGTGAACAATTGTTTCCGATTCACTGACGAGGTGATCGGAAACGATCGATCGGCCAGGAATTGTATAATGGCCACCTTAAAAGTTGTAGAGGCTGGTGTTATTGTAGAAGTGTTAAAAAAAAAAAAAACAATCACATTACCAAATTTCCCTTTGAGGTTTCCCACTGGCTCGCCTCAAGTAGACTAGCTCCCGTAAATGAGTTTATTTATTTGTTTTGTTTTATTTTGTATTCATATAACACTGGTATCCTCAGCAGCACTTTACAGAATGTATGTTCTTGTCACTAGTTTTACCAGCTTGCATCCAAATTGCTTGCAGCTTTAGGGAAGGAATAGAAAAGGAATGGACTCGCTGCGACCACCTATTGCGAGCCAAAGGGAGCAAGGGATCCTAGGGAATCAAACGGGCAGCAGAAGAAAGGAGGTCCCGGTACACCAATGGCTGGGTGAAAAAAGTCTCCGTTTTATTAGTCACATCAGTGGATACACAAAAATTAAAAAACTCACACGTATCGGAGCTCAAGGCTCCTTAAGGCATACCTCCCAACATTTAACTTTTACAACACGGGACACTTAGGCCACACCCATGGCCACACCCCAACCCCGTAATTATATTAATTACTCCCGAAAGGGGAGGCGCGTGAGGGTGCCAGTGGGTGGGGAGGAGGGTGAGAGTGGGTGGGCAGAGAGGGGGAAAAAACAATCGAGGCACCAGCCCGGGATGCGTATGCAGCATCGATGGCCGCCGCCATTAAACTTTTCCCTCCCTCCCTCCTAATATGCCCCCCAGTGTCCCCTTCCCCCCCGCAGAGTAAACAAATGTGCAGCGGAGCGGGCTGTAACTCCTACCATTGCCTCTCTGCACCGTCCGGGATCTCATGTTATCTTCTCGGCTTCCTGTGATGTCACAGGAAGCCGGAAGCCGAGAAGACAACATGAGATCCCGGTGCGGAGAGGCACTGGTAGGAGTTACAGCCCGCTCCGCTGCACATTTGTTTACTCTGCTGGGGGAAAGGGACACTGGGGAGCATATTAGGAGGGAGGGAGGGAGAAGTTTAATGGCGGCGGCCATCGATGCCGCATACACATCCTGGGCTGGTGCCTCGATCTTTTTTTCCCCCCAGCGGCCGGGACTAAGGGGGGGGGAGCGCGGGACAGCAGGACGGCCCCCCAAAATCGGGAATGTCCCGGCGAAACCGGGGCGGTTGGGGGCCCTGTTAAGGAGCCAAGGAGCCTTGAGCTCTGATACGCGCAAGCTTTTTAATTTTTGTGTATCCACTGATGTGACTAATAAAACGGAGACTTTTTTCACCCAGCCATTGGTGTAACTGGACCTCCTTTCTTCTGCTGCCCGTTTTGGGAAGGAACACACTAGGCAGAATCACATGAGTTTTCCTCATAGCACGTAGTGGAAAACGCATATGGAAATTCTGCCTAGTGTGTTCCTACCCTTAAAGTCAATGGGAACCTGGAGAAAAAAACCAGATACTTACATAAGGGCCCATTCACACCTGAGCGTTTTGCCGGCGATTTCAGGAAAACGCTCAAACGCTAGCATTTTTCAAAGCGCTAGTGTAATTAAAGTCTATGAGCCCATTTTTACTTTGGCTGATTTGCGCTAATCGCCGCAAATCGCCCAAAAACGTGAAATGCAAACGCGTCACCTGCATCATTTTCAGGTGATTTCCCGGCGATCGTGTTTCAGTGCTATAGAGGCGGTAAACGTGATCGCCAAAAAACCGGCAAGTGTGAACGGCGATTTTTTGGCATTAACCACCAAAAATCGCCAGAGCAAAACGCTAGCATTTTGCTCACAGCAAGTGTGAATGGGCCCTAAGGAGAGGGAAGGCTCTGGGTCCTATAAAGCCTTCCCGATCCTCTAACGGTTCCACCCCCCCCCCCCGTTCAATGTATTACGTACAGCGCATGTATGAGCGCGCGAGAGAGCGTGCTTGTGCAGGCTCAGTATGGAGCTGCCTGTCTTTGGGAGCACTCAGGCTTCCAAAGCAGGCAGAAAGCAGTATTTGACCAATTGTTCAAATAATGCTACCGGGGGAGCAAGCGCTGGAATGCAGGGACCGTGAGGGCCCGTTTCCACTTGTGCGGTGCGAATTAGTCGCGGAAAACGCCAAATTAATTTGCACGCGTATGCGAATTTTACAGCGAATTCGCGGGCGTTTTTTGCATATGTTAGTAAGTATGCAAATTTAGCCATGTCAGTGCCTGTGTGCTTTTACATTGATTTTATGCGAAAACGCCTGCGAATTCGCTGTAAAATTTGCGGTAAAATTCATGTACGAAAACGCAGGCGAATTTCCTATTAGATACATTGTATGGGAATGCGGTATGCGAATTCTGCGGGGTCTACCGTGCACATTTTTTCTGCACAGAAAAACGTTTAGAAATGCTGACAAGTAGAAACAGGCCCATCCACTTGTATTGTCTATGCGAACCTGCATGCAGGAAATGCATGCAGATTTGCTCTAGTGGAAACGGGCCCTCAGAGGAGCCAGTAGGCTCTATAGGACCCAGAGGCTTCCCTCTACTTAGGTACGTATCTGGTTGATTTTCTGATTGAAGTTCCCAATGACTTTAAATTATTATTAACTACCTGAAGACCGCTCCACGCCCACGGGCGTGGTCGTGGCAGCAGGCCCGGGACCGCCTAATGCCAATTGGCGTCAAGTCCTGGGGCTGCATTTTGCAGGAGATCGCACGCAGGCTGTGCGCGCATCTCCTGCTTGGGGGGCGGAGCACCACCCTGCCTTCAGTCTCGGAGCGGCGCTTGCCGCTCGGGAGACTGTGAGACGGCTAAACCGGCGTCTTTACAGTTAGTACAGTGCTGCGATCAGCAGCAGCGCTATACTGGGGACAGCCGTGTGTCACGGCTGTCCCCCTGGGGGACAAGAGAGCGATCAGCTCTCATAGGCAGACGCCTATGACAGCCGATCGCCAGGGTTGGCTGGCTGGGGGGAGGGAGGGGTTTAGAAAAAAAAATGTATAGTAAAAAAAAAATAAAAAAAACACCAACATAAATATTTATTAAAAATAAACATGGGGGGGCAATCAGACCCCACCAACAGGGAGCTCTGTTGGTGGGGAGAAAAGTGGGGGGGAATCACTTGTGTGCTGTGTTGTGCGGCCCTGCAGCTTGGCCTTAAAGCTGCAGTGGCCAATTAACAATAAAAAGGCCTGGTCTTTAGGGGGGTTTAACACTGCGGTCCTCAAGTGGTTAATGAACAATACTGAGCCAGATTCCGCTGACCTGGCCCAGGTTGGGGGCTGCTACGGAGTGGACCCCGGGAGACCGGCTTGGAGTGGAGCTGCGGTGAGGGACACATAGCCTTCCTGGGGCTGGTGGAAGGCTCAGGTAAGTACTGGTGGAACTTATTTTTTTGTTTCCTTTAAAGGAAACCTGAAGTGAGATGTATATGGAGGCTGCCATATTTTTTCCATTAAATATACTAATTGCCTAGCAGCCCTGTTGATATATTTGTCTGCAGTAGTAACTGAATAACACCAGAAACAAGCATGCAGCTTATGTAGTCAGATCTGACAATAATGTCAGAAACACCTAATCTGCTGCATGCTTGTTCAGGGTCTATGGCAAAAGTATTAAAGGCAGAGGATCAGCGTCATAACTAGGCAACTGGTATTGACTACTACTACTACGATTTAGAGGGGGAATAGTATTTAATGTGTCCAGAACCTCAAATTACCCTTGCGCACTATAGCATTGGTGCAACCTGCTTTGCCCCATGTCCCATCTGGCCTGGCCTTCATGTTGATCCTGCACCTCCCAGCTGTCTGTTATAGTACAAGCAGTGCTGGGATAGCTCATCTCCCTTCTACTCCACCAAAGCCTCCCCTCTGCAGAGTATAGAAGCTTCCTATCTGGCTACAGCCAAGATTATGTATCCCACCACCAGCAGCACCATGTAGGATGGAGGGAAAATATAGAGCACCATCCTGGAAAAGAGCAACAATGTCTGTGTAGGGTGTCCTAAGGTCTTTCCTCATAGGAAGAATTCACTAGGTGCTACGGATTTGTCCATGTTCAGATTAATTAATTTCAACATGAAAACAGACACTGCAGTATGTAATGTGTTTTTTTCTCGGGTTCTTCCCACCAGTTCTCCTCAGCATTTCCTACTTCTGCATGCTGTGAACTCCTCTTGACCTCCTGGCTGCTCTGCTCTGAGGCCTTATCAAGCCTGGTGGTTATGTCTGTAATCAGCTTGCAGCTTCTGTGCTGGCAGTACGAGCTAAAGCTGGCAACACCCTAGAAAGATGGAAGTTCCATGCTCCTCATGCTACTCTCGCTAACAGGCTACATGCACAGCCTTCCAGGAGGTGAGAGCAGACGTGCATCCTTACCCTGTCTCCAAGAGGGCACCATGGAAGTAATGTTTGCTATATTAATATCTGCGCATCAAATTATCAACTGTAATTCCATACACACCCTCAACAGCGGTCTTTTATGCAACACAATTGTTGAACAACTTTTGTTGTGAAACAAGTTGAAACAGATAAAAAAAAAGTATTTTGCTATTGTTCAAAAAGCTGATAAGACTGGGAAGAAGTCAATCCAACAGTTGGATTGACGTCTTATCAGCTTTTTGAACAATAGCAAAATACTTTTTTTAGCTGTTTCAACTTGCTTCACAACAAAAGTTGTTTAAGAATTGTGCTGCATAAAAGACCGCTTTTGAGCGTGTGTATGGGGCTACAGGCATGCAACCTGAAGGATAATAATGTAAATAGGAAGAAAAGAATCTTAATTTTATTAATGGCAAAAAGTTAATTGCATGTAAAAAAAAACCCCACTGTTTAAAATCCTTTAAAGAAAAGTTGAAGGTGGCTTTGCGCAGCCCTCGTTTCTAGGGGCAGGCGGGCGACTGCCCTGGGAGCTGTGAGGGAGAGGGGTGCAGGGATGGAAGGGGGAGCTGTGGCCACACTGGGACTCAGCCACGAGGAGGGGAGCCCAACTCCTCCCCCTCTCCCTGGGGCCCATTCCGTGTTCCCCCTCATTGCAGGGTAAGAGCAGCGGGAAGCCTTGTATAAGCAACTCCCCTCCCTTCCCGCTCCAAGCAGCAATCACTTGACACTGGCCTCATCTGTCTGCATAGCCACTTATACACTCTCTACTTCCTGATTAGCAGGAAGTAGAGAGTGCATAAGTGGCTATGCAGACAGAGGAGACCAGCGGCAAGTGATCGGCAAATGGAGCTGGAAGGGAGGTGAGTTGCTCATACGAGGCTTCCTGCTGTGCTTACTCTGCCAAGAGGGGGGAACACGGAGGGGGGCTTTGGGGAGAGGGAGAAGTCTGGCTCTCCTCCTCGTGGCTGAGTCCCAGTGTGGCCACGGCTCCCCGCAACATCACCTATACGGGGGGTGGCACCTATACCTAGCTAACCTATACTGGTTACACCTATACCTAGCTACCTATACTGAAGGCACCTATACCCTGCTACCTATACTGAACACACCTATATCTAGCTACCTGTACTGAAGGCACCTATACCTATCTACCTATACTGAAGGCACCTAAACCTAGCTTCCTATACTGGGAGCACCTATACCAAGCCAACCTATACTGGCAGCACCTATACCTAGCTACCTATACTGAAGGCAGCTACGCCTAGCTACCTATACTGAAGGCACCTATACCTTGCTAACCTATACTGGCGGCACTGATAACTGGCTAACCTATACTGGGAGCAACTATAGCTAGTTAGCTATTCTGGGGGCATCTACAGCTGGCTACCTATACTGGGGCACTTATGCCTGGCTAACTTATACTGGGGGCACCTATAGCTAGCTACCTATACTGGGGACACCTATGCTTGGTTACCTATACTGGGGGCACCCATACCTGACTACCTATACTTGGGGCATAGTATGGGTTTGCGAGTCCACGACGGGAGACACAATTTTTACACCCACGCCCTGGGTGCAATTTAGCCTAAAAACTGCCCTGGCACTGCGGGATGGTGGAAATCACTTGTCAGACCTGCTGCTACCTCAAACGTGAGGAGCCTTTAACCCTCATTTGGTTATCTTGTACAGAAAAACGTTTCAGTAGAAGAGGAGTGCTGCTAATGGATTTCCAAGATGCTTTTTTATTGATAGCTAAGAAGCTGTACATATAAAATTACATATAAAAAGTGCACATATATATGTCTTTAACCCTCACTTGGTTAGAGTGTGCAGAAAAAAGTTTTAGTTCATATTTACATGCAATCTTTATATGTAATTGTATTTGTACAGCTTTTTAGATTTTAATAATATATAGGTATACAACGTTTTGTAAAAAAATAATACCTTTTGATAAAAAAAATTTATTACATAAAAAATGATTTATTTTAATAAAAAATCTTCTTGAAAATCATTATCAGCGCTCATCTACTGAATCTGTTTTCTGTAAAATCCCTTAAAATTGTTGCAACAGTCAGTCCCCCCTGTACCATGTAAGATACTGGGAACGACCAGTGCCTAAATAGTGCTTTGAGTACACAGCCCAGAATTCAGCACGACTCCAGACAAAGTGGTCACATGGACCACGCCACATGTGGAGCATTTCCAGCCTCCTTCCAGCCCACACTATCTTCTGCAGTGGACTATTATCACTTCTTCCCAGGTATGTGCCACCATTGCATATTGTTTGCACAGCTTATTTTGTCCAATGTTTATATGTGGGTCTGTCTCTCATTGCAGTGATCTCTCATGAGCATAAGGGCCCTTTTCCACTAGCAGTCGCTAGCGTTCACGCTGAACGCTAGCGATTGCTGAATCGCAATTACCGGCGATTCCCCGACGTTTGCGGCCGCGATTTTGCTATGCTTTGCACTGCATAGCAAAATCGCGGCAAATATCGCTCCGCCGCGCGTTCGCGTTCCCGTAAAAAACGAAACGCGGTAGTGGAAATTACCTACCGCGATTCCTATGTTAAAAAGCAAACCGTAGCGATTGTAAAATCGCTAGCGGTTTGCGTCTTTCCGATTCAGCCAGCGCAAACGCGCTGGTGGAAAAGGGCCCTAACTCTCACTGTTTGCACTGTCACTTTCTGAGTACTATTGTTCTGTCCTGCACTTTGGTTTCATGTATTGAGGGATCTCACAGGACCCAGGTCCAACTCCATTATTGGATCAAACCAATCCAATTCTGGGTGTCCTTGCAGAGAACAGGCAGACATACGGAGTGAGGCAGGATGCACTGGTCATTCCTTGTTTCTTAAGGTGCGTACACACACACACTACTATAAGGAACGACGGGTCCGTCAGACCCTCCCGCTGGGCGGGCGTTCCAGCAATAGTAGAGCACGCTCTACGGTACTATCGCTGGAACGCCCGCCCAGCGGGAGGGTCTGATGGACCCATCGTTCCTTATAATAGTGCGGGTGTACGCACCTTTACATGATACAGGGGTGACCAATTGTTTGTTGTGTGTTGCAACAATTTTAAGGGCATAGCTCATATTGTATAAACACTTTGATGACTGTTACGGTGTTTTTAATGTTTTCTTTGATGTAAATGTGCCTGTTGGTGTGTGCCGCTCATGTAGGACTAGGGACTAGGAAGCCCGATCAAGTCACAGGCTATTAGCGTGAAGCCATTTGTGGGTCCAGTACTTTATGGACTTTATCATTTCATAGTGTGCTAGTAATTAGTTCTGTGACCAGTAGGTGGCGATATTTTGCCCCTGGTTTGCGGATCCGTATCAATTCGGAAACTAGGATCTGTGTAATGTGGATGTATTTTGTAAAATGTCCACAAGATGGCAGCAACCCGTCCCCAGGTCCCTATGCGTCTACGCGTCTGAGTGACGCGTACGTGGTGACGTCAACTGATGGCCACAATAGACGGCTGGCGGCGCGGGATAGATGACGCGCATGGAAAGCGCTTCGCCGAGTTATGCGCTTGCGTGGATGCAACGCCGGCTACGTACAGGGGACATGTAGCCGTACATTGGCTGAGTGGAGGAGGGACGGACACTACTCACACCATACAGGTGTGTTGGTAAGGTGAGCTGCTGCCATTGGCCTGTGACTGATTGGGAGGGAGTGGTCTCGGGTATATATGAGTGGACACACATAGAGGGGGTAGATGGTCTCGAGAAAGCCCTCATAGAGGGGCGAAACGATCGTCGACCTGCCTCCGCACCTTGTGTACTACCTCCTGTCTGATAAGTATTGCTGTCTTTTTTGCCTTTTATCCTTGGAAAAAGTTTTTATTGGAAGAATTGCATTAAAAGTTGAACTTTTATTGAAGTAAACCATGGCGAGTAGCTCCTAGATATTTCTTTTCCTCTCTTCGTTACTATAGATATAAGCTGTTTTTCATCTGGATGTTGCACCGCTGGTATAATTGTGACAAAGCTTTGAGGCAATGGTGTGCACTCGCTCTTTTTATCTGCCTGTTTATCATACATCTTTTTGGTTGAAAGGAGGTGACAGGGAGCATGAGACACAGTTCCAACTGTCCTATGTCCTGATCACCCCTCCCAGCTGCACTCGCTAGGCAAGGAGAACAACAACATCAGAAATCCCATCATGCTTTGCACAGCATCAGGGGAAAAATACCCGGGCAGTTTTCTTTGATGGGGTGGAGCTTAGCTTCTGTGCAGCTAAAAATGAGGCCTGGCCGCTTGGGTAAGAAAAACAAAGTTCTGATGCTGTGAAACTGTTAAAGAAACACCAAGCCTTTTCAATGCTGTTGAATAGATTTTTAGTCTGAAGATTCACGTTAAGTTGGACAAGGGAAAATTGCACAAGGTGGAGGCTTTGCTGCTCCCCTTTTGCAAATTGCCATACCAATGTTATGAACTATGTGGATTGCTATTCCGTTCTTCCTTGACTCCAAGAATTCAGTACACCAGGAGGTATTTTGCATATTAATAGCATTATTTAGACACAGGGGCGTAACAATAGACCCTGCAAGGGATGCCTCCGCAGGTGGGCCCAGAAGCCACAGGGGGCCCGTGGGGGGAAAAGTTTGAGAGACTGACAGCTAAGGGCATGGAGAAAAAAAAGTATTCTGCTCTCACACCATTGTTATATTGACTGCATGTGTCCACCACACAGATAAGGAATCACACACACTTTGGAATTTGTACAGTGTCCCTGCTCCCTAGGGTTCATAAAAAAATCTGTCTCTCACTGCTGCAAAGTTCTGATGACTAGATGTACAACCTTAGAAACAAAGGAGTCACATTTTGAAAAAAAAGTTGTAGACTTTCTGTAACGATTGCGGAATCGTCACCGTGGTCAGCGCACCAGACGTGCGCTGACGCGGCGGATTTCCTCCACAAGCGTATATTTGAGGACACCCAGGCTAGGTGCTATGCACCCGCAGAGGGCAATTCCCTCCGGCAGATGGCGCTGTGGAGTGCAGGCAAACACAGTCGCTGCACAGCCACAGATGCCAGACGGGAATTGTACAGATCCAGGACAAGGTACGATCAGGCAGGGCTGGATAGCCCACAAGAAACAGAGCAAAGGGACAGAACAAATGTGTGTCCACCAAACTAGTCGCCACCCAGCGACGGTGAACACACAACGGCGGAAACGAAGTGGGAATGCAATCGCAAGAATGGCGATTGCCGACAGAGACACAAGACTGAGCAAAACAGGGCACGAGGGTAGCAAAGGCACAGTAAATAATACAATGAGGAGATACGGAAAATAACAAACGCTAGCTAACCGCGAACACCGCACTCATTCGCAACAGTGCATGCGGTTATGCGCGGTCTCCACGTGATAAGCACAATAGAGACAAGCACGCCTAACTAACCATTAACAGACAAACATGAAACAGAGGACGCGAGCGCTTGCTTAACGGTTACCTCACCGAGCCTCCAGCAAGCGTAGCAGACAAGACAGACACACGAAAACAGGGACAAGCGAGAGATAGGATCCACAGCACTAGCGAAAAGTGGCTAGCGCGATCCCAGGAGACAGAACAGAAGGATCCACAGCGCTAGCGAAAAGTGGCTAGCGCGATCCCAGGAGACAGAACAGAAGGATCCACAGCGCTAGCGAAAAGTGGCTAGTGCGATCCAAAGAGACAGATCAGAAGAGATAGCTGGTAGCAACCGCTGCACCAGCTATACTCCAAGAACAGAGATCAGAACCATTTCCTGTCGACCGCCGTTGGGACAGGACAATGGCAACAGAACAAACAAACAGATAATACAACCTGACTGGGCTAGAAGGGGAGCCTAAAGCAACCCCCAGGAATTAACTATACTAGATAGCAATGGCTGACACTCCAGCAGTGTCCATCAGGAACAGACCATGGAAGGGAAATGACCAGCAAAGCCTTCTGGGAAACATAAAGCTCTTATAGTGCCAGTCATCAAAGAAGGCAGGTAGGGGATTTGCATAACGAATGTATGCAAATTCCCCAGCAAAAGAACAGACCAGAAACTTGCAATGGAAAGACAGGTCTCTGTTCCAGAGACCTGCAGCCCACAGACTAAAGGAATGGACAAACAGCTGTCTTCCTGTGCAGCCAGCTGAGCGGATCATCACACTTTCCCTTTTCAGCAAAAGGATTCCTAGATTCTTATCACACGGGCTAATGACTTTATGGCCTCTGAATACTTTTACAACACAATGAAGTGGAGATTGATGTCTGACTGTTGCGGCTTCATTGAGAGCTTTTTGTCTCATACTGAGTCCAAGTTCTCGTAATAACAGTATCAATCAGTGACATTCTGAATGTTTTGCCAAAGTTACAGTAAATACTATATCTTATGTTCAGCATGTCATTGTTGTTCCTCCATATAGCATGTGCTCTCATGTAGTAAAATAATACAGCTGTGTGTGTACGTATGTACCGGGAGCAGAGCTGCAACGAGGGACTTGTCAGCTGCAAGGGGCTGGAGTAAGCCCCGGGTAAGTAGATCTGGGGGTAGCATAGATTGCCTGATGTTTCCTTTAAGTCTAAGTATTTTTATCTGCATGGGGAAAACACATTGGTCTTCAGTCTTCCTGTGCAGAAAGCGAGGGGGGTGGGGGGCCCCATCCAAAGTTTCGCGGGGGGGCCCCATCCAAAGTTTCACAGGGGGGCCCAGTGATGTCTAGTTACGCCCCTATTTAGACAGCTAACCGCTTGGTTTAATTGCCTGAAAAATGCTACTAACCACACAATAGCTTCTTGAAAAATGCATGCACAACCACTATGTATGCCATTTTGTTAGGCTTCCAAAGGCTCATACACACGCTCAACAAAAGTTTTTTAAATGCACAATTATCAAAAAACGTTTGTTGTTGAAAAAAAAAAAAGTTGTTTGCTGTTGTTCAAACAACTGATAAGAAGCAGCTCAAGTCAATCCAACTGTTGGGTTGAAAAGACTTTTGTTGAGTGTGTGTATGAGCCATTAAAAACTGTTCATATCAACAAACTAGGCTTTACTTTAACCACAGGACAGTTCTCTGCCACTGTATATGAGATCATCTGTTTTTGTGACCACCTGACAGCTTCAAATCTTTTGTACTTTGAATGGCTTGTAATATTAAATTACTATTGGCATGAATTGCAACCACAATGTTGGAAGTGCTTAAAGTGGACCCAAATTTAAAATACAAGATTTCAGAAATAACATCTATTTTCTAAATTATAATAATAAATAGCAGCCTTTTTTCAGCTGCATGATGACAAATATAAAATATTTTACATTTATTGGAGTAACCCCTCCCTTCCTTTCATATTTCCGGGACAGAATCCGGCAAACTGGTGGAGTAGATGGTATCCAGCAAAGGAGGAATTGCTAATGGCTGCCACCTGTATAACCCTAGTAATGAAAAGAGAAGGGTGAAAAGCATGCACTGAAATGCTCATAGGCTTGAAGGAGTGTTTATCTATCTTTGTATGTGTCAGAGTGGTGCAACTAAATATTTGAAATTAAAACATTTTTATAGTTTGGGTCCGCTTTAATCAATCCTCAGCTGAGAGGCCCCAAAACTGACTATCTATTTATCTATCTGTCTGAGAACACATGGAATTTTTTAGTTGTGCCCCTGTGGGAGCACACATTTTTTTGTATGGGATAAACTGGTCTTTTGTTTTTATCCATTTTTTTTAGAGAAGGGAGAAGGGACATTTTCTCATTTTCTTTTCCACCCCACCCCTGTGGCAATGTAAACCATCCCTCATGGTAAGAACCATATGGACTCATCTTGCACAGAAGTGAAGCCTTTCACACATCAGCTCTACCTTACAGGCCTGTACCAGCCTAGATGAAGGATAAAAGGTTGAAAGGGCTTCCTGCATCACAGTTCTTTCAATAATCTTTGCTATGTGTTGATAAACCTGGGTAGAGGCTGCAAATGTGCTGCCCAGTAGGAATTTTCAGTTGTTCTCCAACCCAGCAAATATGAAAATAAAAAAGGCCATTACGAAATTCAAATTTGTATTTTTCCATTCTGTTTTTAGACTGCAAGCTTAGATGTGATTCACACTGGGCAGTATTTGTTCTGAGCTCTTATTCTCTGTAAATGTAGATCCAGGCTGAATAAGCACCTTCCACCTTCCTTTCACACTGTTGTTAAGGTGACTGATGAGGTTGCTTTGATGACCAAAGTACATGTTACAGCTTCAGCAGTTACAGTTTTCTTCAAGGTGCACGACATACAAAAGAAGCATCCAGTACAAGAATGCCACACATGTTACCTAAATATATGATGTGGGCTATGCTCATGCCACAGAATCTCCTATAAATAATAGAATTTTTATTAAATTAGTTCCAAGTGCATATTACACGCTAGTCCAAGTGAATATATATTGCAATACAGTTTGGCTGAAATGTATCTGCCTTTAGCCTAATTAAAATGTAATGGTTAGCATAGATACAGCTGGGTAGTGACATTAACTATGTTTATAGCACTTCCATGAATGTATGTATGCTTAAATACACACAGGTCAGTCTTATCTTGAATATAGCGATGCTGCAGAATGGTTTCAGCATACAGGTATATAACAGGTTAATAAGAAAAGTGCTGCTGTCATGGTACCACAAGAGGGGACGTGGTTAAATATGTTAATGTTGCCCCATGCGATTGGTCACATCCTCACTTTTACCTATTAATAAGGGAACATAAAACCTTTGTGAAGACTGACCTCTCCTCTTATTGGGATACTTCAATTATGGCACCAACAAGCTGTTGCTGTCTGGACAGGTGGGTCATTTTATTCAGTCATACCTTATTACAATGTTCATACTCCAATAATGTGGTATTTCTGTCTTTAGTAACCAAATCTTTCCTATGGACTGTCTATTCTTTTATAAGTAGAACAGCTGTTTTAGTGAGCTATCCTATAAACATTTCTAGGTATCAGAGTTCAGTGAAATAACTGGAAAGCAGCCATGACTTTTTTTTTTTTTTTTAATCTGCACGTGTCTTAAATAAATGACGTGATGTGTTGACCTTTCAGTGAGTTTAATTATATAATGCAGGAAATATATTTTACCCAGTTGGTTTGTATCCTGGTCCCAGAATAGGTAATCTCTGTTTTATTATTTGAATAGAAAAGCCATTGAGACAGTAAGCTGCAAGAGCTACCAACTTATTGAAAAATTGGAAAAACAATCCACTTAGTTCATTTCTGTGACCTTTGGTGAAGTCTCCCACTGAAGCAGCCTGGATATTTTTTTTACAATTTGGTGAGGCAATTTCTGGTGGTGAGTCATAATAAGAAATATGATATGCAGATGGGCTTGAGATGTCTGTCCGCTCATATGCAGAAAGAAATGGTATAAAAAAAAAAAGTGATAGTGGCATAACTACAATGACACTAAGAGCTGATTATTTCTATTTTTAATATTCATCTTCTCTGTACAACATAATTATTTCCAGTAATAATCATTATAAGGACTCTTGCACACTGCTAATTGCAAATCCAATTAAAATTTGCGATTCCAATTTCCCCTGGATGCTATCAATACAAGAAGAAAATGCAGAAAAAACGCAGCATTGCAATTCAGAATCGCAACTCGGAATCGCGTGTAAAATCGTGAATCAGAATAGCATGTAGTGTGCAAGAAGCCTGAGACATTAATAATAATTTCTATCAAATTTTTAAATAAACTTATGTTTGACTTAACACCTCACTCACCCTGCATGCCAGCATTGACTTTGACTGAACAACTCCCCCTAAACATCAGCAATGACATTGACTTAAAGAGGAACTTTAACTAAGGATTGAACTTCGTCCCAATCAGCTGATCCCCACTTTCCCATGAGAAATCTTCACCTTTTCTCAAATAGATCATCAGGGATGGTCAGTATTGCTGATATTGTGGTGAAACCCCTCCCACAGTGTGATGTTAGACATAGTCCTGACAGTTTGCTGTATGTGAACCTTGTTGCATTGTGGGAAATAACAGCTTTTTTCCAACTGCCAAGCAACCAATATCTCCCTCTGTGAATAGAACTCTCAGTAAACGAACATTCCGTACAGATCACCTGACAGGTCTAAGATTTTTACAATGGGCAGACACCGATTGAATAATTTATACACGAATATTGTAAAAAATAAGCAATTTTATTCATTATGTTATTTTCCCTACAGCTCCTCTTTAATAGCCCTCCCTAAACATCAGCACTTACACTGACTGAAGAGCCCAACCTAAACATCAGCACTGGCGTTGACTGAACAGTTCTCCCTAAACATCAGCATTGGCATTGACTGAACAGCCCAACCTAAACATCAGCACTGGCATTGACTGAACAGTTCTCCCTAAACATCAGCATTGGCATTGACTGAACAGCCCAACCTAAACATCAGCACTGGCATTGACTGAACAGCCCAACCTAAATATCAGCACTTACACTGACTGAACAGCCCAACCTAAACATCAGCACTGGCATTGACTGAACAGCCCAACCTAAACATCAGCACTTACACTGACTGAACAGCCCAACCTAAACATCAGCACTGGCATTGACTGAACAGTTCTCCCTAAACATCAGCATTGGCATTGACTGAACAGCCCAACCTAAACATCAGCACTGACATTGACTGAACAGCCCAACCTAAACATCAGCACTTACACTGACTGAACAGCCCAACCTAAACATCAGCACTGGCATTGACTGAACAGTTCTCCCTAAACATCAGCATTGGCATTGACTGAACAGCCCAATCTAAACATCTGCACTGGCATTGACTGAACAGTTCTCCCTAAACATCAGCATTGGCATTGACTGAACAGCCCAACCTAAACATCAGCACTGACATTGACTGAACAGCCCAATCTAAACATCAGCACTGACATTGACTGAACAGCCCAATCTAAACATCTGCACTGGCATTGACTGAACAGCTCTCCCTAAACATCAGCATTAGCATTGACTGACCAGCCTTATCTCTGCTGCTGTTCTTCAGTATAGATGGTCAATGAGATGCTATTAATTATGCCTCGGATGAAAATGTTGCAGTCTGCTAAACGGCATCACAGTTCAGAAAGTGTAGTTGTTTCTGTCTGACTAATCAATGCTGCTGGCTACATTATCTGTGCGCATTTAAGTTATCTTCTCTGACTATTCATATACACTACCGGTCAAGAAGTTTTGGAACACCCCATTTTTTGGCTGTTTTTAATTGAAACCCAAGCAGTTCATGTCCAAAAAGTAAGTGGTGAATTACCAGAGGTTGAAAAAAAAAAAGGTAAGGTTACTATACAGTACAAAATGGTCTTTTGCAGGGAAATTGGATAACAACTTACAGCTGTTCTGCAGAAATGGAGGTTGATCAAGCCTAGAAAGTTATTGCTACCAGTTTATACAGGGGTCCCAACTTTAACTAATTACTTACAACCTTCACTGTCTTCATAAAAGTAGTTTTGAAGCACACTGTGATACTATATTTTTTTTTACATTATTTGAACAGTATTGTACTGAAAAATTAGTGTGTTGCTTGGGTCCTTTCACACTAGGAGCTGTTCCCTCCATTTTGAACGCACCTAGGATGCAGTAAGAAAGGTAACATGAAAGTCTAATGCCTTTATGCTACTGTTCACTTTAGACAAAGTGTTCCAGAGCATTACACTGTAACGCCTCTGGAAGCTTTTAATCGTAGGACGCAAGCATTTTTCCGTCGGGTGAATTAGAACTAGCGCCACTGATACGCGTCAAAAGGCAACTTCCTGTCGTCATACTGTGCGTCATAAATCAGGTTCTTGCACACGTTAGCTAATGTGAAAGGGCCCTTATAGAAATGGCAAGAAAAAGGCAATAAGCAATAGAAGAAAGGCACACCATCATAGCACTTAGAAGTATACTGTAGGTATTTCTTCCTAAAAGTTGGAAAATATAATCAAGGTGTCAGTGAGTACAGTCTCCCAACACTAGCAAAATGCATTCAGAAACTGGGGGAACCTCTGACAGGAAGAGGTTTGGCAGACCCGAAGCCACAACAGGATCAGAAGCCAAGTATCTGAGAGTCAACAGATTGCATGAAAGGTGGCTCCTGGGACCACAGCTTCAAGCACAGATTAAAGGACCACTATCACAAAAAAAAGTGGGCAGTTAACCATTTTAGCCACTTGGACGTGATTGTCACGTCCAATTGGCTGCTGTTGCGCTGTTGCGTGCGCCCACACGTGATTGCACGCTCCCATGTTGCCACCCGTTAGCCCAGAGATCAATGCATGGGAACATAGTTCCCATTCATTGATCTAAGTCCCCGGTAGACAGACCTAAAGCTTCTTATGAAAGGCTGCAGTCTTTCTGAGCAAAAAAAACAACAACAAAAAAAACAACACATCCTCCTTATTCTTCCTGTTCAGTAATAGGCCATTCAGTTGTGTTAAAACCATCACAATTCTGTTACTGTAACAATATCCATTACAAAAGACACATAATTCCACACATACATAAAACACAATCAGTGTACACAACATAGGCTATCATTCATAAAAGTGTGTTCGGTAAAAAAAATTAGGGCAGGAAAATAACGCATTCGGTATTTTAGACTTCTGTGTGCTCATTTATAAAAATGTTTACAGTTGCGATAGCACTGCAGTGATTCCCCAAACTAGCCTGGCGGTAGGCTGGCGTAACACGAGAAGCTGCCTGAGTTGATACATTTTCTCCGTACAGAGACAGCCTTACAATAAAAGAGGCAGCCCCAGCTTCCCTTTAGATGTGCATTTTTTTTTTAATTGCCTCTGTTTGCCCTGAATCTGCGCTGAATCTGTCTATTAGTCTTTCTAAACAATCTATTTAATTGCCACAGCTTAGAAGAACTTCAAGAAATGTTACACATGCAGGCTTTGTGATGTGAACTATATCTGAAAACAGGTACCTAAGAGGTTAAAAAACACAGCCTGGATATTCTGGAAAGCCTTTTTTGTTCTGCTCTCACTGCTGCTGCTGCCTGGGAGGTCTGTTGCTGTTATCTGATGTTATCCACATGCTTATCGCCTCTTCCAAGGGAGCGGTATTCTCCGTCCTGATACTGCCTGCTCTAATCTTTATGAGTTGAAATTTAGTGACATGTGTTGAGATAATCACCGCTAAAGGCGGTAATTTATCACTCTGCTCGAGAATGTCAGCATTTCATGCGGTAACAGCTTTTATGAATGGACATTTTGCTAAGTGCTCGGTAAAGTCAGCTGTTTTCAGCATTACCGCATGCGGGAATGCTTTATGAATGATAGCTGTAGTAGGTTATACACCATTGTTCAAATCCTATATAAAAGAAGGTGTGTGGAGGTCGGCACAATGTGCGCGAAATGGGTGTCAGGCTACCTGTGCCCGCACCTGCTGTTTGAGACCCACCTCTGGACTCTCAATATGCAAACTGTGCCACTTGATTATGCCTTTTCAATTGATCTCCACGTAATGTTTGCATTTCTACACAGCACAAATAAATATTCAACTGAATCTGCAGCAGTCAGGTGTCTTTCCTCTCATCATAGTTGATTGTTCAAATCCTATACGCAAAACAAGGAACGAAATAAAGGTCAGTCAGGCTAAGGATGAGCATTATTAGAATTATACATACATCTCAAAATATCCCCCTAAACATCATATTTGTGATCAATCTCTTTTACTGTACATAATAAACAGTATCATGATTTTATAAAGTGTCTACCCACCCCTAATTACAATTAAAGGAAAGTTTCTTCTTTAAGCCTGTTAGGTGTATCTGACCTGGTAATATTTTGTGTATCCTTTATGGAATTTTGAGAAACAACATCATTCGAAGAAAAAAATAATTCTGTACAGTATATAACCAGTTCAATAACAATTAGTTTGCTATTGATGCTTCAAATAAAAAAAAAATGTAGTCTACGATCTTCCTATTCACTAGGCTTGGAGAGGCGAAAGGTTTTTTTTCTGGGGCACCAAAATGGCCAGAAAAGTAGTTTGGACGTCAGGCTCTTGTAGTCTGTAAATGAGCTATGAGTAAGAACCCGTTGGTTCGAAACATGTCAGCTACATGATGTGTGAGCTTGTTTGGATACGTCCATAATAAAGGAACTTGATTTGTAGGATACTGTGCGGACACCCTTCAGTCTGTAAATGAGAGCTAGATTGTCATTGAGGGACAGCAAAAGACATGCCGCAGTCCTGTGACAGCCACTCTTTCCTTTATAATAAAGGTATTTACCTGCATTTTTAATAATTTATACATAACTACAAATCATGAGGCCCCCAGCAAAAAAAATGGCGCTTCCCTGGATTCACACCCCATTCCTCATTTCCCCTTGGTGATCCCCACAGCCTGGAAGGCCCATTGCCAGGGATCGGATAACAAGTGGGTCACCATCTCCCACATATAACAAGTGCGGCCACAACAAAATCTGTTCTAGAGGATGGATCCTGTATCAAAGGGAAGGTAGTTGGCCTCTCTGCAGTTTTGGGCCCAGTGCCATTGCAAAGGCTACTCCCTTATGCAGCTTATGTTAAGTATGAATTTACATTGAACATACTTTTGGTGAGCCTGGTGTGCAGAAATAACAGTGGTCTACTGTAAATATGGCCAAACATTGTTTAATTGTTCTTAAAATATATTATTGATAAAGTTAATAGCTCATTTTTGCATATATTAATTTTTATGTCTTTTATTTGTTTTAGCATGTCCAACTCTCTTCTGTACTGTACATGCCGATGTCACTGAATATTTCTTGGCCACAAGATATATGCAGACAATGGTTGGAAAACAAACCCCACAACATCATCCTCCTATATTCACAAATATATTAACACCAGATCGAATACCTGAATTTTGTATACCTCCAAGACGGCAAGTTCAGAAAGAGCTGAAAGTGATTCCTCAGTGGGAATCCATTCCTGACCTCAATGGTTTAGTATTTGAAACAATAAAGCCTTGTTCCTTTGATGCACATACCATACAGGTGGACAGTGTTGCAGAATCCACTGATACTAATGCTGATCCTCAATCACAGGCAGCTCTGTCTCTACCCCACCTTTTAAAAGCACACACCTGTTATGGTTTCTGCACACTATTGGAAAGCCCCAACACAAGAAGAAAAGAATCAATATTTCACAATGACCTTGCCAATCCACTTATTCTGCTACCTCGATCTAACACTGTCTCTTGCCGAAAATCAACTTCTCAGAGTAACATCTCAACAAAGCTGAGTACACTACATCGTTCTGGTACTATAGATAGCGACACAATATCCTCCACTGAGTCAACACCACTGAGCTCTCCTCTTCTTCAAAGATCTCTTCCTATGACACTGTTAAAAGCATTTAACCAGGACAAAATTTTCTCCAAGGGCTTAAAGGTTGGATTTAAATCTTCTCAAAGACACAATTCAGTCTCCACTGATGAAGACAGCTCAACAGACAGCAGTCCTTCTGTCACCAGAAGAACATCCCAAGACTGGGCTCAGACACCCCATGCACTTTCCCATACTGGCCTGTTTTTATCTCCTAGGCAGTTTCCTATGGATAATACTTTAAAGTTGGACACAGGCGGAATATTGCGTCTGTCCACTGAATACCGATCCGAATGCTTGAGGCTCCATATTCGACTTGTCAGTGCAGAGGGACTTTACAGGCAGTCTGTAGACCCAAAACATATTAGTTGTTGCATTTCTTTGTCAGTAGTACCAGGAAAAAGCCAAAAGCAAAGAAGTACCCTGATCAGAGGAAGCCGTAACCCAATTTTCAATGAAGATTTCTATTTTGAGGGCCTGAATGCCCACGATCTTCTCCAGAAAACTCTGAAAATTAAAGCACTAAATAAAGGATCTGGTGTAAGAAGAGAAACCATTCTTGGGAAGTGCAAACTTCATCTTCTTAGTGTTTTAGTGTTGTAACACATGCTCATTATTTTTTTGGTTTGCACCAAATGAACATCAAATAAAAATATGTTCCATACACTGCTACTGTGTGCATGTTTTCTCTGTACATTTTCAATACAAGTTTTAAGTGGGACTCTAATACAGTTATTTGAATTTTTGCGTTAAGTGGAACAGGATTAAAATCACTGTTAAGTTTATTGCTACTTATAATACTGTTGTGAAGATATATTGGTGTCTTTGTTAAGTAGATTGCCCTCCTGTCCCACTGACAAATAGGCCTTGTTGTAATATAGTGATACTAGTATCAACAAGTACTGTATATACTTGCATATTAAGCCGACCTGTGTATAAGCCGGGGTACCCACTTTTCCCTCAGAAACCAGGAAAAAGTGATTGACTTGCGTATAAACCCTCTCCACAATATAGCCACCTCCACAGTAGCCAGATGTTCCCCCAGTACAAGGCAGCCTTCCTCCCCATAGCCAGATGTGCCCCAAGATCATACAGCTGTGTCTCAAGAAGCCACTAGATGGCATCATAGATATGAGACACAGCTATTGCCACACACAGTGGCACTGCTTGCACGCTGTGCTCCACAAGCCAGGGGACACAGGTAGTCTTGAGCAGCGCACTCTGCACACCATGTTACAGGGGATAGGGGGCATGGACACAGCAGGGCACAAGCTAGTAAGAGCAAGATCACTAGTGCACAATCCTTACGCTTCTCTGCCATTAACAAAACCTGCTCCACCATCTGTTTTGCTCCACTGACTCGCATAAAAGCCGAGGGGGTAATTTTTCAGCACGTTATTTATGCTGAAAAATTAGGCTTATACGCAAGTATATACAGTACTCAACTTTTTATAGAAATGTGTCCCCAATCCAGCCGTACAAGGATGGAATGGTATCAGATGGACTAGATCTTTTCGTCCAGTCTGTTCTGTTTTTCCAAAGACTGACAACAGGAGTTTCAGCTTATAATAAAGGGCTGAATATAGTAAACTCCTCCAAAGTTGGAGATGATTGGTGAACATAAGTAATCTTACAAACCTGGCTTATTTTTAAATAATTCTAGGATAGCGAAATCAAAGAGAAAAAATATATTTCCTGCAGGTGTGAACATGTGACTGCAATCACAAACACTAGCTACCCAAGCTCTATGCCACTAAATACAAGCTAAAATTTAACACAAATCAGGTCTGCAAGATAATAGTTGTTCTTCAGTCATGTAGGACCTTAGTAAATCAGTCTGTCTCTCTAACTAACTAACTAACTAACTAACTGACTAACTAACTAACTGCTATAGCTGGTTTAGATGGAAGAGTATTCCTCATTTTCACATATCTCACAATGAAGAACCCTTTCTGCAGCTGTAATTTAACCCATTAGCATCTTCAACCAAAACATTTTGTTTGAAGATGCACACTCATTTTAACCTCAGCCGGCAGAACTCCTAATGAGGTCATGCAGAGAGTTCCCTGTTCCGGCTTCTCCATCACTCGTCTTCCACTACCTATGTTAACACAAAAAACGCACATGAAAATGTTCAGCTTTTCACAATGATAAGTGTGAACCCTGCCATAGTGAACAAATGCAACTCTGAAAATGTGTATATTTTAATATGATAAAGGAAAAAAAGAATAGGCTTTTATATAACGTTATAAATTGCTACATAATACACCCATAAATATCTTTATATTTTAGTGGTTTTTAAGTGGTTTTTTTCATACTTGTTTAAGATCCAAGGTGCTTTATAAATGAATGGCAGTTGCAATATACAAAATCCTAGACAAGCTCTAACTGAGGCTGTGGCTCTGATCAGGAGTTCTTTAACTCTATCTACAAAATATATTTACACAACGTAGCAAATAAAATATTGGTTGAGCAAAGTAATATCATACTTCAAGTAAACCTGTGAGAATTAAAAAAAAACCGATACTAACCTTGCCAGAGGGGAGCCCATCGATTCTCCAGAGTCCGCTACCGCCAGGCCCTTACAGCGTTAAGACACCTGATGCTCACGGACAGGTGCAGTAACATGGATCCACTCAGGCTTCAGTAAAAAAAAGCTAAGGTTAATCGGGTCCATGCTACTGCATAGGCACAGTCAGCCCGCCCATGCACAGTAGCATGGATCCAATCAGGCTCAGCTTTTTCTGCTGTAGGCCAATCAAGTCCATACTACTGTACATGTGTGAGCCATTGACAAGCCCTTGTTGATGGTTTTGTGGAGGGGACATTGCTGGAGCAGCCCGGCGGAGGCTTCTGTAACAATATGTGTCAGCAAGTAACAGAGTTCTGATTATTAGGTGATCTGCAGTATCACCTATAATACAGATATATACCTGATTATATGGTGATCTGCAGAATCACAAATAATACAAGTATACCAGACAGCTAATGTGATAGCAAAGTATAGTGCTTGGTGCAACAGTAGTACTGATAGGTTTAGCTATACCTCACCAGAGGAGCTGGTGGGCACTAACAGTACAGAGCCCCTCACCGGAGGTAAGGGCCCTCTGGTGAGAATAGAGTGGTCAGACTAATCGAGTTGGCAACAGACAGACAGACACGGTACAAAATCAGAAGGCAAAGGCAAGAAGGTTTTAACAGGCAGAGTCGCAGCAAGATCAGATGGGCAGAAGTACAGAATCACTGAGCGTAAGAGTAGTCAGAACGAGCAAGAGTCATACACAGATAATCTATATATATAATAGAGTAAGTGCCTCAACCTTCAAGCAAGAAGAAGAAGTAGCGTCCTGCCCCCAGGGCCAGTCCAAGCAAGAAGAAGGGGCTGGTCCAAGCTAGAAGAAGAAGTAGTGTCATATAAAACCAAGGGCAAAGAGGGATAATTTGCATATTCAATAGCAGTGCATTGTGGGTAACCACAAATGTTCACTTATAGCTGAATTATTGCAGATTTGTTTCTGTTTTAAGAAGGAAAATTGCACCAAGCTTTGCTTTTTTTAGTAGGAGGGCTTTTTGGTCTCTTTTATCCTCCTATAAATTCTTAGTAGTTTGGGTCACCCTGAGCTGCTTGGTTACTCTGTTGTACTGGTCCAAGCCCTATCTCATACAGCCTTATTAATCCCTGCTATGTACTGATGAGGACCAAACATCTGAAATGGGCTGTCACATGTGGGTTTGATATGACTGTGTTAAAGCTATAGGCTTGCTTGACTTACCAAGGGTGAAAAGGAATAATTTGCATATTTAGTAGTGTTGCATTGTGGGTAATCACAAATGTTCACTTATAGCTGAATTATTGCAGATTTTCTTCTGTTTTAGTAAGGCAAATTACACCAAGCTTTGATTTTTTTAGTAGGAGGTCTTTTTGGTCCCTTCTACCCCCCTATACATTCCGAGTGGTTTGGGTCACCCTGAGCTGCTTGGTTACTCTGTTGTACTGGTCCAAGCCCTATCTCTTACAGCCGTATAAATCCCTGCCATGTACTGATGAGGACCAAAAGTCTGAAACAGGCTGAAAATATGCTTGCTATACACCAGCAGCTCTGGATGCTTGCTTGGCTTACCAAGGGGGAAAAGGGGTAATTTGCATATTTAGTAGCAGTGCATTGTGGGTAACCACAAATGTTCACTTATAGCTGAATTATTGCAGATTTCCTTCTGTTTTAAAAAGGCAAATTACACCAATACAGTGTGCGGCATTGAAGGAAGTGAAGACAGTGGAACGCACGATGGAACACGGAAGAGGTGAGTCATCCCCGCCTGCTGCCTCTTACTAATAGTGGCGGCTGCTACTGTGCTTAAGCAGGAGGGGGAGCGCACGTGGGGGACCCAGGTGAGGGGGAGGGGGTTCCTGCTGAGCTTAAGCTGGAGGGGGAGTGCACATGGGGGACCCAGGTTTTCCTGCTGAGCTTAAGCTGGAGGTAGAGCACACATGGGGGACCCAGTTGAGGGGGGGTCCTACCCCTCTCCCGCCGCTGTGCCCAATAACCCCCTTTCTGCCCTCTACCCTCTTATGCGGCGTATGCTACGCCACGGGTCAGCTAGTATACAGTATTTCGATTATAATTATAGCTATCAAACAAATCCTATCACTGTGTGGAATCCCCGATTTCCTCCCGGATCAAAGCACACCGGATCTATCTAAGGTCTGAGCGCTAACACGAAGTATTCGCAACAGCAGACAAGTTGCGAGTGATTCAGCAAGGCTTAAGAAGCAGAGGAGACCCCTTCGGCACGCCCACTCCCATCAACCAATGAGGAGCGGCGAGCGTCTCCTCTGACGTCAGCCGAACGGCTGGTCAGCTGACGTGCCTCCTCCCCGCATAAAGGTCCCGTCTGTGCGCGCGCGCACGCAACAATGTGACCCTATGTGCTGCTGACAAACCCGTCCTCGGCGTGCTAGACGCCCGAGGCACGGATAGATCGCTAGGCAGGGAGATGGAGGCAGCTGCGGTGGTATCGCTGTTCACCGCAGCTGTCTCTTCCATGTTTGTTACAGCTTCCCTCTATTGAGGTGAGTACATCTTTGGGCCACTTTTTTCCCTACAGGTACAGTTTAAGTAAATCTGGGACAACTTATTTTGAACACTCATTTGGTGTGAACACATCTTCTGTGACAAAACTCTGAAGAAAAGTTAACTGAATCAGGGCCTGAATGAGTGACAATGACTGCTGCATAGTCGACTTGAATTTGGACGCTTCTCATCCCTCTCGCCCCATCCTTTCCTTTTTCCCAGGGAAGCCAAGCAGGAATTGATTTAGTCTTGTCTTATCCCCTACAAATTTAATATACTAATTCTGCTTGCCTGGCCAGGACCCAGCTTGTCATTGCTGCTGCTGTACTTTGCCCTCATTCTCCATGTCACCTGGTTACCAGGTTAATGTCCTAGTTGCTAAGCCACACCAGCCTGAAAGCGTCTGTAGCACTGCGTAGACTATGTCATGCTGCCTCTTGCCGGGATTGCCAACTGTCTGTAAATGTATAGGCAGTATATAAAAATTGGCCTTTTTCAGAAACTCCTGTAATGTTTGTTTATAAAAAAAAAAAAACAACCTGTCCATAAATGTATCCCACCACACGTCTCCGCAGTGTACTGTATAGCATACAAAGCATGCTGGAACATGTAGATATATCATTTGTCCTTCTGTATTCACATCCTGACTCAGTGCCTAGGCCTACTTCTCTAGGCTCTCTCCATCTACATCTATGACTGCTAACATAAAATCATATAATCACTGACCAATACATTTTTCTACTTTTTTATTGGCAGTGCCTGTCCTACATTGCAGACATGAACTTTGCAGTCACAGTGGTGTGGAGACAGACAACTTGGGGACACCAGTCCCTGTATATGGGTGCGTCCCCTGCTTCCTATTGAAAGTCTCTAGTGGGAACATGTAAAAAAAAAATGTTTTTTTACTATAATAAAATGTACTACTTTTACTGCTTTCTTCTAAATAGGTAATGGGTCAAAAATTACCCCCTTTACCTACTTACTTGAAAATCGGGAATGGACATCTGGAGGTCTCCCTGTGGCTCTGTGCAATTAACAAGTTGACACGTCCTTGTATTCCAGTGGTTCTGGATGTGTGTTTAGCTATCAGGGACAACAAAAGGACGAGTTAAGTGACAAGACAATATACTCTGTATTCTGTACAGCGCTGCAGAAGATGCCAGCACTATATAAATACTAATTAATAAAAAAGAATCTGCGTATTCAGCAGTGATGTACTGTGGGAGACTTCATATGCTCACTTCAACCTGAATAAGCACATATACCTTCTGTTTACAGAAGGCAAACTTCTATTTTTTTTTATTACGAAAGGGGCTTCCAGTTTCCACCAGGACATCTACCTCCCTGAGTACAGGGTGTCCTTGCCATGAACATGGATTTGTAGAAGAGGGAGATGTTTTTGCTGATGCTGTCTTACAGAGCTCTCGCCCCACATGTTATAGTCCATGAGGCTAGTATACAGCTCAACTCTAGGTATAACAGCATGCATGAAGGAGAACAGGTTAACAGGGTGAATCCCTCATTGTTCATTTTTTAATTATTAAAGTAAATGGAAGCTGAGATCAAACCGGAAGGAGTATGGCATTTCGCAGGTTTATAAACACGTTTGCCTACCAAAACTTTAGAATCACTTTTTTTTCAAAAACTTCAAGATCTTTAAAACCAACCAGAAAAAAAGAAAAACAATTGACATGGTCCCCCAAGAGACCCAGATATACATAGCAAATTTGGTGTTAATAGCATGTATGGGTGTTTCACAATTAACTCAGAAAGTCAAAGCCATACGCTGCAGTGCAAATTTAGCAAACTAACAAAAAAAAAATTTTCTGACTTTTGTATTTGAGCTTGGAAATGGTGAATCCTGAGCCAAAACTCAGAATACAAAATCTTATGGAAATAATGCAGTCTCTTTATATTACTTCAGTGTCAGTTTCCTTCATTATCGTATGAAGAGTATGGGATCATGCAGCATGGAAATGCAATTGTACAGGAGCTCATGCACCTGTCTTTTATGATTTTTTATGAAATATTAATATAATTCTATATTATATAACAGTATTATAAATCATCAGGAAAGTTTTTAGTGTCTTTTAAAGTTCAATTTTTACCATGGAACAATCACAGTGTGTAGGGGACAATTGGCAATCTATATTATCTCTTAGTGGAGATCACAGCTGATGCCAACAACTGGCATGTTTTAAGAAGTGAAAGAATATCAAAGCATCCAGAGGAAATCGACATAAACACAAAATGAGCTTATAGACTTCATGCAGGTAATGTATTGTCTGGACCCTGGTGATGCAAAGTGTAAGTGGTATTTAGATACCAAGTTATCTGCCAAGCACTGTAGAATATGTGCAAGTGCCATATATGTGTAAAATAATATACAAATAAACAAAAGGCTTGTGTCAAACATGATCCTTGGCTCAAGAAAATCTGGTTGGTTTCAATGTTGTAATTTAACAGAAGACCTGAAGGTGTCCTCACAACACTGAAGAGTAACTAGGGACTGCTGTTCAGCCTTCCTGAGTACTGAAGGCTTCATGTTGGTGAATACAAATGTATTCTTGTTATTATTTGTTTTTATTTCTTTGATGCTTTACAGAATTTCGACACAGACAATACTAGGACCATAAATTCATGTTTGTTTAATGCACAGTACAAATGGAATATCCAACAGCAAAAGCAGAAATGGTATTATAATATCCAGCAATACAGGTACAATTTTGATTGATAGAAAAGTACCGCAGAGAAGAGAAACACTAATAAAAGGACCAGTCATAACTACATGGGTATAGTCCCTGCGACTTCAGAAGGGCCCTGGGTTTCCAGGAATACATGCAAACCAGATCACATAGCACAGTATGAGTACAAGACAATGCTTAGTCAGTCACTGGATGGGAGCATGGAGATTAGGCAAGTCTCAGATCCATAGGATGGGTGTACGGTAATGGAGGTGCGTGATCAGGTAGGAGACATACGGAGGAAGGATCCTGCCCTTGCAAGCTTACAATCTAATGGGAAATGGGCTGGAAATACTAGGTAAGGTGACAGAGGGGCTAGTAGATGAGGCAATGTGTTTTGAATTATGGTGCAGATGTTATGTTTTTGAATGGGAACTATGCCATATTGTACCCTTGTCTGAGTTTTAAGGGTGTATTTGAAGTATTCACGCCTTGAAGTATGACAGACAAGATATTGACAAGAGTTGTAAAGGAAGAGAGAAACTCATTAGAAATCCTGAATGCAAAAATGAGAGGAGATGATCAGAATGAAGGATAGGAAGGTGTCATGTAAAGAGCAAAGTTTATGGGTAAGATGGTATCTGGAAATGAGTTAGAAAATGTATAGAGGGGACAACTTATAGGGGGCTTTGAAAAAGGGTGAATTTGAAGGTTTCTGTAAGTATCTGCGCAGGCAGATCCTTATCTAGACATAACAGCAATGAGAGATCACTTCAATGGAAATACTAAGGTCTGCAACAGTTGAATTTGAAGGTGAAAACGTGTTTTATTTACAAGGTGCAATTTACATACATATATACATACATACACACGCAGTGTACCGATAACCCAGACACTATATACAACAAGTAAGCAGGACAAGATTGCACAGATCATGATATATATAATAGCAACATACAAGACATGGATATGTACAAACTGACAATTGTACAGTAGCAATGATATATATATATATATATATATATATATATATATACATATATATATATATATATATATATATATATATATATACATATATATATATATATATATATATATATATATATATATATATATATATTTATATATATATATACTAGCTGATGACCCGGCGTTGCCCGGGTATGTATTTGGCTAGTGTCGGCTCCACCCACTTTCGCTAACCCTGACCCATAGAAATTAAACAAATCAGGTTGACTGTTTGTGGCTCCGCCCCTCTCCAGCATTTGAACCCCAGTCACCCAATGACCAACTGTAGCAGGTTTGAGGCCTCTTCTATTAACAGTGTAAAAATGGCAGCAATTTATATATTACCCTTGAAAATCAACAGGCAAATTTTGATTGGCTATTATAGGCTCCACCCATTTCCCTGAATATTAATCTCATTCACCCAGTGACCATCTGGGCAAGTTTTGAGAACCCTCCATTAGCAGTGTAAGAATGGCTGCAGTTTATATTTTACCAGTGAAATTTGTATTTGGCTCTGCCCATTTTTTTATAACCTGGACACACAGTCAATCGATGACCAAGTTTGTGAGGTTTGCATTTTCCCAGTGAAATGAAACAAATCTGATTGGCTGTTTGTGGCTCTGCCCCCTTTTCTGAATTTGAATCCCAGTGACCCAATGACCA
This sequence comes from Hyperolius riggenbachi, assembly GCF_040937935.1. Classification (NCBI taxonomy): domain Eukaryota; kingdom Metazoa; phylum Chordata; class Amphibia; order Anura; family Hyperoliidae; genus Hyperolius; species Hyperolius riggenbachi. The sequence continues at coordinate 220,174,735 of NC_090648.1, forward strand.
ACTGTACCAGGTTTGGGGCTTGTGCCATTAACAGTGCAAGAATGGCAGCAATTTGAATAATCCCCTTGAAAATCAACAGGTGAAGTTTGATTGTTTTTTTTTAAATATTTTCTGAATATTAATCCCAGTAACCAACTGTGCAAAGTTTGAGAACCCTGCCATTACTTCCTGGTTATTATCAGAGACCATTACCATGTTTACTGCACTTTTTCTTATGTTCTGCCTGTCTGCAAACATCTACAAGTTGCATTGCAATATGCATCCTCCCAGTGTACCACACTCCATATTCATTTCACTTGCTCTGCTTTCCTCACCTTACTCAGCTTCTCATGAACTGTTAGCTCTCCTGAAATCTCTCTCTCCCCCCAGCAGCTCAAAAACCTCACAAACATTTAAATCCCATTCACATTTGCTTACTCTCTCCCTCCTACTCTTACTTACAGCTGGTGATATATCACCCAATCCTGGGCCACAGCCTGCTGCCAGACAAGCATCCCCTGCTAACCTGCTTCACACACTTTACAGCCCTCTGCCCACAAATAACCTAAACATCCATCCTCGCTCCAACCTTATTTCCATCCATCCCACCCACAAACACATGCTCCCCCTACCCTGCGGTCTCTGGAATGCCAGATCCATCGGCAATAAACTTACAGCAGTCCACAACCTCTTCCTCTCCAAATCCCTCACCATCCTTGCACTCACTGAAACATGGCTCACCCCCTCTGACTCTGCCGCAGAGGCTGCCCTCTTCTACGGTGGGCTTCACCTCAGTCACACCCCCAGACCAGACAACAGGACCGGGGGAGGGGTGGATCTGCTCCTCTCCCCATCTTGCACCTTCCGTGTCCTCACCCCACCTACCTCTCTACAATTCACATCATTCGAGGCCCACACCATCCTCCTCTACCACCCCCTCCCTGCCATTGTTGCGGTCTTATACTGCCCTCCGGGCTCTACCCCACAATTTCTCGATGACCTTGCCTTCTGGCTCCCTCACATCCTCTCCTCTGACCCCCCCACAATCATCCTTGGGGATTTCAATATTCCCATCGATGAAGCCCAGAGCTCCGCTGTGACCCGGCTACTCACCATTGCCAACTCACTTGGACTAGTACAACACGCCAACACCCCCACTCACACAGCAGGTCACACTCTCTACCTTATATTCACTAAATCCACCACCATTGCAGACCTTGACATCGCACCCTTTCCACCCTCAGACCATCACCGTCTCACTTTCAACCTCCTCACGGAAGGCACCTCCAAATTACCCGCCCACCCACCTGGTCAATGGCAGCGAGACCTAGGCAAGCTCAACCCTAGTGTCCTTGCTGACCCCCTCCATGCCCTCTCCTCCACTCTCCCCACCCTAACCTGTCATAATCTTGCTGCACCTCAGTATCGCCAAACTTTCTCATCAGCCCTAGAGAAAGCTGCTCCACCAATATTTCGCCGCAACCGACCCCCTAACCCCCAGCCCTGGCGCACTACCCATACTCGCAACCTCCAGAGGAAAACACGCACCACTGAATGGAAATGGAGGAAAACTAGACTTAACCAGTATTAACTACAGTACAAGACCAACCTGCTGCAGTTCCACACTGCCCTTGCTCATGCGAAGCAG